>NW_024070213.1:68613519-69213519 GCF_014754425.2 Oryx dammah
ACTCCAGTGTTCTTGCCTGGAGAATCCCAGGGACGGGGGAGCCTGGTGGGCTGCTCTCTATGGGGTTGCAGAGTCGGACATGACTGAAGTGACTTAGCAGCATAGCATTACCATCAAAGTTAAGCATGTTGTTTTTAAAGCATATTATTTCCTTTTTTCTCTCTAGGAACATATATTTCTAAGCTGAACTAATACACATCAATAGGTATGGGAAACCTCTCCTTTCATATCCCTCAACTGGATCAAAAAGAATCTCAGAATAGTTTGGTTTAAAGGTTGGGAAATCTTAACTAAATAGTCCAGTTGTGACCAGGTTGAACCATGATTTTATCTTCTAAAGTGATTGGTCTGAGTTCTACTCTTGATGTGCAAATAAAAGGCTGAATATCACAATTATGAGAAGAGCAGAGATGAGCTTTGTCCTTTTAGCCTGCTTTCAGGTGAAATTTAATAGTTCAATAAAATGAAGCCCTGGGAAAACACTGGAATGTCTGATACTTAGAAGGAATAGAGATAATGGTATCCCTCCAAGTACTTGCATACTAATTAATTTTTAATTGAATTATAGGGGATGTATAATATTATATAAGTTACAGATGTACAGTATAGTGGTTCACAATTTTTAAAGGTTATATTCCACTTATATTTATTATATTTGCTATAATCATGCTCCCTGACTTTGCAGTATACTATAAAGCTAGAGCAACCAAAACAGCATGGTGCTGGGAAAACTGGGCATGTAAAAAAATGAAATTAGAACATCATATACATTGTCTAACATCATATACAAAAATAAAATGGATTGAAGACCTAAATGTAAGACTGAATACCATAAAACTCCTAGGGGAAAACATAGGCAGAACACTCTTTGACAAAAATCCTAGCAATATATATTTTTTTTTTGCAAAGTATTTGCAATGAACCTTTCACACTGTCCTGTTACTACCTGCTTTGTCTGTCCCTCAGTAAATTTAAGCTTCTTGAAGGTATAGAACATACTGAATTCAAACTTTTTATTTCCTAGAGGCCATAGCACAATGCTTTTCCCACAGCAATTGAGGAATAACTTTTCACTAATGAATGAATGAATAACAGAAATTAAAGATGTCTTATATGGTCAACATAAACCTTCCTTAAGTGGTGTTGAATCCATTTCTGTTATTATTATTTTAAAAAATTATTTATTTTTGGCTGCACTACCCACTCCAGTGTTCTTGCCTGGAGAATCCCAGGGATGGGGAAGCCTGATGGGCTGCCATCTGTGGGGTCTCACAGAGTCGAACACGACTGAAGTGACCTAGCAGCAGCAGACCTTCATTGGTGTGCTTGGGCTTTCTCCAGGTGTGGTGAGTGGGGGCTACTCTGTTGCGGTGCACGGGCTTCTCATTGCAGTGGCTTCTCTTGTTGTGGAGCAGGGACTCTAGGCACATGGGTTTCAGTAGCTGCAGCACATGGATTCAGTATTTGTAGCCCACAGGCCCAGCTGCTCCACAACATCCAGGATCCTCCTGGACCACCACCCTTTTCATTAGCACAAATGCAAAGACATACCAGACTTGCCAGGTGGCTCAGTGATAAAGAATCTGCGTGCCACACAGGCAGATTTCCTTCTGGATAAGGAAATGGCAACCCACTCCAGTATTCTTACCTAGGAAATCTCATAGACAGAGATGCCTGGCGGGCTACAGTGCATGGGGTCACAAAAGGGTCAGACACAACTTAGCAACTAAACAACAACAGAAGACATACTATCTCCTGCCTGATGAAGGACAGCGCTGGGCCTGATGTCTGGACCATCTCTTCTAACTCTCAAACACTTGTGAGCTTGAGCACAGCTGCCAGAGAGAAGTGAAGCCAGGAGGATGAATTCAAGCCACCTCCTCAGAGTGGGCCAACTCCCTTTGCTTCCTCTCTCTTTGCTTCAGGTTTTCAGAGCTTTTTCTCTTGGTAACTCACTACTTGCTCTGTTCAGTCCCCAGAGATAAACACATAGGCCCTTTTTCTTTTAAGATTTACCTGTTAAAAATAGCAGCATTTGGGAATCACAGAAACCCCAGACCTGATTCTCTTCTGGAAGCCCCGGGGGACTTGGCTTTTATTTCTTAAAAATGTTGGACTTGCTTTTCCTGCTAACTTGTCTCCTTTTTCCATTAAAGGAGTCATATGCTCTCAAGAAAGCGTCACTGCCAGCATGTAGGCCTGGAGATGCACAACTAGCTGAATGATCCCTACTTTCTTGTTTTGGCCTGGAGCTTGCGTCTCTGGGGATATACTATGGGTATTGGACTCTGAGATGTTCAGAGTATTTCCTCAAGTGCTCATTTTCTTTGGCAAGCCAGGAACAGATTCTTATCCAATGTGAAGTTTTTGGTTTTCCTAAATTCAGCTTAAATCATAACTGCTCTGGACTATGCCAAAGGCTGATTTGCCCAAACGTGAATTCACAGATATTATTTGATTAGGAAAAATCACTCAGTTAGTGAAGAGTGATGGTAAGTTGGCTTTGGGTGGAAATCTCACCAGCTAAGATCCTCCAGCTGAGTTCATGTTGGCATTGTTTCCTCTGCGAGTTGACTTCAGATGACATCTTTATCTTTTGCTTCTAGAAAACAATATTCCAGACACGAATAAGAAACTATGAGTCATACAATAAATATAATGCTAGGCTTGTGCTGTGACTGTTTTTAGAGCATTGTATTTTAGTGCTTAATTATCTGTTTACTACAAAAGTTGGCAGTCTTGGCTTTCCTCTCCCATGTAAACAAAATAATATTATTTGATTCCTTCATTATGTATTGCTTTAATAGTAGAAACTCTTAAATTTTTTTTGTGTGTCAACTTCTATGTAGTTTAGGATGAGAAATTTTCAAGAAACTTTTTTTTTTAAGAGTTTTTCCTTGTAATAAATCTAAGTGTAATAAGATTTTGATCTTGAAGGTAAACAAGCCCCTGTCACTAACAGTAAGAGAAATGCTGTAACTGAAGAATTTCAGAGGCCATGACATATCGGGGTGAGCTGGCAGTCTGAGGTCTATACTCGAGCTTTGGCAGCCTAGAGATATGATTTCTTCAATTCACTGAGAATTGAGTGAACTCAGGGATATTGACTGCTGTTAACTGGTCAGTGTGTTCTCTCCTCGGTGGCAAAGTCTCTACATGAGGCCAAATGCAATCAAAAGTTTGCTTGGTGAACGTGGAGTCTGAGCCAAAGGGTGTGGGATGGTCTGAGTGGTGGATGTCAGCCAGGCCTAGATGCCCTCCTCTCTAGCCTGGAGGCAGAGTTGCAGAGCAGCGTCCATTTCTCCTCCTCTTGGCTGGTGAGGCTGTCTTTCCTGCTGGCCCAGTGCTAACACCTGAGTATGAGTAGCCTTTCGTGTTAAAAGAGAACATAACCCCTCTGTGGTTTGAGCATATGAGACTTCTGGAAAACTAGACCATGTGTCCACTTCCCAGCTAGACTTTCTTTCTCCTTCCAGTTTTCTTCCTGTAACTATGGGTATTCAATACCATCTTCACCCAGGGGATTGTGTTGCCCTCTAAAAAACTGGCTAACGTCAAACATCAGATGGGCTTCCCAGGGGGCTCAGTGGTAAAGAATTTGCCTGCAGTGCAGGAGGCACAGGTTCAGTCCCTGGGTTTGGAAGATCCTCTGGAGAAGGAAATGGCAACCCACTCCAAAATGCTTGCCTGGAGAATCCCATGGACAGAGGAGCCTTGCAGGCCACAGTCCATGGGGTTGCAAAGAGTCAGACTGACTGAGGGACTGAGCACGCATAGTTGATTTACAATGTTGGGCGCGTTTCTGGTGTATAGCAAACTAATTCACTTACATATATATAGACTTTTCATATTGTTTTCCATTACGGTTTATTACAGAATATTGAATATAGTTCCCCATGCTATGCAGATGTGCCTTGTTGTTTATTTTATATACAGTGGTTTGTATTTGCTAATCCTAGGCTCCCGATTTACCCCTCTTCCACCCCCGTTCTCTTTTGGAAACTGTTAAGTTTGTTTTCTCTGTCTGTGAGTCTGTTTCTGTTTTGTGAATGAGTTCATTTGTGTCATGTTCTGGATTCCTCACGTTAGTGATATCATATGGTATTCGTCTTTTTCTGACTTAACTTCCCTTGTGGCTCCGCTGGTAAAGAATCTGCTTGCGATGTGAGAGACCTAGGTGGGGAAGATCCCCTGGAGAAGGGAAAGGCTACCCACTCCAGTATTCTGGCCTGGAGAATTCCATGGACTGTATAGTCCATGGGGTCGCAAAGAGTTGGATGCAACTGAGCGACTTACTTCACTTCTGACTTACTTCACTTAGCATGATGACATCTAGGCCCATCTATGTTGCTGTAAAAGAATGTTATTTCATTCTTTCTTATGGCTGAGTAGTATTCCATTGTGTATATATACCACATCTTTTTTTATCCATTCATCTGTCCATTAGCAACCATTGTTTTTGATGCTCAAAATGTTCCAAATAGGCCAATAGTATCCTGTTTGTGTGGCTCTCATGTCTTTTTGACATGACTCAGTTAGTCTTGAAGCACTGCCTTTCTTCCTTTGTTTATCAAGATGTTTCTAAAGGAACCCTGATTCCTTTTGGTGGGGAATGAGTTTTAGAGACCAAATTCTGGGTGCTAGGGTTATTCAGTGATGCTGGGTGGCTCTTAGTTCTAAACCTATTCAGTGGCTTTATATGTATTTTTGAAAAGAAAAAAGATGAGTTCATACATTATTTCCATTTAAGACATACTGTTGCAGGATTAAAAAACTTGATTTCTTTGTACAGTTTTTTGTTACATTGAAAACACCTTGGTTCCTTTTGACATTAGCATCATTTATTTAGGTTTTCTATAGTGTACATAAGAATTAAAAAAACCAATATTTTTAATAACAATAATGCTACAGAATGACATTTAAGATTTCTTTGTAGTTCTATTTGCTCTTAAAAGGTATACCACCATTCTACAAGCATAATACTATACTCTAAAGCAACTTATTTTTTTCTGGGTTCTTCTGCCATCAAAAGGATATTGAATTAGGTTCATGTGTTTCTATTCATTTATAAATTTTAGAGTTTCCTTTTTGTTTGATTTATTAATATTATTACTATAATGAATTAATAATAATACTATTAATAACCATTAATAATATCAATGTTATTCCAGATTCCAAACTGCATAAGGTACATCCAGAGAAATCTGTTTTCTATTTCTCTCTCTTCTACATTGTTCTCTTCCATATAAATACTATTTTTTTTAATCTATCTGTTGTGCCTTTTCTAAATATATATATATACAAATATCTTCGTATTTCCCTCCACATCCTTTCCTTTCTTATGACTCATTCACCTTTATGATTAATATCCATTGGAGAATGTCGGAATGCCCTAGTTTATGAATGACTTAAAAACAGCAGTAATTATTGCTAGTAGTTCTGACTACTGAAGTCTCTGGCTGGAGAGATGGAGGAGCCACTTTAAAACACCCTGCTTTTAAGAGGAACAGTTTTATTTTTAATTCCACTCTTCCAAAAGAAACAGCCATTATTATAATAATATTATATATTAATATATAATTAACATACAGCATCTGTACATTAATAATATTAATATATAATACTACTAATAATGATAATAATACTTTTAACGTGCTTCCCGTGCCCCTCTAAGATGCCGGGAAAGGGTTTGACACAATTTGGGATGAAGCTGGTGCTTCACCATCCACCAGCTACTCGCTGGTGTTCTGCGCCTGAGATCGGCTCCCTTTGGTGCTCCCTCCAGCGTCTCAGATCTTGGGAGAAGCACGGAGATCTCTGTCACTGCTCCTGGTCTCGCCGTTGCTCAGCCGCCCGCGCCGGGGCTAGGGGTGCTCCGCAGCTCCCCACGCAGGTGCCGGGAGCCTGCCAGGCGTTGGGGAGCTAAGGCTGCCCCGCCTGCGCACGGTGATGCCGGGATTGGGGGCGGGAGCGCCGCCTCCGTCTCCGAGCACTCGATCGTTCCCGCCCTCCTCCCCGCCCCAAGCCCTCTCCAAGCCTCAGCCTGGCTGGCTCCGCACTGCAGATGCTTGCCTGCTGCCCCACTCTCTGGCAGCTCCCACGGTTCTCCCCGGGTCCCTCTATCCCCGAGCATTCTCGCTGCTTCCCAGGGACCCTCGACTAAGCGATCTCACCAAGCCCCCCGTGCGCGCCAAGCCGCTACGCCAGTGGAGCGGCGGGAACCCAGGCGGAGTGCGGGATCCCAGGGCGCTCTCGGATGCGGCAGGACAAGCTGACCGGCTCCCTGAGACGTGGAGGGAGATGCCTGAAGCGGCAGGGTGGTGGCAGCGGCGGCGGTGGTGGCGGCGTGGGCACCATCCTGAGCAATGTGCTCAAGAAGCGCAGCTGCATTTCTCGGACCGCGCCCCGGCTGCTCTGCACCCTGGAGCCGGGTGAGGACCCGGGGCGGCAGAGGGGAGCATTGGAGAGTAGCGTGGCGTCCCCGGCGCTGGTGCCTTTGCCTTAGCTGAGACTCCGCTAGGCCCAGGATCACCTGCCGGCCGGCGGGTGCTGGGTGCCGCGGCTGGGCGCAGGCGGGGCTGGGTCGGCCTGGGAGGGAAAAGCGAGGACCCCAGGCCTGGCCGGGGCAGCGGCCTCCCTAGGCGCGGAGGAGGCTGCTCTCGTCGGCTGCCTGCGCGCCGCCACCCCGCGGCCTGTGAGTGGTCCAGCCCTGGCTTGTGCCCGGAGCTGCTGGCTGTTGGTGCGCTCGGGGAAGTGCTGGCGGCTGCCTGGGCTGTCAGAGGCCGCGCAACCAATTGTGCTTCGGACGCACAAGAAGCCACACCTTAAAGGAGGTGTGGGAGGCGGAGAAAGGCACAGGTTTGATACTTGGAGTCAGAGGGAAAGGTAGTGACCACGAAGGAAAAAAAATCGGGTGCATTTTCTTGAGCGTCCCTGCTTGGTGAGTGTCGGGATCATATCACCAGGAGCCTCCGGGTGGAGCGCAGGCAGGAAATACTCCTGCAAAGTAGAGATCCTTTCTGTAGGCAAAGACCGAGTGAGCTGCCTGTGTTAGGCTAGGCCCTTTCTGCTGTCAGCCTGTGTTTACACATCCCTGCATCTCCAGGCTGCATAACTCCGCGCCTGCTCCATCACCCGGCATTCCTCCCTGGGGGTTTTATGAGCCCAGCCCTGGCGTGCTCAGGCCCCTGGGCATAAGGCTTCGTGGTTAGGAGTGGCCGCAGAGGGAGCCGGCTGTGCCTGGACCCGTGCTTAGTGCCCACTTGTCGCCAGGGTGGCACCAGCTGGCTTCCAGGTGGGTTTGTCCTCTCCGAACCCCCTCCTCCCTCCACTCCGTCTCCCTGCGCCTTTGGGGACCTGCTATCCTGAGGCTGCAGAGAGAATCAAGGCGCTAAGCCCCAAAGGGTGGAACGCGTTATTCCCTTTCTGAACCTCGTGGTTTCTTTGTTTTTCTCCCCAAGGAAGTGTCTAGTTGCAAAGACTGTAGTAGTTATTCACAGTCTTTCTTTAGCCTTAAAGAAAAAAGAAAAAACTCCTTCCCACGTTAAGTGTTTTGTGTTCCTGAATCCAGAATATCCAGTGATTACCAGATGAAACACAAACCTACTCCCCTTCCTTATTCAGTTAGAAGAAAAGAGGTAGAAATGACCTGATTTCAGCTTTTGCATGCGGGCGGCGAATGATCAATTCCAGGGGAATCCTGTGACTCATTTTTGATCGTGAGAAAATAGTTATGGTTTTGACTAACCCCAACCGGGTGTCAGCTCGGCAAGGCGATGGGCACGATGCCCAGCAGGTACTTCTGATAAAGTCAAGGGAGCATATTTGGTTGTACATGCGGGGAATCATAAGATTTTAGATTGGTTGAGATAAGAGCATGGGACCTAATTTTCTGGTCTTTGTTATGTTATCAAGCAAATGTCATTACTAAACACGCTTCTATTCAGCACCGTGCATCTGGACAGCAACCTCATCAAGAGGTTTTATCTTGTCTTAAAATCATGGCTCCAGCTGGAGGCACTCTTATCGCCCGTCGTATCATTGCACACTGAGGCAAAACTTCATTTAAATCATCTCCGAGTAATGAGAATCCATCAAGATACATAATATACCTTCAAAGAAGAAAATCTTATCTATCTAGACAGTGTATCCTTTTGGCTGGGAAGCTCTGAAAAGAATGATCAGGGCAATCTAGGATCTAGAAATCTAGGACCAAACTCTTGTATACATAGTACTTTCTAGGACTCCAAGAAAGGCATCTTCATACTGTCATGGGCTTGAGTAAATCAGACGCATCTCTTTTCAGCTTCTTGACTCCATATATGCTTTTAAAAAGACATGTCTATTTTATCATTATAATTTTACAAATTTTTAAGTATGTTCCTATCTATATACCAGATTCTAAAGAAAGATTGTTCCCTAAGTAGTGGGAGTTGTGGAGAGGTTTCAGTATGCTTAATCTGCCATTCAACATCTTAGAAGCAAAAATGTCATCATAAATGACAATTGTAAATTGTAAAACAGTGCTATTGATAATTTTTGGTTTATCTTGGTCCTTGAGTTATTAAGTTTAAAATGGGCTTAAAATGTCATTTTGAAATTATAAAAAAGAATATATAGAATTCTCAGATTTGGTTACATTATTTTTTATATCATTTAAGTGGGAATAAAAATTGTCATGTAATTTCATCTCAATAATAAGAAAGTCCAATATGAATATAGCATATGGTCTTTATACATTTTCCTCTTTATTTGCTTCTATTCTGTAGATTTGAGATTTGAGTCAAAGAAGTTTATCTAAGGTTGTAGATAACTTGGAATTGGGGTTCAGTTATATTCTTAGCTTGTAATCTAAATATACATATCTTTAATGAATAAGTCTATCATGACAGAATTTTAAAATATGGATTATTCCACAAGTGGGAAGGCAATGACATTATTTTTTATACCTTTTGATATTTCACTGAATTTTCCTTAATAGAAATAGCCAATGCAACTGTCCTAAAAAACAAATTCTGTAAGTAAAGAATTTTCTTCCCATATTTCATAAATATTAATTATACTGTACTAAGTGATTTACAGTTAATCACTGCAACAACTAACTGAGATAGGCTTTATCTTCATTTTAAGGATGGAGAATTGAAACTCAGGTTAAGTAATTTGTTTGATTGTAGGAACCAAAGCTGAATGGAAGTCTGTATGGCTGCAAGCCCATGTGTCACTTTTTGTTTTTGCACAGCACCAGACATCTGTGGAACCACCATTCTATGGATAAGTTCCATTCTATTACCATAGGATGTTTCTCTATTTTAATAATTAATATTCTTTTTCTTTTAACAAAATTAACAATTAATAAGATTGTAATCTAGTAAAAAAATAAGTGTTTTAAAAGTTTTATGATGACCTAGTAGTATAAGGTTAATTTTTACTTTTATTTTTGATATAGTGTATTTTCTCCCTAGATAACTGTTATTTATGTCTTTTTATTTTAGGAGTTGACACAAAGTTGAAGTTCACTCTTGAGCCATCTTTAGGTCAAAATGGCTTTCAGCAGGTAATTTTATTTTTAGTTTCAAAAATACCTTTAGTTTCAAAAATAACTACAAGGTACTGAACTGAATTGAACTGAACAAGGTACACTGAGATATATTCTCAAAGTGGAAAGATTAGCATGTGCTTGGATATGCATAAGATGAGTCAGTTTTTAAAATTATGGATGAAATAACTTGTGAAGCTATAAGTGGCCTGGATTTATACTTTCAGTGAAAAATTTTGTACTTTCTGTTAATGGTTCAAGTGTGGGAAAAAAATTTAAAAACCAACTGCTTATTCTGAATCTATCACACAGGTGTTGATTTCCCAACCAGAGCTTCCCAACCCTTGTGTGCATGCATTGCAAGTAGGTAACAGGTGTGTTAAGGGGGCCTAAGTGGAGGAGTTTGGGGTAGTCATGGCCCTTAGACCAGACATAACCTGGCTGAAGGAAGCTCGGAACATTTACCCCAGTGTTCTGTATAAATATTATCATATTCTACAAATGTCAAGATGGAAAAAAAGGTTGAAAAGTGCTTAACCAGGTCAATATTATCACTCTGACAGTGTTTCTTCTTTATTTCTAGTGGTACGATGCTCTAAAGGCAGTTGCCAGACTATCAACAGGAATACCGAAGGAATGGAGGAGAAAGGTGAGGAGGATGTGGATGGCTAAAATGCAAAAGGGCCATCACTCTGTCTCTCTTTAAAGTGTCTGGAATGTCAAAAAGAATATTCTAGATTTAGTAATTTGAAATCTGTCCCTCTTCATTATTCATTAATTCAATAAGTATTTATTGATTATTCTATGCCAGGTACTTTCTGTAGGTACTGGGGATACAGCAGTGGGGAAAAAACCCCAACAGACCAAAATTTTTATCCTTGTAGACTTTATTATGAATATAATATAAAGTATTTCAGATGATGCTAAGTGCCATACATAAAAATAAAGCAAAGAAAGAAGTAAGGAGAGTGTAGGGGAATGGAGATAAGGAGGTAGCATTTTAAATGGCAAGGTAACATTTGAATAGGGCCCTTAAAGAAGTGAGCAGGTGGCCACGTAGCTACCTGGTGGAAGAGTACTCCAAACAGAAAACATCCTCAGGTGAGAGCATCTCAGGAGTATCCAAGCAGAAGTAAGAGGCCGGGGTGGCTGAAGCACAGAGGACAAAGGGGAAAGCAGTGGGGGGTGGGTCATAGAGGTACTGTGATGGCCTTAGGGGAATGGCAGATCTTGTAGGACCTTACAGGCCATAGGAGGACTTTTGCCCAGTGTGAGATGAGAAGCGTTGGAAAGTTTTGAGAAGGGGAATAACATGGTATGACTTATATTTTAAATGGACCATTCTGACCACTAACTTGAGAATGTGAGGGCAACAGCAGAGAGAGAGCAGTAGGAAGCTTGCAATAATTCAGGCAAGAGTTGATCAGGGTTTTGGTAGTGGAGATGGAGAGAAGGGATAAGATTCTAGATATATTTTGAAGGCTGAGTTGACTTGAATTCCTAGTAGATTGAATATAAAGTGTAAGAGCAATGTCATCAAAAACTTCAGGACTGACTTGAGCTTCTGAAAGGGTAGAGTTACTATTTTCCCAGAGGGGACGAGCGTGCGTGTGTGTGTGCATGTGTGTGTGTGTATCTATATAGTTGGGGGTGACAGTTGGTTAGATGATTGGTTTTGGATATGTTAAGGTTATGAGGCCTGTTGGATGTCTAAATTGAAGATATCAAGTGTATATTTGCACATACGATTGTGATGCTTAGGAGAGAGGTCTGGCTAGAGATATTAATCAGTATTAGTCCTGCTAAGTCATGTTCAAAAGTCAAAACTGGACTGTTGATAGTTGTTGGCCTGTTGATAGTCAAAATCTCAGCTATTTATTTGTAAACCTAGCTTCTCCCCCTTTTTAAAAATTTTTATTGAAGTATAGTTGATTTACAATGTTGTATTAATTTCCACCGTACAGCAGAGTGATTCAGTTATATATTTCTTTTTCATATTCTTTTCCACTATGGTTTATCAGGGAATATTGAGTTGCCTTTGTCTAGAATAATGAGTATAGTTCCCTGTGCTACACAGTAGGACCTTGTTGTTTGTTTATCCATTCTACATATAATCGGAGAAGGCAATGGCACCCCACTCCAGTGCTCTTGCCTGGAAAATCCCATGGACAGAGGAGCCTGGTGAGCTGCAGTCCATGGGGTCACTAGAGCTGGGCACGACTGAGCGACTTCACTTTCACTTTTCACTTTCACGCGTTGGAGAAGGAAATGGCAGCCCACTCCAGTGTTCTTGCCTGGAGAATCCCAGGGACGGGGGAGCCTGGTGGACCCCAATCCCAGGGATGGGGTCGCACAGAGTCGGACATGACTGAAGTGACTTAGCAGCAATCCCAAACTTCTTATCCATCCTTGCCCCTCCCCCATTTGGCAACCACAATTCCCATTTCTTTTTTAAAACTTAATCTTTTTATATATTGGAGTATAATTGATTTACAATGCTGTATTAGCTTCATGTGTACAGCAAAGTGATTCAGTTGTACACATCCATATATCCATTCCATTTCAGATTCTCTTTCCATATAGGTCACCACAGAATATTGAGTAGAGTTCCCTGTGCTGTACAGTAGGTCCTTGTTGATTATCTGTTTTATATATAGTACTGTGTATATGTTAATCCCTCACATTTCCCCCTTGGTAACCATAAGTTTGTTTTCAAAGTCTGTGAACCTGTTTTGTAAATAAGCTTGTTCATATTATAAGCTAATCTTAATACTCTTAGAATTTGAACATTGAGAGTTCCTCAAAGTGTACATGAAAAATGGCATTATAAAGCAACTTTTCTGGATAAGGTAATGAAAGGAGTAAAGGTATCTAGTGATTCCTTTAAAATAATTATTCCTTATGGGAACCCATGGAGATGGTGATGGACAGGGAGGCCTGGCGTGCTGCGATTCATGGGGTCCCAAAGAGTCAGACACGACTGAGCGACTGAACTGACTGACTGACTGATCTGTCAGTTTTCTTGTGTGTGTTAGAGAGGGATGGTTGGAATGCAGAGGTGAAAACAGGCCCATTCTGCATGGAGCTGCAGAGTCAGACATGACTGAGTGTGCACACACATACACAAACAAAGACACACTCCACCCCCCTCTCTCTCCATGGATGCCCAAGGAGCTCTTGTGCAAGCATAGAGAGTAATCTGGAGCCCAGTATAACAAGCTCATAAGATACTTTGGGATAGGGAATGGCTACCCACTCCAATAAACAACAGAATGGGAAAGACTAAAGATCTCTTTAAGAAAATTAGAGATACCAAGGGAACATTTCATGCAAAGATGGGCACAATAAAGGACAGAAATGGTATGGATCTAACAGAAGCAGAAGATATTAAGAAGAAGTGGCAAGAATACACAGAAGAACTGTACAAAAAAGATCTTCACGGTCCAGATAATCACGATGATATGATCGCTCACCTAGAGCCAGACATCCTGGAATGCGAAGTCAAGTGGGCCTTAGGAAGCATCACTATGAACAAAGCTAGTGGAGGTGATGGAATTCCAGTGGAGCTATTTCAAATCCTCAAAGATGATGCTGTGAAAGTGCTGCACTCAATATGCCAGCAAATTTGGAAAACTCAGCAGTGGCCACAGGACTGGAAAAGGTCAGTTTTCATTCCAATCCCAAAGAAAGGCAATGCCAAAGAATGCTCAGACTATGGCACAACTGCTGTCATCTCACATGCTAGTAAATTAATACTCAAAATTCTCCAATCCAAGCTTCAACAGTACATGAACCGTGAAATTCCAGATGTTCAAGCTGGTTTTAGAAAAGGCAGAGGAACCAGAGATCAAATTGCCAACATCTATTGGATCATCAAAAAAGCAAGAGAATTCCAGAAAAACATCTACTTCTGCTTTATTGACCATGCCAAAGCCTTTGACTGTGTGGATCACAACAAACTGTAGAAAATTCTGAGAGAGATGGGAATACCAGACCACCTGACCTGCCTCTTGAGAAATCTGTATGCAGGTCAGGAAGCAACAGTTCAAACTGGACATGGAACAACAGACTGGTTCCAATGGGGAAAGGAGTGTATTAAGGCTGTATATTGTCACTCTGCTTATTTAACTTATGTGCAGAGTACATCATGAGAAACGCTGGGCTGGAAGAAGCACAAGCTGGAATCAAGATTGCTGGGAGAAATATCAATAACCTCATATATGCAGATGACACAACCCTTATGGCAGAAAGCAAAAGAAGAATTAAAGAGCCTCTTGATGAAAGTGAAAGAGGAAAGTGAAAAAATTGGCTTAAAACTCAACATTCAGAAAACGAAGATCATGGCATCTGGTTCCATCACTTCATGGCAAATAGATTTGGAAACAGTGGAAACAATGACAGACTTTATTTTTGGGGGCTCCAAAATCACTGCAGAGGGTGACTACAGCCATGAAATTAAAAGACGCTTGCTCCTTGGAAGAAAAGCTATGACCAACCTAGATAGCATATTAAAAAGCAGAGACATTACTTTGCCCTCAAAGGTCTAGTCAAAGCTGTGGTTTTTCCAGTGGTCATATATGGATGTGAGAGTTGAGCTATAAAGAAAGCTGAGCGCTGAAAAATTGATGCTTTTGAACTATGGTGTTGGAGCAGATTCTTGAGAGTCCCTTGGACTGCAAGGAGATCCAGTCAGTTCATTCTAAAGGAAATCAGTCCTGAATATTCATTGGAAGGACTGATGCTGAAGCTCCTATACTTTGGCTACCTGATGTGAAGAACTGACTCATTTGAAAATACCCTGATGCTGGGAAAGATTGAAGGCAGGAGGAGAAGGGGATGACAGAGGATGAGATGGTTGGATGGCATCATTGACTCAATGGACGTGAGTTTGAGTGAACTCCAGGAGTTGGTGATGGACAGGGAGGCCTGGCATGCTGCAGTCCATGGGCTCGCAAAGAGTCGGACAAGACTGAGTGACTGAACTGAACTGAACCCACTACAGTAGTCTTGCCTAGAAAATCCTATGGACAGAGGAGGCTTGCGGGCTACACATTATGGGGTTTCAAAAGAGTCAAGCATTACTGAGAAACTATACAACAACAGCAAAATAATCTAGCTATTCTACTGAACTGAAATAAAATTTGATGTTTTTATTTTCTTAACAATATCCTTAATGGCTGAATTGTTACTTGGTACATAGTAGGAACTCAATAAATATTAATTGAAAGAATAAATAAAAGCCCCTAATTGGTACAATTTAGTACAGCAGACTTTTCAGTGAGGTTCTTAGTTTTCTACATGTAGGCTATATCTCTTCTAGTAACAGTTTTCATTTTCTTGCTGGATGCAATCAGTATTGACTAATAAAGAAAGATGAAATTGTGTATTTTACTTTAGCATTCTTCTTTATTACTATTTTAGGTTTGGTTGACCTTGGCAGATCATTATTTGCACAGTATAGCCATTGACTGGGACAAAACCATGCGTTTCACTTTCAATGAGAGGAGTAATCCTGATGATGACTCGATGGGAATTCAGATAGTTAAGGTAATACCTCTGAGTTTGGCTCATTGTCTTAACTTGGAAGATTTCTAAGAACCAGATGCGTTCTGGACAGAGGATCAAGCCTTATGAATGTCTGTGTATTTCCTGCTTCCTAATTTCATTAGTTAACAACTTTTTAAAATGGGGGAATTTGTTGATGCCTTGGCTTTGCACATCTGCATGTTGCTAGTAAGAAGAAAATGTTTCCATTCTGATTTTGCTTGCATGATTTTGCTTGCATGATAGGAAATTGAAGTTCCTTTTCTGTTTAGCATGGGTCAGTGCTTTTAACTGGATTTTTACATCAAAGTCACTGAGAAATTTAGTTAAGCCTATTTAATATTAGAATAATTGGGCAGTTATTAGGATTTTGATAATTTCTAAACTGTCATTTTATGAAGATAGTTAAATTGACTGATGGGTTTACTTTACACCAGATGGTTGAATGTTCAGGCCAGCTGTGGAGGCAGCTGAGGTTCACCTACCTGGATTATTACTGTTGATTAGAGTCTGGCACCAAAAGCCAAAGATGCTGATTTGATTTAATCCCATTATTCTTCTCTTACATAAGCCTCTAGGGCATGCTTTTTATTTTATATGAGTACATTACATGTGATGCTAAGCTGAGGTTTTAAAAGGAAAGTTGTTTCATGTAAAGTTTGGTCACCAGAAGTTAGCTAATGTTTTGGCAGATTTGAAAAAAATTTTTTTTTCAGGAGCAAGTACTAACTAAAAAGAGCTATATTTTCATCTTACTTGGTGTGTTTCAGACAAGTTTCCAAAAAAATGAAATTTTGTACTGTAAGATGCTTGAAAAGCCTCTGTATTATGCACATTTGAGCTGTTTGTTTGGAATTTCAGTATGTGTTCCCTAGAGATGAAGTATTCCATATTTGAAATACTTTCTTTCTATTTAAGTGGTGAGTTAAGGCAGTGCATGTTTTATAAGAATCATGTTCTTAAGAGAATCTTTTTTTTTCTCGCTGATTGCATATGTCACTAAAATGAATATGTCCTGAAAATCATAGTCTCTACTTGATAATTATAGGTATTGCCTTCATTATATATTAAAGCACAGCAAATGTTTCTGTTCTTTTATACATGTTTATAAAACAACTTGGACAGAATGATTTTTCTGTGTCTTTTTGGTACTGGTTGCATTTTACTCCTGAATACTGTTTGGAGTTTTGATAGCTAATATATATATATGTTAATGTTAGTATCTATTATACGTGTGTTGAAATGACTTGTTTTATTTTAGATGTATCATTAAAATAAACTGTCAATTTATTTGAAAGGCTAATGTTATATTTGTTAATTCTGAGGGCCTTTTTGTGTTAACTCTGGAAATACTTGTGGTAGAAAATTTGCCTGACTGAAATTCCCCTTGAAAATGCCTTAGCATATTAGAAAACTAAAAGATACAAGCTTTGGTCTATGTATATAAGTTGCTTATATATTTTAAAAACTAAAATCCATTTTGATAATCTGACTTAATGCTAAGACAAAGAAAAAACGAAAGTTTTTCTTTTTTTTTCTTTTAGAGAGAGCATAAGGAGTTATTTTAAAAAGTATTGTTTCCCCTCTTGTTTTAGGATCTTCACCGCACAGGCTGCAGTTCATACTGTGGCCAGGAGGCCGAGCAGGATAGGGTCGTGTTGAAGCGCGTCCTTCTGGCTTATGCCCGATGGAACAAGAATGTCGGGTATTGCCAAGGCTTTAACATCCTGGCTGCACTGATTCTGGAAGTGGTGGAAGGCAACGAAGGTGATGCTCTGAAAGTGAGTATCAGACTTTGAAGAAAGCAACTGAAATTCTTCAGAGCGTGAAATACTGGAGCTGTGATTTCTCTTCCCTGATGCCCCACCTCCTTCCAAAGTTTTTACTGTATCTTTCTAATTATCCATGATTTTCCCAAGTTAAAGCCTGGTCACAGGACGAACTCCTGTAGCTACCAAATTTGAGGAGAATGATTATGTTTTTAGCTCCCTTATGAGACATATAAGGACATATATATGTGTGTGTGTTAGTTGCTTAGTCATGTCCGACTCTCTGCAACCCCATAGACTGTAGCCCACTAGGCCCCTCTGTCCACAGAATTCTCCAGGCAAGAATACTGGAGTGGGTTGCCATTTCCGTCTCCAGCCATATATATATATATATGGCTTTTTGAGGATGAAGGTGGGGGAACAGATCTTTCTTTCTCTCTCTCTGTTGTGGAGCATGTGGGATCTTACTTCCCCAACCAGGTATTGAATCCATGTTCCCTGTGTTGGGAGCTCGGAGTCTTACACTGGACCACCAGAGAAATCCCTGAGACATCATATTTTTAAACCAAGTTCAGTATTACTTATATTGATTACCCAGTGCTGCATAGCTTCAGTTGCTTCAGACAGCAAATGTGTATGACATTTCTTTGAGTCAGGAATCTGGGCACAGCTTAGCTGGCTTGGGGGTCACATGATCATGGCATTCAAACTCTCAGCTAGGGCTTCAGTCTCATCCGAAGGCTCAGTTGAGTGGGAAGAGCACTGGCTTCCAAGTTCATTCATGTGATCCTTGCTAAGATTTATTCCCCACAGATGGTTGGACTGAGGGCCTCAGTTTTTTGCTGGATATTGTTCTCTGCTCTGTGGGCCTTTCCGTTGTGCAGCATGGTGGCTGGCATTCCTTGGAGTGAGCAAGAGAGTAAAAGAGAAGGAGCAAGTCAGAGGGGACTATTGACAGATGTGCAGCCTAGAATTAGAAGTAACAGCCCATCATTTTTGCCATGTTTTATTTTTTTTAAATTTATTTTTAATTGGAGAATAATTGCTTTACAGTGTTGTGTTGATTTCTGCCATACAGGAATCAGCATAAGCATACACATGTCCCCTTCTTCTTGGACCTCCTTCCCACCTCCCGCCCCAGCCCACCCCTCTCGGTTGTCACAGAGCACCAGGTTGAGTTCCCTATGTCACACAGAAACTTCTGCCATGTTTTACTTATTCAAAGTCAGTCACTAGGTCCAGCTCCTGTTTAAGGGGAAGGGCTTATACAAGAGTGTGACTACTAGCAGGTATAGACTGCGGGGGTCATGCTCTAAACTGCCTTATCTGTTATACTTAATTCTGGTTGGTTCTTCTTCTTCTTTTTTTTGATGTTGAACATTTTTAAAGTTTTTATTGAATTTGTTACAGTATTGCGTCTGTTTTATGTTTTGTTTTTTTTTGGCCCCAAGGCATATGGGATCTTAGCTCCCCCACTAGGCACTGAACCTGCACCTCTTGCATTGGAAGGTGAAGTCTTAACCACTGGACAACCAGGGAAGTCCCTGGTTGGATCTTCTTAACAGCTTGCTTTCATATCTGGGGTGAGGTATGAAGGAAATAGGCTGCAAGTGAATGTCTGCTGAAAGGTGCTTGTGTGGAGAAAGATTTTGAAAGTGAATGATATGTCTTATCTTTTAATCTTTGATGTCTAGGGCCTTTTTTTAGTAAAAAAAAAATTCTGGAAATATTTTGAGATGGGACGCTAGTAAGTTAAACTTGTAGGTCTGAATATGACTCAGTGAGTCACCACAAAAAGTCTTTATGAGAAATGAAGGATTTCAAGTGTCGAGGATGGCCACTGCCTTATTTGCTTGGGGTAGTATAGGGTTGCTAATTCGTATTTGAACCCTGAAACCGTTGTTGATTGCAGTGTTGTGTGATGAATGGGATAAATACTTAGTCTTTGTCTTAAAGGTCCCGCTCCTCCCAATTCTGTTTAATTATAGTGTATACCTTAGTGATAGTCTCAGTAACTCACTTAATGTCATATGGAAAAATGAACACATTTTTCTCTTGGTTTTATACACATTGTGTTGGAATTAATTATAAACCCATCCTGACATCTGTATTCACCCTCTCAGACTTTCCATTCATGTATTTAAGGAAGCAGCTTTGAAGCTACTTGTGTATCACAGGGTTAGGGGTGGAAGCGGGGGAGGCAGTGGCAAATCAAATACATGAGTTTAGAACATTTTTTATTAAAAGCAGTTTTGTTTACTCATTCTGTATGCTTTACTCCGTTTTTTCTCCAGGTGTAATTTGCACGACTATGGAATGAGAACTGTTTCGTTGAAAAGCTGAAATGAACAATTCTGGTTAGAGAGTAGGGTGGAGAGGTTTGGGATATGGGATGTACATGCCAATCAAATCATGAATCTCAGTGACGCTTGAGAAACTAAAAATTCACATAAAAAGATGAATTAGACAAAGCTGAGGAACTGAATATTTATATTTCTGCCTCTAAGAAAATGAACTCTGTGGAATGAAATGACATCATCATCATTTGGGAATTTTGTGGTTAGACATTCAATATGCAGAGGGAGGTTGGGTTCCTGAAGACAGCTCCTATGCTAAGGGAAATATTGGATGTCAGTGTTTTTCCAGGGGCTATTTTGGCCTCAGTAAGTTTTCGTTAATAGGGAAATAAATAGTTTATCAGAGTAGGTAAACCATTTTCCCTGCTTTTTTGCATTTATTGTTTTTTCTTAGTAACTTAGGTTTTTAAAATAGTAAAAAAAGCCCAGAATTTTGAAATAGTTAAAAACAAAGATTTAACTGTTTCTTAAAAATTTGAAGCTTCCCCATTATTTTTTTAATACTTCATTTTAAGGAGCAACTTCAGGTTGAAATAAAAATTTAGAGGAAGAAACAGAGATTTTTCCATATACCCCCTGCCAATGCAGGAGACATAAGAGATGCTGGTTGGGTCCCTGGGTCAGGAAGATCCCCTGGAGTAGGAAATGGCTACCCACTCCAGTATTCTTGCCTGGAAAATTCCATGGACAGAGGAACCTGGCAGGCTCCCAGTCTATGGGGTTACAAAGAATTGGATATGACCAAGCAACAGCTTGCACGCACACTTAATTCTTTTAAGTGATGAATAGTATTCCATTTTCTGGACCTACTGGAGGACATCTTGGTTGCTTCCAAGTTTTGGTAATTATGAATAAAGCTGCTATAAAAATCCACATGCAGATTTCTATGTGGATATGTTTTCATCTCCTTTTGCTAAATACCAAGGAGTACGATTGCTGGATTGTATGATAAGAGTGTGCTTAATTTTATAAAAAACTGTTAAACTGTCTTACAGAGTGACTTTACCAGTTTGCATTCCTACCAGCAAATCTAGAGCTCTGGTTACTCAATATCCTTGCCAGCATTTGGTGTTGGCAGCTTTCTAAATTTTGGCCATTGTAATAAGTGCATAGTGGTATCTCATTGCTTTACTTTGAATTTCTCTGATGACTGTGATATGAAGCATCTTTTCATAGCTTATTTGCCATCTGCATATCTTCTTTGGTAAGGTATCTGTCAAGGTCTTTGGTCCATTTTTAAATTGGGTTGCTTGTTTTCTTATAATTATTGAGTGTTAAGAGTTCTTTGTATATTTTGAGTGACAGTTCTTTGTCAGATGTGTCTTTTCAAATATTTTCTCCCAATCTCTGGCTTATCTTCTAATCTTCTTGACAGTGTCTTTCACAGAACAGAAGTTTTAAATTTTAATAAAGTCTAGCCTACCAAGTATTTCTTTCATGGATTGTGCCTTTGGTATTTTATATAAAAAGTCATTCCCATATCCAAGGTCATCTAGGCTATATTTGTCTCCTATGAGTTTTACAGTATTGTGTTTTACATTTAGGTCCATGATCCCTTTTGAGTTACATTTTGTGGAGAGTGTAGGGTTGTTCCAGCACCATGTGTTGACGAGACTATCTTCCTTCCACTGCCATTATTTATCCTATTATTTTTTAATCTAATATTTGTTCTTTGAAATACAGGAGTAGGTGGGGCAACGTAACTGGCTCTTATGTCTTGTGTTAGACCTTGAGATGCCTTTGGACAGAGAATTTCATTGGGTTAGAAGAATTACTGTGATAATTGGATTTTTTTTTCTAGTTTTCATATAATTTTGAGGGATTATAATCTTCATAAAACCTGATAAATTCATTTATATAATTTATAAAAATCTTTCTTGGTATTACATAACTTACTCTAAATGAAAAGCACAATAATAGACTGTTACTTTAAATTTTGTCTTTGTGATCCCATCAATTCCTCTTCTTCTTACCTGTAGAGTGTGAGGTCCCTGACAGAGCCTTCTGCTCTGCTAAAAATCTGTCCTCCCCCTGAACTGGCCTGGCTCCTCAAGGACTTCCTTCCTCCACATAAGCTGAATATTTTACTTTTATTGCTAAGCTCTTATTTCTAGGGTGATGATACATTTACTGGGTAAATTCTGTCTCTGTGTAAGAAAGCTAAAGTGATTCCTGGGACTGGGTCACTCCTGTAATATAGGCTGCAGGGAGGCCTTTTTGAGAGGATATTCCCACCCTTGTTGACTTAGTCAAAACTATGACCCTGAAAGTAGAAGCTACAAGTTGAGGATGAGGGGAAAATGGGCCCTTGGCAGATCTGGGAGATAATTTTTTTAAAAAATAGTATTTTGTGAAAAAATATGAGACACCTACTTCTCCACCACTGTATAGGGCCAGCTATGATTTTGTTCTTAGTTTTGCTTTTCCTGTGTTCTGGGAAATGTGTAGGTCTTCTAGGGATGAGGGCATTAACAGAGCATTCAAGCTGACAGAGAAAGGACCAGAGATTGACATATAGAACTCAGGTGTATTTTTCTGGGTTTTTCCAGTGGTTCTTGACCATGAATAGAAAAGTTAGGATGAAAACAGTAATTTGAAGAATATGAGGCAATCTCATCTGATTTGGGGGCTTCCCTGGTGGCTCAGATGGTAAAGCGTCTGCCTGCAATGCAGGAGACCCAGGTTCAATCCCTGGGTCAGGAAGATCCGCTGGAGAAGGAAATGGCAATCCACTGCAGCACTCTTGCCTGGAAAATCCCGTGGACGGAGGAGCCTGGTAGGCTGCAGTCCATGGGGTCACAAAGAGTTGGACACGACTGAGCGACTTCACTTTCACTTTCATCTGATTTTAAAAGCACCATATGCTCAAAACAAAAATGTACCATTTGTTGCATTGTCCCAGGAGAGAAAGTGGACAAAAAGCTGACATCGATTGTTCAAAAACTCAGGTTGATGGTCAGTGAATCTTGCGATTGACTGCAGTCGGGATGTTCCATGATGGGACAGCTGTGAGTTTTCAGATTAAGGTTATGAAACTGCGCTGACATCAAGGAGCTGACCTTGAGATTTCTGCTGGATGCTGAGAAAGCTTGAGCTCCATGGCTTGTCAGAGGGAGGCTGAGGATTATATCATCACAGCTACTTCCAGGATGAACTCAGGTCTAGTGGCACAGCTAAAAATTTTAGACAGCAGCAGATGTGGGGTCAGAATGAGTTAAACCAGTGGTCCCCAGCCTTTTTTGGCAGCAGGGACTGGTTTAATGAAAAACGGTTTTTCCATGGATGGGGCTTGGGCAGAGGAGGTGGTTCAGGCCATAACATGAACAATGGGGAGCGGCAGATGAAGCTTCACTCGCTCTCCCACTGCTCACCTTGTGTGTGGCCAGATTCCCAACTGGCCAAGGGCTGGTGCCAGTCCATGGCCCTGGGGCTGGGGACCCCTGACTTAGACAGTTATGCCACCTGCTCCTTACCTTGAAGTGGAGAGGAGCCTTGAAAATCCACAACATTTGGTGCTGACACGTGTAAAGAATGGTGTGCTTTGGCTAACTGTCTTTTGCCAATTTGAATATGTTCTATGTAGGATGTGTTAGTATAGCAAGCAGTTTTTGTGAAGCAATCTTATTCTATATCTTTTTTCCTCAGATTATGATTTACCTTATTGACAAGGTACTTCCCGAAAGCTATTTTGTCAACAATCTCCGGGCACTGTCCGTGGATATGGCTGTCTTCCGAGACCTCTTGAGACTGAATCTCCCTGAATTATCTCAGCACCTGGATACTCTTCAGAAAACCGCAAACAAGGAGAGTGGAGGTAGTGATGATTCGATGCTATTTTACCTTTGAAAATAGTTTACTTTTCTGATACCACTGTACCTATGAGCCTAAACCTTGAATGGTGAAACATGTTTTCAGATATTTCACTTGGTAGGAGCTTGGTGCAGTGAAATAGATTTCTAGAGAACAAAAACAGAACTAAAAACAAAACCCAAACGGAGGGCCAGATGTTAAATCTCTAACTGGTTATGGTTAAAAAGTCAGTCAGGAGCCCAGTACTTCACCAGTACCAGCTCACCAACTATATATTGTACTCTAGGTAAAGAATCGGAGAAGGAGATGGCACCCCACTCCAGCACTCTTGCCTGGAAAATCCCATGGACGGAGGGAGCCTGGTGGGCTGCAGTCCATGGGGTCGCGAAGAGTTGGGCACGACTGAGCGACTTCACTTTCACTTTTCACTTTCATGCATTGGAGAAGGAAATGGCAACCCACTCCAGTGTTCTTGCCTGGAGAATCCCAGGGACTGGGGAGCCTGGTGGGCTGCTGTCTATGGGGTCGCACAGAGTCGGACAAGACTGAAGCGACTTAGCAGCAGCAGCAGGTAAAGAATGGTATCCGTGCCTTGCTATCAGTTAAACTGTTCTAAGTTGGCATCAAAACTATAGGAGTTCTTTAAAATTGAACTACAGGTACAGCTTGGGCAAGCCTGTGGTTTTGCTTCAACCAGTGAGGTTATGGAGAGTAGACTATGTATTTTCATAAAGTTGTAGGAGGTAAAAGTAGTCCTTTGGGCTGAGATGTTTAATGCTCCTTTTATCATTCATGTGAAGTGAAGGATATTTAGACTTCCTTGAGATAAATGGACCAGTTCTTACTGGAGAAGGGCTCTCTTGGCCTCCAGGTAGAATCTGAGCCCTGAAGGAAGGGACTGGGTTTATTGAGGTGGCTCTGTAAGTAGCTGAGTCTCTGCCGTCTAGTTGGCATCACCAGCTTCCCAGGTACCCGAGGTTGTAGTGTCATCATACCCACTGCTTGCGCTTCTCCAGATATCAAAAACACAATGTTTGCTATGTTTTCTTTAAATGGCTGTCAGTTCCTGACCCATGAATTTAAATCTGGGAAAATCTGAAAGCGTTTTGAGGACCTCATCTGTGATTAAAATACACTGGAAATTATAGTGACACACAGGTGTCTCTAAGCATTTTCTTCCAAGTAGTTTGAGTAATCTTATTTAATTTGGCTGTGCAGTATACTTGTGCACCAGTGAGAATTTCATAAAGCTTCCAGAAAGACCAGATTGGCCTTTTCCAGAGTCAGACACACTTCACTGGGCTCCACATTTGCCCAAATGCCTTGGTGACCTTAGATTCTAGCCTGTGAACAAAGATACTTCTTTGTTTGTAGGTAAGAAGGAAGAAAATGGATACAGGAGGACAGATCTTGTTTTGCTTGTACTTGGGTAAATGTACCTTCTGACTGTAATTTGGAGAAAGGATTAGTCTAGTATCTAAATTTTTATATCTCATTAAAATATATGCTTATGCAATTATAATGGGGAGTGGGAGAGGACTCTATTGTTTTAGTGAATTCGGAAACTTCAAAGTGAGCTGGACCCCAGATCTTTAAAACTGGGATCTAACTAAACTGGGATCTAACTAACTGGATTTTAACTAAAATATTTAGTTAAAAATATTTTAAAATGTCACTTTGCCTAATCTCCAAGTATTTGGGGATTTTCCAGCTTTCTTTCTGTTATTGATTTCTGGCTTAATTCCATTGTGGTCTGAGGACTATGGATAAATTAACAAGTAAACAAGTAATTGCTTATGAGCAATTTTATTTTTATCAGCATTTGAATAAAAGTAGGCTTTAGGAGGTTTTGGAAATCAGCTTTTACTTTTGAGAGGTTAAAATCCTTTCTTTTTATCCTGATTTTGATAGGGAGAGCATCCTCCTTGATTTTCAGTGCCCCGCAGTAGGTACACTCAAATTAAATTTTAGGTTAAGATTTCTGAAATGTCACAAAGAATTTGTGAAGTTCATAGTATTGCGATTTTTATTAAACACACCTATGTTCTCCCCCTACCCCCATCCAAATAAGGAAAGAATAAGAATTTAGAGAGATTAAAAAAAAGCAGCCAGGAAATATATCATAACATATTGAGTTGGCCAAAAAAAGTTCTTTTGGTTTTTCCTGTAAGATGTTATGGGAAAGCCCGAATGAACTTTTTGGCCAAGCTAGTATTTGAGTGGACTTGAGAGATTGAAAGAGGGTATTTTCATATCTTGCACACCATCAATTCTGCAGAAATGTAGAGCGTTTGTTTTATTTCAGGTGGATATGAGCCCCCACTGACAAATGTCTTCACGATGCAGTGGTTTCTGACTCTCTTCGCTACGTGTCTCCCTAACCATACAGTTTTAAAGATTTGGGATTCAGTTTTCTTTGAAGGTTCAGAAATCATCCTACGGGTGTCGCTGGCTATCTGGGCAAAGTTGGGAGAGTAAGTAATTTCCCCTTCCTGTTCTGTACTGTGGTGTGAGAGCCTTACCGCACTTTTGTTCTCCAGTGTGTAAAGCCATCAATATTTAAATGTGAGGAAAAGAGAAAGTTGTGAATGCTGTGCAATGGCTTTTGCCTTCTGAACTCTCTGTCGGCTCATCAGTGAATGCTGGGGGCAAGTGGAAGCTGTTTTAGAGAAGGGGCAGGCTGTTTCAGGCCTGGAGTTCTCCTCCTCCTCAGTGCTGGCATCCTGGCAGGCCCCCGCTGTTGGCATTTTTCCTGACTCTGGTTGGGGAGAGGGACTTAGGTGGAAGAGGAACTGAAAGACCTGGAGACAGCTGTGTGGGTTTGTTGGTTAAGACTGCAACTTGGCTTATGTTTGACTCTTTATAATTATTTTGTTGTTGTTCAGTGACTCAGTCGTGTCTGACTCTTTGTGACCCCATGGACTGCAGCATGCCAGGCTTCCCTGTCCTTCACTATCTCCTGGAGTTTGCTCAAACTCATGTCCATTGAGTCAGTGATGCTATCCAACCATCTCATCCTCTGCTGCCCGCTTCTTCTCCTGCCCTCAATTTTTCCCAGCATCAGGGTCTTTTCCAATGTGTTGGCTCTTCACATCCAAAAGTATTGGAGCTTCAACTTCAGCATCAATCCTTCCAGTAAATATTCAGGGTTGGTATTTTGTGGAATGTGATAAAATTAAACAAGATAATATGTATAAAGGTATTTAGCATGGTGCCTGGTACCTAGTCAATAGTAGAACACATGGAACTTCTTCCCTTTCATCAAGAGTTCATTCCATTTGAAATCTATTGCCACCAAACAGATTTCACTTACATTCTTGTCTAGTATCAGGGCTGAAAACACTAGGGTATTTTCACCCATCTCTAATGTATTATGACTATTACATTAATTATCTGCCTTTTGGGTAATGGGAGAGACATCAGGATGAAATTGTTACAGTTAACTGAAGATGCAGAAAATTTTTTAATGTTTCTTTCCTAGAGCTATTTTTAAATGACTTGAGTGGGTACCCATAGGCAACACGTCAGAGGACTTATAAATCACTTCCAGTGTTTTGTTTCAGAAACCTCTAAAGTAGCCTTTTTATTGATGGGAAGTTGTTTCCTGAGAGACTTGCAGCATTTTTTAATTTTGTAAGAAAAATCCACCAACTAACAATTCAGGGATTTAAAAAAAATCATTGTTGTTTGGAAGTGTTTTTAAATATCACGTAGCAATCTCCTCTGCTTTTGTTTCACTGCAGATAGCTTTTCAGTGAGGCAAATAAATTCACCTCTGGGGGATTTGTTGTGACATTTACATACCTGTTTGCTTTCTTCCGATGTCAGCCCTTTTCTGCAGTCGTGTATTTCCAACCTACTACCTCGTAAACTGTTTGAGCATTGGCAGTTTCTCTATTACCAGTATCACACTTTAGCCATTGTGATAGTTGCTGAGTAATTAGCTTATAGGATTAAAATACTACAGCACTTGACTGTATGCTGGGTTGATTCTAGTCCCCTTTTTGTTAGTTCTTAAAAGTTATGACCAACCTAGATAGCATATTGAAAAGCAGAGACATTACTTTGCCAACAAAGGTCTGTCTAGTCAAGGCTATGGTTTTTCCAGTAGTCATGTATGGATGTGAGAGTTGGACTGTGAAGAAAGCTGAGTGCCGAAGAATTGATGCTTTTGAACTGTGGTGTTGGAGAAGACTCTTGAGAGTCCCTTGGACTGCAAGGAGATCCAACCAGTCCATCCTAAAGGAGATCAGCCCTGGGTGTTCTTTGGAAGGAATGATGCTAAAGCTGAAACTCCAGTACTTTGGCCACCTCATGCGAAGAGTTGACTCACTGGAAAAAACTCTGATGCTGGGAGGGATTGGGGGCAGGAGGAAAAGGGGACGACAGAGGATGAGATGGCTGGATGGCATCACTGACTCGATGGACATGAGTTTGAGTGAAATCCAGGAGTTGGTGATGGACAGGGAGGCCTGGCGTGCTGCAATTCATGGGGTTGCAATGAGTCAGACACAACTGAGCAACTGAACTGAACTGAATTATGGGGCAGGAAGAAAAGAGGTGGTTCTTATCTACTCTACCCATTATCTATCAGAATTTATTAATGTGGTCATCCCAGGGATGTCACACTATTGAAATAATAGCTACACTTAATATCCGATAGTCACAGAGTGCTTGCAATGGACAGGCATGATTCTAAGCACTGTAGATGTAAAATTAATTCATTTAATCTTACTGTCATCCTAGGAGGTAGGTTCTATTATCATCCCCGTTTTACAGATGTCGTCACTGAGGCACAAAGAACTTAAGGAAATTGCCCCACATCACCCAGTTTGTAAGTGGAAAGACCTGATTTTGAATGTGGGTACCTTGGCTCTATTATTTGTGCTTCTAATAATGTGAATATACTGATTATAAATGGCTCCTGTTTATGAAGTTCAGGAATCTGTGAGTTAGACTGGTAGAATTTTAAGTGTTTCAGAGTTTTTGCTCATTATAATTTCACATGTTTTGAGCATTAAGTGAAAGGAAAGGCAACCAACACACAACATAAAGGACCTGCAGTCATTATGTTAAGAAGATTAAACGCATTATCTTATTATTCGATTCTCCCCACAACCCCATGAAGTAGGTAGGATTATTCTCCCTGTCTTTTCAGGTGAGAAAATTGCCCCAGGAAGGCTGACCAATTAGTTCAAGGTCCCACAGCTAGTGAGTAGAGCTGGGATTTAGCCCTGGATCTTTCTGACTCCCGGGCCTGTGGTCTTCCCCACAAACTGTCCATTGGAAAAGTCCTGAACATTATGCAGATGGTCTCTGGGCCATGTGTACCTGAGCAACATCAGGGCCTCATGTGTGCATATCCACGGGGCCCTTCCCATCACCTTGGTTCTGCAGCGTGAAATTTCCTCCTTTGCTCATACAAGGGCATTTGTGGAATGTGTAAGCTGTCGACCATCAGCACAGTCTTAGCAGCGTCTCTTTCATGTGTCCTTTCTTCTCTGACCTGACTGCCTTGGCTCCCTCCCTCATTGCCTCATGCCTGGCACAGCCCTCCATGGCCTCCCATCACACCCTACACTTGCCATGCCTCCTCTGGGGCAGCCTTGCCAACGGCATGTCTGTTCCCACACTCTCTATTAAAGGCCTTTCAGTGACTCTTGTCCTGAGAGGGCTCAGCAGGCAGATGAGGCCTTTGCGATTTGCTCTCTGCACCTCTCTACCTTCAGCTTCCCTAAGAAGATCCCCTGAAGGAGGAAATGGCAACCCACTACAGTATTCTTGCCTGGGAAATTCCATGGACTGAGGAGCCTGGCGTACTGCAGGCCATGGGGTCACAGAAGAGATGGACACGACTAGGCGACTAAACACCACCACCACCACCCTCGGCTCTCTCTGGCTGTCCCCGGCCATACAGCCACCTCCACTGTGATCTGTGGACCTACATGCATTTCCTTGGGTCGGGCCTTCTGTCTCCTGTATCCATGTGCTTGGGATGCTTTTCCTCATCAATCTGGAGAATATTTATCAAAACTCACCTTAAACATTACTTCTCTTCCTCACTCTCCACCTGGCCCCCAGTATAAACTTAACCACTTTTCAATTTATGCCCACATGCTGCTCTAAATTTTTGCATCAGCACTTCAACAGTTTATTTCATTTATTTACTTACATGATTGTGGCAATGTGATTTGAACAGAACTCTAGAGCCTGAAGTTTTCCCAGGATCACATTTTTTTGACTGGCTCTATGGAGATCCCCCAACCTTAGCATATGTCAAAGAGTATGTCTTATGATTGGTAAGGCAAATAGTTTTTCTGCTATGCAAAGAATGACATAATAGATAAAACAAATACCCAGGTCTCTGCTTTGGGTAATTCCTTTTTCTTCCCTTTCTAGAAGAAGAATTAAAGTTTCACCTGTCTCACAGGATGGCAGGTGACAGTCTTTATTTACCTGTTGAACCAAATGCAAGAAACAAGGTGTAACTGCTATGTTTAAAACGGATAACCAGCGAGGACCTACTATACAGCACATGGAACTCTGCTCAATGTTGTATGGCAGCCTGGATGGGAGGAGAGTTTGAGGGGAAAATGGATACATACATACACACATACATACATACATACATACATGGCTGGGCCCCTTCAGTGTTCACCTGAAACTATCACAACATTGTTAATCAGCTGTACCTTAATACAAAATAAGAAGTTAAAAAATATAACAGGGTGTAATCGCCAGCTAGCAGCAGTGTCCTGAGAAGGGCTGGAAAGACTTTGTGAAAATATCCTGAGGACTGATGAAATGTGCAGAGAAAGTTCTTATGTGTTTCATCTTTCATTTCTACTGTGGTTTGGTTTCAGTCTGTCAATGGTAATGCTGTTTGCAAATTGAGAGCAACAGATTCCCTCCAGGGGATAAGTGTTCTTGGGTACCCAGTTTCTTAGTTATTATTTCTGATCAGTGATGGGTTCAGATGTGTAAAAGGTGTCACGTGGAAGCAATAAAAATGCCACCGGTGGAGCTGCGCGTCAGGAGCGCGGTATAGCAAAGAGAGGGACTCACCCTGGAATGAGTACCGCTATGTTGACCTTCCCGTTTTTAAACTCTTTTCTCTGCCTACCACAGGCTGTACTGTGAGTGTAATCATAGGATTTTGACTTCGTTGATTGCTGACTTGGTTGATTTGATGGCAAGGGACAACATGTCTTGTTGTGCCTGCAGCATGTACCTGATAGCAGGGGTCTCCTAAACAATTCCTTTTTCTGTCCTTTCTTTATCTAGGCAGATAGAATGTTGTGAGACAGCAGATGAATTCTATAGCACCATGGGGCGCCTTACCCAGGAGATGCTAGAGAATGATCTTCTGGAAAGCCATGAACTCATGCAGGTGAGTGGGCAATGCCTGCCCCACTTGGCTCAGGGGACCCCAATACCTTGAGAACAAGCAGAGGAAGGAAGAAACGAATAATGGATATTTATTATGACTTTCATTAAACAATGTTATATTTCAATTATGGCTCAAATAAAGCTGGAAAGTTTTTTAAAAAACCAGAAAATGCAGTACAAAAACAAACGAAAAACCCCATCAGAGCACCACCCCCCTCACCAGCAAATCCCCAGGCGCTTATTCTGGATCTGATTCTTAGCCTTAAAGGGAGACTGGTGGGGAGAAATAATTATTTCTGGGAAGGAATTATTGAGGATCAAAAGAAGATTATTCTACTTCTCATTTTGGTTTATTTGTTTTGTCCACATTTGCAACTCATGTTTTTACATAGGAATCATAAATTTCAAAATCACCAACTTGAAGGGTTTTGTTACTTTCTGGCATGTTACTGTATCTCAGAATCATACTGGGCAGGTCATTAAAGATGGCAGTGAGTGTAGAAGAGATAGCAGATTTGTTAACACTGTGTCTTCCATTAGGCTCTATAACATGATCTTTTTCTCAGTCTTCTGGGCTTCCAGGTTCTTCCTTCGTCCTGCAAACTAACCAGCAGTGGTTCTTTTCCAAAGCTGTTGTTGGGCCTGCTTCTTTCTCTGTGGTGCCTCTCTCTCTCTTTTCTTGGTTTCAACTTTAATGTTGGGTTCCATGCCTGAATCCATTGTGGTAGCGGGGGGCCCAGTCAATGGGTTAGAAAACAGAGACTCAGGCCCTCAGTTAGGACTTGAGAAGAGGTTTTATTTCTCTCCTCATCTCCTGGCGCCTCCACCTGCTTCTTGGACCCCTCACTTTTAGCAGAAAGCTGCCCAAGTCGTTGAGAATACTGACCACCCGGTAGAATTTCCCTGAGCATTTCTATTTTTTATTTCATCTTTTCTTTGCATTCTCGTCTCTCTTTCTTCCTTCCTGTTTGACTTAGAGCAGGAAGTACGCTATCTGCTCCTGACCTCTGTGCTCTGATTCCAGCTCCTGTCACACCTCCCGAGCCGTTGCTTCCTTGCTTCTTCTCTCTTGTAGAGGGAGGTGTCTTTTATTAAATGTTATTCTCATATTCCACATATGAGATCCTTTTCAGAGGTCCCCAATCTTTTTGGCACCAGGGACAGATTTTGTAGAAAACAAGTTTTCCACAGACTGTGGTCAGGGGAGTGGTTTCAGGATGATTCAAGATTCAAGCATGTTATTAATTATGTGCTTTATTTCTAATCTAATACTGCCAGTGATCTGATGGGAGGTGCTCACTGTGGCCTGGGGATTGGGGACCTGTGCTTGACATCCTACAGAACTACCTGATTCACATGCCCCAGGTAGGACTCTGAGATCTCATCCCTTCTTCCTCACTCATGAAACTTCAATGACTACTTATCACCTGCAACACAGAGCGTGGATTTCTCAGCTCATCATCCAGTGCTCTTGACTGTCTGGCATCTACCTCTCTTTTCAGCCATGGTTCTTGTTGTTCTCTTTTATACCCTTGACCCAAGTCTAGGCAAGTCACGCTGTCTTCCATGTTCCCGGAGCTACTGGGGGATAGGCCTGCTCCACACCTTTGCTCCCTCTGTTCGGTCTCCCTCAGTCTCTTCACGTGTTTCCGGCCTGCCTCCCTGTGAAAGTGCCAGTTCATATGCCATCTCCTTCGTGAAACAGTCATCAGTCAGTTCAGTTCAGTCGCTCAGTCGTGTCCAACTCTTTGTGACCCCGTGGACTGCAGCACACCAGGCCTCCCCGCCCATCACTGACTCCCGGAGTTTACTAAAAACTTATGTCCATTGAGTCAGTGATGCCATCCAACCATCTCATCCTCTGTCATCCCCTTCTCCTCCCACCATCAATCTTGCCCAGCATCAGGGTCTTTTCAAATGAGTCAGTTCTTCGCATCAGGTGCTCAAAGTATTGGAGTTTCAACTTCAGCATCAGTCCAGTCTCTGACAGGCTCAACTAAAAGCATCTCCTTCTCTGACTCACCACATTTTCCTTGTACCACTCTTGTGAGCCTTCATCACATTCTACCTTGATTTGAGGCTGGATTTTATTTCCTCAGCAATATTATGAATTCCTGGAGGACAGGGACTGTTTTCTCATAATATGTAGCACTTTACCTTCTCCTAGAAAGAAAAAAGAAAGAAAGTGAACTTGCTCAGTTGTGTCTGACACTTTGCGATCCCATGGACTGTAGCCTGCCAGGGTCCTTTGTCGATGGGATTCTCCAGGCAAGAATACTGGAGTGGGTTGTCATTTCCTTCTCCAGGGGATCTTCCCGACCCAGGGATCGAACCTGGGTCTTCCGCACTGCAGGCAGACTTCTTACCATCTCAGCCACCAGGGAGATACTACCTTCTCCTAGTGCGGCACAGTAAATGTATTAGTTCATTAAGCAAATCGCCATTGAGAGTCTGCGACTAGTTTTCTGCCTTCTCTCTCTCTCTTTTCAAAAAGTATTTTTTTGTGTGTTTGGCTGTGCTGGTCTCAGTTGCAGCATGCACGAACTTCCTTCTTCCTTGTGGCGTATGGAGTATTTTAGTTGTGGCATGCAGGATCTTTGCTTAGTTGCAGCATGTGGGATCTAGCTCCCTGAGCAGGAATCAAACCCAGGCCTCCTGCATTGGGAGCATGGAGTCTTAGCCACTGGACCACCAGGGAAGTCCCTCTGCCTTCTCTTTCTCAAGTGTTTGCTGAATTAAACCACATCACATGATGCCCCTCCTTCCATGGTCCCTCTCCTCTAATACAGTCTGTACTTTGCAGTCAGAAGAATCGTCATCACTTACTGCTTTGGTCTTTTTATTGTTCTTCATAAAACCTTCCCATGCTTCCTTGTTATTAACAAATAAAATGCTTCAGCTAGTTTCCTAAGTCCTGTATTAACTTCTCCAAATATTAATTGAGCGCCTCTGTCTGTCAGAAGACCTCGTTGTGGAAATTCATGTCTGGTTTTACCTCTAAAGATGAACAAGGAGTAGGTCATACTCTGTGTGTGTATGTGAGTGTGTGTGTATTCAGGGGTGCATGCACATTGAGGATGTGTGCGTATGTGTTGGAGACAGTGGTGCAGATCAGAGAGGCAGTTCACGGTTGACAGAGCAGCAGCAGTCAAGGCTTTGGCTGTGGAAAACATTATAGTGTGGGAAGGAAGCTGTAGGAGTTTAGTTTGCTGATTGGAAGGACTGATGTTGAAGCTGGAGCTCCAATACTTTGGCCACCTGATGTGAAGAGCTGACTCAGTGGAAAAGACCCTGATGCTGCGAAAGATTGAGGGCAAGAGGAGAAGGGGGTGACAGAGGATGAGATGGTTGGATGGCTTCCTTGACTCAGTAGACATGAGTCTGAGCAAACTCCGGAGGAGATAGTGATGGACAGGGAAGGCTGACATGCTGCAGTCCTTGGGGTTGCAAAGAGTCGGATATGACTGAGCACTGAACAAATGTAGGGAAGGCCACAACCCATAGTAAGGAGTGTGGACTTGATCCTCCAGGTCAGTGGTTGTGAGGCTGTGCTTGCTGGAGTTCTTGGGCTTCTGCTGAACCTTTGGGAAGGGGAGAAGAAGAGCTGTGGGTCTGAGAGATTTCAGGGAGAGGAGGGAAACGGTCTTCGTTGTGTCTTATGTCGACTCCAGGGGCAACCTCATGAAGGGTGGACTTGAAGGGGGCTCTGTCAGGAGGTCGGGGCGTGAAGAAGCAAGAATGGAACAGAAGCAATACTTAGAGGGTGAAGTGGACAGGACTTGGCCATGGAAAAGGGACATGGGCTGAGGGAGAAAGAAAGGAGAGACGACAGCCCGCAGGTTTCTGGCTTAGGAAGAAGAGGGGATGTTCATGGGCGAAGATAGGTGGGTTTGCTCTCACGCTGGCTGCGTTGGAGGCATTCCGTGGTTGCCCCGCTCCTCACCTATCCAGAGCTGTTCCCCACTACTTCACAGCCAGGACCTATTGCACTGGCCGTAGCTGTCCTCACCCTGTCCTCTGTGGGCCATGTTCGTCCCCGTGACAGGGCTTGGGGTTCCTTCCAACATCCTCTCTGTGAAAATCCTTTCTGTCTACCAGATTCTACTCAGTCTCCCCCAGCTCCTCCTACCAGGCTGTTACCTAAGCCCTTGTTAATGATCCTAATAGCTCCTCCCCACTCCCTCAGCACTTAAGATTGTCAGCAATTGTCACTACTGATTTAGTGCTCATTACAAATTATTTTATATTATTTGATATTTTTTCAAATATGTTTGTGTTCTCTCCCTAATGAAGTAGCAGGCTGCTTAATGATAAGGGCCTCATATTACTGTGTATCCCCATAATGCCTGCTGCTGTGCTAAGTCGCTTCAGTCGTGTCCGACTCCTTGCGACCCCATAGACGGCAGCCCACCAGGCTCCCCCGTCCCTGGGATTCTCCAGGCAAGAACACTGGAGTGGGTTGCCATTTCCTTCTCCAGTGCGTGAAAGTGAAGTCGTTCAGTCGTGTCCGAGTCTTCGCAACCCCATGAACTGCAGCCTTCCAGGCTCCTCCGTCCATGGGATTTTCCAGGCAAGAGTACTGGAGTGGGGTGCCATCGCCTTCTCTGCCGTAATGCCTAACGTAGTGGTAAGAATCCCCCTGGCTGCTCCATGGATACACAGACATATAAAACATTAGAATTTGAGGCAGTGTTTTTCAAACTTGACTGTGTATAAGCAACATGTCAGGAATGTATTAAAAGGCAGATATTTGGCCCATGGGTAGTTGTTATGCAAGTGGTTTGAACTAACACTTATAGAAACACTGGTTTGAAAGACTCTTAAAGGCCCACTAACCTAATTCTGTCACTTAACAGAGAAGAAACTAAGACATGGAGAGTGAGCATCTCGCCATATTCTTGGGTTGTCTAGTGGCAGGCCCAGAACTGGTGGGATCCAAGCTCAACACGTGGCCTGTTGCTGCTCCTCACCACCCAACACAGGGCTTCTATCTTATTCAAAACATGTCTTTCTAAAATCTGAAATCCCTTTAGAAGAATGGGCAACATTTTATTTCACCTGAAGTTTAAATATTGTAAATGACAGATACATTGCACTTTGTCTTCTGGGAATTTCCTGTCTTAGATATCAGGAGAAAAGAAAGCCCCCTCTTTACTTTGCTTTAAGAGAATCCTAGAAGGAAAAATGTAGACTATGGCTTGATTGATTAGATTTCATTTTAGCAGCATTTCTCCTGCCGAGGAAAACATCTGGTAAAGATGAACTGAGCCTAATTTTGTACAACTTATGATTTCATGTTTTTTGTAAAACATGTTAGTGATGAAAAAGAGAAATACTATTCCTTTTCAGCAGTACCTAAATATAAAATGTCTATTTAAATGAATGTTGGTAGTTTGGGCAGTAAATAGACTAGTTGGTTTTCCTTGACATTGTAGAGTATTTTTTTTTTTTTTTACATTGTAGAGTAGTAAGGAAAGAAATGCTGAATGTCATTTCAAGTGCTCTCTTTTCTGTATTTACTCCTTAAGAAAATTAATTCAGTGGCTATGATCCAATTATGGTAGACCTTAAGTCTGTCAGCAAACTTGAAATGATGAAAAATAAAATCAGATGAAAAATGTGGACCACATACAAGATCTTTATTTTTGAGCTGAAGAGATGCAAAGATTCTCTCTGTTTGGTTTTCCCTATTTCTTTCAGTTCTAGGTGCCATGCGCCAAATTATCTACTGGGTTTGTTTTTTTTTTTTACCATAAATCTCATCACTCTTTTATATTATTAGCAATGGCCATTGAAATAAGAGATAATGTTAGAAAAAGAGATTGGGAGAATACTGATGGAATAGTTTATATGGATTTTGCTATGCCTTTTGACAAAGTCTCTCATGGATTCTTTGAGAGAAAAGTTATAGTTTTTTTTTTTTTAACTGCTCCAGGACTTTGTTGTGGCATGCAAGATTTTTTTTTTTTTTTTAAGTTGTGGCATGTGAACTCTTAGTTGCAGCATGTGGAATTTCGTTCTCCGACCAGGGATTGAACTGGGCCCCCCCCTGCATTGGAAGGACAGAGTCTTAGAAACTAGATCACTGAGAAAATCTCTCTCTATAGTTATATGTATAGTTATTATATATAGAGGGCTTCCCTGGTGGCTCAGCAGTAAAGAATCTGACTGCAATGCAGGAGACCCAGGTTTGATCCCTGGGTCGGAAAGATTCCCTGGAGGAGGGCGTGGCAACCCACTCTAGTACTGTTGCCTAGAGAATCCCATGGACAGAGGAGCCTGGCAGGCTGTAGTCCATAGTGTCGCACACAGTCAAACGTGACTGAAGCGACTAAGCAGCAGCGGCATTATATATAGAAAAGTTAGTTACATGCAGTTACTAGATGAGTTTGGAAAAACCTCACCAAAAGTGGTTGTCAGTAATTTACAGTTACCTGAGGGGAGCTTTCATGTGCCATGAGACTGTTCCCTTTTTCTATCAGTGATGAAATGGAGATCATGTGGATGTGAATGCCTGTCCAATAGAAGGATACTATTTGATTATTAGTGCTGTCAAAAATGAAACTGTCTGCCTTGCAAAATTGTGTGGGCCCATAACTGGAAGCGTTCAAGCAGCACCCTTATGATCAAATGTTGAGGGTGCTTTAAAGGGTGCCCTTGTGTGGGAGGGAGGTTGAATCAAATTATGTTTAAGTTCCTTTTTAACCTTAAGATACTATTTGTGTACTATACTTTGGCTCTAAGATAATTAGTAAAATGCCTTTCTTGAAATCGGTTGTAAATCTCTGATTTACACAGTTGGGTACCGGGAGCGTCTCAGGTACCCTGAGGACTGTGGTGGTATGTCATGTTCCTTCATTGGATAAATATGTCTGCTGACAAGTGAGACCTTTATGTAAGTGTGTGAATACATGCGGAATACTATAAGGACATTTCTTTCAGAAACACTGATCTATACTTGAAAGGGCTAACTAAAAGTAAATTATAGAGGAAGGAAGAGCAGGAAAAGAACATGAATCCCGGTGGAGCCAGTATTCTTTTTGGTTCAATGTCTTTAGCTGAGTGGTCCTTGAAGGAGCTTGGTAAGACCCCAGACCATTTACTCTGGGGCAGAATGGGACAGAGTAGGGCCAAAATATACTCCTCTTTCTTTTCTTACACACTTCTTCATGAGTCTGGGCCAAGGAGTTTTCTGATAACTTTTAATAAAATTAGCAGAAATAAAAGGTGACTCTTCAGCTAGACATCTCACTGATTGTCTCCAATGAGACATCTTCCTTCATTTGTAGAGAATTTTGAAATTCCTAACATTAGTAATTTCATCTTTTTTAATAGTGAAATTTATTTTTAATTGAAGGATATTTGCTCTACAATACTGCATTGGTTTCTGCCACACATCAGCGTGAATCAGCCATAGGTATACCTGTATCCATCCCTCTTGAACCTCCCTCCCAGTAATTCCATCTTTTAAACTTGAATCCTAATGATATGGGTTTGTTTATTGAGATGTGATTGACATATAACATATTAGTTTTAGGTGTATAACCTAATGATTTGGTATTTATATATATTGTGAAATGATCACAAAAGTCCAGTCAACATCCATCACCGTGCATAATTAAGACTTTTAAAAAATATTTATTTGTTTATTTTGCTGCACCAGATCTAAGTTGCAGCATGTGGTGTCTAGTTTCCTGACCATGGATCAAACCTCTACTGGCATTCTGTACTGTCAGTAAAGCAGCTTTTTGGGCACTGAACTGATGGCAGCTTTTGTGGCATCAAAGAGAGTGTACTCTGACCATGTTATTAATGAAATCATATGAAGTATTTCAGGATACAGAATGTATTAAAATAATATGACAAAACTTACACGCCCATGACCCAGTTTAAGAAATAAAACATTAACAACACAGGTGAACATCCTCATGTACTCCTCTCTGATCCTGCTTCTCTCGGAGGCAACCACCATCCTTCACTTTTTCATGATGAGTTTCATGCCTTCACTTTTCAGATGAAAAGGAGGCACAGAAAGGTTGGGAACCAGCATAATCTCACCTTCCGGACTAATGGGAGCCATGGGGTGCCTTCTGCTTCTTTCCAGGGGTAAACAGTTCACTGTTAGTACATTTGTGCTGCTTCTCAGCCATTTTGGTACATGGATCTTCCTGGACTTAGGATGGGGTTGCACGCAGATAAACTCTTCATACACTGAAAATGCAATACACCTGACCTACCAAACATCACAGTTCATCCTAGCCTGCCTTAAACATGCTCAGGACACTTATGTTAACCTATACTTGGGCAACATCATCTGACATGGAGCCTATTTTATAATGGAAAGTTGAATAACCCATATAATTTATTGAATGCTGAACTACAAGTGAAAAACAGAACAGTTGTCTGGGTCCAGAATGGTTGTAAATGTATTGTTTGTTTCCCCTCGTGATTGCTTGGCGGATGGGGAGCTCGATTGCCTAGTGTCATGAGAGAGGATCTATGGCACATTGTAAGCCCAGGAAAAGATCCAAATCCAGAATTCAAAGAAGGGTTTCTACTGAATGCATATCACTTTTGCACCACCATAAAGAGGAAAAATCATTTAAGCTGAACTCTTGTGAGTCAGCCACTGTCTGTAATCAAGTATGCATGAGATAAGGTGATTTAGAGAGGACTTCTGTGGTCTTGATATACTTTGTAACTTTGCACAGTAAGCAATGGAGAATCACAGGAATTGTAGCCAGCACTTCTGTGTTTGGAGTCTTGGGATGTTACACTAAGGTATAAGTGGATACCACGAAGTTCAGAGACAGTCAGATGTGCAGGCTGTTTAGAATCGAGATTTCAGGGGACTGTTCCAGTGGCGGCTCTGAGCTGTGGGGTGAGACTGCAGTGCTGGGAAGCCCCTTTTAGAGCCTTCCTTTTTCTTCCTGTGCAGAGATGAGACATTTCCTAAACCTTCTGAACTGAAGAATACTACTTTAAAATATTTTCCTTGAAAAATGTCATCAGGACACTGAATGGCTTCCTGGAAGAAATGAAAGTTCAGGTGACTAATATGCAACTTCTGATGAATCAGAGCCCAAAAGATTGAAGAAATATGTTTGGAGCAATTAAGTTTTTATCACATTAAGAGAACAAACAAGATGGTTTTCTTCTCACTGGTAGAATGATAGATCCTCTTAAAATTCTGGAGGAAGCACAGGTGCTTTTCCCATTTTTATTTATAGATTTTTTAACAGCCTATGCTTTACACCCATGTCACTTCTTTCTTTTTTTTTCTTTAAAAATAACAGTTAACAATTTTCGCCTAGAACTCATTCACAGACATTTGAAAAGGTGGTATCTTTAGAGGAAGCTTGCAGGCGATCATGAGATCGTCCCCCAGATTTAATTTTATCTGGAAGGCTGACATTTAATGTCTATAAAGATCATCAAGGAAAGCTTTGGAAAATGAGCAGTACATATAAAGAAGATTGATGGGTTCTCTGGGAAAGAAGTAATAGGGAGCTATGGATTTCTGAATTAACCCATCTATCAAAGGAGAAGGGGGGTGTCAGACTGTCCCCATTTCTCCCGCTCCACCCCTACCCTGCGTTCACCAGCTGAGTGCCCAGTCGCAGCTGGATTGATTTGAGAACTCACTATTGTTTCATTTTTTAATTTTTTAAAAATTCTTCTGTCTTTCTCTAAGACAATATCAAGTGGACTCTCTCCATCAGCTGTGTAGGGAGCAGTCTCTACCTCTTCACACCCAAATCATAGAACTTTCATGTCTTCACAGGATTGATAAAGTTATTTAAGAACATGATTTCAGACATGGTGTTTTTGTTCTTGTTTTCCAGACTGTTTATTCTATGGCTCCATTCCCCTTTCCACAACTGGCAGAGTTGAGGGAAAAATACACTTACAACATTACACCGTTCCCTGCCACAGTTAAGCCCACCTCAGTTTCTGGGTAAGGTTTTTTTTTCCCTTGTTATTTTCATGATGAAAGACTTAATATTTTGTTATTTATATTTATTAAACCTCAGACATACATTCAAAATAGCTTAGTGCTTAAAATCTGAATATCTCTTTTCCAAAGGTTTTGATTTAAATTCAGGAGGAAGATTTTTGAAAGTGTTACTTTTTGAAGAAGGTTGGGACATAAACTGAAAGGGTATTTAGCAACCCTACAACTTACTTAAAAATATCAAATAATAAAAATTTCAGTAATTTAAAAAGTGTAGAATTGGTGCCTAAAGAGACAGATGAGCTAATTTAAAATACTATGGTGACCAGAAATTGACAAATATATGTACATAGGAATTTATATTATGAAAATGTACATCACAGTGAAAAGATATACTATTTGGTAAGTGGTGCTGGGCCTATGAGACTCAATCTGGAAAGAAATAAAATAGGAGTCATACTTTATACCACACATCAGGATAAATTCCATATAGATGAGAGAGTTAAATGGAAAAAAATGAAATAATACAATAAGCAGCAGAAAATATGGAAGAATGTCTTTACTTCTTTGTAATTGGGAAGGTGTTAATAACTGACTCAAAATTAAAAAAATAAAGGTAAAAATTAAGCACTTTAAAAATAATTTTCTGCTTGACTAAAACCAAACAGAGCCAAAAAAAAAAAAAAAAACCTCCATAAGCAGACAAAAAAATACTTGTGGAAAAATATTTGTAACTGATTTCTCTTGTGTATAAAGTTCTTAGAAGTCCATAAGAAAATGACCACTGAAAATGATGAAAGGAGGGGAATAGGCAGTTTACATAAAAGGCAGCATCACTTAGACTTGGGGAAACGCAAACTGAGATTGTGAGATTAAAGTGAGATTGAGATTCTGTTTTTTCACCTATCAGATTGACAAAACTTTAAAAGGTCGGTGTGCTCTCTGTCGATAAGGCTATAGGGAAACAGACACTCTTACACTTTGCTGATGAGAGGTTAATTACCATAGGATTTGGGGCAGGCAGTTTGACAGTATTTCCCCAGATTTTAATGCACATATCCTTTGATCCAGCAATTCTACCTTTCTGATTTATCCCACAAATATATTTGTACACATGCAAAACACAGTGTGTATAAGGTTATTTGGACTTCCTTGGTGGCTCAGATGGTAAAGCATCTGCCTGCAATGCAGGAGACCTGGGTTCGATCCCTGGGTTGGGAAGATCCCCTGGAGGAGGGAATGGAACCCACTCCAGTATTCTTGCCTGGAGAATTCCATGTACTGAGAGGAGCCTGGTGGGCTACAGTGCCTGGGGTTGCAGAGTTGGACACGACTGAGCGACTAACATATAAGGTTATTAACTGCAGTGATGTTTGTAATAGAATAATATTGGAAACCACTCAAATGTACATCATTAATAGCCTAGTCTGTAACATGGGCTATATAGATTCAGTACAGTACAGGCATACATATGATTATGTATACATGCAGTAGAGTGCAGCCGTTAGAAAGATGAGGAGGAAGCTCTGTGTGTGAATACAGAGACTTTTTTCAGTTGAATAAAAGCAAGGTGCAGAAGAGTGTACTCATATGTAGTATGCTAATACTTATGAAAAAGAGGAGAAAAATAAGACTAGTCATATTTGCTTATTTACCTGATAACAAAGCTGAAGAATACATCAGAAATGAGTAACAGTGATCGCCTATGGGAATTAGGTGAGGCAAGAACCAGGCAGAAGTTGGACAAGGATGGGAGATGGACTTTATATTGGGTTGGCCAAAAGGTTTGGGTTTTCCTGTAACATCTTGCAGAAAAACCAAATGAACTTTTTGACTAACCTAATATATATATACAATAACTATATAGATATATTAAAATGTGTATTATAAATATAGTTATATAAATGTGTTATATAAATTATAGCATATATGTATGTCATTTAAATCATGTAAGTATGTTACTTTAAAGTAATACCGCTATTTTTTTGAATATCGCTTTTTCTTTTATGATTTCTAAGACGACATGGTAAGGTCAGAGACAGCGATGAAGAGAATGACCCAGATGATGAAGATGTTATTGCTAATGCAGTGGGGTGTCTCGGACCTTTCAGTGGACTCCTGGCACCTGAACTGCAGAAGTACCAGAAGCAAGCTAAAGGTAAAGAGGAGGCCTCTGTTAGATAATCACAGTGTGTTGGTTCACTATAGGCAGGGTATTATTATTGTGGCCTATTGTTTCCTGAACTGATTACCACTGTTAAAGACCTTCATTAGAAGTATCTTCTCTGTTACTTTATCATTTAAGAGGATCTTTCTGTTGTGTGTCACATACATCATACATATTTCTTTTTCTTTATGATTAGTTTTGCTTTCCACTCACCTGATTCAACTTTGTGTGCTCAGTTCCTTAGCACAGAGCCAGGCATATAATAGATGCTTACTATATTCTGTTTGAGTATAATTGGATTCATTATAGACTTACTTCTTTTCCACTATAGAAATATTCTCTAAAGCCAAAACATGGTAGCCTCTATTTGAATTTCAGTGACCAGAAACACATTATCTCATAGGACATTCTGCTAAATTCCTCTGCTTAGCCCAAGGTTTCTAGATTTGAAAAGATAACTTCCACTTACCAGTTCTGATCATCAGTAGTTCTTCTGTTCAGAGCAAAACAGAACAAGTCTGCTCCTTCTTCTGTTGGATGTCTCTTGGATCTTGAGACCAGTCCTCATATCCCCTAGAGCTTTCTCCGTGGTCCAAGTTCAGAATTTCTTAAAGATATGTCTTCCAGAACTTTTAATATTCTATAAATTCACCTGTAAATGTCCTGCAGTTTGGTAGTATTCTTCTTAAAAATGGTACTCTAAATTGAATGCCATGCTATGTTTGTCTTTTCCTTGCAGAGAACAGATTTCCTGTGGAAGTCTGGACATTATCCATGCAGTGAACTCTTTTGAAGCAGTTTGTTGTTCTCCCACTATGATCTTTCCTATCTTTCCTATCTTGGGTGGCAGTTCTTCCCTTAGGACATTTAAATCTGCCTTTTCTAGTTTGAAGACCATTTTCTTTGCTGGAAGAGTACAGAAACAAAAGATGTCAGGCACCTCTGCATTCTCTCTGCCATCTGCTAGCTTTATACTGCCATTTCAAAGTCATGAGCTATTTTCTCATTTTTGTTCTTCATGCTTTTTTTGTTTGTTCATTTTGTTGTTGGTGAAAACAACAACATGGTCATGGTAGTTTTAACCCTCAGCATGTTTTATATTTTAACCTGCTTAATGTTTAGTTCATGTCATTTTGTGTGTGTGTTCTTGGTTTGTACTCCCTTGTCATCTTTTGAAATGACTTAAAAAAAAATCTGAACTCAACCAGGGTTCTGTTGATTTTGTAATGTCTTCTTCCTTCTCTTTTGTTGCTTGAATTTTAGCTTTTGGTTTCTAGCCATGGGATCAGTATGTATTATAACTCTAACATTTTGAATCTAACATTATAATGTATTATTAACTCTTAACATTTTTATAGTCTGGGTCTATGTTCCATTTTTCTACCCTGTTATTTTTTCTGTGCAACTGTGTACTCTGGTTTGACATGATAACGTTCTCCTAAATTTCATCATTAGTCTTTGTGTTACTTTAGTTTAGATTAGCAGATCTCCTTTTAATTTTCTTCTCCTTAGAGAAGTATTTTCAATAAAAATATCAGATATTCAGTCTTTATCTGAATAACACTTTCAGCAGATGTTAGAATACTTAAAATGTCCTAATAATCTTTGTTTTTAAAGCTTGTCCCCAGGCTGGTTTTACATACTGTGTTAGAAAAATCTCAATTTATCCCCTTTTGCCTATGTGACATGGGAGTGTATTCTCACACAGTATTTATTTCTGTTTCTTGGCTTCCTCGGTGGCTCAGTGGTAAAGAATCTGCCTGCAATGTGGGAGACCCAGGTTCGATCCCTGGGTCAGGAAGATCCCCTGGAGAAGGAAATGGCAACCCACTCTAGTATTCTTGCCTAGGAAATCTCATGGACAGAGGAGCCTGGCAGGCTATAGTATACGGGGTTGCAAAGAATCAGATACGACTGAGTGACTAACACTTTTCATTTTCATACTTGGATGTAATCTCAAATTTAAGGGATAAATCTAGTTGTTGGTGTCACAGGAGCAGAAACCACACCAGATATAACAAACATAACAGAGAGTCAGGAAATGCTTATTAAATGAATAAAAACATTAATTTCTAGTGATACTGTGATCTGAAGTCTTGATAATCTTGCCTTGCTATTTTTAACTAAGGAAAAAACTCATTTTTCCGCATGCCTGACTAAACCCTGCAAATGGTCGATCCCTTGTAAATTCTCGTGCAGTTATATGGAAATCTGTACCCTGACTTTAGACAACTAGAGTTGTATTTTTCTAAGGGAAGTTTAGAAAATGGCAGTGATTTTTATCTGGAAACAGCTGACCTTATGTCCATATAATGATCAAAGTGGTAATAAAGTCAAACAATGAACCCACACAGCTCATTTCAGATTACAGTTAGGCTAATAAGAAAATGCGGAAGTTATTTTCAGAACCAAATAAAAACAAGTACTAGACACATTCTAGTGTATCTGGATTTTTTCTGTGGTTCAGAATTTCCTGGAGGTTAAGATACTACCCTGGGTTATATAGTGTCATCAATTCCCACTTAGTTCTGTTCTCCTCCAGTGACACCGTCTCCTTGGCTCTCTTCCCTGGAATATAGAATCAAATGGGGACCAGAGTCTGAGATCCAATAACATTGCAGAGCTGAGTCCAGGAGCGATCAATTCCTGCCGAAGTGAATACCATGCAGCTTTTAACAGTATGATGATGGAACGCATGACCACAGATATCAATGCACTGAAGCGGCAATATTCTCGGATTAAAAAGAAGCAGCAGCAGCAGGTTCATCAGGTGTATATCAGGGCAGGTAATGTACTTCTTTGAGTTAATTTTGGCTGTGTCTCAACTTGTGCAAGTCAACACAAGTATTTCTAGGATGGCCTGGGAATTACTGCTCACTCTGGCTCAGCACCCACCAACACAGCTGGCAGGAGACAACAGCATCTTTACCTTTTCACTTTTTATTTTATCTTATCAGGCTCTAAAGAAGAAAAAGGTCCCAAGGACCAGGCAGCTGATGGTATTGAACAGCTCTTTGCTCTCTCTGCTTTTGGAGAAGGGTTTACAAATGATGAGAATGTTGCAAAGCCATGCAATCCTTGGATCTGAGACATTTTGGAGCTCTTACTTCTTAAGCTCCAGGCATTTGGAAGTGGAATTTAGTCATCTGTGTACTAGTAAATTAAGCTATTCTTCAGTCATTTAGATGGTAATATAACAGATGTTGTGATCAGAGGAAAAGGAAAAAGCCATTTCTGTGCCTGGCTGATGGGTTAGCAGTGTCTTGGGAGTCTGCTGAGAAGAACACAATTTTACTGTAGTTGGAGTTGCTCTTTTCCAAGGATTGTTAAGCTTCTTTTTTTCTTTAAATTCCCCGAATCCCAATGAACAGTCTATTTTATTGTTTAATATATGCTGATTTGGGAATTGGTTTGTCTTATTGTAAGTGAAATCCTAATGAAAATGATGCCAGTCCAGAGTTAACCATGGTATTAATTTGACATGTTTTTAAGAGACTGGTGAGCTTGTGACTGTCTTGCACAAAAACTGAATTTACCTTTTACTTGTTGGGAAGAAGTAGGCAACTTCTTGAAGATTCTTTATCCTGAATCATTATAAAAATCTACCACACAAAAAACTAAAAACTATAACACTTTAATTTTCAAAGCAGTGGCACATACATGTCCTTATTTGTCATTAAATCTACAAGGAAAGCAAGAACAGATATTTTCATATCCTTGTGAAAAATAAGGAAATGGTAATTCAGGAAGGCTTAGCAGTTGTCTAGGATTATATAGCTATATTGAGTGGTCAGGCCAGGGCTGTAACCCCTATGTTTTGATTCTTTATATAGTTCTGTTTGAACCACTTTCAAAAGCTTTGGATGGGATGTTGAACAGTTGCCTTTGGGTACTAAATCAGCCCACTGTTTGTACTCTAGTCTGTGCTGTAGGTACAGACATACTGTATGTACAGACATATGGTCTATAGGTCAAATTCTGCTCAATGTCTGTTTTTATAAATACAGTTTTCTGGGAACACAGGCATGCCCATTTGTCTGCATGTTGTCTCTGATGGCTTTCACACTTCAGTGGCAAAAATATTTATAGTCTAGTCCTTTATAGGAAAAGTTTGCTGACCCCTACTCTATTTTTTTTTTTTTTTTTTGTATGTTCTTTTTTTTTTTTAATTTATTTATTTATTTTTAATTTTTACTTTACAATTCTGTATTGGTTTTGGCATAGATTGACATGAATCCACCACAGGTGTACATGCGTTCCCAAACATGAACCCCCCTCCCACCCTGACCCCTACTCTAGATCATGGTTTCTGTGGTTATTTTTAGCGAAATATTGGTGCTCAAGGGCAAAGTTCAACAACATTGCTTCTCAGACTTTAGTGTGAATATGCATTGCTTGGGGATATGTTAAAATGAAGAATGTGCTTCCTGTAGCTGTGGGGTGGGGCTAAGATTATGCATATCCAATAAGCCTCTAGGTGATGCCACTGCTGCTGGGTGAGGATTGCACATTGAGTAGAAAGGTTTTGGAGATGGTATAGGTTAGGATTAGCAGTACAGGTGGAGAGAGTGAAATTCAGCTAGAGGCAATAGTTCCCAGCTTCTGGGATGTCCCTGGTGGTCCAGTGTTTTCTGCCAAGTCAGGGGCCACAGGTGTGATCCCTGGTCGGGGAACTAAGATCTCACATGCTGCGTGGCGTGAGCAAAACAAACAAAAATCGTCAGCTTCTGAGATTTAAAGAAAGGTGGTGAGGATGGTGATCGAGGTTAGGTTAGGTTAGCTTTCTAGGTTAGGGAGGACAGGAAGTTAAGCATTTTAGTCCTAATAGATTCTGTTTTTATGAAGAAATTGGAGAAAAAGTTGTTTGCTTGGGAGTAAGTTGAAGGTTGTGTAGGAGCTTAAAGAAAGGAATGAAGATTTAGATTGAACACAAAGCAATGGGAGAGGGAAAGAAAGTTTGTTCAGTGCAATTGAGGACCTAAAAAAACAGGAAGTTATGAATTTAAGGAATATCAGTCCACATAACTGTGTGAATCCCCCATTCCCCTCACCACTACCCCCAGCAGCTTTTAGCTCCCATTTTGGAAAAGGGAACATGAATTGTGGCTCTAGAGTGGAGTTTTGCCAGGCTTGTGCGGTACAGCCACAGGGATGCTGAAATGTGGTTATCGATGAGGTGTGGTCCAAGGGATCAGCCATGTACCTAGCAGGGTGGTGGTGGTGGGGTAAGGGGGCCGAAGAGACAGTGAGAGATGATGAGAAGACTGGGGCATCAGGGAATGAAGTCTGTATGGTTCATTACCAAGAATAGTTACATCCAAGGTCTGAGAGCTAGAAGAGTCAACGAGAAGAATAGGAGAGTCCAGTATTTTTTCATGTGAGGCAGATCCAGATGATGTTTAGGAAGGAACTGGACAGGTTGAGGATGGGTCAGTCACAGAGGCCGTGACGTAACTCAGGGAGGTAAGAGGACATAGAGTGAAGGGGAAACAGGTGTCCAAGTTTCGCTGAAGACTGGCCTGTGACCAGAGGTGGAGAGATGAGAGCAGTTGAGAAGCATAGCGGGGAGGACGACCACAACCACATGACCTAGGGGAGGTGAAGGAAGGCTGCTCACACACAGACGGTCTTTTCCTGCTACTTCTGCCTGCAGCTCTTGTCCCTGGGGCTATGAGTGTGCAAACTTCATTGAAAACAGGGGCTTGGTCGTAGCCACAGGAGGGAGACAGCACTACTGTTAATAGTGTCTTCCAGGAGAACCCAACCGTGGGTGCTTTCCTGGTTTCAGTTTGCTTTCAGAGTCTGTTGAGGACACAGGAGTGGACCTGGGACCAGGCACTTGCTGCCTGTGATGTCACTGCATTTTTACCACCTCCTTGTCACTTCTCTCATTCTGCTGTCTCTCACTTAATAACGTGCAGTGTGTGGTTTTCCCACCTCTCAGATGCTGACAGCTGGTAATCCATATGGTCACAGTGTTTGACTTATTATTAAAAAAAATTTTTTTTTCCCCGAAGATTTCCTAGATATATAACCTGGGAGGTTGCTTCTCAGAAGCAAAGCTCTGTAGAAAGCATTAGAGAGCCTGGACTCTAACTGGTGATAAGGGGTCAGAGTCTGTTCCCTCTGTGTCCTCAGCTCCTCGTCTCCTCTGTATGAAGGGAGGGAATCTGTACCCCAGGCTAAAGGACTGAACTCAGTTTCTGCTGCCTTCAGTTCCGTGACTCTGCCCTTACCTGGGAAATATGTGGGCAGCGGGCGGGGACAGCCTGTCTTGACTCCTCTTCCAAGATGGATGTTTTTCTCTGTGGTACCTTTCACATGACCTTTCAACCTTTCTTTCAGACAAAGGGCCGGTGACCAGCATTCTCCCGTCTCAGGTAAACAGCTCTCCAGTTATAAACCACCTTCTTTTAGGCAAGAAGATGAAAATGTCAAACAGAGCCGCCAAGAACGCTGTCATCCACATCCCTGGGCACACAGGAGGCAAAATATCACCTGTCCCCTACGAAGACCTTAGGACCAAGCTCAATTCTCCATGGCGAACCCACATCCGTGTCCACAAAAAGAACATGGCCAGGACCAAGAGCCAGCTGGGCTGCGGGGATATGGTCGGGCTGATAGAAGAGCAGAGTGAGGGCTCCAAGACTCACACCCTGGGGGCGGCCAAGGCATCTCCCTCCGACTGTGTCGGGACAGCTCGAGGCGAGAGCGGCTGCTCCGACGGCAGCACAGGCAGGACCATCGAAGGGCGGTCTCCGGAGCCGGTGTTTGCGGACGCAGAGGCCGATGTGTCTGAGGTCCAGGTGAAGATAGAAGCCTTGGAACTGACCCCAAGGGATGCTGCTGCTGAACCTGAGCCCAGGGTGCCTCCACCCAGCCAGCGGCACTTCACGGAGCCACCCAGTGCCCCAGGAGGAAACAAGGTCCCCGGCAAGGCTCCGCAAGGTGGTAGCCACCCGAAGACCCCCATCTTTAGCCCCTTTCCCAGCGTTAAGCCACTGCGGAAGTCCACCGCCGCCAGGAATTTGGGATTATATGGTCCGACAGAAAGAACCCCCACCGTGCACTTTCCTCACATGAGCAGGAGCTTTAGCAAGTCCAGCAGTGGGAACAGCAGCACTAAGAAACGGTGACCTTCTCTCAGAAACTATCCACATTCACCTCTTCACGGTGGCAGGAGGGTTCCAGCCGGATGGATGGCTCCAGATGAGCTCCCGTTGTCCACTGAGAGTGAATCCAGAGGTTCAGAGATGAGCAGCGGTCCTTAAAAAATGGGAACTGGAAATTGTATAATTGGCGCTAGAATCGGGATGTCTTCTGATTACTGATACAGTGGGTTCTTGTGGCAAAATAAATATTGTGGTTTTAAAGTGTTTGCCCAACTTTTCCTTGTGAGCTGTTTAGAAAAGACTTTGTATCTAGACTGTTAACTCTTCTTCCTTCCCTCCTGTTCTGAGGGCCTTCAGGGTCCCAGTGGCACCCCCCAAAGCTTCCAGTTCTCTGGGTGTTATTAATACTCAAGCATGCACACACTAGCTGGCTAGAACAGAAACTGCAAAAAGAAAGTTAGTTTCTTAGTTGCAAGAAAAAAAAAAACACTTCCCAATTTCCCTCTTCATGCTCTATTTGGGGCAGCGGGGAAATGTTTGTATGTGTGAGTTTTCCTTCAGTAGTTTCGGCCAGTCTCAAAACTGGTTTTTATTCTTGTGCTGAAGTTCAGGAGAAAAATCTAGACAGTCTTTCCTTCACTTTCTGTTTCTACCTGCAAAATGAAGAAAACCCTCATCTGTTGAAATGTAGGTTCATCACCAACTTGAAGATCTTATGCAGGGGTCCCAAAGGGAATATGCATTAAGCAATTGCCCCAAACAGCTTGCTGATTCCACTAAGCTTTCCCTGAGCTCCATGTTCTTCTCCTAAGGAGAGTGTAGGTCCTCAGTGGTGGGATCTCTGATGGGCTCTACACAGAGCTTGTCTGGCACCCTCCACCACGCAGCTCATTTACCGACCAGCTCTCCACTACAGATGCAGGAAGCCTCTGTTCAAAAGCCAGAACATAGTACCTGCAACTCTATTAGTTGAATTTTGTGCTTTTTTGGGGAGGTTGGAGTTCTTTGTTACTTGAACACTGCCTTTTCCTGGAGAAGGCCCCAGTACTTTCTAGCTTTCTCTCACCCCTTCCTCCTCAGAGATAGCACCTGTTATCTCCACTATGCAGATGGGAACCCTGAGTCACCCAGAGGTGAATAACCCTTCAGATACTCCAGGTAAATACTCTCGGTACTCAGTGTGACTCAGCCACATTTCCTCCAGTGCAATAGGCGGGTTTCATGCTCTTTGTACACAGTTGTGTTGGCTACCTAGGTTCTGGAAACCAAAACTTGGAAGCCATTCACTGCACTCCCTCCTGACTCAAAGAACCTATCGCCAGATGGTACAGAGTGCTGTCATGGCATTTTGTAAAACCAGCTCTGACCTGCTTATCTGAAAAGGTAGTTTATTAAAAAAAAAAAAAAAACACTTCATGCAGCTGTCATTTTGGCTGGACAGAAGGCTCACTCCACAACCCCCTTTTCCCACCATCTTTAGAGACAGACTCAGCATTTTTATCCTTATCCCTGGAAGACCTCGACCAGGCTGGCAGGTGTTTTGATGATGCAGACAATATTCATTTGACCTAATTGGAGGATTGCTAATTCTGAAACCAAAACTATAGTTTAAGAAAGGATTTTTTTTTCCTATGGAGAGGCACTAATTTTTAGAATAAAATAGAGAATGTGATTGTATGGGCTTTTTTTGAACAGAAAACATGAGAATGATATATGCAATGAGAAGAGTTATCCTTTTTGTGGTATTTTTACCCTTTAAAGAATTGAAGATGGAAAATCTGAGTAATAAGTTATCGCAGTTTGGGTCTTGAATTTGGTACTCTCCAAAGTTAGCATGCAGCTTCTTAAAAAGCAGCCACACCCACAGCCTGTGTCTTGGGAAGAGTGTAGGTGGAGAGTCGGGATTACTTTGCATAAGACACCATGTTTTCCAAAGTTAAGCCAGAGACACGATTTTCTTCCATCTGCTCAGCCTTTCAGATAAGAATGATTCCACCTTGTATTCTTTTCTCCTCCCCTGGCCGGAGTGAGTCAGAATAGTCCTGTCCCCTGGAGGGATGTCTGATTTGAACAGAGAATTGTTTTTCCTCTCTTGAGTCAGTTTCCAGCTCCCCGAGGGGTCCGAGATTGGGGAGGTAGAGGGTACTTACTGCAGTTCTTAGGCTTGTGCCATCGCTGTCTGCTACCTATCTTAGGGTTTGTAACACATATTGTACCAGTTTCTTGCAGTTGGTCTTCTTGAGGAAGGGGTGGATGTGATGGCATGCAGCTGGGGATAAGTATTTGTTGATGATGAGTAAACTACTGAAAGGGTAATAGTCTTCTGAGGTAAGAATGACGACATCAGGATTTCAAAACCCGACAAATTCCTGTTCAAGCACTCTGTCCTGTTAAAGTGCACGCGTTGTACCATGTAATCACCGTGTGAATCGGTCAATTTGTGAGCTTTGCCTACTTTAGAAAACAAAGAATCTGCAGTAGCTTGTAGCACACAGCATGTACGAAGACCAATATGGACTTTTATCTTCCTTTGTCTTGGACACTGTACGCCAGGACCAGAAGTACTTACCAAGTAGCGGTTTCTTTGTTTGTAGATATGTCTGTACCCTGTCAGCACTATTCTGGGAGTCGATTTATGTCTCTGCACCTCAGTCCTCTTACAAAAGCCTCCAGCTAATCTAAACCTAGTTTGTAATGTCATCAATGGGGCTGTAACTGTTTGGAATATTGTATTCCCTCTTTTTGTCTCTCTTGTTCTGAAGAACTGTACCGATCACAAAAATATATGCATAAACATTCTCATTGTTGTAGCTATTGTGGCGTTGTTTATCTGAGCGCCTGCATAGAATGCTGTGTGACTTGTCTCATCCTCTTCTCTTTTCCTGTCGACTTCCCCCCAGCCTCCCCGCTGCCTTTGTTCATGTGAACCAAGGGAGCAGCCCAATAAACTCCAGTGACCCCAGTTTAACCGCTAGGTTGCAAGGTGGCCTGTGATCTGCAAGGAACTTGGCAGAACGCTGGGTTCCTGAATATGAGTAAGAGAGTTTGCTCAAGAATGTGCGTACGTGTGTGTGAATGTATGCGTAGAAAATGAATCTGTAGAGCTTTCATTTCTCTTTGTTTTAATAAAACAGAGCAGTAGTTTAGCTTCCCGGTCTTATGGAATCTAGATAAATAGAGAACTGTGGTCAAGTGTATAGCTGCTGCCATCTCCCCTCATAAAATCTCCCTTTACTCTTTCTGAGCTACTTTTTTTTTTTTTTGCTACATACAGCCATCATCTGAGGCAGCATTTTAAATATACTATGTTTCCTTATTAGAAAAGTGACACGTGTGTTAAGATTTGGAAAACAGAGCACAAGGGACCATCCGCTGTTTATTTATGTTTGCATGTATACACACACCACTGTCTACTAAAAGGTGTATTGAGAACACTAGTTGAAGCTTTGTTTTTAGCAAATGCTCTTCTACAGCAGCATTTCATTGACCAGTATTTCATCATGTGTTCATGCCAGGATTCACACAACAGCATCTCCTTGTAAAAGAGATGTCTTTTTTTTTTCATATTGAAGAGTAGCTGATTTACAATATTATGTTAGTTTCAGGTATATAATAATTGATTTTGTTATACATAGATCTGTATATTGTTTTTTAGATTCTTTTCCATTATAGTTTAACATGAGATAGTGAATATAATTCCCTGTGCTATACAATAAATCATTGTTTATCTATTTTATATATGGTAGGGTATATCTCAAACTGCTATTTTTTGGTTATAGATAGTACTGGAAAGACTACCCTAACACTTATATTTTTGTGCACAGACCTAAGAATTTTCTTAGGATATGTTCATCCAAATGGAGTTGCAAGGTCAGAAAACATGTGAATTTCTAAGATATATATATATATATATATTGCTATACTTGAAGACTGAAGTAACTACAGAAGTACTCAATGAAAATGCCTTTTTTTTTTGTCCCTAGGACCTCCAGAATTGATAGAAACAGTGATAATAGGCATTCATATCTCATCCCTGACTTTTAAGAAAACTATTAAGTAGGATGTTTCCTGAGGTTCTTGGTAGGTATCTTTTAACAGGTTAAGGAAAGTACCTTTTATTCTTTGCTCACAAAGAGTTTTAAAAAAATCAACACATATTTAACTTTATCAAATGATCCCTAAATTGCATCCTTTGAAAAGGAAGTGATGCTTAAGACTTCGTATCTTGAACTTGAGAAAATAGCTATTACCAAGTTTCATCATAGCATATTAAGGTATTTTAGAGTTGGAAGTGATAGTGATGAAAGTCCTATGTGCAAATTTTCATTGCACTATTAAATTTACTAGAGGAAATTTGGAAATAATGTAAACATCTGAGGACATAGATAACAGTTGCATGAATTATGGTTCATTTACAAAATGGAAGTGAAAGGGCCCATGAGTGTTTGGACCATTGACATGGTGGTTCTCTTATCTTCATGAGGCAGTTCAGGTGAAAATTTCAGCAAAATCTGGAATCATAGAATCACTGGATACAGCTATGAATGGGAGGCCCTTACTGGATGATGGCTGAAACCAGAAACCGTGCAATGTGGCTGTTCCACAGAGGCAGTCTGGGCTCAGTTAGATGGGGACTGAATGGAGCTACATAGACACTTGGGTTGGTTCAGCTCCCATGAGGTTCCCTGCTGGCCATCTCCTGAAGCTGAGTCTACTTCTTTCCTAGTGTGCAGCTCTGATCAAACCCATTTACCTTTTTGCAAAGTCACTCTCCATCCCATTCTCTTCCTTCCTTCCAGCATTGGCAAGCCTTATCTGACTGCTTCACCCTGCATCCCAGGGGCCTCAAGAGTCTTCTTCTTAAGGTTAAAAAACTAGAAAGTTGACTGTTTCTTAATACTTTCTTTCTTTCTGTATACTCCCATAACACTTCTAGTTTTTCTTTAGGCAGTGCTGATCCTTGAGAAGGAGGTGGATCAATTGCCCTATGGGGCCACTAGCTCTCTGGTTGGAAATAAGCTGATACTTCAAACCCAGGTGTCTCCCAATCCCTGCTGCTGCTGCTGCTAAGTCACTTTAGTCATGTCCGACTCAGTGCGACGAGAGTCTATAAATCTGGATTGAAACAAAGCAAAGCAGCCACAGAACAAAAAACCTCTCCTAGAAATTTTGATACTGAACTAGATTTGGCAGCCACTGGTCAACCTATTATAATGGTCTTTCAAATAGTCTCCCAGCCCATCCCACCTCTCTTTGTTGGTATGACTACATATTGCTGCCAGAATAATTTCTTCTAAAATGAAAAACTGATCAGACAATTCCTCTGGTCAAAATCCTTTAGCTGGTTCCCATCTTCTGAAGGATAAATGTTGAAACCCTTATCTTGGCTTCATCTAGCCCATGGTCATTTTTCCAGCTTGTTTTCCCCATTCATTGCCTTCTGCAGTCTATCATCATCAGCACAATAATGTCAACCCCTTGTTGAGATCTTATCTGCTAGGCACTGTACTAGCGCCTTTATGTTATCTTGCTGGCATATTCATCCTAAGAACCCCACACACATATTATTCCTGTGTTGGAGATGATGAAAATGGGGTGAGTGGTTGTATTCTTGACCACAGTCACCTCATGGTAACTGGGAGAGTCCTGATCCTTCTGACACCAGAGCCCAAGCTCTCTGCTTTGCACTGTCTGCACCATCTGAGACCTTTGCATACAGCAACTTGAAATGCCCTGAAAGCTTCTTACTCTCCCAACACCCTTGTAACTGTGTATTTATTAACCTCTTCCCTGAGCTCCCTCCTTGCTCCAGTCTGCTTGGAAAACACCCACCCACCCTTTTAGTCTTATTACACACATTAATAGCATCAGCTCCAACCCTTGCCACTTTCCAATAGTATGACTTCGTGTGTGTTTCTTAACCTTGTCTTTCCACATCTGTACAATGAGGATAATTTCAATCTCACAAGGTTTGTTGTAGACTTCTGTGATTTTTGCTGACCTAGAATTAACGTTCTTCCTTTGGCAGTAGTATCCTGGAGAGCTTTGTTCTCCTCTTGCCACGTACATCTCTGTGAGGCTGATGCCCTAGGAGCACATAGTCCAAGCTAAGCCATTCAGCATTCTCCCTGTTCCCAGCCATGGTGTCTGACCCATGGTCAAGCACACAAAGAATGTCAATTCCTGGGCTCTTGTTTTGAACTCGTGGGGAAAGCTGATTTGCTCATTTTCAGTGGATTTGAACCTGGAAGGAAAAAGCCAAAGAGCTGCTGCTAGCAACCATCTTGTAACATCTCCCCATCCAGGAGAGATTCTTGGAGGAGTGAATCGAGACTGAGCAAGCAGAGCGGAGAAGCCGAAACCTGGCCCTTTTCATGTCAGAGACCCCTGGATCAGACCATACCTGAAGCAAAATTACTCTCTCTACACCACTTATTCTTCCCTGGTGGCTCAGACGGTAAAGCGTCTGTCTACAACACAGGAGACCTGGGTTCGATCCCTGGGTTGGGAGATCCCCGGAGAAGGAAATGGCAATTCACTCCAGTCCTATTGCCTGGAAAATTCCATGGATAGAGGAGCCTGGTAGGCTACAGTCCATGGGGTTGCAAAGAGTCAGACATGACTGAGCTACTTCACTTTCACTTTCACACCACTTACTGCATCAGCCAACCTTCCAGTTTTTGGTTTTAACCTGTTTGGTCAGGTTTTTTATCATTCATATTAAAAACCTGTTAATTGGAATAGACATTTTATGAGGGTAACAGGTTAAAAGGCAAAATAGTAGGCACCGTGACTAACAAGTAGCTAATAGTTTTAGCTGACCGTGACTCAGACGTCTCCTGAGGGCTCTCTATGACTTCTGGCTCTGTCCTCCCCATCCTAATAATAGATAGTGTAAGTTGGTGACAGGAAGTGTGGTTCTTGCTTGCCTTTGAATCTTCTTTGGCCTCGTATCTCCTTGTGGCAGGAGAGGTGATTCTGAGTATGAAACAGTTTCCCACCAATTTCACCTCTTATTCCAGCCCCGTCTTTGTTCACAGCTGAGTCCTGTGGAGAGCAAAATAACTGTAAGCAAGTCACAAAAGGGTTATTTTAACGAAAGTCCACAAAAGTTGGGCGTCCAGGCCGCCTGTGTGTGGAACCTCCTTCCCCAGGTGTGATGGAAACCAAGGGCGTCTCCCCTTGCTCCCTCAGGAGCCTGTGCAGCTCTCTCACAGGGAAGGCTCTGGAGCAGCTCTGCTGGCATCTGTTGGGAAGTGGCAGGGCTGGATAGGGGTGGGTGGGCCTCTTGGGGACCTGCAGGATCCACTGGGAGCACCCACTAGGAGCACACCTTCTGGGAAAAAAAGAGCACCTTGTGAGGATTTCAAGAAAACATTGCCTGGTGTTAAGGGGATGGAAAGACCTTATAGCCACGGCCTCAAAATATGTGAGAACAATGGTTTTTGAAAAGTTTAAATTAATTTTTATTGCAGTATGTTTGCTTTACCATGTTGTGTTGGCTTCTACTGCATTAGCAAAATGAATCAGCTGTACATATAGGTATATCCCCTCCTTTTTGGAGTTCCCTCCCATTTAGATCACCACAGAGCATTAAGTAGATTCCCTATGCTGTATAGTAGGTTCCCAATAGTTGTCTACTTTTGCACAGTATCAATAGTGTATATGTGTTAATTCCAATCTCCTAGTTCCTTCCACCCGACCCCTTTCCTTCTTGGTATCCACACATTTAGAGAACAGTGGTTTGAGTCATTGTTACAGGGACCCTATGTAGACCAAAAATTTGCTGAGTCTGTGAAAAGTCAGGTTACATATAGCCTGTATCACACATACATGCTAAATTCCACAAATGTATATGCAACAGAACCTAGCAGATGGTGAAAAGCTTTAAAGTGTTTTTTTTTTTTTTTTTTTTTTTTTGCATATGGAGCTATGGACTGGAGTTTCTAGTACATTTTTCAAATGGGAAACAAATCACAGAGTCATGGAATTATTTAACAAAAATGTTCGTATCAGAATAATGAAATCACTAAATGTCAGACCCAGAGAGCATGGAGCTCAGTTTCAAAAATTTACTTCCTTATTTATTTAAAGTGGAGTATATTTGCTTTACAACAGTGTGTTAGTTTCTGCTGTGCAACAGTGTGAGTCAGCTCTATGTACACGTATATCCCCTCCCTCTCGGACCTCCCCCCACCCCATCCCGCCCATCTTGGTCATCATAGAACGCAGTTAAGTTCCCCATGCTATACAGCATCTTCCCACTAGCTAGCTATTTTACACATGGTATATATTTTACACAATATATATATGTAAATTCTACTCTCTCCATGTAAACTTTCTAAGTAATATTTGCACATGTTGAAAATTCAAAATGTACAAAAAGCATATGGTAAAAACTAAGTCTCACTCCATACCCTGTCCTTTAGCCAGCAGTTTCCCTATTCACTGGAAACCACTGCTACTGCTTTGTCGCATCCCCTTCCAGAGAGATTTTATGCATATTCAAGTACTTTCATACACACGCATTTGCATAGGTAGTGGCATAAGAACCTTCTGAACCCTTCTTTTTCACTTAATGTATCACAGAGGTGATTCCGTAAGAGTGCAGGTAGCAACCTCAGCCTTTTTTTTTTTTCTTTTTATTGTTGCTTTAATTTTCAACTTACTGTACACAGTGAATTTACCCTTTTGGCCTTTGTTAGATAATTTGATTGCTTACAGTTCCTTACCTGTACTAAGCAGGCGGTGCTAGTGGTAAAGAACCCGCCTGCCAATGCAGAAGACCTAAGAGATGCGGGTTTGATCCCTAGCTCGGGAAAATCCCTTGGCGGGGGAAAAGGCGACCCACTCCAGTATTCCTGCCTGGGAAATCCTATGGACAGAGGAGCCTGGCGGGCTACAGTCCATGGATGGTGTTGCCAAGAGTAGGACATGACTGAAGCAATGTAGCCCTTAGTTCCTTACCTATGAGTATACATATCCTTGTACCTGTGTTGTTATATTGCAAGCAAGTTTAGCTATAGAGTAAGTTCCTAGATATGGAATTATCTGGTAACTGTGTGCATTTTAGGTTTTGATAAAGTTGCCAAATTACTCTCTACAGTTGTTCTGTATATAAATTTTGACTTCCATTGGAGATGTGTGAAAATGCCCAATTTCTCCTACCCTCATCTTACTCAATATCTTATCAAATCTTTTTATCAGGTATTTAATGTGCATTTAAAAACATGCATGAAGTTAACATTCATTTTAAAATTCTTTATATGTTGTTTGTTCATAGCATTTGCTCAATTTTGCTCTTTTTTCCCTTATTGATGCCAGTTCTTTTTTTAAAAAACTAAAATACAGTTTTATTCTAAATGTGGACAATTTGCATGTGTTTTAATTGTATTTTTAAAAACTATTTATATTGGGGTATAGCCAGTTAAGAACATTGTGATAGTTACAGGTGCACAGCAGAGTGACTCAGCCATATATAAACATGTATTCATTCTCGTCCAAATTCCCTTCCATCCAGGCTGCAACATAATGAACAGAGTTCCCTGTGCTATACAATAGTTAGTTGTATGGTTAGTTGATATAACTATTGATATACTATTGATATACAATAGTTACTTGATGGTTATTCATTTTAAATATAGCAGGATGTGTGTGTATGCTGTCCTGTCTGACTCTTTGTGACCCCATGGAGCCTGCCAGGCTCCTCTGTCGATGGGATTTCCATGTCAATGTATGGCAAAACCAATACAGAATTGTAAAGTAAAATAAAAAATAAATTAAAAAAAAAAAGAATACTGGAGTGGGTTGTCATTCCCCCCTCTAGGGGATCTTCCTGACTCAGGGATTGAACCCGTGTCTCTAGTGTCTCCTGCATTGGCAGGCGGATTCCTTACTAATGTGCCACCTGGGAAGCCCAATATAGCAGAATACCAGTTCTTTATACAAGAAAAATGTCCTTGTCTGTTATATGAGTTGTGATATTTTTCTTATTTTGCTATCTTTAAATTTGTTTATATTAATTTTTGACATATATTTAGAAACTTTTTTTTTTCAAATTCATCAGTCTTTTATATCTTCTGGATTTTGTGTGACATTTAGAAGGGCCTTCTCCACATCTTGTGATTATTTGAAAACTCTCTCTTTTTTCTTCTACTACTGTTTTGGGTTTCATTTTCATAATTAAATCTTTAAATTGAAGTATAGTTGATTTACAACGTTGTCTTAGTTTCTGGTGTACAGCAAAGTGATTCAGTTACACATATACTTTTTCATGTATTTTCTATTATGGTTTATTACAGGATACTGAATATGGTTCCTTGTATAATAACAAAGCTATACAGGACCTTGTTGTTTATCTTTAAAAAAAAAATATATATATATAGTAGTTTGTATGTGCTAATTCAAAGCTCCTAATCTATCCCTACCTCACCACTTTCCCTTTTGGTAACCAAAAGTTTGTTTTCTATGTCTGTGAGTCTATTTCTGTTTTGCATATAATTTCATTTGTGTTGTATTTTCAGATTCCATATATATGTGATATCATATGATATTTGTCTTTTTCTTGCTGACTTACTTCACTTAGTATGAAAATTTCTAGGTCTATCCATGTTGCTGAAAATGGCATTATTTCATTTTTTTATGGCTGAATCGCCGACTCAATGGACATGGGTTTGGGTGAACTCTGGGAGTTGGTGATGGACAGGGAGGCCTGGCGTGCTGCAATTCATGGGGTCGCAAAGAGTCAGACACAACCGAGCGACTGAACTGAACTGACTATTATATTGCATATATATCCTACATCTAGAAGCAACCTAGAGGTCTATCAACAGATGAATGGATAAAGAAGTCATGATACATAAACACAATGGAATTATTACTCAGCCTTAAAAAGGAATGAATTTGACTCAGTTCTAATAAGGTGGATGAACCTAGAGCCTATTATACAGGGTGAAGTTAAGTCAGAAAGAGAAAGACAAATATCATATATTAACACATATATATGGAATCTAAAAGGATGATACTGATGACGCTATTTGCAGGGCAGCAATGAGACGCAGACACAGAGTACAGACTTGTAGACACAGTAGGGGGAAGGTGGAACAAATTGAGAGAGTAGCATTGAAGCATATACATTACCGTATGTAAAATAGATAGCCAGTGGGAATTTTCTGTATGATGCAGGGAGTTCAAATCCAGTGCTCCGACTAGAGGGGTGGGACGGGGTGGGAGGTAGGAGGGAGGTTCAGGAGGGAGGGGACACGTGTGTATACCTGTGGCTGATTCATGTTGATATATGGCAGAAACCAACACAACACTGTAAAGCAATCATCCTCCAATTAAAAATAATAAATTTAAAGAGAAAGTTCACAGCCAACAGTTGACACATCATACTGTTTTTATTTTCATAGTGCTCCTGAACTGAGTGGAATCATTGCAAAGTGTTTCCAGTAAATGAGCATCTCCTCCAGAAATCCCTCGTCACTTCAGCTGCTTTGATATGGATTTTGATGCCAGCAGCTCAAGATGATGACGGATAAGGTAACTTTTAAAATTTCTATAATTAGTGGTGGTGGAGTGGGAGAGATAAGCAGTGCTGTAGAACCTGTGGAGGGTAAGAGGGAGGCTCTGCACCCAAAGCAGTCAGTCCCAGAGAGTCTGATTCTGCCTTCCTTTTGAAAATTCTCTTAGAGATAAACTCTGGAAGGAAGCGCCTCCATTGCTTGAGTTGGCCTCATATGGGATTTGGAGTATCACAGAGGGACACAGTATGATGGCATGGTGTAGTTATATTGATGTAGCTTGAAAGGTCAAGAAGGGAAAGAATAAGAAAAAAACTTTTAAAGGGTCTCACCCAGCATCAAGATTTGCATAAAGGCTTGCCACAAACAACACTTCAACCTGTGATGATATAAAAATAACAAATTAATAATCAAGTCACACCCAACCATTGGATTTCCAGATTTAAAAAAAAAGATATTTTCTAAAGAAGAAATTATGCCAAGTGAATATCTTATTTTCCTTGAATTGACTCTCTTCCCCCCCAAGAAAAAACAGAAAGTAAAACAAAGAAGAAAATAATAGAAACAGCTGCATACCTTAACCCAGAGAAGTGGTTGGGATCCTGTAAAAGAATTATTAGTGAGAACCAAGCTTTGTCTGTGCAGTAGAGAAATGGGGATCTGGACTTCTGCAGGACCGAGTCTGAGTTTCTGAGCCAGATGGAGTAAGGTAGGCTTTGGATGGAAGGGCTTGCTGCCACCTTTCAGCAGAGCAAGGCCACGGTTGCACCAGCAATTGTGTTTTCATATCCAGGTCCATGAGGCCCATGACTCTACCATACTCATCTTGAGTGGAAAATCCAGACGGATGCTCTGGGCGACAGCTGCAAAGTGCGGTCTGGGGACCCTGTGAGTCGCTGAGGTCCTTTCATGGGGTTCCTGAGATCAAAACTGTCTATATTAATAACGACACTAAGATATTGTTTGTCTTTTTCACTCTCGTTTTCTCATGAGTGTACACGAGTTTTTCAGAGGCTAGCTAATGTGAGATATTAGAACAGACTGAATGCAAAAGCCAGCTGTGTTGATAACCGGACATGAAAGAAATCTGCAGAAGTGTAAAGCAATGCGACTTTCTGTTTTTTTTCTTTTTAAAAACAATATTTACTCCTTTATTTATTTATTTTTATTTTATTATTATTATTTTAAATTTTACTTTATTTTACTTTACAATACTGCATTGGTTTTGCCATACATTGACATGAATCCACCACGGGTGTACATGAGTTCCCAATCCTGAACCCCCCTCCCACATCCCTCCCCATATCATCTCTCTGGATCATCCCAGTGCACCATCCCCAAGCATCCTGTATCCTGTATCAAACCTAGACTGGCGATTCGTTTCTTACATGATAGTATACATGTTTCAATGCCATTCTCCCAAATCATCCCACCCTCTCCCTCTCCCACAGAGTCCAAAAGTCCGTTCTATACATCTGTGTCTCTTTTGCTGTCTTGCATACAGGGTTATCATTGCCATCTTTCTAAATTCCATATATATGTGTTAATATACTGTATTGGTGTTTTTCTTTCTGGCTTACTTCACTCTGTATAATCAGCTCTAGTTTCATCCACCTCATTAGAACTGATTCAAGTGTATTCTTTTTAATGGCTGAGTAATACTCCATTGTGTATATGTACCACAGCTTTCTTATCCATTCGTCTGCTAAGACATATGGATGGCCGACAAACACATGAAAAGATGCTCAACATCACTCATTATCAGAGAAATGCAAATCAAAACCACAGTGAGGTACCATTTCACACCAGTCAGAACGGCTGCGATCCAAAAGTCTACAAGTAATAAATGCTGGAGAGGGTGTGGAGAAAAGGGAACCCTCTTACACTGTTGGTGGGAATGCAAACTAGTACAGCCACTATGGAGAACAGTGTGGTGATTCCTTAAAAAACTGGAAATAGAACTGCCTTATGACCCAGCAAAGAGAAGGCAATGGCAACCCACTCCAATGTTCTTGCCTGAAGAATCCCAGGGATGGGGGAGCCTGGTGGGCTGCTGTCCATGGGGTCGCACAGAGTCAGACACGACTGAAGCGACTTAGCAGCAGCAGCAGCAGCATGACCCAGCAATCCCACTATTGGGCATACACACTGAGGAAACCAGAATTAAAAGACACACGTGTACCCCAATGCTACTTTCTTATCAGATATTTTTGTTTTGGAAAGTGAAGCTATTTTTTTAAATAAAATGTTGTTCATGTTAATGGATTAATTGTTGTCATTTTAAAAAGAATTCAGATATTTTGAATTGACTTATAAAAAAGTAAATATAAAATTACGTAAGCTTTAAGCTCTGTATGGTCCTTATAATTTTTAAGAAAATGTTTAAGAATTTAGGAGGATCCTGATACCAAGAAGTTTGAGAGCTGCTGGTCTATGGGGTAGTGAAAGAAAATAAATGTAAGATAACAATAGTTATTTATGTGTACTTCTTGTTTGACAGGTTCTATGCTAAGGGCCTAACATGGATTACCTCATTTTACTCTCATAATGTCCCTTCTTAGGTTACATACGAGGAACCTGGGCTTAGAGAGGATAAGTAATATTCTCAAGGTCAGAGAGTTCAAAAGTGGCAGAGAGTGGAACTGAAGCCAGGGAGTGTGGCTCCTGTTCTCACACTCTAAACCACCTGGTGACAGTGCTTCTAGAAGTCGGTGCCTACTCTTTTCCCTCTTGCGGCCCATCCCAGCCCTGCCCCTAAAAATTGGATATGATGAAAGAGGCAACTGGAGAATCATGTGTCGCTGACTAGGTCTCCCCACTCCTGAGTCAGGGTGGACTGGAACAGCTGTTGGCACCCATAATGAGGGGGATGCCACATGGACACATGGGCACCAGCTCCCCAAACCCATACTCATCTCTCCTTCTTAAGTTAATTTTGAACCTGAAGGAGTATGATTATTAAAAAAAGAAAAAGTAAAGAGGGACAACTATGAGAGGAAAAAAACTCACAAAAATCAGTGGAGGGAATCTTGTTTTACAAGACTGTTAAGATTCTCTGCTGCTGCTGCTGCTGCTAAGTCGCTTCAGTCGTGTCCGACTCCGTGCGACCCCATAGACGGCAGCCCACCAGGCTCCCCCGTCCCTGGGATTCTCCAGGCAAGAACACTGGAGTGGGTTGCCATTTCCTTCTCCAATGCATGAAAGTGAACAGTGAAAGGGAAGTCGCTCACTCGTGTCCGACTGTTCGCTACTATTTAAACAAAAACTGGACATTTTTAGGTGATGTATGATGTTTGATTTATGCAACATAGACTAGCAATGATTTAGTGGACCTACGTTCAGTAAAGAAACCTTGGATATATGTGTGTGCATGGTAGTCGCTCTGTTGTGTCTGACTCTTTGTGACTCTATGAACTGCTCTGTCCATAGGATTTTCAAGGCAAGGATATTGGAGTGGGTTGATATATATCTACGGCTAAATGAAAATATCATTAGCTATATTAAGAGTTTGTGTGTGTGTGTGTGTTAATCGCTCAGTTGTGTCTGACTCTTTGCAACCCCGTAAACTATAGCCCACCAGGCTCCTCCGTCCATGGGATTTTCCAGGGAAGAATACTGGAGTGGTTTGCCATTCTCTTCTTTAGTAAGCTCTTTATGCATCATTTTAATGATTCTCTGTTTTACTGACTTTCTATTTTCCAACTAACTTCCCATCCATCTGGTTGCATAAGAAATACAAAGGGATGGGGAGAACAATTGGGTTTTTATTGTTTTTTTCACTTCAACTGAACACGGGTATGACAAACTTATGTAACCACTAGGTGCCACTGTTGCTTCATGCAATATCGCCAGACCCCTGCATTTTAGCATATATTGGGAATTTTATTCTAAAGTGTTCAGGGTGTTTGAGTGGGGATTGTTTTTGTTCAATCACTCAGTTTTGTCCAACTCTTTGCGACCCCATGGACTGCAGCACGCCATGCTTCCCTGTCCTTCACTATCTCCCGGAGTTTGCTCAAACTCATGTCCATTGAGTCAGTGATGCCATCCAACCACCTCGTCCTCTGTCATCCTCTTCTCCTCCTGCCTTCAATCTTTCCCAGGATCAAGGTCTTTTCTAATGAGTCCATTCTTTGCATCAGGTGGCCACAGTATTGGAGCTTCAGCTTCAGCATCAATCCTTCCACTGAATACTCAGAATTGATCTCCTTTAGCAATGACTGTTTGATCTCCTTGCAGTCCAAGGGACTCTCAAAAGTCTTCTGCAGTACCACCACAGCTCAAAAGCATCTGTTCTTTGGTGTTCAGCTTTCTTTATGGTTCAACTCTCACATCCATACATGACTACTGGAAAAACCATAGCTTTGACTCGATGAACCTTTGTGGGCAAAATACTGTCTCTGCTTTTGAATATGCTGTCTAGATTTGTCATAGCTTTTCTTCCAAGGAGCAAGTGTCTTTCAATTTCATGGCTGCAGCCACCATCTGCAGTGATTTTGGAGCCCAGGATCCAGAGTAAGGGGGAGACCTGGAAGAATCCCACTGCTGCATGCCCACCCCCGTCCCATCCCCATACTCCCATCTTATAAATTTTTTAAAAGTGTGTAGAATTGGCTGTTGGGTAAGGAGCACTCAGACACAAAGTTCCCAGTCAAAGATCATTATTTCTTGAAGAATGACTTCAAAATCAGCTTCAAGTAGAATGTGAAGCTAGCTGAGGGAGAGCGAGTGCTGCGGCCGGTTTAGGCATAAGTGCTCAGTGCAGTGTCCAGTACAGGCGACTCTGTCTCAAAAAGACGCCCCACATGTTGTGCGATGGTGAAAGCTGAGCCTGGAGCCCAGCAGCATCTCTCTTTGGAGAAGATGGAGAGGAGGAGCTCACAGTGGGGAGGGGAGGAGGACTAGCCATGGCCACACCCTCTGTAGGTCCCGATGTCTGTTCTAGGGATCCCAGAGCTGAAAGATGAACTGGAGTACCTGCTGAAATATGAGGCATACTTTGTTGGGCATCTTGTTTCACTGTGGCATGGATCTGCTAGACACTACATTCTGTGTTCAACTTACCTTAATCATTTCTCATGTGATTTCCAGACTCGGGGTACTTATTTGTTGAGCAGCATTAGGTCCAAGGCTCTGTGCTAAGCCATCTGGAACATCCTCTGGAGAATATTGGGGTTGCCGATGTCCTTTGATCTCTGGGTCGGGAAGATCCTCTGGAGGGGGGTATGGCAACCCACTCCGGTACTCTTGCTTGGAGAATCCCAAGGACAGAGGAGCCTGGTGGGTTACAGTCCTTGGGGTCGCCAAGAGTCGGACATGGCTGACTGACTAAACAACTACAACAAAACGTCTTTCCAACTATGTCTTTCCTGGAATGAAACATAACTTTCCAGGTGAGGTCTAATTCATACCAAATATAGGGATAATTACTTCACTTGGTCTGGAAGCTTCCATCTAATAAGATTGTATTAACATTTATGTATTATAACCACTCTGATTCTTCTGAATTTGAGTTGGATTTCAACCCCCAGGGCACTTTTCTTAGGATCTGTGTCAGGGCAGTTTTTTTTACATCTTGGACTTTTCCCACCAAAATTTCCACTACAAATCCAGGTCTTTATTTACCCATTCATTCAGTTAGTGGGTATTGGGGACCTCACAGTCCTATATGTCATTTGGCTAAGACATATGACAATTTATTCTACCTTTTATTTCTTTTCGTGTAGATGACTCTCCCAGGGTTATGCCATTCTCAGAACTGGAATATATATCTGCTCTGACTTCATTCTAATTGCTAAAATGTTACTGTTTGTTTGTGCTTGTTTGTTTTATAGGAACTTTAGAAGGATCTGACTAATTTTTTGAAATCTGATTCCTCAAGGAATATGAATGAAACCTAGCTTGGGTTTTGGATTCTATTTATCATTGTGTTGTAAAAATAGGGCTTTAAAAAATTTCAAGTTTACTTAATTTCACATTTTTAGTAAAATTTGTTTCATATAGGTACATAATTATGTTTGAGTTCTTAGAACAGTAGCTTATATGAGAGAAATCAGATATAGACACTATCGAAGCTTTTACTGTCCTACACATGTGAAGCATTGTTGATATTTAGTTTCTGGGGCTCAATATTGCTTGGGGGAAATAAGAGCTTGAAGGCTCTTTTTAGAATAACTGTTAAGAGCTTCTGATTTAAAAGGATGATCGAAAGCTAAGAACAGTAAGCCTCTACTTCATGGGAGGTAAATGTTTCCAAGAAGCCATCTCGAAATACATAAGGTGTCTCTCTTCTTGCAGACATTGACCAGAGTTCATTTGTGTTTTGCTTTGGTAAGCCGTTCGTGCCACACAGGCCAGACTGGCCCTTGTCTCTATCGTTGGAAGAAATAACCAAGTTAAAGTGGTTCCAACTCTCATTAAGTGTTGGGCTTCACCCTTGAAATTAACTAAGTAATATCTTATCTGAACAGTTACTAGATTGATTATTAAATATTAGTCATTTTGTGTTTAGAGGGTTTTCTTAGGATGACGTGTAGAGTTAGGGAGAGATCTTTCTCCCAGTTTTGGTCTCTAGCGACCCATTTTGGTAAATGACAAGATTAATGATTAGATAATGTGGCAATTATTGCATTTAAGATGTTATTCATATGTATTGATTTGGTATTTCTATGTAAATATTTCCTATTCATGTAACACCTAAGCTTTCAGTTTACTTAATCTAACTGTGATACTATCATAAATAGGAAAACAGATGGAAATTAAATGGAGATAAGACTTTGAACCAGAAGAACTGTGTGTGATAAATTAATGAGAAATTAAGCGCAGTGATGAAAGAAATATTGACATTCCCTGCTGCATTTTTTATGCAAGTAGATTATAATTTCTTAGAGAAAGCCCTAACAGAGTCAGTCTAGGTTTGGAAAGACATTTTCTACTCACAGGTTGTAGTTCGTTGATTGTTTTCACCTGACTCTCAGGACGTGACGCTCTCTTGGTTTCCCTCTGCATCACTGATGGCTGCTATCCATCTCCTTTCCTGGCTCCTCCCTTTATTCCCACTCTGTTTTATATTAGGGTGCCTTGGGGCTCAGTCCTTGGTTCTCTATATTTACTACCTTGGCGCCCTGCTCCAGGCTCAGGTCTTTAAATACCGTCTGTGTGCCAACAGTTCCCAAAGTTATACCTCCAGTCAAGAATCTCTCAGAATTCCAGACTTACAGATCCAACTTCTACACAACATCTTTGTCTAAGAACATCCAAACGTGAACTCCTGGTCATCCCTCCCCAACTTGCTCCTCTCAGCTTTCTCATCTCAGACGGTGATAACTGAAAATAGCAATTTATACGACAAGTGAGGTAACAAGCAGCCAGATCTCGTAAGAACTTGTAAGAACTCAAGAACTTCTTCTGAGTAAGATGAGAGAGCAGTGGAGCATTTGGGGCAAGGAATGAAATGATCAGATTTAATATTTGAAAAGACTCACTCTGGCTGCTTTGCTGAGAACAGGCAATAGGAGCCCAACATTGTAACCAGGGAGACCAGTTAAGTAAGAAAAGTGAAAGGCACTCAGTCATGTCCAGCTCTTTGTGACCCATGTAGCCATTCCCTTCTCCAGGGGATCTTCCCAACCGAGGGATTGAACCCAGGTCTCCTGCATTGCAGGCAGAATCTTTACCAGCTGAGCCACCAAAAAAGCCAATTACCCAGGTGTGAGATCATGGTGACCTGAATCAGGGGTAGTAGTGGAGATGCCTGGTGGGCTGTCGTCTATGGGGTTGCACAGAATCGGCCACAACTGAAGCGACGCAGCAGCAGCAGCAGCAGCAGTGGAGATGATAAGAAGTGGTTAGTTGCTGGATGTATTTTAAAGGTAAATTAATAGGATTTCTTGGCAGGATGTAGGGTGTGGAAGAGAAAAGGAGAAGTCAAGGATGGATCCAAAATACTTAGTTTGAACAAGTGGAAGGATGGAGCTACCTTCAGCTGAGATGGGAAGATGGTGTGTTGAGTTCGGAATATGCATTAGGTATGGAAGTGAAATATTTGAAAGCAAAATTGAATATTCTAGTCTGGAGTTCAGGAGGCAGGTCTGGACTGGATATATAAATTTTGGAATCATTAGCACATAGATAGCATTGAAAGGCTAAAAACTGGAAGAGATCACTAAAGTTTAAAATATTTAAAGGAGGATTTCCTACAGACTTAGAGCAGTGGTTCTCAACCAGAGGCACTTCCCCATGCCACCCAGGGGATATTTGGCAATGTCTGGAAACATTTTTGATTGTCATAACTGGGGAGGGGAGGATTGCTACTGGAATCTAGTGACTAGAATCTAGTGTATATCCTGCAGTGCAAAGCACAGCCCTTACCACAAGAGTTATCCAGCTCCAAGTGTCAGTAGTGTCAGAGTTGAGAAAGTGTTGTGTAGGTGGCAAAGAGAAGACTGAGGACCGATTCCAGGACGCCCCACAACATTAAAGATGTGAGTCAGAAGAGAGGGACAGCACAGGAGGTTGAGAAGGGACTATTGGGCAATTAGGACAGAACTAAAAGTGAAGATTTATTAAGAAGGAGGAGATCAAATGCTTCTAATTCGTCAAAGACAAGCACTAAGAATTAATCATTGTGTTGAGCCACATGCACTTCTTTGGTGATCTTGATAAAAATAATTTCAGTGTTTATGATGGGTAGGTCTGAGATAGAATAGAAAGAAAGTTATGAGAGACAATCAGTACTGAGAAGGCTTTGGGGAGTTTTGCTGCAAATGGAGCAAAGAAATGGGGTAGTGACTAACCAGAGGATGTAGCAGAGAATCAGGTGTGACTTTTAAGGGCTGATTGTAAGACTATAAGCAGGAAATGAGGCAAGAGTCCCACAACAAAGGCTAAGGCGTATCCTGGTTGAAATAATTCAGAACACAAGTCGAGAATGAGGCGAAGGACTTCCCTAGTGGTCCAGTGGCTAAGACTCTGTGCTCCCAATGCAGGGGGCCCAGGTTCGATCCCTCTTCAGAGAAATAGATCACATACGCTGCAACTAAGAGTTTGCATGCTGCAACTAAAAATTCTGCATGCCAAAACTAAGATCAAAGATTCTGCATGTTGCAACTAAGACCCAGCACAGCCAACTAAGTAAACACCTGAATAAATATATATATATATATATATATTTTTAATGAGGCAAAAGGCTAAGGATTAATTATTTTGAGTCCTTATGGATCAGAGGCAGGCCTACTGGCTTGGGCCAAGCTGGCCTAGGCAGTTCTTGTAAAGGTGTCCTTTCAAGTAAAGGACTGGAGTTAGCTATATGAATTTTTCACAGTTACTCCACCCAAGATTCCCTGGTATCTTTGACTTCTTGGAGTGGACTTATTTTGTGTTGCTTTGAATGTGGAAGTAAATTACAGGGCAGTGGATGTTTGGACTATTGCAGTAGCCCTTATCTGCCTTTGGCTTGTTCCTCTTTGTTCCTTTCTCTGTTGCCATTAGCATCTTTCTAAATGCTAATCCAGCTATCAGTCTTCTGTCTAAAAACTTCCCATCATAGTCAAGATAAAAATTTAGACTCCCCTCTGCTGCATACAATGTTATCCTGAATTTAGTACCTACCTGTTTCCAGCCTCATATCCTGCTTTTCTCTGCCTGGTAATGTGTAGTGGGGTTCCTGTTGTCTGCTGCCACACAGACACCATGAAGTTTCACACTTCCATAACTGTGTTCATGCTGTGTATCTTTCTGAAACACCCTATCTGCTTTTCTGCACTTGGCCAACCTTTATTCATTGTTCAAGACTCATTTTCTTTAGGAAGATGGATTAATTAGAGTTATGTTTGGTTGCAAGTGACTAGAAATAAGAGTGACTTGGCTACCACTTATAAGTGGGAAGATGAAGGCAAGGCTCTTTAGAGGTCCATGGAGAGGGATAGCAAATGCTTCTATAACTCATTCATGGAATAACTATCACCTAACTGGACTGGCAAATCCCCACCTGATCTTTCTTAGATTCTGAGTCTATGATACTGTTGCTGTGTGTTACCTGCCTTCACCTCTACGGGAATCAAATAGTCATATATTTTTGTTTCACTTTAAGATTTGTCCTGAGCCTTGTTTTAGACAAATCCGTTAGTTCATTAATTCATCAATGACTGATTCACAGGCTAGTTCACTGTAACTTACTATATGAAAGGTTGTTTCTTCTGGCTTAATCATCAGGGTTGTGGAGGTAGAGAATAGCAGATCAGTTATCTCTCTGTAACCTCTTGAGATGAATTATATATAGCTTTAATTCTTCTCTTATTCATATTATTATTTGTTAAAAAAATATTGAGCACTTGTCATTTGCCAGACACAGTGCTTGGTGCTCAGGATGCAGATTGAAAGGAGGAGCTATAGTCTAGTGAGTGTAGGTAAGAGAAGGAGTAGACTAGAGTGTGTGAAGGGCTTGGGTCAAGGTTTACTCAAAGTGTTATGAGAGTCCAGGAGAGGGGCACGTAACCAAGACTAGGGTGTCAGAGAATAATCTCCAGAGAAAGTGCTGTTTAAACTGAGTCTTGATGAGTTATCAGGGAGCTAATGTGGAGGTAAACCGGTGGTGGCTTGATGGGACTAGAACTCTCCATGATGTTCATCAACCCTAATTCACACAACCCAAGGGATTATACAATCAAATTAAAACTAGTGTACTTGGTGGCAGACAGTATTTTATTACAGCGCCCATAATCTCTATCACCCTACCCCAAGTTATCCCAAATTACTATAGAATACAAGTTCCCAATTTCAAGTGTATTTCTACCTGAATGCCCTCCTATAGAGACCTCTGGAGATGTTACTGCCCTATATCCCTCCCCAAACCCACCACTCAGATTCATCCCCACCCCTGATGCCTACAAATCAGCATTATCCTTAGGCTCATCCAAAGAGAAGGAAGAGGAAGGAGTGGAGTTGAAGGACAAGGCAAGCCTTAGGGGAGGGATGGGGCTTTGGGATGAGAAAGGACCAGCAATAGGGTGAGATGACTACTGTGGATATTATGCTACTGTGTGGCATGTCTCCTCTGCCTTATGCTTCTGAAGAACTCTTTCTCTGTCTGGTTGTGGTGCAAAAGAGAAAGTGGAGAGGGTCTCATTCACTAGTGAGGGTGTTTATGGAAATAGTTCCCATGAAACATGATTGGGGGTGGTGTCATGCTAAAGGTTATGGGGAAGAAGGGACAGATTTGAGGAATATTATATTATTATTTTTTACTGCCTTCTTCTGATTGTAGAAGAAATACATGCTCATTAAATTATAAAACTTGGAAAACATAGGAAATTATACAAAAGGAAAATCATTAACATCTAGTGATAAGACTGTTCCTATTATGGGATATTTTCCAGTTTATTTCTATGCATATTCAGACAAATTATATATGTTACCTACCTATTCTATATAACCAGGATCCAACTTTATGTACGTTTTTCCTGGTAGTTCTTTCTCTTCATTGTTGTGGTGAGACATACATTCCATAAAATTTACCATTTTAATTATTTTTCAGTGTACGGTTCTGGGACATTTAGAATATTGACATTATTGTCCTTTCCTGGCACTTGAGTTCTTTCTATCTGCAGACATTGGTCTTCCTTTAATTTAAGAAAAGCTCTTCTAGCATATCTGGATCATTTCTTTGGTTCTAAACGTTGCATGTGTAAGTATGTGTGTGTGTGTTTAACCGTCCTTGAATCTACCTTTGGAGGAGAGTGAAACAATTTGAGTTCAAGTGATTTCTTCATTTTTACCCTCTTGAGCTGCTTCAGAAGTTAGGTGTTTACTCTGATGTGAATGAAGACCTTTATTTTGGAGGCAGGTCAGCATAACGCTCTGCAGGTAAACCATTGACGGGATGCAAAGGGCTCTTGGTAGCCTGTGCAAAGAGCCAGAGCCCTGCATGGTATGAGCCAGTGCCCACACCAGGAATGTCTTTGCTTTTCCAGGTCACCTGCAGGGAAAGAAAAATTGTCTCTCAACAGAGAACCAACTTTCTGTTTGATGATGCGTGCCCCGTGGCATCTGGAATTTAATCGACTCTTCTCTTAGAGCCAGGAGTCTGGGTGGGAACGTCAGATGTGATTCGGTCTTTCACAATGGCACCAAAGAGAACTTATCCACACTCGGTTAACAGCCTAATGAGATGATGATGAAAGTTGGACATATGTGAGGGTGTGGTAAGGAAGAGGCTGGGGTTTTATGAGGTGGTGGCAGTGTCTAGCTCAGTGCTGGGCACAGGTTCGCCAACTCTAAACTGGGAGTTTCCTTACTGAGAGTCTGATTGGAGCTGATTTTAAAGCAACTGTTTTCTTTGTTCGCTGACTTTGTTTACTTTTATAGATTGCTAGCCATGCCGTGAATGTGTGCTCAGGCATGTCCGACTCTTTGCGACCCTATGGACTGTAGCCTGCCAGGCTCCTCTGTCCCTGTGATTCTCCAGGCAAGAATACTGGAGCATGTTACCATTTCCTTCTCCAGGGCATCTTTCCAACCTCGGGATTGAACCTGCAGCTCTTGGATCTCCTGTATTGGCAGGTGTGTTCGTTACCAGCTGAGCTACCAGGGAAGCCCTAGATTGCTAGCAAAACCACCCAAACACTCGTCATAGATATTGACTAATCACTTTATAGATAATAAAAGCACGCTTGTGTGCTTTTAAATACTTGTGTGCTCTGGAGATAGTTATTGCGACTTTATTTTTACCTAAAGGGATAGTTCAAGACCAATGAGATGTTGGGAAGGAAATTTTTTTTTTCACTTTTTCCATAGAACTTTTTTTTCATTGAAGTATAGTTGGTTTACAATATTGGGTTAGTTTCAGGTGTACAGCAAAGTGATTCAGTTATGCATGTCTATTCTTTTTCAGATTCTTTTCCTTTAAGGGTTATTACAAAATATTGAGTATAGTTTCCTTATACTGAGGGTCCTTGTTGGTTGTCTATTTTATATATAGTAAAATGTGTATGATAGGAAGTATTTTTTAAATTAAAAAGAAGATTTGACACTTAGGAGGTGGCATGTTGTGAAGAGAGGACCAAAGCCCGAGATTTGGAAAATTTGAAATTATAAATGTGAGTTGAACTAGATAACTTGAAAGTGTTCTTTCTCTAGGATTCTTTTTCAAAATATTTATTTATATTTATTTATTTGGCTGCACTGAGTCTTAGTTGCAGCCTGCAGTATCTACTTCCCTGACTAATGATGGACTGGTCCCCTGCTTTGGGAGTGTGAAGTCCCAGTCACTGGACCACCAGGAAAGTCCCTCTCTAGGACTCTTGAAAGCCTCCTTTCCTTTGTCTTGTTTGGACCAGTGGTGTCACCACCTGTCTAGTTTCCTAAGGAGAAAGTGTGGAGACCTCTTTGAGTTGTTTTTTTCCCTCACCTATCAGGAATCTAAGCAGGTAAAGAGGAAGGAGCAGTTTTACACCCCAGATGGGCTGGGAGAGACCTGTCCTTCCCTCAAAGATGGAGACCTCTGTGATCTTGGTCACATCACTTATGTCTGAGTCTGTTATAGAAAACATGGTTAAAAGCACTTACCATCAAGGGTAGAGAGAATGTAAGTAAAGCATGAGCTCAGTAGCAGGCATGGAATAGGGTCTCCATACATGTTAGTGGTTCTTATTCAATAGGGCTAGAGCTTAACATGGAGAAGGCAATGGCACCCCACTCCAATACTCTTGCCTGGAAAATCCCATGGGCGGAGGAGCCTGGTGGGCTGCAGTCCTTGGGGTCGCGAAGAGTGGGACACCACTGAGTGGCTTCACTTTCACTTTTCACTTTCCTGCACTGGAGAAGCACATGGCAACCCACTCCATCCAGTGTTCTTGCCTGGAGAATCCGAGGGAGAGAGGAGCCTGGTGGGCTGCCGTCTATGGGGTCGCAGAGAGTCGGACACGACTGAAGCGACGCAGCAGCAGCAGCAGCAGCGGGGCTTAACAACCGCTATGCACGAGCTCTTCCTAGGGTCTAGGCACTATGCTACATGCGTGTCACGTATATTTACTAATTTAATTTTCACAACAGTCTTTGAAGGTGGATACTGTTATTACCTGTATATGTTTTACAGATGAGGAAAGTAAGGCAACGAGAGCTTAAGTAACTTGCCCAAGATGACGCAGCCTGTAAACGGTAGAACCAGGACTTGAACCTTGGACAGTCAGACTTCAAAGCCTGTGCTCAGCTACCAAATTCTTTCAATTCTGTCTCTGAAAAAAATGTCCTGTTTTTGTCCATACCTCTCCTTTTGATGCTCTAACTTAGATTATTATTATTATTATTTATAATATTATTTATTATAATTATTTATAATATTACTATATTATAAATATTATTGTATTTATTATATAGTATTGATAGTATTATAAATATATTATTATTGTAATTATAATAATTATAATTATTTATAATATTATTATTATTTCACTGGCCTGTTTCTAGCCTTTCTATTACTCCCATCAATTCTCCTTGCTGCCCCAGAGTTGTCTTTCTAAAATACACATCTGTCCACGTTTCACCCCAACTTAAAAATCAGTGGCTTCTATCTGCTTACAGGATAAAGTGAATAATGCTGAGTGGCATTCAAGGCCCTGTCCACATTTCCAGCCTTATTTTCTTTCTTTTTGAAATATTTACTTTTTTCTTTGGCTGTCTTGGCCTTAGTTGTGGCACTCAGGATCTTCCCTTGCAGTGTGGGACTCTGTGGTGCATGTGCCTGAGCACATGGGCTTTGGTAGTTTGTGCACTCAGGCTTAGTTGCTCTGCAGCATGTGGGATCCTGGTTTCCTGACCAGGGATCAAACCTGAGTCCCTTGCATTGTAAGGCAGATTCTTTAACCACTGGACCGCCAGGGAAGTCCCCTTCTTTATTTCTTTCCAGACCTCTTTCCAGTACTGGCCCCTCCAGCCCAGCGAGAGCCTTTGCCCCCCCTCTGTGTGTATTTGTGTGTATGCAACTCATTCTGTTGCCTGGACTCGGAGCTCTCCTCCCCACTTTGTCTGTCACCCCTCAAGGTCTGGTGGACATCTCCTCCTCCCTAAAGCCTCTCCCATCCTTGCAGGCCCCATTTGATCCCTTCCTCTGTTTGGCCAATCTTCTGCGTACTCTTACGGCAGCTGCACGTTTACCCGAGGCAGGAAAACCCACCTCATTTATCTTTGTGCCCCAGCACGTGATAGAAGCTCAGTAAACCCTGACTAGGTTATGATTCAGATTTTAAAAGGTAGAAGAGAAGCTTTACTTTTGTCTTTGCTCATTTCACAAGTAACTAGGCTCGTTGGGCTAGAATCAGACACCCTCAGCCCACCACTTAGAAACAACCACTATGAATATTTTAAAATATTTTCCTCCAGACATTTTGCTATGTTTACAGGAACACAGAGGTAGAAAATTTTCTAAGTAAAATTGAGATCACACTATGACTCCATCTTTGTAGGATAATCTTTTGGCTCAATGTGCTGTAGGCATCTTTCTTTGTGAATAAATAGGGAGTTGGACCATCCCTTGTTGAATAAATCATCATATGTTGGAATTTTTGGCTGTTTCCAGTTTTTCCCACTGCTATAAATAATACTGGGTTAAATAGCCTTACATGTGGCTCCCTTTTTTCAGTTATATTTACCTAATCACTGTTTTGAAAAGAATTTAGGTTATTTCCAATATTTTCCTACTACTATAAATAATACTTGGATAAACATCCTGTACACACATCTTTGTCCTTTTTTCAATTATTTTCTTAGATAATTTATTTATAAGGAACCTCATTGGTTACCCAATGGTCAAAGGGCATGTACTTTGTAAAGATTTTGGATGCAGATTGCCAAGTTACCCTACAGTAAGGTCATGCCAATTCATACAAACATTACCAGTGTGTCACGGGTCCCCTTTCACCTCTCTCTTGCTCACACTGGGGGTTTTATGAAGTGTAAAAACTTGATTACTTATGTTTTGTGGACTGGTGTCAGGCCTTAACCACAAATAGCATGATTTCCCAAGGAAAGTGTATACTTCCTAAATGGCCAACTTAGAAATAGCCTTCCTCCATAAGGGGGAGGTTGGCTGGGAAAATGTCCTGGAATCTTTCCTTAACACCATTCATTAGGAAATGTACCAAGACTTGAGATGGGTCCCTCCACATTGGCTTAATTGCTATGAACCAAAGGACCCTGAAGGAAAACAGCCTCTCCTGTAAGGACGTCTTATGATATGCACTCCTATGACAGACATTATCATGTTGTTCTAGGAGGTATTTATTATACATTTATAGGATAATCAGGTCAGTGATATTTAGAACTATATACAAAACTCTTTGAAAGGATTCAGGACAGGAGATTAATTGATGAGTTCCCCCCAAATATGGCTTTTACCCCAGCAAATTATATTTAGACAACCACTACAAGAAATACATAGACAGGTTAAAGAGAGTTCAGAGAAAATCAGTGAAAATGGAGAAATAAACCGGTATTTGCAGGATGGCTGGATGGCATCACCAACTCGATGCACGTGAGTTTGAGTGAATTGCAGGAGTTTGGGATGGACAGGGAGGCCTGGCATGCTGCAATTCACGGGGTCGCAAAGAGTCGGACATGACTGAGTGACTGAACTGAACTGAACTGAATGGTGACACAAACATAGAGAACAGATTTATGGATATAGGGATGGGGAGAGAAAGGAGAGGGCAGGGTGAATGGAGAAAGTAACCTGGAAACATAGACACTACCATATGTAAAATGATAGCCAATGGGAATTTGCTGTATGACTCAGGGAACTCAAACCAGGGCTCTGTAATAACCTAGAGGTGTGGGAAATGGGAGGGAGGTTCAGGAGGGAAGGGATATATGTATGCCTATGGCTAATTCATGTTGATGTATGGCAGAAACAAACACAGTATTATAAAGCAATTATCTTTCAATTAAAAATAAATTTTAAAAAATGATGAGGCAAATGGGGTTGGGGGCTGATTTATGAGGAGAGATTAAAGGCACCAAAAACAGAGCTGGGACCCAGAAAGGCCTTCAGGAAATGTGATAACAGACAGGAAATACTTGAAAGGTGTAACCCACCAAAGCAAAGACTTATTTAGCCTAGTGCCCAAAGCGTAAGCGATGGCAATGAGGTAAAATGAAAGAGAAGACTCACTAGTTTACTCAGGGGTGTCTCCAGAGAGATTAGAAGTTCCCTGACTGGAAACATGTAGCTCCAGACAGCACGCAGCTCCCCCAAGGAGGGATTCTAGACTGGAAAGCAGGAAAATTGACTTGCAGGTTAGATCATGCCAAACTTTGGAGCCCTTCCATGTTGTTACCTCATGGTGACTGTATAAACATACTCTCTGGGGTCCCAAAGGTAGAATAATACGTCTCATCTCTTTTTCATTTCCTGCCTTTAATGCCTCTAAGTGAGCAAGTCGGATCGGATCGTGTCTCAACATACGCTGCTTCCATTGACTCTCTCCACAGGGAGCCTTAATGGCAGAGGTGGGGAGCTGACGCTATTGTTCAGGAAGACAGTGGCTGTGGCCCGGTGTTCTTTCCTGCCTGTCTGAAATCCTGCAGGAGGAGAAGGGGAAGAGCCCAGCTGTCAGGCGTGGAGCCCACCCTGTAAACCTGGAGAGGCTGTCTCTCACCAGTGAGGCCTCAATATTGTTGTTCCCAAACTAACCCCCAACATAGAAATGTAGGGGCTCTATCTATCCTTTCAGAATTCTCACAAACTAGCAAGTCCCAGGGGAGGTGGATAAAGTGTGTGAAGACCTGCTTATGGGATATGGTCCTGATTTGGGCTCCTTGCTCTGTTGTCAATAATAGAAAGTTAATATGCTTGGGTTTGCTCTAGCCAGTACTTGTTATTCATAAAATGGGGAACAGAACAATAAGGCTCACTAAAACAATAGCGCGCGAGCGCACACACACGCTCAGGCACCTCTGCTCATGCCCTTGGGGCAGCCAAGCCCCCAGATGCACTTGGCTCAGCCTCTGGACCTGCTGTCCTGCAGGTCCAAACAGCTCCTTCTTCCCACTTGGAAAGCACACGCTCCAGGTTGGCTAATGTATGACCTAGAGGGCAGGAGCAGGTTTAAGAGGGAGACCAATGGACCAATCTCGCTGAGACTCTGCTTTCCCATCAGAAAAATAGGGATAATTTTGAAGTTGTAGGAAAATCATCTAGCCCAGGCCTTTGTACCCAACAAATTGTTGCTATCTCATGGTTGTTTAAATCTGACAGTAGATAGAACAGAGTGGGGAAGCCTGGCTTCCTGCCCAGAGAATGTAGTAGAAGAAAACTTCAGTTGCTCAGCCTTTGAGACTTTTTTTTTTTTTTTTTTACCTAACTGGTTGCCCTGAGGATCTCTAGAAAACAGATCATTGTCTCACTGGCTACATGTGTGCAACTGAGAATTCTGCTTGGAGGGCATGAGAGTGTCTGGGAGAAAGGGCCACACTGAGTTTCCTGTCCAAGCCATCTTCTCTCCAGCTTGGTCTTTGCACATGGACTTATCTGACTGACCAAAGGATCCCTTTTCATTTTCTCTCTGTAGCTGATTAAGGTGACCTTAAACTCTAGATAGATTGTAAATGTGTATATAGGGATTAGTATCTGTGCTTGATGAATGTAGCTTATCACCTTGGTAAAAGTCTGGACACTCAGATTCTAGCTCATCCTAACTATGTGACACAGGCTTGGCCCTTTCACTGTTTGGGGCCTCAGTCACTTTATCTGCAAGTTCCTCGGGAGATTGGATTAAACGTTATCTAAGGAAGGACACTTCAGTGTGTTTAGCTGCTCTGTGCATGAGTTACTGGAATTCCTGGTGGTATTTGATTTTATTAAAAGTCTTGGAGCTAACCCCTGTATTCTTAGAAAGGTGGGTTAAGGAAAATCTGATCTATGAACCATCCCTTATAGGGAAAAGTATTTAATTTGAGGATCTTCTCAGTTTTTATTCTATTTTTAAAATTTTTATTGAAGTATAGTTGCTTTACAATGTTGGGTTAGTTTCTGCTGTACAGCAAAGTGAATCAGTTATCATATACATATATCCTCTCTTTCTTGTATCTCTTTCCCATTAGGTCACCACAGAGCACTTAGTGGGGTTCCTTGTGCTATACAGTAGGTTCTCATTAATTACCTATTTTATACATAGTCTCAATAATGTATATATGTCAACCCTAATCTCCTAATGGGCTTCCCTTGTGGCTCAGCTGGTAAAGAATCTGCCTACAATGTGGGAGACCTGGGTTCGGTCCCTGGGTTGGGAAGATCCCTGGAGAAGGAAAGGGCTACCCACTCCAGTATTCTGGCCCGGAGAATTCCATGGACTATACAGTCCATGGGGTTGCAAAGAGTTGGACACGACTGAGCAACTTTCACTTCACAATCTTCTAATTCATCCCACTCTGCCCTCTTCAGTCTTTAAATTCACCTTTTCCTTCTACTGTCTACGTATGGGCTTACTTTTCACTGGTATTTCCCTGTTTCAGTGGAAATAAAAAGAGGTGAACACCCTATGTATATCAGTGAGGAAAATCTTTGCTGCCTTTGGCTAAATCAGAGTTACGGTACATGAGTTTGATGGAATTTAAACCCACTTGGGTGTGTGCAGAGAAGAAATTGTAATGACCTCTAGAAGCAATAAGAAAATAGAGAACTCAGGAATAAATTCCTCTTGGGCTTCCCTGGCAGCTCAGTGGTAAAGAATCTGCCTGCCAACGAGGAGGCATGGGTTCGATCCCTGGTCCGGGAAGATCGCACACGCCATGGAGCAACTAAGCCCGCATGCCACAACTACTGAACCTGTGCTCTAGTGCCTGGGAGCACCAACTACTGAGCCCAGGTGCCTCAACTACTAAAGCCCACGAGCCCTAGAGCCCATGCTCTGCAACAAGAGAAGCCACCACAATGAGAAGCCTATACTAGGCAACTAGAGAGTAGCCCCTGCTTGCTGCAACTAGAAAAAGGCCTGCATGCAGCAACAAAGACCCAGCACAGCAGAAAATAAATATATAAATACAATTATTTTAAAAAAGAATTCCTTCATTAAAAAATTTATTTATTTTAATTGGAGGCTAATTACAATATTGTGGTAGATTATATTTTATACAATTGATTTTTCACTAATAATTAGGATATGTTTGGGACAATTTGACAAAATAAGTATTATCAAACTAGTAAATTATTACATTTCTGAAAAAAAAAAAAAAAGAATTCTTTAGAGAGCTGTCTCCTGAAACCAAAGGCCTTGGGGTGATCTTACGTTCTTTGAGATAAGTGAAGACGCTTTTGAGTGCTGCAGACCTCTAGGTATTGCTGAGACTATGGCAGGAGGGCCAGCTCCTTTAATTAATTAATTTACTCTTGGCTGCATTGGGTCTTCAATGCAGTGTGCAGGATCTTCCATTACAGCAAGAGCTCTAGAGCACATGGGCTTTGCAGTTGCAGCATGCAGACTTAGGTGCTCCACAGCATGTGGAATCTTCCTGGACCTGGGATTGAACCCGTCCCCTGTATTGGAAGGCAGATTCTCAACCACTGGACCACCAGGGAAGTCCTACGAGGGCCAACTTTGAGGGAGAGTCCTTCTCTTCTCTACTTCAATCTCACTAAGTCAAACTGAGGGTGGAGAAGTGGACTGAGGATGGAGAAGTGGTTTACGATGAAATCCAGAGCCCCATGCAGGCTGTTGAGGCGTGTCCGTATTGTAATGCCACCTGTACTTCCAGGAAGCATGAATGCACATTTATTTGGATGCAACTGGCTCTAAAGTCCAAGGCAGGAAAGCAAGAGCTAGATTCTCTGTACCCTGAATTCTTTTAGCTGTTAAAGTGTTTTTGTGCAGTTGGATGAGTGGAAAAAGCATGAGGTTAAAGCAATTAGTGGTCTTGCTAGCTCCTTTATGAAAACAGGCAGGCACATTTCCAGGAGCCAACAAAGGTAGGAAGAGAAGGAGAAGAGCCAGTATGTGGGAACTCTTTGTACTTTCTGATCAGTTGTTCTGTAACCTTAAAACTGCTCTAAAAAAATCTATTAAAGAGAAAGAAAAAACCACAATTGGGGGTGAGTAGTTCACTTTGAAAAATAACGATTTATCAGTATTTGCTCCCCTTTTTATTGTTACTGAGCTAAAAATCATTTCATAATAATAATAATAATAATGTAATATGTTTTAAGAAAGAACATAGAGGGATGGGTCATTTGCTAGCCTGACTTCTAAAGGCAGTTTGGAGAGAAAATTGGAACCTGAGCTGGGGATGTTAGCAGGAGTCAGACACATTTGGAAGACAATTGGAAATAGGGGCATCTAATTTGTTCATTTGTTTAAAAACTACAGTAAGTCCCATACATACAAGCCTTCAAGTTGCAAATGTTCAAAGATGCCAATGTGCCCCTCTGTGCCAGCTGTTGTATTGTACTTCTGTACTTTCCAGGCTACTGTACTGTAAGATTAAAAATGTTTCCTTTATTTTATTTTTTTAATGTATTGTTTGTGTGAAAAGTATTAGAAACCTATTACAGTACAGTACTCGATAGCCAATTGTGTCAGTTGGGTACCTAGGCTAACTTTGTTGGACTTATGAACAAATTAGACTCATCAACAGAGTCTCGGAATGGAACTTGTTCATATATAGGGGACTTACTGTATTACTGAAGAACCTACTGTGCACCATCTACCGTGTGGATGTTTTAAACACCGACTGACTTTCAGCTGCAGATGTCCAACCTCAGGAATAGAATCTCTAGACCTGGTTCTCAACTTACTTCTGCTGCCAGGGTGCTGCATGGGTTGGACCCAATGACTTAACCTCTCTCTGTTCCAAGGAGGTTAGCTGATATTACGCTGTCTTGTGGATCAGTTGTGAGGATTAATTGGCACTTATAGAGTGCTTTGAGATCCAGAGATGAAAGGTCTATTTCACCTGCCAAATCACGTGATGACAGCAGCATGGTGAGGATGAATGATTTAGAGCTTATGAGGGACTTTGAAGATGAAAAGAGACCAAGTCTTATTATGATTACTTTTAGCTTCTGGGCAATACTGACCTGGAGGTTTATGTGCCCCCGAGGCTCTCTGGCACCACTGGGATTCTGTCTTTTTTTTCTTGTTCCTCCTAAGAAGTTCCATTAGTCCTCAAAAATTTTAATTTGCAGTTTCCAAAAGAAAAATCAAAGGCAGCATCCTGCATTATAGAAACACAACTTCAGTGAGCCTAGGGCTGAGAGAGGAGAGGGAGGATACAGAATGAATTTTTCTGTAACATTTCTCATCCCTGGATTTAGATCCAGTTGCTCACTGATTATTGGCACCAGTGAATTCTACTGAGAGTGACTCCCTTGAGAAAAATAAATCTAAGGAGTAATCAACCTGAAGGTTGGCTTGAGGCATCAGTTTGTTTAATGTTAGATTTAGAAATGGGCTTTCTAGGTGACTCGGTGTTAAAGAATCTGCCCGCCAATGCAAGAGATACAGGAGGCAGGGGTTCAGTCCCTGGGTCGGGAAGATGCCCTGGAGAAGGAAGTGGCAACCCACTCCAGTAGCCTTCCTGGAGAATTCCATGGGCAGAGGAGCCTGGCAGGCCGCAGTCCATGGGGTCGCAAAAGAGTCGGACACGACTGTGTGAGCTGCATGCAGATTTAGAAATATGTTCAGAGATAAAGTCTCTGAGGACATATTGAAGCTATTTCACACGAAAGACAAAATGTTTACCTATATCCTGCCTAGTGCTGGAGTTTTCCTCCCTCTTGAGGAAGACCCACTCCTGAAGGTGGAAGGATTCCTTCCCCCTGGTACTGCAGGGCCTGCCACAACTTCCTTCTGGGTTCCCAGGACCCCAGAGAAGGCCACCACTGGCTGAAATGTAGTCTAAAGCTGTGTCATATACCTTGGAGGAGGGTTTCTGGGCTTGGAGTAACAAAGTCCCCAAGGGATGGAACCTGTGCCCCCTGCAGTGGAAGTTCTGAGACTTAACCACTGGGCCACCGGGGAAGTCTCAGAGAGAGTTGTCTTGATCCTTTTGTGCATCCCTATGTCTCCTACCACTTAATTTCCTCAAACCTGAGGGTCTGTTTTTACTATGCTCTTTTAGAGTGTACACCGGGTAGGTTCAGCCAGGAAGCGGGGGGCATGATTTCACTGATAGTCACCCTACCTTCTAGCATATTTACAGGAGGATGAGAGTTTGGCTTTTGAAAAACATGAAGAGAGTGCAGTTTAAGCCAGAACCACCAAAAACACGAAGTCTACCCTGAGACCCATTTCTGGGAATTCTTATCACTGTGCAAAAATCACTATTGTGCTAAGCTTAAACGCTGTAATCCTGTGCCTTGCCAGATTTCTGGCCTGAAGAATTTGCGTCTGAAGAATCTCAAGGACATGTATCCAAGTGCTAAGTGTAGAGAGCACCCTAATACTAGTGAGAGGGGTTCTGAGAGGAAACTGTCATCTATTCTTTCAAAGCCTTACCGTAATTCATGAACAGGCAGGTCATTCAGTGGCATAACTGAGTTTTCCATTTCTAAATAGTGATATAATAACATAGTAGTTTGATCCAAAATTTTGTCCCCAAATGTCCCATTTCTTGGCAGTGATTTTCAGTGCTACACATGAGTTTTATTGGATTTAGGGAGTATTTCCCATTCTTTTGCCAGTGCTTTCTAAAGTTGTCTGATTGCTTGATGAAAGATGCTTTGTGAAAACAATGCCTTGTTTTAAGAAAGCATTATTCAATTTTTATGCCATATCTCTTCCTAGTATTTGCATTAATAGATTGCCCTTGGTAAATCTAAAGTTGCATGGTTTTTAAGCACAGTTTCTATATACATTTATTATCATTTTTTTTAATCATTTCTGAAGCTTGTCCTCAATAGTCTTCTATATATCTTGTTTTTGTTATGTCTGATTCTAAATTTATCCAGAGACGGCTGTGGTTTGATGAGCTTAAAATCACAGGAAGGACATGTGCCAAATTAAAGGCTTGTTGGTAATTTTTTTTTTTTTTTTTTGGATGCTGGGTATTTTTAACCCTCTTCTCTTGTTGAGGAGAAATAGGTTTTCTTTTTTTGAATGTATATTTAAAAGCATTTTTTGATGTATGACTTCTGAAGCTGAAAGAAAGTTATGATGCAGGAAAGGGCTGGGAGATTATTTGCAAGAGAAACATAAGAATGAAATATTAATACAACCAGACACTAGCTTCAAGGCATTTGTTCTCCAGAAAATAAATGCCGCCACATTTCATTTCTTGAAGCCCTGTGTCTAACATAGTTCATATCTCTGTCCTCATTATTTAATTATAGGCCTAAGGAGTCACTGGAGAGGCAGGGCATCTGGCCTGATGATTGATTTTATTTATTGGTTGTGGTCAGGTTAGGGGCCTCTGGGAAGCTGGCAGTTTCCAAGAATAGCAGATTTCAGATGTTACTTAATTGCCTGTTCAAAGAATTGGTTCAATTCAGTTCAGTTGCTCAGTTGTGTCCGGCTGTTTGCGACCGCATGGACTACAGCATGACAGGCTCCCCTGTCCATACTTAACCAGAGTTGAGTTGCTGCCTGACTGTCTACAGGTATAACACACTGACTGTCATTCTCTCATATGGGGATTTCACTAGAAAATTCTCTGGGCACTCCTGGAAAAGTCTCCCCAGTTAGGTTTAGGGTAGGAAGTGTGCTTTGACTTGCCAGCTGGATTTGACATGATGAGAGTTAGAATCTTAATTTGGAGTTGAATGGTCACAGACAAGGGTCCTATGACCATTGAAATTCTAGGCACCATTTTTTCTGGGGAGGGAGCTAATAGTTTTTATGCTGTCCCCTAAAGAGCCACAATCCTGAAAAGAGGAGAAATCTTCTCTAAGCATATGGCTCACTCAGTCCCTCCCCCCGCCCTGGACTGGCCCCTACGTCAGTGACAGGTGTCACTCACACGTGTCCCTCCTAGACAGGAATGCCAGCTCCCGTTGAGCCCCACGCCAGTTCCCGAGAGCTGGGATGGGAGAGCTGGAGTCACACTCAGACCCCGTAGACCCCGGCAGGTGGTGCAAGCCTGTAAAGCAGGGCCCAGGCTAGGGTGCTGGTGGCGAGGGAGGCACATGCCCTTTCGGAAGGGGTCATTTGACCCTCTTAACGGTGAGTTCTTGTCAAGCAACCATGTAGCTCAGTCCTGCAGGTAGTTTGCTGATCTCACAAGGTTTAAAGGTCAGCGACTAATTCAAATCTTGAACAGTCTTGAAGAAACCTCACAAAAATGTTGCTTTAGAGGCTTGGGTAAGTCACTGAAAGACTTTCAGCTTAGGATTTTTTTTCTTGTCTCAAAATGACATTTTAACTACTCAGTAAAGTCCTCTATCTTGACTATACTATCTTAAAAAAATGTTTTTTTCCACATCCTTTGGTTTGTCACCTTGCTGCCAAAGCTGTGGTTTACACTGAGGGTGAACTCAATGCTCCGTTTTCCTCACATATATTTGGCATCAGTTTCTTTTCTATTCTGAAGTGAAACCCATAGATAATACAACTAAGAAGCATGATTTAAAAAAAAAAGAGAACATGTTGCCTTAACTGTAATACATAGGAGAGGTAACAGGAAAGAAACTTACAATCACAGTGTACGTGCATTTTTGCTCAGTCCTGTCTGACTCTTTGTGACCCCACGAACTGCAGCCTGTCAGCCTCCTCTGTCCATGAAATTTTTCAGGCGAGAATACTGGAGCAGGTTGCCATTTCCTACTCTAGAGGATCTTCCCTGACCCAGGGTTGAACATGCATCTCCTGTGACCCTCGCATGGGTAAGCAGGTTCTTTACCACCGAGCCACCTGGGAAGCCCAACAGTGTATATATTAGCATGTGAACACTCCAGTATGACAATATTAGAAGTGGGAAAAGCCCCTATAAATTCCCAAAATGTTCGCTAGGGGGGCAGGATTGTCACCAAGGGAAATCACAACGCTAGAAGCTTCTGACCCATAGGAACCCTATCTTGCCTCCTTGTAACTCATTAGACTTAGCTCTGCCCTCTCATGCACACAGATCACGTTCAGTTTTGTCTTTATTGGCAACGTTTAAAAAAATTTAAAGAGTTTCTGTTTCTCTCCTCATACTACATACATCTCATGCCCAGATCTTGTCTTCTTCAGTCAAGCATTTTCAGCTCCTTCAACCATTCCTGACACAATACATGCTCCCAGTGACCTTCGTGAGCTTTGCCTCCATCATTTTCATATGTCTGGGACCCCAGTTCTGAATCCATCCTGCAGAGCAGGATGTATGTGAGCTGTGCTGTCTTTCCTCTCCTAACCCTCAGTGAAAGAAAAAAGTGAAAATGTTGTTAGTCGCTCAGTTGTGTCCAACTCTTTGTGAACCCATGGACTGTAGCCTGCCAGCCTCCTCTGTCCAGGGGATTCTTCAGGCAAAAATACTGGAATGGGTTGCCTTTTTCTCCTCCAGGGGATCTTCCTGACCCAGTGATTGAACCCGGATCTCCTGGGTTGCAGGCAGTTTCTATACCGTCTGAGCCACCAGGGAACAGTGGGCATTTGTAGTCACCCCTGTAAAAGAACTTGGACTGTTGTGTTCCGTATGGCAGCCAAGACCATCTTGATGTCACAGTGAACTAAGAAATGAAGACCTGGTTAGGAGTGCTAGGCTGTCCCCTGGGCATTGTAGTCCACTGAAGGGCCAGATTGAACTGCACGGGACATGTAACGTAAGCTATAATCCTAATATTTGTACTGGTGCAGTTAACTGCAGCCACGTCTCATTTGTTGATTCACTCTGGCAACTGCTTTGTTGCTTATTACTTTTGAATGTTGGTGTTTTCAGTGTTTAAGTTAGCAGTTTTATTTAGTGCTCTGATTTTCAGATGAGACCTCTCATGGACGCATAAGAAGCTGATGAATTGTTTTATTTGGCTCTTTTTCCCTAATGGGCTTTCTCCGTTTAACTTCACATCTACTCCAATGTGAAACTTGGCCTAAGACTTTATTTATTTTTGTATTTGTACATCGATTTATTTTTTAAATTAATTTTTATTTGAGTAAAGTTGCTTTACAATGTTGTGTTAGTTTCTACTCTGTAGCAAAGTGAACTCTACATCTACATATATCCCCTCTTTCATCCCCTCTTTTTTGGGTTTCCTTCCCATTTAGGTCACCACAGAGAACTGAGTTCCCTGAACTACACAGTAGGTTCTCATTAGTTACCTATTTTATACATAGCACCAATAGTGTATGGGGCTTTGCTGATAGCTCAGTTGGTAAAGAATCTGCCTGCAGGGCAGGAGACCAAGAATGTATATATGTCAGTTTCAATCTCTCAGTCTGTCTCATCCCCATCCCCTTGGTGTCCATACATTTGTTCTCTGCTTCTGTGTCTCTATTTCTGTTTTGCAAATAAGATCATCTATACCATTTTTCTAGATCCCAGGTATATGCATTTAATATACGATATTTGCTTTTCTCTTTCTGACTTACTTCGTTCTGTATGATAGTCTCTAGGTCCAACCACATCTCTACAAATGACCCAATTTCATTCCTTTTTATGGTTAAGTAGTATTACATTGTATATACGTACCACATCTTCTTTATCCATTCTGGCCTAGACTTTAAATCTATAAAATGTTAAAAACACTTGCATTAAGAATTCATGAATTTACTGTTTTTTCTTTTTAAATTTCAGGGTGTCATAGGAGTTACCACATTGCATAGTATGTAGTATGCATAGACTCACGTGTGCGTGGACTTCCATCATCTCAGTTATTTCTCACTTGTCTTCTCCTCACTCCCTTCTGGATTGCCTGTAAAACTTCAAAAATGCATTCCCCTTTTATAAAAAATAATCCAATTTTCTTTCACTTTGGTTATAGCCAACATATAGGACCCAACTAGGTGTATTAACCCATTTGGGCTGCCATAACAAAGTGCCACAAATGACAGATATCTATTTCGCAAAGTTTTGGAGGCTGGCAAGTCCAAGATTGGAACTTCTAATCTTCTTGATTCAGGTCAAGAAGCAACAGTTAAAACTGGACATGGAATGATGGACTGGTTCCATATTGGGAAAGGAGTGTGTCGAGGCTGTATATTGTCACCCCATACAACCTCGACACACTCCTTTCCCAATTTGGAACCAGTCCATTGTTCCATGTCCAGTTTTAACTGTTATTTAATCTGTTATTTAAACTGTTGTTTAATCTGCATATGCAGAGTACATCATGAGAAATGCTGGGCTGGAAGAAGCACAAGCTAGAATCAAAATTGCCAGGAAAAATATCAATAACCTCAGATATGCAGATGACACCACCCTTATGGCACAAAGTGACGAGGAACTAAAGAGCTTCTTGATGAAAGTGAAAGAGGAGAATGAAAAAGTTGGCTTAGAACTCAACATTCAAAAAATGAAGATCATGGCATCTGGTTCCATCATTTCATGGCAAAAAGATGGGGAAACAATGGAAACAGGAGAGACTTTATTTTCTTGGGCTCCAAAGTCAATGCAGATGGTGACTGCAGCCATGAAATTAAAAGACACTTGCTTCTTAGAAGAAAAGCAGTGACAAAACCTAGACAGTGTATTAAAAACAGAGACATTACTTTGCCAACAAAGGCCTGCATAGTCAAAGCTATGGTTTTTCCAGTAGTCATGTATGGATGTGAGAGTTGGACCATAAGGAAGGTTGAGTGCTGAGAACTGATGCTTTTGAACCGTGGTGTTGGAGAAGACTCCCTTCGACTGCAAGGAGATCCAACCAGTCCATCCTAAAGGAAGTCAGTCCTGAATATTCATTGGAATGACTGATGCTGAAGCTGAAGTGCCAATACTTTGGCCACCTGATATGAAGAAAGACCCTGGTGCTGGGAAAGATTGAAGGCAGGAAGAGAAGGGGACAGCAGAGGATGAGACAGTTGGATGGCATCACTGACTCAATGAATTTGAGCAAACTCTGGGAGTTGATGATGGATAGGAAAGCCTGGTGTGTTGCAGTCCATGGGGTCGCATAGAGTTGGACACAACTGAATGACTGAACTCAAGTCCAAGATTAAGCTGTTGGCAGACTCAGTGGTGAAAACCTGATTTCTGCCTCACAGAGAGCCATCTTTTTGCTGTACCATTGCATGGTAGAAGGGGGAGGGATCTCTCTGGGGTCTCTTTTATAAGGGCACTCCTCCCATTCAAAAGAGTACCACCCCCATGACCTAGTCATCTCCCAAAGGCACCACCTCCAACAACCATTGTGTTGAAGGAATAGATTGCAACATGAATTTGGTGGGGGATATAAACATTCAGTCCATTGTACCAGGGGAGAGGAGTAAAATGGGGAGAGAGGAGAAGGGGTCTCACTGTGCATCCAGTCTTTATTAAAATGATTTTTCAGACCAAACTATTTCCCTTTCTAAGATTCTTATGCCAGCTGTGAAAATTACAACTTATTTTCTCTGTTCTATACATTTGGATGGTTTGTGCCATCCACTTCTGTGATGGAGTACACGTTTACCATTTATTTGTGTATTGCTTCCACATGCATTTATTAAGTGCCAGCTCTGTGCTGGGAAATGAGCTAAACACTGGTCTGCACAGCCCTTCCCTCAAGGAGCTGGTGTTTTGGTGACAGGCAGAGAAGCAGGCAGACAAGTCAACCTTGTGTGTTTTGGGTGCCATGTCACTGGATGTTCTGGGTGCACAGAGGAGGACTATGTAGTCTGGCTTTTAGAGGTCAGAGAGGCCCAGGTCGAGCAAATGATGGCCGAGTCTTAAAGAATGAGCGAGAGTTAGCCAAGAGGGGAAGGGAGTTCCAAGTAGGTTGAGAAGCTTGTGCAAAGGGACAGATGGAACCTCTAGCACATGGCAGAGAACATCAGTCCTAGCCATGCTCAAGTGGCTTGCTTGTGATCACAGCAGTCTCTTCCCATGCATGCTGAATGCCCCCAACTGTATTTTTGTTCTACAAGTAAAGGCCCATGTGGTTTACTTACGGTGTTTGTTCAGCAAAGCCTTTACCCTTGGTATCAAGAGCTTGATTCTTCTCCTTTCCCCCATTGAATTACTATTTTTCCCCTTCCTGCTATCTTGGGAGCACTTAAGGAAACGAAGATGTTTGAAGAGGCTCTTCTGAGATCTCATCTCTAAAGAAATAAAAATCAGAATTCTGAACTGTGGGTTTGCTCAGGGTAGAGCACCTTGTAGTTGAGTAGAAATAGGTTCCTGTCCCAGTTCTGCTATTTCTGCCTGCCTGTTGGCAGGCAGTCATTTAACCCTTTGAGCCTCAGTTTCATTATCCATAAACTGGGAATAAAATAATTCCTGCAATATAGAGTTGTGGTGGTGTGAGGTAACATCCCATAGACCAGAAGCATTCAACAAATGAGAACTTTCGTCTCAATTCTCATTAAGAACATAAAATCCCGCTTGCTGAGCAGGGAGATGGTGACTGTAGAACTTTCTGCATATGTGGGGGAAAATGGTTGAGAATTGTGCCCGTAACAGGTGGGGAAGGAAATCTTCTGATCTCACTGCCTCTCTTTGTCACCAAAATAAGAAAATCAAGAAGCTGTTATAAGGAATTTGCCAAGCCTCAGTGTGCCCCTCTCCAAAATAAAGGTTGGATGAGATGATGTTTTAAGGCCTTTTCAAACTATAACACTTCATTTATTTCAGTCCCCTGAATAATTGCTAATGGAGGAAATCAATTATCAAGGTCCAGCTCTTCTAAATTATGGCTACATAGTAGAGTCCTTAAGTTTTTGAGAAACCCTGATGTCCAGTTCCCAGCCAGGCATGTTAAATCAGGGTCACCAGCAAGGTGGTGATTTTAAGGGTCAGCTGGTTTTGAAGGTTCCACTAGTGGCTAAAGTAAGAGTCTTGGCTTTGATTTCCAGCTGATGGCATCCTTTATAGTAAGTCCCATAGGCTGGAGAATTAGATGTCAAAAGTGAATATCAAAAATTGCTTCTGTTGTTGCTTGTTCAAACATTTTTGTTTTATTCCTTAAAGTGAATAATTAGTCTTCTCAGAGATGTATGTAATTGCCAGTCTTTGAACTTCCTTTACCAAAATATTCCTAGCGTAAAGACATATGTTACCAACTATGCTTTTAATTAGAATGGAAATGTGTGTAAAGCTCTTTCATAGAAATGCATACTAAATCTGTTTTAGAGAAAATTACTTGTCAGTCTTTTTTTTTTCTTTTTACTCAATCCCAGTTCAGGCTTTGGCCTTCAGTCAAGAGAAGCCACTACAATGAAATATTTTTTTGACACTATGTGGAAATAGCTGTCCTTGATGTGTGTCTTTATTTATGTCAGGGCTCCTAACAACTCCCACAAATAAAACCTGTTTTTTCAATGAAAAACATTTCAAAGTGGAAGAAGGGTGTACGTCATGTTGACCAAAATAGCATTAGGATAAGGAGCCCAATATTGAAGAGGCTTTAAAGGCCCAAATCTTCATGAAAAATATTTGTTGATTTTACTTCACTATAATTGGAAGAGAAAACATAGTGGTATTTTTGCATGACAATTGCTTGATGTGTATTTATTGAACTTCATCATGTGTGGTCTGTTAAAATGAATTTCATAGGAGACATTTCGTAAGTCATATATATATGTGTGTGTATATAATATATGTGTATATTTGTATATATATTTGTATATATATATGTATATATGCATATGCATATATATGTATATATATGTATATATTTGAGAGGTAATAACTATATACATTGTTTAGTTACTTGCTTTTCTTTTTACTTACTATAAGTAGATGTTCTTCCTTGTCAAAATCTTCATTCTCCATCATTTTAATGACTATATATAGTATTCTTAATTTTCAATACATGAGAATTTACTTAATCTCATTACTGAGCATTTAGATTATTTCCAACTTTTTCATACATTCCAGTGAACATCCTTATTCATATATCTTCTTGCCTTTGTACAATTATCTCTTTAGGATGAATTCATAGAAGTGGGATAACTGGGTAAAACAGTGTTCATAATTTTAAAGATTTTGATACATATCACCAAATTGTATTGAAGGTGGTACCAATTTATACTCCTATCTGTGCAATTATTTCTTTTCAAATTCTTCTTGAAAATTTGGAAAGCAAATTCTTTTCAGCAATAGAGTGCTGTGAATCATTTGAAATCCAAAGTAAAACGGTCCCCTTACATTAACTCAGCAAATACCTCCCTAACTCTAAGCTCATTCTGCAACATAAAATGCTAGCCACGGCTAAACACATGTTGAAGTAGCAAGGGTGGAGGCCAAGGGAATGAAGAGGAGAAAGAGGCTGTCAACAATGGACTTAGGACTTCACCTTTTTCCTCTTGCTAGTGTCTGACCCAACCTCTTGGACCTTGAGCTTCCTCCCAAAGAAAAGTAGAGGTTGGGAAGAAGGGGAAACTAGAAATTCTACTTAAAATTCCACTGGGTCTTGTATTTGAGATTGGCAGCACCGAGGCATTCCAGATGGCTCTGTCTATTCTTTTGAACTTACCTTTTGATCTTCTTTAAATTTCCTCCTCATTTCACCTGTCTGAGTTTATTGCCTGGAAAACAAGCAGGTGAACATATTAGCTCCTCCTTGAGGTACCCCTAGACTACAGGAAATTTATGTTCAGGTCAGGAATCATATAACATGACTACATGCTCCACATTTATGGGCAAGTGAAGCAACAGGGAATTTTAAGCTGGGATTTATGACACAAACTTGTAGCAGACACATTGTGAGGTGGGAGGGAAATTTAAATAAGGAAAAACTCTGCCATTAATATTGATTCAAGTTCTCCACTTGATGGAAAAAACATGTAAGAATTTTATTCTGGAAATTGCCTTTGAGTTAAACAAGGGGCAGGAAAATAAAAATATTATAAACACATCACCCCTCCTTCCCCCATATATTGATTTCCCCTCTTTCAGATGAAGTCAATTTTCTAGTCAGTCAGTGTACAGGCCAGAATTATCTTAAAGCTTTTAATTTGATTCTTTAGTGACCTTGATCCCCATTAATTCCAGGAGGAAAGGGGGAAGAAAAGAGAAATGTATGTCAAGTTGAGAGGGCAAAATTTCTACATTTTCTGAAAAAACTGACCTACACCTATGGATCTGTCTTTACAGCCCAGCCCATAAAAGCCAACACAAAGGAGAATACCAGCTGGAATCATTCAGAGGAGGTAAAGGCTTCCAAAGCCCTGGCTAGCAGCAGGTGGAATATGCATTAGGGGTTCTTCTATTGTTCAAATAGTATTTATTTTCCATGGGAAGCAATATGATGCTTATATAGTCAATAAAGAACATATTCAGGAGTTTTGCCCTTTAGCCAGCATGGCTGATGGTTTGTAACGACTCTGGCATCCATTACCCATAAAACTCAGAAAACCCAGGTACTGATGGCCATGGGTCCTGGCTTGATTCTTCAGACCCACGTCGAGGTCCATACGTATACAGCCTAAGGGCCAGAACGATTTCAGAGTCTTGGGCTCCTGGGCAGTGATTGCTTGGAAAACTGCTCCTCCAAGCTAAACTAGCTTCTCTCTGATCACTGCTTGTTTGGCCAGCGACACCGCCTGGGTGGATAGGCTGTGTATGGACCAGGGAGGTTTTGAGTAAATTGTCTTGTTTGTCCTGATAACATCTTTGTTTAGGAGTTATAGCTATTTCCATCCTAAAAATAGGTGGGTGGTGGTCATCAGCAGATAGAAGAGGAGGGGATTCCTAACTGGTCCTCTGCCTTGAGAATTCAGGGATTCTAGGAAAGGTCAACGGTGTCCAATGCCAGGAGGAATCAGATCGTATACTCCTTGAGGGGAGGCTTTGCTGGTTGTGTTCCCCACTCTTCTTGCAGTGTCTGGCACCCAGGAGGAGCTTCTTAAATGTGTCATGTTGCCCAAGATCAAGTAGCGTGGTAGAGGGTGATACCACCAATTGTGACAACAGTAAGCTGGAAAGCTTTACTAAGCCCTACATATAGATGTTCAAGGGACTTAAAAATGTGAAAAATGGTTCCCATCATTAATTTCTGCTTTTTCTCACTATGTGCATCTCAGGCTGAAGTGGGGCAGGAGGTGGCTTGTTTAGGATGCTTGATTCATCCTACTCTCAGATGTGTTCCCTGTGTAGATAGACACACCATGCTGTGCTGTGTTGCTCAGTCGCGTCCAACTCTTTGTGACTCTATGGACTGTAGCCCACCAGGCCCCTCAGTCCATGGGGATTCTCCAGGTAAGAATACTGGAGTGGGTTGCCATGCCCTCCTCCAGGGGATCTTCCCAACCCAGGGATTGAACCCACGTCTCCCACACTGCAGGCAGATTCTTTACCATCTGAGCCAGGAGGAGTTGTTGAGAAGTCAGTGAAAGCTCGCGTTCTGAACCCAAGGACTTTCTTCCCTGCTTTTTGTTAAATACAGAATAAGGAGTTGGATCCTCATTGTAGAGGGAATGAACAACATAGGGCAGTGGTTCCCAAACCGGAGTGTGCATCGGAATCATCTGCAGGGCTCGTTGAAACACAAATGCCTGGGTCCCACTTCTCGAATTTCTGACTCAGTGGGTTTGGGGAGGGGCTGAGGATATGTGTGTCTAAGAAGTTCCCAACTGGTACTGATACTGCTCTTCTGAGTCTGGGCTTTGAGAGCCAATGGGCTCAGAGGAAAAAGCACTCACACTGGAGTCATATAAAGCTGGACTCCTATCTTGCTGTGTGACCTTGGTCAGGGCAACTTTGCATAACCTTAGTTTCCTCATTTGTAACATGGTGGCAATTTCCACCTCATAGGACTGTTGTGAGGATGAAATGGAATAAAGCGGCCAAGATGGCTGGTCCTTGGTATTCACTTGCTTCAAAAGTCTGAGACCTTTCTCCCTAACTCTTCCTGTAGGCTCCTCAGACAACACAGGGCCTGTTTGAGAGCTTATGCCTGTGAACTGAGTGTCTGCTCTGTTAGTTTCATATTGAGTCCCTTGGACTGCAAGGAGATCAAACCAGTCAATCATAAAGTAAATCAGTCCTGAATATTTATTGGAAGGACTGATGCTGAAGCTGAAATTCCAATACTTTGGCCACCTGATGCAAAGAACTGACTTGTTGGAAAAGACCCTGATGCTGGGAAAGATTGAAGGCAGGAGGAGAAGGGGACAACAGAGGATGAGATGGTTGGATAGCGTCACTGACTCGATGAACATGAGTTTGAGCAAGCTCTGGGAGCTGGTGATGGACAGAGAAGCCTGGTGTGTTGCAGTCCATGAGGTCACAAACAGTCAGACACAACTGGGCGACTGAATTGACTGACCGCTTGTTTACATATCCTGAGGGTTTTACTGTTGCTGAACATTTGCTTTGTGAATGGTAGTGTGAGAGTCTTTTTACATTATGTGTAACACTGGATGTTATTCCTGTTTAACAGATGAGGATAAATAACTTGTACACAAAGCCACAGCTAGTAAGTGGCAGAGCTGAAGAGTTTACACCAAGGCCTCCTCCCCACAAGGCTCTTGGCTTCTTTGTAATAGTGCTTCCCACGATTCCACGTGGGCCAAGATTATTAGGTCCTTTTCTCTAATTACTCACTCACATGGTGTATCTGGGCTTCCCTGGTAGTTCAGCTGGTAAAGAATCCTCCTGCAGTGCAGGAGACCCGGGTGTGATTCCTGGGTCAGGAAGTTCCCCTGGAGAAGGGATAGGCTATCAACTCCAGATTTCTTGGGCTTCCCTGGTGGCTCAGATGGTAAAGAATCGGCCTGCAGTGTGGGAGACGTGGGTTCAATCCCTGGGTTGGGAAGATCCCCTGGAGGAGGGCATGGCAACCCACTCCAGTATTCTTACCTGGAGAATCCCCATGGACTGAGGGGCCTGGTGGGCTACAGTCCATGGGGTCACAAAGAGTCGGACATGACTGAGCAACACAGCACAGCATGGTGTGTCTATCTACACAGGGAACACATCTGAGAGAATTAAGCAATTATTCTGAGGATGTGAGTGAAAGAGGATTAGTTTTCTTGTGTGTCTTGAAACCTGGTACTCTGTTGCATTCATCACACAAGCTGCATTGTGCACAGAGGAACTCAGTGAATACTTGTGGAATTAACAAAGGCTGTGAAGGTTCAGATCAAATGACACCCTCATCTGCCTTAAAATTACTGGGTTCCCTCCTTATGATGCTGAAGTTCCAATACTGTGGCTATCTGATGCAAAGAGCTCACTCATTGGAAAAGACCCTAATGCTGGGAAAGATTGAAGACAAAAGAAGAGGGTGGAAAGGATGAGATGGCTAGACAGCATCACCAACTCAGTGAACATGAATTTGAGCAGACTGTGGAAGATGGTGAAGGACAGAGAAGCCTGGCATGCTACAGTCCATGGGTTGGAAAGAGTCGGACATGGTTCAGCTACTGAAAAACAACTCCTTAAATGACCAGTGAGACTTGCCTCATTATCATTCATACTTACCAATTAGCTGTGGTTCCTGAATAGTTATGAATATTCCCTTTTTAAAGTTAGCTAACTGATTGATTAGGCTGTGCCCAGTCTTCGTTACAGCATGTGGGATCTTTAGCTGTGGCTTGTGAGCTCTTAGTTGCGACATGTGGCTTCTAGTTCCCTGACCAGGGATCAAACTGGGGCCTTCTGCATTGGGAGAATGGAGTCTTAGCCATCGGACCACCAGGGAAGTCCCAGTGAAGATTCTCTTAAGTGTTGATTTAGAACTTTTGCTGAAAATGATCTGCAGTTGTTAGTTATTTCCCTTGCTTGGATAATTTGCACTCCTGATTTGATTTACCAGAACAATTTGGTAAAGCAAACCAGGGAACCTTATTACCAGAGGATCATTTTTGAATCCTTGCAGGTAAAATTTCACCTCTGCTCTGTGTAAGATAACCTTGAATCTTTCCATACTGAATCCTGGGTGCATAGAGAGATAGTTCTCAAAATTTAAAAAAAAAAAATCATTCATTTACTCCATGATCCTTTGCTTCTTTCATAAAAACTTCTAGCAAATCAGAACAGAAAACTGCTCTGAGCAGAGAATGCCACAGGAATGGCCTGTCCTGGTGGGAAAGTTGCAAGCAGAAGGCTTCGGGCAGGGCTGTGGATTGTCAATCATCCAAAGATGCATGGCAAATAGCCCACTCCTGCTACTTGGCATTCCTGAGGGCAGTGGTGGCTTCCCCCTGGAGACATCTGCAAATAGCTATCAGGGATGTAGTGGGGGCAAGTGGGCTACACACTCTGAAAAGGTGGCCGCCTTTATGCTATTTTGTCACATGCACTGTGGGTCATGGCTTCCTACCTTGGAGCAGATGCAGTCTTACTATTTTGTCAGTACACGTGTTTCAAGGACAAATTTTAATTGTGCTATGAGTACTGGCAAAAAAAAGAAAATGTCCCAAAAAAAAAAAAAAAAACCCACCAATTTCCAATAAGCAACACACAGTCTCTACCAGTTGTTAATTGTTACAGGTATCTGTTCTGAATGGCTAGTACCTGTAAGTTACCTGTTGTTAAATTGTTTGAATAGCACTCCTGTGGTTTCTGTAATAGAAACCAGTACAGCAATTTTATATCTATGCTTTGCAAGGTCAGTGGGGGGCTGATGACATGGCATGATTTCCTAAAATTATCAACACTATCACTTGTCTGATAATGGACAGGTAAGAACGAGTGAGGTGGTGATTATACTTGAGCTCCGGGACCCAGAAGAATGTCTAACAGTGTGACACAGGCAATGAGATATACAAAAGGAGAGACTGTTTTAGCTCAGACTCTGATCAGAAAGCAGTTCTTCTGCTTGCATTTTTCTCTGATTCTTCTTTCCCAGTCCAAGTCAGAGCAGCAAGGAAGGCAGACCCAGAATACTCAGACTAGAGACAGAGTCCATTTCCTGGTTAGCACGTAAGGCAGGCAGCCAGCATTTTATGGGAGATTTTAGAGAAAAATCATTTTCTATAGAAATCAGTTGGCAAAGATGATTCTTGAACTTATATCAGTTGCATTGCATGTGAAGAGACCAAGAATATGTGAAAATTAATCAAAAGAGCCTTAGCACTCATTGCAGCCAGCTGGCGTAGAGGAGCACGTTGTATGGCACAGTATCAGGTGAGCAGACCTGGAAGGAGAGGAATCCAGTGCAAACCCACCACACAATAGGTGCTCATCTCCACAAGCTGTTTTCATTGACCACAGCAACCTAGCTCACTCATGTCCTGTGTCCTCTGCCAGCCTAACAGCAATTACAGCAGGTTTATCAGACAAGGAATTGACACCAACTTGAGCAAGCTGAATTTCAGTTCTCTTTTTACTAGAACTGAAACGTGGGAACCACTGACATGTGAATAAAAAGTAAATACATTCATTTCTCAAAAGCACGGCCTATTTCCTTTAGAATACAAGAGAATAAAATATCATTTATAAATGTATAATTTTATACTTAAGTTTTGGACTCACATGTAAAAGACAATAGTCACTCATTTATTTACTTGAAGATTCTGTCAAACTGCACCATGGCTTCAATTCTTAAGAGAAATTTGGAAACAAACACAATTTTTTTTTTAATTAAGTGAAGTAAATAGACTTAAAGTTCTCTTTGCTCTCTTTTTTGATATTTTATCCAGGTGGCATTTTTTTCAGTTTAATTCAACATTCATTTATTGCACTGTTCCTTTATACTTGGAATCATGTTAGCTGCTGGGGTATAAAGATGAAAACCACAATCAGAACTCTTTCATCACCAAGATGTCTTACTAGTATATGTGTGTATATGCTGGGGGTATGTGTACCTTAATTCTTGCTTTAGATTTGTGTATATGGATGGATATAGCGGTGTGGAAACTTTTTTTTTTTTAAAGAAAATATCATTGACATTATCTGATTTCTTAAACATTTTAAAAAATACTTATGTATATCTTTGGCTGCTCCAGGTCTTATTTGCAGTGCGTGGGATCATTGGTCTTCACTCGGGCACGTGGGATCTCTAGTTATGGCATGTAAACTCTTAGGTGCAGCATGTGGGGTCTAGTTCCCTGACCAGGGATGGAACCCAGGCTCCCTGCACTGTGCGTGTGGAGTCTTAGCCACAACCACCAGGCAAGTCTCTGAAGTTCTCAGATTTCAAAAACGTTAAGAAAAGTCCTTCTGAGTGACAATAGTGGGGTTTTCTTCATGGATAAGTGGAACTCACAAAGGACTTGCTAACCCAATCCACTCTTGTGTGGTCCCATCCCAAGTGCTCCAAGACACAGGAGTCTCCCTGGGAGAATGTGCCTCCCTCTGGCCTAACACAGGTTCTTCTTGACCTTGGTGTCAACTCAGAACCCACTCTCCAGCAGGGATCCACTCAGCCTCATTGTCACCAAGTCAGATGTTCTCAGAGAGTCAGTGTTCTCAACCAAATGAACCCCAAAGCAACTTTAAAGGGAAGAAAATAACATTTATCATGTTCTAGAAAATAAAGGACTTTAAAAAGGCAAGAGACGAAATAAACTTTGGGTGCAATACCTAACGGACAAGTACAAGCTGTAGTAAACAATAAGCAGTTGGGGAACCAGGCATTCCCCTGACTTGGTGAGACCATTAGCACATGGTAGGTACAGTTGTTTTTTCAGTGTCAGTTCTGCACACTGTAGTTATTAAACAAACAAACAACCACTGAGTCATTTGAGAGTGAATTGAATCAATAAAAGAAGTCATCCTTTCAGCTTGACAGTTGCTTTACATCCAAGTCCCCAGTGGTCTCTTGGCCCCCCGGGGGCAGCATGAGGGTCCTAGGCCCTAACATTCAAGTATCACCTGGTTTCCTTGTCTCTATAAGGTCTGAGAGACCAACTAGTCTTATAAGAGACAGTGTGTGTGTGTGTATGTGCGTGTGTTTCCGTGTGTAAAACCTATCTTTTCTGCCACCTCTGCTAAGTCGCTTCAGTCATGTCCGATTCTTTGTTACCCGATAGACTGTAGCCCTCTGGGCTCCTCTGTCCGTGGGATTCTCCATGCAGGATTCTCTGTCCATGCAGGAATACTGGAGTGGGTTGCCATGTCCTCCTCTAGGGGATGTTCCCAACCCAGGGATTGAACTTGCGTATCTTATGCCTTCTGCATTGGCAGGCATGTTCTTTACCATTAGCACTACCTGGGAAGCCCCAGTTGAATACTAATTCTGTAAGATTCCTCTGTGATCATCTGGGTGTTACCCTCATGCGTATTTCCCAAGAGCCCTGGCCTCATCACTTCTGGGTAGATATAGGTCACTATGACACAATCTCAATAACAACCTTTGGTGATCAGATTATAAAATCACAACCTCTCAAAGAAACTCTTTGAGGGCAAGGTACAGAGACTATTTTGAATTTCTGAGAACAATTAGAAGCTCTGAGTTCTGTCTCTAATTTTTTCCAAAGCCCCACCCTATGACTACACCAAGAGGGTTCAGTATTTGTTCCCTGGGGAATAATTTGTTGGCTTGTGGACTTAAAAATTCCTATGGAGTGAAAAGGAGTGGATACCCACACATATTACCCCACCAAGGAACCCCAAGGCCCTGAGCCCTAAGACGATCTCATTCTGACCCTAATTCCATCAGTTTTCCTAGATCCCTTGGAACTCAGGGATTCTAATGGTTCTCATTCATTTAACTGAAAGCTAGTCCCTGCAGGGCTCCTGGAGTGGGTGGGGGTAGGGATTAAAAGTAAAAAATGTGCCTTTTTGTAGGAAGGAACAGCATAATCTTGAAAGGCTTTAGATCTACAAATATTTTCAGCACAGAGCAGGACTCAGTCTGCAGTAGGTGATAAAAAGTGAAAAGCATTAGTTGCTGAGTTGTGTATGACTCTAATGAAGGCAATGGCACCCCACTCCAGTACTCTTGCCTGGAAAATCCCATGGACAGAGGAGCCTGGTAGGCTGCAGTCCATGGGATCGCTAAGAGTCGGACACGACTGAGTAGCTTCACTTTCACTTTTCACTTTCATGCATTGGAGAAGGAAATGGCAACCCACTCCAGTGTTCTTTCCTGGAGAATCCCAGGGATGGGGGAGCCTGGTGGGCTTCTGTCTATGGGGTTGCCCAGAGTCAGACACGACTGAAGCGACTTAGCAGTAGCAGTACAACTCTAAAGAATCAGCCTACACTGAAGGAGACCCAGGTTCAATCCCTGGGTCAGGAAGATCCTCTGGAGGAGGAAATGGTAACCCACTCCAGTATGCTTGCCTGGGAAATTCCATGGACAGAGAATTCTGGCAGGTCATGTATGGATGTGAGAGTTGGACTGTGAACAAAGCTGAGCGCCGAAGAATTGATGCTTTTGAACTGTGGTGTTGGAGAAGACTCTTGAGAGTCCCTTGGACTGCAAGGAGATCCAATCAGTCCATCCTAAAGGAGATCAGTCCTGGGTGTTCATTGGAAGGACTAATGCTGAGGCTGAAACTCCAATACTTTGGCCACCTCATGCGAAGAGTTGACTCATTGGAAAAGACCCTGATGCTGGGAGGGATTGGGGGCAGGAGGAGAAGGAGACGACAGAGGATGAGATGGCTGGATGGCATCACTGACTCGATGGACGTGAGTTTGAGTGAACTCTGGGAGTTGGTGATGGATAGCGAGACCTGGCGTGCTGTGATTCACGGGGTCGCAAAGAGTTGGACACGACTGAGCAACTGAACTGAACTGAACTGAACTGACAGTCCATGAAGCTGCAAGAGTTAGCACAACTTAGTGACTAAACCAGCACATTTTTGACCCCATGGACTGTAACCTGCCAGGGTCCTGGAATTCTCCAGGCAAAAATGTTGGATTGGGTAGCCATCCCCTTCTCCAGGGGATCTTCCTGGCCCAGGAATCAAGCCCAGGTCTCCCACATTGCAGGCAGATTCTTCATGTTCTGAGCCACCAGAGAAGCGCCACAGTAGATGATAAATTAATGTTAAATTGAATGAGGAGCTGACTCTCAGGGTGCACCTTGGTTTGACAACTTACTTTAACATCACCACTTCTCTGTAGGGTATGTAGGTTTTTTTGTTCTTGTTTGTTTCTTTCCAATCCTGGAATTCTTAGAATTCCTGGAATTCTGGGGAACAAAGAAAAGATTGTTAGATGGGGAGATTCTGCTCCATGACTCTGTGCAGACAATTTACAAAGTGGATGGATGGATGTTTCTGTGGTTGACCAAACCACAGATGAGTTCCTCAGGGACTGATATGGAATGCATATCTAAGGTTTGCTTGATTAGGTCTGTTCCAATATAATTTATGGCATTAAGAGATGTTCCCAAAACATAGTATTCCAGAAGTCTATCTTGGAGCCTAGAGTTTCTCAGGGGGAAAAAAGCCTCCTTTCATATGATGAACTCTTAGTTGCTTTGCTGTGGAGAGGCTAAAAAACATGTGAGTAAGGGATGAACTTGGAACAATCTCAGAGCGATCCACTCCCCATTTCCCCCACCCCCATCTCACCAAGTTCTTAGGTGCCTTGTTGCATCCTCTTTGAGTCCATGTTCCTTTCCTCCAGAGTGTACATATCATAGTATTTATCCATGCGTTTGTTTGACTATGGTCTACTGTCTTTCTCTAGGATCCATAGGTGCAGGAATTGGGTATGATTTTAGTGACAATTGAGTTCTCAGCACTTGGTATAGTATAAGGCACAAAGTCCACACTAAATGAACCAGGACTTCTGTGAATGAACCTGCACTCTATTTAAGAGCCATTAGTGTCAATGTCCTCATGCACTTGCTGCTATTTGCTTTGTCACCTTGCAATTCTACTCACTCTCTGACACTATTAAAAATATGTGTACTAGGGATACATGCATTGGAGAAGGAAATGGCAAATCACTCCAGTGTTCTTGCCTGGAGAATCCCAGGGACAGGGGAGCCTGGTGGGCTGCCGTCTATGGGATCGCACAGAGTCGGACATGACTGAAGCGACTTAGCAGCAGGGATATATATACACACATATACACATATGTATACATGTTATATACAGATATATATATACATATTTGCATATGTATGTGTGATGTTGAAGAAGGAATTCATAGGGCCTGGACTCCATCTTAGGCCTGTTCTTGCTGATCATGCTCAGCCATCTTTCCAATGGACTCTGAACTCTGTGTTTAGTGCCTATGAAAACAACAACAGAAAGATAAGACCCCCTTCCAGACAGGGGAACCTTGAAGATCGTATCTAGGTTACTCATCACCTAAGAGAAAACATACAGTAATCACCCCCTTCTCCAGACAGGCCATAAATTTTTCTGTATCTATCAGAGTGTAACCTGGGGTTTATTGATTATTGGCTAATTGTTTGACTGAGCACATGAGCACATAGCACGTGAATGATGGGGTTATTGGGATTGTATTTTCGTTGGTTTATGTGAGTCTCACGGAATTTGGAGTGGTGGGTTCAGACATGTACACATGGGGTATAAAAGATTTTCACAAATGCTGGTCGGGGTCCTTGGCTAAGAGGAGACTCTGCCTTGGGCCTGCCGGTGTAATAAACTGCACTCCACTATCTGCATTGTCCTTCTGAGTGACTTTGTTTCCTGGAACGCGTGGCTACAACAATGTATAAACATGTATATATATGTGCATATATATATATGTGGGCATGTTATATATACATACACACCTCTGTGTGTGTGAATGTGTGTGTATATCTGGCAAAATCATGGAGACAAATGGCAAACTGAGAAATACATGCAGTAAATATAATATGTTAATATTTTTATTATGTAGTGGGGAACATCAGTTAAATAAAAGAAAAAGAAAGAGTTTAGCTACTTGGAGTTGCCAAGACCCTCTTATGTGCAATACAGCTGTACACTGGGATCATTTGGGAGCTTAAACAAACCCTCATGCCTGGGCTAGGGAAAATACAATCCCAATAACCTCATCCCCAGGTAGGTGTGGGTGTGGCCTGGGCAACAGCAGTTTCTAAGGACCACTCAAGAGATGCCAATCTGGAGCCAGGATAGTGAAGGACTGATTGAGAACCAGACAGTCAGTCCTTTTGGAGCAGATTTTGTTATCTTTGTGAAGACTCACTGTATATCTCAGGTGGGTTGTGCCCCTTTCTCCAGGCAAAGTGCTTTGGAAATGTGGCCTTTCCTTGTGGTTTAACAAAGAGAATGAGTGTGGAGAGGAACCCAGGATCCTTTCTGAAGCGAAGCAATCAAGATTTTGACCCCTACTTTTATGAGAGTCAACCTTCCAGTGGATTGAGATGGTCCCAGGGAAGGTCCACCACCAGGAAAAGATCCCAAGAAAAGTCCTTCATGAGAGAAGGGGGCATCTGATAATCTGGGCCCAATACAAGGCCACATTTTAATGATTAAAATGGTGACAGATTGCTCCAAGGCTGTTTTACCCTCAGTAATGTTGATCTGGTTGCGTGTGTTTAGCCTGCAAGTAGGTGGCCTACAGTGATGAATTGTCCCATCAGAATGACATGGCTGGGAGAGCATCGGTTCTCCAGTGGGAAGATGGGTAGTCGGCTAGCGAAAACCCAACAAATGTGCATCCTTCTTCCAGTTAGTTGGTGAACTCCTTGAGGGCAATGACTTTGCTGGCTCTCCAGCTTCAACCTTCTTTGAAGAGACTATGAATGCAGTTAATTATCAGCTTGTTCTACTTCTTTCTCAGTTGAGGCTTTGCCTTAGATTTTTGCTCAGTTTCCTTGCCACTAAATTATCTTCCTGGACTTGTGAGGGACACCTTTTTGGAACAAGGAAAGGTGTTCACACAGAAGTACCTGCTCTATGCTGAACAGGAAAGACAAAAGGGACCTCAGTTGTGGCGTTCAGCCTCCAGGACCCCTTGAGCAATGGGGGAAGAGGCTGCTGGCACAACCACTGGAAGACAGAATTCAGTCCAAGTCTCAACAATCCTTGAAGTCCTTTGCACGCTCTTAGAGAGTTTGAATGAGTGTCACTTCAGATGTGGTGAGAAGCTGAAATGGAAACTATTACATCAAAACATTTCATTTGGTGGGGGGACTGTTTGGAAAAAATCTTAATTTTTTTTTTTTTAAGGAACAAAGAGAAGTTGATGAAAGGATTTGAGGTTATAATGACCAAAGTCTCCACGGCCTCCCTTCTCTCCCCACCCTTCTTCCAAAATGGAGAAAAGAAATGAAGCCAGAGAAATGTCTTAAATATTGTCAGTCTGGCAGGCCAAGCTTTTAGCTAGGACAGCATGTAGTAGTAATACCTTTTAATTACAGTTGTACAATTATAAATAGGAAAGAAATGAAAAGATGAAGATGCGGTTTGTAATGAAATTACCATAAATACCATGGCAAGCTTTAAAGTCGTCACGAAAATCCATAATACCAAAACATGAATGTGGAGGTTAACTTCTACGAAGGGTTGAAATTAAAATTTTGTGGATTTGTGGATTTGTGGTCTTCCTTGTTAGCTTGGTATTTCCTCCTAAGTACACATAAGCACCATTATTTTGCAGACACAAACAGACCTTTAAAAAGTCAGAGTCCTGGTTGGCAACTCTTATGTTCTCCAAGCCACTTGGGCAAGCCGACATAGAAATGACTTGGGTTCCCAAGGCAAATGGTAGAAACATCAAAAGAAATCTAGTCCAACTGCCTGGACGGTTTTGATTATTTCTCCTTTTGAAAGCAGACATGTATTTTGTTTGTGATACACAAGTTTATCTTTCAGTCTTTCTTTAAAGACCCATTTTACTTCCCACTGAATGGACACATTTTTATGACTGAGGATAGGGGCTCATTGTGAACTGTTGCCTCAGTCCTGGGGTGAACGTTAAGCTATTCGATGGGAGCCTTTAGACGTTACATCACCTTTTGGTGCCTTCGCTTTTCTCACAAGTTAGCTCCTGTTTGTTAAAATACTGCTAATGAGATCAACATCACGAGGTCAATTTCCATAAGCCTGTTTCCTAGCTGCATACTGCTAAGACATCTTGAAAACATGAAACCTTGATCAGAAGAGAGATCAAATAAATGAGTTTGGCTTACTCTATTGCAAACCTTTCTCCAACATTATGCAAATGCTTAACACATGTCCTAGTGATGGTAGATTGTGTCCTCTCTTTGCACGTGACAAGAGACTTTTTTCTTTTTCTAAAGTGAGAACAGAGATTTTGCCACTTTTTACTGCCATTTAGCTCATGGGCTAGTGCAATCAAGAGGTATATTTTTATACCTCTGCTATGAATAAGATATTATGCTGTGATGGCTATCTAGAATTAAAGATGGGTCAGCAAAGTAAATTTGAGGATGCTAAATAGGGGAAAGTATTGAGGGAAAAGGGCAGATTAGAGAAGGCTTTTTATGTGAACTTAAAAATCCAATGGATAATGGAGAGTCATTGAAAGTATTTGCATGTGGAAATGACCTCATATGGTATTTGGGGATAAACTGAAAAGTAAATAACTTAGAAGCTGGTCACTGCCTGCCCTGGATACACCATGGGGGCAGGAACAAAGTGACAATCACTTTTCCTTAGTTTGAGGCAATGGGAAACTTAAAGCCCAACTACCAGTGCCAATGGTGGGTGGGAAGTCTGGCTCCTGAGAATTCTCTCTTCCTTCCTCCCACTGCCTCTACCAACTGCGCTAGGTGATTTCCAGTGAGGGATGCAGCTCTCCAAGTATTGCAGCACCCCAGGTGGAAGGAGAGGGAGGCTCTTGGAGTACAGCACCTCTTAGTTGAGGATGCCTGTAGTTGTACGTAGTAGTGGTGGTGGAGTTTGAAATGGTCAAGAAGAAGTGGTCTCATTCCTTTCTGCCCCTGTCTAAACTCTCAGGAAACTATCAATCTGGATGACTTTGATTAGCCCCTCCGTCTGATGCCACTTGCTAGCCAAGAAGCTGACATGCTGAATTCACTGGGGGGAAAATAAGGAGAGATTGGAGGAGTCTGACTTCTATGAGGACGAGCTGAACAACCTATAACAAAGAAAGTGAGAATTAATGGATCAGAGCATAAGAATATAAAATATGCAAAATAAATATCTTCAAAGGAAAAAATATCAGAAATAGAAGAAAAGAAATGAGTAGTCCTAAAGAAGATCCTACCAGAGATACTGGCTAAGAAGAAGACAATAGATGAAGAACTCAATAAAGGGATAGAATAATAGAATGAAAATCTTAGGTGAACTAATTAGTGAGCTGGAAGACCAAGCCCTTAGGCATCAGAAAGCAACAATAAGGAGAAAGACTGACTAAAAGAAAAATTAAGAGAAAAAGATAAGTACCAATATAATGGGCATCCTAGAATGAGAAAGGAGAAACTAGGGAAGAATTATTTTGAGAACTAAGAACTCTGTATATAGAAATATAGATAAAAGGCTTTAGATTGAAAGGGCTTTCAGTAGAGACAAAGAACATGATACAATAGAGATAAGGGGAAATCAACACAACACATTATGAAGACATTGAAGAACTTAGAAAACAAGAAATTCCAGAAGATTCTTGAGAGAAAGAACAGATGACCTTGAAAGGAACAAGAATAAACTGCCATCACATCTCTCAACAGCAACACTCGATGCAAGGCAACAATGGAGTAATACTCTCAAAATGCAAGTATGTTGTTTCTGGGGTTTTATACCTTGTTACATTATCACTGAAATGCAAGAGGTAAAATGAAGATATTCTTAGCTATGCAAGGTATAAAAATGTTTGCTTCATAAAGACATGCTTTAACATGCTGTTGGAAGATGAACAATCATTCTAGGATGCTGAGAGTATAGGATATGTATCAGTCAGCCAAGGAACAAATCATTTTAGATGTTTCAAGCTGATTTAATGCAGGGAATTGATTACAAAGATGCTGAAAGAGTCAAAGGGATAGAACTCAAGGAGCTGCTATTCCACCTGAGTTGGAGCCTCTGATCCCACACTTGATTGGGCTGCTGCTTGAGCTGCCCTGCCAGTGCTGCTGGAAGCATGGGGCTGACACTGGGCTGGAGCCACCACTGTTGCAGCTGAAGTACTGTCAGAAGGAGAAGGCCTCTGATCATCTTTCTACCTGCTGATCAGGTGCAGGTGCCTCCCACTGGGAGAACCTAGCTAGAATTCAGTGAGCAACGAAGTCTGGGAAATGTAGAACCTTTTGCTTGCTCTTCTTCCAGAGAAGAATACAGAAGAGTGCATTTGGGACTAGGAGCCAAAGATACATGTCTAGCCTGGGAACTCAGCGTGTGTCAACAAACTAGAAAAGTGAATTCTTGCCTAAATAAGGGGAACAAAGAAGAAAGACATGTCCATGATAATCTAGAACATAAATGAACAGTACCAGTATGGCAGGGAGATGAGAGTATGCTAAGATATGTGTGTTCTGGGTAAAGATATAGATATTGAAAAATGTAAGAAACTGGTAGTATTCAATCTCGCTAGTTGTTGTAAGAAAGATGACCAAAGCAATAGTGAGATAACACTTTACAGACATCAGGATGGCAAATATTATAAAATTGAATGACTCCAAGTATAGGCAAGAATTTGGTTTAAAAAAAAAAAAAGGAATCCTTGAGCATGTAACTGGTACAGTCATAATCTGTCAGTACTAAACAGAAACTGAACATTTAGCCAAACCTCTCCTGGGAATATAGGCCAGAGAAATACTTGTATCATAAGGGGACAGGAACAGTGATGTCCATTGCTGTATGTGTGTGGTAGTAGACAGGTGGAAGCTAAGAACTCAGATGCCTATCACTAGGAAACTGATTAAGTAAAACATGTGGCAGCTTTCTATGGAATATGAACTAGGTATCTAAGAATATTATGAAAACAGAGAAACATAGTGTTAGGTGAAAATAAGAAGATCGAGAATAAGATATAAAGGAAAATACTACTTGTGAAAAATAACACAAGTCAGTGGCATTGACAGTATAATTAGAAGTATAAATCTTTTTTCTGTTCAAACACATCAAGTACTCTCAATTTTACCTTCCTCCATTTTCCTCCAATCTGAATGGGTTACACCAAAGCAATAGTAATCTCTCTATATGGCTCAGCTATAAATAATATTAGGGGCTTCCCTGGTGGCTCAGAGGTTAAAGCGTCTGCCTGCAATGCGGGAGACCTGGGTTCTATCCCTGGGTCGGGAAGATCCCCTGGAGAAGGAAATGGCACTCCACTCCAGTATTCTTGCCTGGAGAATCCCACGGACTGAGGAGCCTGGTAGGCTACAGTCCACAGGGTTGCAAATACTTATGAGATAAAAAAAAAAACTAACATATATATATATATATATATATATATATATATACACACACATATATACATATATATATATACACACATTAAACCTCTACATAACATTTAAGAATACCAGAGTGAGTTGAATGGTAACCCCCTCAAAAGATATGCCCACATCCTGAAATTTGTGAATGTGATTTTTTTTTTTTTAAGAAAAAAAAGTCTTTGCAAAAGTAATTAAGTGAAGATCACAAGATGAGGTCATCCTGGATTATCTGGATGGGCCCTAACATTAACAAGTGTTCTTAAAGAGACACACAGAGTATGTGAAGAAGACAGCCAGATGAAGACAGGCTGAGACTGGGATGATGCAATCCCAGCCAAGGACATCTGGAACCTGCAGAAGCTGGAAGAGGCAAGGAATGGACTCTCCTCTGGAGCCTCCAGAGGGAGTATGAGCCTTCTGACACCTTGACCTTGAACTTCTGTACCTCCAGAGCTGTGAGAGGATGAATTTATGTTTTAAGCTACCATGTTGGAGGTAATTTGTTACAACAGCCACAGGGAACTAATACAGATGCCTTTTTAAACTTGATCTGATAGATTTCTAAAGCTGTACATGAGATGAGTCAGTCAACCAGGGGTCTGCAGGGACTAAGTAGCAGTGGGAGGAGATTGTCCTGGTGACCTGTGCCCTGGACTCCTCTTCCAAACCATTCCTTCCTTCCCCTTAGAGTCTGTTCTTATCCTGTATATTGGTTATCCACTGCTGGGTAACAAGTGACCCTTGTATTCAGCAGCTTAAAACAACAAGCATTTGTTATCTCACAGCTCCTGTGGATTAGGAATCTGCGTGGTGTGGCTTAGTTGAGTGCCTCAAACTTACCGTCTCTTTAGAAGGCTACAATCAAGATCCTGGCCAGGGCTGGAGTCATCTCAAGGTAAGATTTGTTTTTAAGCTTACTCTCATGGCTGTTGGCAGGCCTCAGGTTCCCACTGGCTGGAGACATCTGTCTCATAACCCATGGGCTCCACAGGGCTGTTCACAGTGTGGTAGTCTGTTGTCCCCAGAATGAGAGAGAGAGAGGCCAAAACAGAAGCTGTGATCTTTTATAACCTCATCTTGGAAGTGACATCCTATCGCTTCTCTCTATTCTGTTCATTAGAAGTGAGTTACCCAATCCAGTCCCTACTCAAGGAGCGGGGAGATTACACAAGGGGTGGGTACCAGGAGGCAGGAATCACTGAAGGCTATCCAAGAAGTTGCCTAAAACACTCCATGAGGATAATAGGGAAACACAGCACTGTCTCCTAGTAAGGAGTAGGATGTATACAAGTGAGAGGAGCCATGGGGGTTCTTATGAGAAAACGTGTTTTAAGCAGAGTTTAACATTTACTCAGACCTCAACCTTTTCTCTCTGACCTCCTCTTTGGGTTCTAGTTTATTAACCAAACCAACTGAACAAAAACTAAGTAACTGACTCCTATGCTTCTCACTTCTCCAGATTTCAGATTCCATCCCCTCCACAACCTGTTTGCTGTTGTTTACTTTCTGAAACCTTCAGGAGTTATTTTTTATGTTTTGTCCAGAGTTTATAGTAGGTAGTGGGAAGGTTGTTCTGTAAGCAGCTTACGCCACCATAGTAAACATGGAAATCTATTTAAAATACATTTGATCAATGTTTGCAAATATGTTACCCTGGTTACAGTGGGAGGGAAAAGGATGAACAAGCCTAGGAATTGCTGGGTCAAAATGACCTGTTTGGGCTTTCATAAAAGACTCTAAGTGTTCTAAAATTCATGTTTCTTCCTGAAGTAGAAAGAATATGCACTGGGGAGCTTGATGGATCTGTTTTAAATTCTGGTTCTACCATTACTAGCAGAGTGACCTCATGCAAGTGAATTAACCTATGATTTAATTTCCTTGTCTGTAAATATTGAGTAAAAATATGTAAGTCTTTGGAATGTACAGGGTTAACCAAAACAATGTATGCGAAATGCATGCAGAGCCCTGCGTGGAACACAGGTGGCCTTCCTCAGTGCTCTTGAAGCTTTCCCTCCCTCCCTTCATTATCTAGTTATCCTCTAAGTGCACTGCGCCAACACGTTTTGGCATTTGCTAGACCATCATCTAGAGCATCCCAGAAAGAAAACAGCTCAGTGAGAATGGCTTTCTTTGTAGGGGAAAGTGTGGTGTGCGCAGGGCTGGCTCCCAGCCTGGGATGCAGGGGTCAGTGGGGCTGCCGCCAGTCGTCTGCTATGTTAGCCAGGGAAATCGACTCACAGCCCTCCTGGCACCTACTGCTGGCCTTGGGTAAACATAATTACAGTCTTTGAAAAGAGAAGAGGGAACACAACCAAGATCCCCACTCACCATGTAAACAGGATGTCCACTGAATGGCAGCCATGGAGATGTTTATGTTCTGTTCGCGGGGACAATTGACAAAAGGCCTCTGGGAGCTTTATTGCTGCCTGGGGCAGTGGTCTGCCAGCCATGGAGGTGGCTGGGTTCTTGCCGGGTTTGTGAATGCTGAGTTTTAGCTGAGATCTCTGGGGCTGTGCTGTCTAGAACTGGATGCAGTCCTTTGGGATGCTGGGTCTGGTTATCTGCTCAAAGGCCCTTTATACAGAGATGGGGCATTCTGTGTCTGTGCTCAGCTTTCAGAGTGCCTCCTATGAGCTGGAGGCTGACTGGTGGAGGCCTTTATGAAATAATCCTCATTGATAAGCTACCATTTACTCAGACCAAGGCAGCAGGCCAAATACTTCATGTGGATTATCTCATCTTTTAACCCTCATCACAACCCTTTGTGGTGATTTTATTGTCTTAAAGAGGCCCTGCAAAGATAAGCAACTGGATTAGAAGTCAATTCAGTTTTTAAATTTTTTTACTGATTTATTTATCTGTTTTGTTTTTTCAGTTGTGCTGGGTCTTTGTTGCTGTGCACGGGCTTCCTCTAGCTGCAGTGAGCAGTGGCTGCTCTTCATTGTGGTGTGTGGGCTTCTCCTTGTGGTAGCTTCTCTTGTTGCTGAGCACAGGCTCTAGGCACACAGATTTCAGTCAGTGGCAGCATGAATGCTTAGTAGTTGTGGCACACAGGCTTTAGTTGCTCCATGGCATGTGGAATCTTCCCAGACCAGGGATGGAACCTGTGTCCCTTGAATTGGCAGGTAGACTCTTTTCCACTGTACTACCAGGGAAGTCCATGAAATCAGATCAGTTTTATCTCAAACCTGTGTCTAATGGTAAGCTACATGAAGGCAGGGACCTGTCGAGTTCAACACTCCATCTCTACAGCACAACATAGTGTGTGCGAAAACTTTTGCTAATGAATAATTTGTTAAAAATTCCACCAAAATACTGCTCTCCACTAATTTTGTTACCAAACCCAAGCTCAGTCTTCTCAGCTCGCAACAGGCTAATAATTGGGAGACGAGGTGTTAAGGCAAGGAATAGCGACTTGATTCAGAAAGCTGTGCACCCGAGAAGATGGTGGGCTAGGGCCCTAGAGTACTATCTTATGGGGTGTGGATGCCAGTTTCTTTTCTAGAATGGTGAGGAGGAGGACGTGCGGAAGTAAAGTAAAAAGGCCATAAATCTTGCAAAATTTCTCTTGACTTGGCCAACCTTGGGGAGGGGATGTGTTAACTGCTTCTTTTTCTGCAGTTCTTTGCAGGTGGGTAGGGTCAGAATGTCTTCCTGCTAGCTGAACAAAGGTTCTTAAGTTTAACATTCAGGCAGAGGGTCAGATTCCCCAAGGCAGGCCATTAAGTATGCTTACACTATAAGACAACATCCCTTTAATGACTATAATAACAAAAGCAATGACAAGCAAAAATTAAAAGAATAGAAATAGATCCAAGAGGAGTCATTTTTGGGGAGCACATGTCCCCCTAGTAGTGAGAGTGTGTGGGGGCATGGTGTTCTCCACACATTTCTTTTCTGGTAAGGCAAGGTGCTCATTGGTCAATACTGGCTGCAGTAGAGTCTTGGGTATGGATGGAGGCACCAAAGCAGTGACTACTTGGCAAAGTGTCTGAGAAGCCAGGTTCTGTTGTAGTCCTGTCTTCTCTGGAACTGAGGGCAGGGAAGGCATCTCTTGGGTCCATCCAATCCAGCCTGCTCCCAGGGCAGCAGAAACAGTGAAAGGAGATGCTCATCTCAGCTGGCCTTTGTCTCTAGTGCACGAGCCAACCCTGGAGAGCAGTTTTGCGGTCGCCCTTCCAGTCACAGGAGGGTTTAAGTGGAGTTGGGAAGATAGGCTGAGCAGATTTTCCAGGAATGCCAGGAGGTGATCCCTCTCCCTTTATAATTCTAGATGCACTAGGCAGGTACCCAAGAGCCCTTTAGTCTTTGAATTCCTGAATAGAAGGGAGGGGCATGCTTGTTCCGCAGGATGGATTATAACATTAACCTGCCCAGGTTCTGAATAGAGCATGGTCTTTATCCTAAGTCTGAGTTTTAAATTAGAGATGCAACCATATCACTCTCTATTCAGGTCTCCTTCTGGGGAGGCACCTGAGTGCTGATCATTCCACTGCCTAGAGCTGACGTCCTAGCGACCTCCGCGTTGTTACTAAGTCTCAGGCAAGTGCAGATGGTTGTTTTCAAGGGCCCAAGATGTCAGGTTACTGCTGAAAAGTAAAAGCATGCCAAGGCTTGCCCAGACTGGTTTTATTTGGTTGATGCTGTTAGGTAGTTAGAATAGGGAAAAGGAGTCCAAAATGGCAGTGGCTAAAAGACAAGGGAGAGATTGGGGGCAGGAGGAGAAGGGGACGACCGAGGATGAGATGGCTGGATGGCATCACTGACTCGATGGACGTGAGTCTGAGTGAACTCCGGGAGTTAGTGATGGACAGGGAGGCCTGGCGTGCTGCGATTCATGGGGTCGCAAAGAGTCGGACATGACTGAGCAAATGAACTGAACTGAACTGACCGAAAAGACAAGGAAGAGAAAAGCCCGCAAAAATAGAACAGAGGAAGGTCAAAGGAAGGTCCGAGGACCGGAATGAGGACTTCAGGTAGAACAGCACTCCTGACTAAGCCCAATTTACATAGGGCGGGCCCAAGGGGAAGAAAAAAACATATAAAAAGAGGAGCCAAAGGGCTCTCCCTGCCATCTGCCGCCCCGTGTGCTGGGGCACTCTTCTCTTCGCGTCTTTGGATCGACGTGCCCTCATGCCTTGAAGATGGATTTTCCTGCTATCTTCTAAATAAAATAGAGCTGTAACACTGATTTATCTAAGAGCTATAACACGGTCCATTTGAGACCTAAGAGCTATAATACAGTCTTTCCAAGAGCTGAGACACGCTGAGGAGGCTTTAATGTCCGTCACTCCAAATCTTTGTTGTGATGAGACAAAAACCGAGGCGCATACACTCGCGTGACAATGCTAAAACAATGGAAAGGATGAGGTCTTGTGCTGTGTGTGTTCACTGTTGGTGGTGAATTCTTTTTTAAGCATTATAACCATCACACTCCCTCTGTCCCAGATTCTGGACCCATTGGTTGATGATATGTCCTGTTAGGATACACCAGACTCGCAGATAGGCCTGGGATTTCAGAGAGCAGTCTGGGACCAAGGGTATAATTCAGCATCCTTCTCAGTGGTCTCTTTTCTTTATGTTTATTCAGTCTTGCACACAGCACAACCTTCCACCATCTTGCTTCCTCTCATTTAGTGTCCAGTCTAGGCTCCCACTCCAGATGCTTCTCACAGAGAGTGTAGCCTTAGAAAGCAGGGTGGGTTGTATAGCTCCCCTGGCATGCCAGTGTATCACACCTTTTTAATCATGCCTTATGAATTAGCAGCTCTCTTCAGAAGAGAGGAATTTAGGCTGGAAAGAAATAGCCTGGACCTCTAACCACCACTTCTGCCCACATTTTCTATGCCAACTGGGTTGGCATTTCTACCTTCAGTCTGCTTGGTCCACTGCAAATTTTGGGCTTTATGTTCAGCATATGTGACCTGTTCCCTGAGCTTCCCTGGTGGCTCAGATGGTAAAGAATCTGCCTGCAATACAGGATATCTGGGTTCAGTTCCTGGGTTAGAAAGATCCTCTGGAGAAGAGCATGGCAACCCACTCCAGTATTCTTGCCTGAAGAATCCCATGGACAGAGGAGCCTGGCGGGCTACAGTCCACAGAGTCGCAAAGAGTTGGACACGACTGAGCACACACACATTCACTGGTCTTGTGCCTGCTTCTACAATATGTGTTAGTGCAAGTGCGTGCGTGCACACACACACACACCGCTTTAACTCTCTCAGTGCCTAAAGAATCCCCCATTTAGAGGTATAAAGATTGAGTATCCTGAGAGAAGAATGGGTTATTTTCTTGGGGCAGCACTTGTTAAATTAATTAACCATATCCCAGAGATATGAGTCAGTTCAGTTCAGTCACTCAGTCACGTCTGACTCTCTGTGACCCCATGGACTGCAGCACACCCTGCTTCCCTGTCCATCATCGACCCCTGAATCTTGCTCAGATTCATGGCCATTGAGTTGGTGATACCATCCAACCATCTCATCCTCTGTCATCCCCTTCTCCTCCTGCCTTCAATCTTTCCCAACATCAAGGTCTTTTCCAATGAGTTAGTTCTTCGCATCAGGTGGCCAAAGTGTTAGAGTTTCAGCTTCAGCATCAGTCATGAATATTATGGTTCAAGTTTGGAGAACTCCTCTTTCTCACTGTCAACCTTTCCTCCTACGCTGTTTCCATGACATTTTGGAGCTGGTTCTAGCTTTTCAGGTATAGATCTGATCAAGCTTCTGCAGAATGTTGTATAGGTTAGGCAGCAGGGATCACAGAAGTTCCATTTGAAGCAATAGACTTGGAATAAAGTGATAAGCTTAGAATTAGGAGTGGTGCTGGAGCGACTTTGAGGAGATACCCCATGTCCAAGGGCAAAGGAGAAGCCCCAGCAAGATGGTAGGAGGGGTGAAATCACGTTTAGAATCAAAACCCAGCGCCAGAGATGCTCAGAGGGCTCAAACAAACCTTGTGCACACCAGGACCCAGAGACCCCACAGAGACTGAGACAGAACTGTGTCTGAGTGTCTCCTGTGGAGGTATGGGTCAGCAGTGGCCTGCCGCAGGGGCAGGGGCTTTGGCGCAGTAGACCTGGGTATGGCATCAGCCCTCTTGGAGGAGGTTGCTATTAACCCACCATACCGCCACCAGAACTTACACAGGACTGGGGAAACAGACTCTTGGAGGGCACAAACAAAACCTTGTGTGCACCAAGACCTAGGAGAAAGGAGCAGTGACCCCACAAGAGACTGACCTAGACTTGCCCATGAGTATCCAGGAGTCTTTGGTGGATGCGTGGGTCAGCAGTGGCCTGCTGCAGGGCTGGGGGCACTGAGTGCAGCAGTGCCTGCCTGGGATCTTTTGAAGGAAGATTATCTTCATTACCTCCACCATAGTTTGTCCCCAGGTCAAATGAGCTCTGCCCATCAATAGAAAATTGGATTAAAGATTTACTGAGCATGGCCTCACCCATCAGAACAAGACCCAGTTTCCCTCTCAGTCTCTCCCATCAAGAAGCTTCCATAAGCCTCTTATCCTTCTCATCAGAGGGCAGACAGAATGAAAACCACAATCTCAGAAAACTAACCAATCTGATCACAGCCTTGTCTAACTCAATGAAACTATGAGCCATGCCGTGTAGGGCCACCCAAGATGGAAGGGTCAGGGTAAAGAGTTCTGACAAAATGTGGCCCACTGGAGAAGGGAATTGTAAACCATTTCAGTATTCTTGCCTTGAGAACCCCATGAACAGTATGAAAAGGCAAAAAGATAGGACACTGAAAGATGAACTCCCCAGGTCAGTTGGTGCCAAATATGCTACTGGAGATCAGTGGAGAAATAATTCCAGAAAGAATGAAGATCAGTTCAGTTCAGTCGCTCAGTCATGTCCAACTCTTTGCAACCCCATGAACCGCAGCACGCCAGGCCTCCCTGTCCATCACCAACTCCCGGAGTTCACTCAGACTCACGTTCATTGAGTCAGTGATGACATCCAGCCATCTCATCCTCTGTCGTCCCCTTCTCCCCCTGCCCCCAATCCCTCCCAGCATCAGAGTCTTTTCCAATGAGTCAACTCTTTGCATGAGGTGGCCAAAGTACTGGAGTTTCAGCTTTAGCATCATTCCTTCCAAAGAAATCCCAGGGCTGACCTCCTTCAGAATGGACTGGTTGGATCTCCTTGCAGTCCAGGGGACTCTCAAGAGTCTTCTCCAACACCACAGTTCAAAAGCATCAGTTGTTTGGTGCTCAGCCTTCTTCACAGTCCAACTCTCACATCCATACATGACCACAGGAAAAACCGTAGCCTTGACTAGACAGACCTTAGTTGGCAAAGTAATGTCTCTGCTTTTGAATATGCTATCTAGGTTGGTCATAACTTTTCTTCCAAGGAAATAGAGTTCTGCCAAGAGAATGCACTGGGCATGGCAAACACCCTCTCCCAACAACACAAGAGAAGACTCTACACATGGACATTGCTAGATGGTCAATACTGAAATCAGACTGATTATAATCTTTGCAGCCAAAGGTGAAAAAGCTCTATACAGTCAACAAAAACAAGACCAGGAGCTGACTGTGGCTCAGATCTTGAACTTCTTATTGCCAAATTCAGACTTAAATTGAAGAAAGTGGGGGAAACCATTAGACCATTCAGGTATGACCTAAATCAAATCCCTAACGATTATACAGTGGAAGTGAGAAATAGATTCAAGGGATTAGATATAATAGACAGAGTGCCTGATGAACTATGGACAGAGGTTCGTGACATTCTACAGGAGGCAGGAATCAAGACCATCCCCAGGAAAAAGAAATGCAAAAAGGCAAAATGGTTGTCTGAGGAGGCCTTACAAATAGCTGTGAAAAGAAAAGTGAAAGACAAAGGAAAAAAGGAAAGATATACCCATTTGAATGCGGAGTTTCAAAGAATAGCAAGGAGATATAAGAAAGCCTTCCTCAGTGATCAGTGCAAAGAAATAGAGGAAAATAATAGCATGGGAAAGACTAGCGATCTCTTCAAGAAAATTAGAGATACCAAGGGAACATTTCGTGCAAAGATGGGCTCAATAAAGGACAGAAATGGTATGGACCTAACAGAAGCAGAAGATATTAAGAAGAGGTGGCAAGAATACACAGAAGATCTATACAAAAAAGATCTTCATGACCCAGATAGCCATAATGGTGTGATCCCCCACCTAGAACCTGACATCCTGGAATGCAAAGTCAAATGGGCCTTAGGAAGCATCACTATGAACAAAGCTAGTGGAAGTGATGGAATCCCAGTAGAGCTATTTCAAATCCTAAAAGATGATGCTGTGAAAGTGCTTCACTCAACATGCCAGCAAATTTGGAAAACTCAGCAGTAGCCACAGGACTGGAAAAGGTCCATTTTCATTCCAATCCCAAAGAAAGGCAATGCCAAAGAATGCTCAAACTACCACACAATTGCACTCGTCTCACATGATAGCAAAGTAATTGTCAAAATTCTCCAAGCCAGGCTTCAACAGTACGTGAACCATGAACTTCCAAATGTTCAAGCTGGTTTCAGAAAAGGCAGAGAAACCAGAGATCAAATTTCCAACCTCTGTTGGATCATGGAAAAAGTGAGACAGTTCTAAAAAACATCTATTTCTGCTTTATTGACTATGCCAAAGCCTTTGACTGTGTGGATCACAATAAACTGTGGAAAATTCTGAAAGAGATGAGAATCCCAGACCACCTGACCTGCCTCTTGAGAAATCTGTATGCAGGTCAGGAAGCAACAGTTAGAACTGGACATGGAACAACAGACTGGTTCCAAATCAGGAAAGGAGTACGTCAAGGCTGTATATTGTCACCCTGCTTATTTAACTTATATGCAGAGTACATCATGAGAAATGCTGGACTGGATGAAGCACAAGCTGGAATCAAGATTGCCAGGAGAAATATCAATCAGCTCAGATACGCAGATGATACTACCCTTATGGCAGAAAGTGAAGAAGAACTAAAGAGCCTCTTGATGAAAGTGAAAAATTAGACTGAAAAAGTTGGCTTAAAACTCGAGATTCAGAAAACTAAGATCATGGCAGCTGGTCTCATCACTTCATGGCAAATTTGGGGGGTCTCCAAAATCACTGCAGATGGTGACTGCAGCCATGAAATTACAAGATGCTTGCTCCTTGGAAGAAAAGTTATGACCAACCTAGACAGCATATTAAAAAGCAGAGACATTACTTTGGCAACAAAGGTCCATCTAGTCAAAGCTTTGATTTTTCCAGTAGTCGTTACTGGATTTGACAGTGGGAGTATAAAGAAAGCTGAGTGCCGAAGAATTGATACTTTTGAACTGTGGTGTTGGAGCAGACTCTTGAGAGTCCTTTGGACTGTAAGGTGATCCAACCAGTCCATGCTAAAGGAAATCAGTCCTGAATATTCATTGGAAGGATTGATGCTGACGCTGAAACTCCAATACTTTGGCCACCTGATGCAAAGAACTGACTCATCATGTTGGAAACGCATGTACACCCGTGGTGGATTCATGTCAATGTATGGAAAAACCAATACAGAATTGTAAAGTAAAATTTTAAAAAAATAAATTAATTAATTAAAAAAAAAGAAAAGACTCTGATGCTGGGAGAGATTGAAGGTGGGAGGAGAAGAGGCCAACAGAGGATGAAATGGTTGGATGGCATCACTGACTCAATGGACATGAGTTTGAGTAGGTTCTGGGAGTTGGTGATGGACAGGGAGGCATAGTGTGATGCAGTCCATGGGGTCACAGAGAGTCAGACATGACTCAGTGGCTGAAATGAACTGAACTGAACTGGAATTAGGGATTTGGAAAGTATCAGATGGCCTCCCTGTTCTGGAATAAGTTTTATTGGTATCAAAGTGATTTAGAATCGTTTTCCCTCAATTATGTCTTCTCTGTCCAGGTCACATCAGCCGTCATTGCATGCAGAACCTGACCTTGACTGCTATTTATGATGTGGCTGGGCATGGTGATCCCAGCCATCTCCCCAGTCCCTTCTCCCCTGCCTTGTGGACTTCCTGCAACCTACTGATATGTGTGTGCAGGGAAGGCTAAACTCCTTCCCTCTGGTTTCCTTTTTTTAAAAAAATGTATTTATTTATTTGGCTGAGCCGAGTCTTAGCTGCAGCATGTGGGATCTATTTCCAGACCAGGGATTTAACCTGGGCCCTCTGCATTGGGAATGTGGAATATTAGCCAGTGGACCACCAGGAATGTCCCTGGTGTCCTTTCCCACAGATGCCACATGGCCAAGTTGCTGCTGCTTCTCCCCAACTCTTTCCCAGTTCTCACCACCTTCCCTATGTCTGGGGCCTTCCATTTGGCAGGGTTCCTGCCATGCTGGATGGGTTCAGATGGCATCATGCTCCTTCCACCAGCCTGGGACAAGAGTTACAGTTCTTTCCAACTCAAGGTGGAAGGACATTTTTGTATCATTTTCGTGATAGAGCTTTCAACCAACCTTAGAGCTAAAATATTACCCTGCTGCTGCTGCTGCTAAGTCATGTCAGTCATGTTCGGCTCTGTGCCAACCCCATAGGCGGCAGCCCACCAGGCTCCTCTGTCCCTGGGAGTCTCCAGGCAAGAATACTGGAGTGGGTTGCCATTTCCTTCTCCATTACCCTGATAAGTCAATTTTTATAACTCTCACTAAGGACCTGACACAGAATAAGTTCACTCCTGAACACCATCTAAGTTCAGGCTCAGGAAATGAGACAAAATTGTTCAGGTGTCTGGGGTGTGGGGCTCTGACTGTCAGGCCTTCAGTTTCCTTTTTTCTCTCTCAAGGAGCCTGGAGCCTTTGTATAGTTGGAACTTTCCTTGGGGGTCCTCCTTGGCAACCTGAGTGCCCATGGGTATACAAAACTCTGATCAGCAGCATTTTAAATCACATGAAGACCTGTTAGGGCTCATACAGATTTTTTTCTAGGCCAAACTCAGTATATTGTATTTTTGGAAAAATGAAGATATTCACTGTAATTATGTTTTGGAGGCAGGAATTGTTTATTTTCTAAATGCCTTTATGTATTTTCAACACTTAAAAAAATAGGACAAAGTGAGATTTGAAGAAGACAGCAGATGTTTACTGTTAAACCTGGAGATATTTCTCAATCCCTTTTACTGTCACTCCTCTCACTTAAGAATCTGTACAGTGAGAGTCATGTTTTCCGAGGCCCTGAAGTGTCTTAAAGTTTTCCCTATTGGTCATTGTTTAAATGAACACCCGGGGGAGGGGGGCTGTTTTACAGATCCTCAGTTCAGTTCAGTTCAGTCGCTCAGTTGTGTCCCACTCTTTGCGACCCCATGAATCACAGCACGCCAGGCCTCTCTGTCCATCACCAACTCCCGGGGTTCACTCAGACTCACGTCCATCGAGTCCGTGATGCCATCCAGCCATCTCATCCTCGGTCGTCCCCTTCTCCTCCAGCCCCCAATCCCTCCCAGCATCAGAGTCTTTTCCAATGAGTCAACTCTTTGCATGAGGTGGCCAAAGTATTGGAGTTTCAGCTTTAGCATCATTCCTTCCAAAGAACACCCAGGACTGGTGATGGACTGGTTGGATCTCCTTGCAGTCCAAGGGACTCTCAAGAGTCTTCTCCAACACCACAGTTCAAAAGCATCAATTCTTTGGTGCTCAGCTTTCTTCACAGTCCACTCTCACATCCATACATGACCACTGGAAAAACCGTAGCCGTTACAGATCCTAGAATATAGCAAATGGGCCCCTTTCTTTCTCTGTATTCCATATGTCTTCTTGGCTCCTGGCTTTGGGGGCTGAGCTCAAGTCCTCCGCCAGGCTGGGGGAAAGCAGACAAAGCTCTGGGTGCCTCAACTCTAAGGGTAAAGGACATCCTACTGGAGACCAGGGTGCAGCCATGGGAGCTGGGAAGACTGAACCTCATTTGGCCGAGTCAATACAAGGCAAACCTGATATTGGAATGGATTCTCTTGATTGATACATATTGTTAAAAATCTTGGAGGAGGGGGAAGAGATTTAAGATCTGAGTAGAAAGAGTTTAAAAATAGATTCAGATTCATTACAGTTGCTGGTGGAGACTCTTAATGATTCAAAGTGTTTCTTTGGATCAGAGAGTCATGGGGCTTTTTAAAATTGAACATTTTTTTTTTCAGTTACAAAAAAAGGAATTAGCAGATTCCCCCCAAATATGAATTGGGCTTTGGCAGGAAACTGCTTCTTCTTGACATCAGAGAGTCTCGTGAGTCTCAAAAAATGGCAAACATCTGTTTGCCGGGCATCCTGACCTTGGCTTGGCAGAGAACTCAGAAGAAACAGCATCACTATTCAATGTGTATTTTCATTTGAGATAGCAAGTATGGTGCGTAGCAGTGTGACCAAGTGTTAAGAACAGAGCAGCTATTTAATAAATATTTATTAGGACACACCTAGGACTCAAATAGCTCAGCTTCACTCAGACACTGGGATAAAATTCACGGTGTGTTGTCATAAATATCTGTACCTTACTGTGGTTCTTTCTTGAGCAGGTTAGAATTTGGTGGGTAGTTAAATGCATGTAATACAAGCCACTGGGCTTCCCTGGTGGCTCAGCTGGTAAAGAATCTGCCTGCAATGCAGGAGACCTGAGTTCAATCCCTGGGTTGGGAAGATCCCCTGGAGAAGGGAAATGCTACCCACTCCAGTATTCTGGCCTGGAGAATTCCGTGGACTGTATAGTCCGTGGGATTGCAAAGAGTTGGACACGACAGAGCAGCTATCACTTTCACTTAGCCATTAACATATTAGCAGACCTTTCCAGGGTGCTTGCATTAAGATTAAAATCATAAAAATCGTCTGAAATTCATGAATGCATGTTTGCTCTTATAAACCTTATGTCAGATACTTTTCAGAATTAATAATTTTTCAGAATTTTATATAAGTAAAATGGTAGATTTATAATATATAATAGCCCCAACAGGTACTAGGGTGATATCTTTTAATAAAGCATTTAAATATTTTTGGCACTAGGTGGATATGTATGAACATAGACACTGATTGTGATAAAGACTATAAGTAACCTGACATCACTTCATGGCAGGCATTTTTGCCAAATGAATTATGAAAAAGATTCAGTTTTCAAAGACTTAAAGAATGTTCACAATTTTAAGTAAAGGAATGGTAGGCTTAGAGTATTGATGAAGACATTCACTATGACCGATATAGTTTATTACTTCATACAGATATTGGAATAAAAGTTTACAAAGCATGTTGCCAGGAACATATTCACCTTTGCTGTGACTATTTCATCAGATTACGTAGAAAACAGTTTTGACTTTTCCCTACAGACAAGTCTAATTAGAGGAAAATCAGCACCACCAGCCACTGCAGACCTTCTGCCATTTGTGTTTGGAGTCTTTCCCTGGGCTTCGAGGTTGGCATTCTATTGGCAACACTCTGCTGGTTGACTTCTCGTCAACTGTCATGTGAAGTGGGAAATAGAATTCCATCAGAGCCACACTAAAGCATCTGAATTAGAGCCAGGAAGTATTTTTATTTGATGCACGAAACAACATAAAGCCAGCATCCTGGCCCATGTGCCCCGTGGCATCCACATCAGTGGCTGGATGGAGGGCAGGGGCAGGATGGAGCTATGGATGAGATGGTGCATGTAACCACACTGGTCTTGTTTCTGTATCTCACGTGCTCCAGATTTCTTCGCAGCCTAGGACCTCTGTGCTTTCTGCTCCATCTTCTTGGAACACACTTCTTGTGACTTCTGAAGAACTAATCCCTTCTTTTCATTTAGGCATCTCTTAATGGTATCTCCTGTGACAGACTTTCCTTGACCACCCTATTTAATGCTGTCTGACTCCAGTGACTCTTTGTAATGTTACCATACTTTATTTTCTTCAAAGCATTTCTGTGAAATGACCCTGCTGTTTGTTTACTTGTTTACTTGCTCATCATTTTTCTCCTTCAGGGTAAAGGCTTTTCAGACTCATGGTCAGGATGTTTAGTCCCTGGCATATGAGAGGGCTCACTAAACATTTTTTGGACGCATAAATGCTCCCTGCAATGTCACTAGTTCCTCCGCTGTAGCTTGCCTCCTTCTTCTCCCATTCCAACATCCCAGTGTGCCCTTTGTGACAAATGTCCCAGAAGAAAAAATATTGCAAATGTGGGAAACGTGATAGAGCACGAAGTGGGGTAGAATATAAATTAGCTTCATAAATTGTGAATCATAAATCATGGTTCCATCTGTTCTGTGACAGAGTGAAAACAGCAAAAAGTTTCCACAAGATAGGAACTAAAAACAGAGAGAAGCCAAGAGTTTGGACTCATGGAAAGCCTATTACTATTATTTTAATTATCATCTTTCTCCCACACTCCTCAGCAACAGTTTTGGTCATGCTATGCCCTTCTGAAACAAGCCCAGGGATTATTCACAGTAGACATTGGTTCCTTCCAATCTACAAGTTTCTACCCCTTAACTCCAGACCTGACACCTGGAAGCCATTCAACAAATATTTGAGGGCTGCTGTTGCTACTGCTGCTGCTAAGTTGCTTCAGTTGTGTCTGACTCTGTGCGACCCCATAGACGGCAGCCTACCAGGCTCCCCCATCCCTGGGATTCTCCAGGCAAGAACACTGGAGGGGGTCGCCATTTCCTTCTCCAATGCATGAAAGTGAAAAGTGAAAGTGAAGTCGCTCAGTCGTGTCTGACTCTTAGTGACCCCATGGACTGCAGCCCACCAGGCTTCTCTGTCCATTGGATTTTCCAGGCAAGAGTGCTGGAGTGGGGTGCCATTGCCTTCCCCGATTTGAGGGCTATCAATGGTAATTTCCACTGTTACAGATTTCTTCTTCCAAGTTAATTACATTATTTTTTCTAAAATAAAAGATTCTTTAAAACAGATAACCTACAGAAGAAAGTCCATTCATTTATAGTCTAGTATTAAATGATAAGCCTCCATGAAAGATTTGATGGCGTATGGAGCACTGAACCGTTTTTAAGGCATGAGTCACGACTTGAGCAGGAGAGGCCTGAGTGAGGCATGATCACGGGCAGCACAAGGACACAGGATGTGCTGAGAAGGGATGAGACATTCAGAGGGGACAGAGGAATGAAGAAGGGTTTCTAAGACAACTGGTTCACATTAAAATTTTGCCTAAGGCCAACATGGTGGAGGATGATGTTCTGGGAGACTTGGTGCAGATGATGTCTCCTGGCTAAAAGCGTGGTGAAGACAGGGGGTCACCAGGACATCCTGGGGCTGACAAAACCGTAACTTTATCTTGGGGAAATTAAATTAAAATAAACATCAATACACAGATTGACATTTCTGACAGGCTGCCCAAGAAGCTGATGGCAGTGACTGCCTCTGGGGAATGAAAATGAGGGCTGGTAGGGTGGCCGGTAGGTCTGCAGAGTTTTGTTTTCCTCTCTATAACCTTTTGTAGAATTTTAATTTTTCCCCATGACATGTAATTTGTTTCACAATTACAAACCTTAAAAAAATCAATATCTTTTAAAGACTTTACCATGTTATGTTAGCTGAATGAAAATGAATATCACAGCAATTGTACATAATAATAGTAAGGGGGCTTCATGACAGGGTTCAAAGAAACATTTTTTGGTACATTTCATTTATTTATCATTCTTTTTCACTGCACTGGGTCTTCCCTGCTGTGCATACAAAGCTTTCTCTAGTTTTGGCAAGTGAGGGCTAGTCTCTAGCTGTGGCGCACAGGCTTCTCATTGCAGAGGCTTCTCTTACTCGGGCTCTAGGCATCTGGGCTTCAGTAGTTGTGGTGCACAGGCTTAGTTGCCCTGAGACATGTTGAATCTTCCTGGACCAGGGATCAAACCCATGTCTCCTGCATTGGCAGGCAGATTCTTAACCACAGGACCCCCCAGGGAGATCCTAGCGTATTAATCCAAGAAGAAAAGCCTTGCATTCATAGAACACTGTTCATGCATAGCTTTCAGTCTTCTGTGTTAAATGTTGCTCAATCCCTCAAGACATTGTTAGAGCTCCAGGAAGAGACTCAGGCTTAAAATTCTCTGACATGATACCTCCTGCTCTACTCCATCTATTCTTCTTGTGACTTAGTCTCCTTTTTTCACCCTCTTTTATTACCAGTTAGACTACTGTCTCTCTGAGTGTTTTGAATTTAAGCCCTGCAAGACCAGAATTGACTGTAGCTGTGCTGTACTCAGGGTAGCAATAGTTTCCTAGACTTATTCACTCCCTGTATCTGTATCATAAAATGAAATCACCTGAGGTCACGTGCAAATCCATGTGATCTTTACAACCTCAAAGCTCCTAACACGTAACTCCTGTACTTAAAAAAATCCAAATACTACTTCCTTACATTGATAATACACTGAATACATTTTCAAGTTTTCATACACAGTCCTACTTCATCTCTAGCAAAGAGAGGTGTACAGTAAAGTACACAAACGCACAACCACATGTAGAGGATGTATTGTTGTTGTTCAGTCACTAAGTCTTGTCTGACTCTTTCTGACCCCATGAACTGCAGCACACCAGGCTTCCCTGTCTTTCACCATCTCCTGGAGATGCCCATTGAGTTGGTGATGCCATCCAACCATCTCATCCTCTGTCATCCCCTTCTCTTCCCGTCTTCAATTTTTCCGAGCATCAGGGTCTTTTCCAGTGAGTTGTCTCTTTGCATCAGGTGGCCAAAACATCAGCACTTCAGCTTCAGTATCAGTCCTTCTGATGAATATTCAGGGTTGATTTTCTTTAGGATTGACTGGTTTGATCTCCTTGCTGTTCCAAAGGACTCACGTGACAATGTAAGTCAGACTTCCCTGTTGTGATCCCTTCCTATAATGGAAAGGGCTGTTTAAGTCACAATTACATGCAGGGAAGGAAGACTTGCACCACAATAGGCAGGTATGATCTATAGATGTTGGGAATACAAGCTTTTTCCAATCATCTGCTTCTGGAACAGCATGCCTTGTTTCATCTAAAAGACAAAAAGTGAGCAGGCCACTGTGGCTTTACCCAAGCATTAGTCAAATGCTTTGGATAACTGTAATTTGTATAAGAGAAGAATTGTACACAGCTGCAGTGATATGGCAACCCACTCCAGTGTTCTTGCCTGGAGAATCGCAGGGACAGGGGAGCCTGGTGGGCTGCCATCTATGGGGTCGCACAGAGTCGGACATGACTGAAGCGACTTAGGAGCAGCAGCAGCAACAGTGATATTAGAGTTGCGCCAAAAAATTTGGGGAGTTTTCCTTTCCATTTTCTACTCTTATGATTTTGAAAAGGCAGGTGACTTTCATGGGAGAGAGCTGTGGGAGTGACCTTATTTGAAGCAGCAGAAGAATCATAGAGATGGTTGAGTAGGCTCTGTGTTTTTTTTTTTTTTTTCAGTGTCCACACAATTAACACTTGTTTGATTTCCTTGAAACTGAAGTAAGTTACAACCACTTCCCTGGCCTTATAAGAGTAATTTGTTGCTGAAGAACTCCTTGTAGGCAGACTTCTTATAGGTGAAAAATGGACTATCCATGAAATTATTAATATAATTAATAATTACTTTAAAAATGAACAAAGACTGTGTATTATTGAGCCTTGGTAGAGAAATCTGTCTACCAAACATGAAATCTCCCCTTTGCCGAGAAGGCCTGTGCTCTGCCATGTTGTATGGAAGGGGCAGTTTCCAAAGAGGTGGTGTCCAGACAGAGGCAATCTTTCCCAGCTCCCATGCCGCATGTGTGACCACATGATCATTTCTTGACAATAGAAGTGGTAGCCGTATGCATGACTTCTGGGCTGGAGTTTTAAGAAGAGATGTACATTTTCCAATATACTTGTATCCATGATTCCACGGGATACAGAGTACACTGAGGCTTTAGGGGCTGCTGTAGCCAAAGGAAGCCTGGATCCCTGAATCACTATGAGGCAAGAAGCTTCAGGTCAACCAGAAATACCTGCATTGGACTATTACTCAGCAAGGACAAAAAAAAAAAAACCTATATTGTGCAAAGCCACTGAAATATGGAGTTTATCCCCCTAGTTTGAGGATCAGGATACTTTTTCTATAAAATCCCAGATAGTAAATGTTTTAGGCTTTTGGGGGAAAATATGGTCTTTATCTCATGTTTTTCTTTTTTTAGCTGAAAAAATGCATTTTTTCCAGTTTTTTAAGGTATAACTGACATATAAAATTGTAAATTTAAAGTGTAGAACATGATGGTTTGATACATATATATACATCTTCTTTTTTATAGCCCTAAATCATTCTTAGCTTACAGGCTACAAAAAACAGCTACAGTTCAGTTCAGTCGCTCAGTCGTGTCCGACTCTTTGCGACCCCATGAACCTCAGCATGCCAGGCCTCCCTGTCCATCACCAACTCCTGGAGTCCACTCAGATTCACGTCCATCGAGTCAGTGATGCCATCCAGCCATCTCATCCTCTGTCGTCCCCTTCTCCTCCTGCCCCCAATCCCTCCCAGCATCAGAGTCTTTTCCAATGAGTCAACTCTTTGCATTACGTGGCCAAAGTATTGGAGTTTCAGCTTTAGCATCATTCCTTCCAAAGAAATCCCAGGGCTGATCTCCTTCAGAATGAACTGGTTGGATCTCCTTGCAGTCCAAGGGACTCTCAAGAGTCTTCTCCAACACCACACTTCAAAAGCATCAATTCTTCGGTGCTCAGCCTTCTTCACAGTCCAACTCTCACATCCATACATAACTACTGGAAAAACCATAGCCTTGACTAGACGGACCTTTGTTGGCAAAGTAATGTCTCTGCTTTTGAATATGCTATCTAGGTTGGTCATAACTTTTCTTCCAAGGAGTAAGCATCTTTTAATTTCATGGCTGCAGTCACCATCTGCAGTGATTTTGGAGCCCCCAAAGTAAAGTCTGACACTGTTTCCACTGTTTCCCCATCTATTTGCCATGAAGTGATGGGACTGGATGCCATGATCTTCGTTTTCTGAATGTTGCGCTTTAAGCCAACTTTTTCACTCTCCTCTTTCACTTTCATCAAGAGGCTTTTTAGTTCCTCTTCACTTTCTGCCATAAGGATGGTGTCATCTGCATATCTGAGGTTATTGATATTTCTCCCGGCAATCTTGATTCCAGCTTGTGTTTCTTCCAGTCCAGCGTTTCTCATGATGTACTCTGCATAGAAGTTAAATAAGCAGGGTGACAATAAACAGGCTTGACATACTTCTTTTTCTATTTGGAACCAGTCTGTTGTTCTATGTCCAGTTCTAACTGTTGTTTCCTGACCTGCATACAGATTTCTTAAGAGGCAGGTCAGGTGGTCTGGTATTCCCATCTCTTTCAGAATTTTCCACAGTTTATTGTGATCCACACCGTCAAAGGCTTTGGCATAGTCAATAAAGCAGAAATAGATGATTTTCTGGAACTCTCTTGCTTTTTCCATGATCCAGTGGATGTTGGCAATTTGATCTCTGGTTCCTCTGCCTTTTCTAAAACCAACTTGAACATCAGGAAGTTCACGGTTCATGTATTGCTGAAACCTGGTTTGGAGAATTTTGAGCATTACTTTACTAGCATGTGAGATGAGTGCAATTGTGTGGTAGTTTGAACATTTTTTGGCATTGCCTTTCTTTGGGATTGGAATGAAAACTGACCTTTTCCAGTCCTGTGGCCACTGCTGAGTTTTCCAAATTTGCTGGCATATTGAGTGCAGCACTTTCACAGCATCATCTTTGAGGATTTGAAATAGCTCATCTGGAATGCCATCACCTCCACTAGCTTTGTTCGTAGTGATGATTTCTAAGGCCCACTTGACTTCACATTCCAGGATGTCTGGCTCTAGATGAGTGATCACACCATCGTGATTATCTGGGTCGTGAAGATATTTTTTGTACAGTTCTTCTGTGTATTCTTGCCACCGCTTCTTAATATCTTCTGCTTCTGTTAGGTCCATACCATTTCTTTCCTTTATCGAGCCCATCTTTGCATGCAATGTTCTCTTTGTATCTCTAATTTTCTTGAAGAGATCTCTAGTCTTTCCCATTCTGTTCTTTTCCTCTATTTCTTTGCATTGATCACTGAAGAAGGCTTTCTTGTCTCTTTTTGCTATTCTTTGGAATTCTGCATTCAGATGCTTATATCTTTCCTTTCCTCCTTTGCTTTTCACTTCTCTTCTTTTCACAGCTACTTGTAAGGCCTCCCCAGATAGCCATTTTTCTTTTTTGCATTTCTTTTCCATGGGGATGGTCTTGATCCCTGTCTCCTGTACAATGTCACAAACCTCATTCCACAGCTCACCAGGCACTCTATTTATCAGATCTAGGCCCTTAAATCTATTTCTCAGCTACAGGCTTAACTAAAATAAACTTTTAATACAAAACAACAGCAAAAGCTCACACAGCAAAACAGTGTCAACGGTACATGAACTATTCCTCCTGTTGACTATGGAGAAGACCTTTAGGCCACTTGATCCAACCATTTCAACATGAGGATGGCTACCTGTGGTTATACCTTGTGGGGCCCAAGTGCTCCCAGGGCACAGACAATCCAAATTGGTTTTCACAAATGCAAAGAATGCTTCCAAAGTTGAAGTTGGAGTAGTACATCGAACTACTAAAAGAGTTGAAATCTCATAACTGAATTGGTATACCTAAGGATATGAATGGATTATGGCTTCCTTTCCCCCATCTCGCTTTGTTATCATACAGCACTCCTTCCACCACTCTATTTTTGTCTCCTGTGCTCCTGTTACTGTGGTCTTCAAACAGTAGATCAAGATCAACTAGCAGATCTTGAAGCTCCACATGGTAAGATTCCAAGATGGTATCTCCATTTCACAGACATGTTACCTTCACAGCCCAGGTTTCCCAGGTGGATGGTGGGGCTGCCAGCCCTGGCACCTTCCATTCCACCCAGGTCCTTGTCTCAGTTAGCACAGAACCCAAGACTATTCAGCTTTTAGGAAAATCAACATCCAACAATAGGATGAGTTAATACATGAGACTCTTCTGCAGTAACTCCCATGAAGAGTTCAAAGAATTTCCAATGGTGTGAGAAAAAGCTTGAGGAAGAATATTAAATGACAAGAGCAGAATTGAAAATTACAGATTTAATATGGTTCAAACTGTCTAAATGGGTTTTCATTGGAAGTACTGATGCTGAAGCTGAAACTCCAATACTTTGGCCACCTCATGAAAAGAGTTGACTCATTGGAAAAGACTCTGATGCTGGGAGGGATTGGGGGCAGGAGGAGAAGGGGACAACAGAGGATGAGATGGCTGGATGGCATCACCGACTCAATGGACATGGGTCTGAGTGAACTCCGGGAGTTGGTGATGGACAGGGAGGCCTGGAGTGCTGTGATTCATGGGGTCGCAAAGAGTCATACATGACTGAGTGACTGAACTGAACTGAACTGAAACTGTCTAAAAACAAAGACTTGAAGGAAATACGCCAAAATGTTAACAGTGGTTTTCCTGGGTGGTAGATTATGAATGATTAAAAAACAATAATTTTGTTCTATGCTTTTCTGAAAATATATACAAATGGGCCTATGTTATTTTTCAAAAAGATCAACAAAATTAATGGTAGTTATTGCTACAAAGTCTTTGGAGAGCTCTGCTCTGCAGAGTGAGTTCCCAGCCCGAGTCTTGCTCTCTGAGAGTTTTTGCTCTGAGAAGTTCTTAGGGGACCCTGAAGCCCATGTTCAGATCAGGAACAGGAAAGGGAAGAGGAGAGTGAAGGACAGAGTTCTGGATATTAGGGAACATGAGATTTGAACCAGAGGAGATCTGGAGGCCCAAAGCAATATTTGTTTGGTGAGCTGTTTCTTGTCCAGTGTCTTATCCCCAAATATGCTCTGTCCACTCTGGTTGTTCTCTATCCCTCCTTGGTACACCACAAGTCCTGGAAATGAAGCAAGAAAGGCTTGCAGGCCAAGGCTGTCCCCTTCTTCTCACCCTTCCACATGGGAGTCAGAGCAGAAGCCTCCCACACTGTCTTCTTGTGCCCCCAGCCCTGCAGTGCAGACCCTCCTTACTGTCCCTTATCTTTCTCAAATGATCATTGTAGGGTTATGCTGTGGTAGCCCCACACAGGCATATGCATGCATGTTTGTACACATGCTCCCTCCTTGATCCTCTGCTGGGCACATGGTTATGCAGAACACCTGTTCGTTCAGCTAGTCAGCAGATGGCCCTGTAGGTACCAGGGTACAAAAGAAGCCAGATACAAAAAGGTCCTTCCCTCTTGCAACCGACTTTCCACTGCAGAGATAGACCATAGCAAATAGATATATGCTGTGATGTTGAGTAATGCTGCAAAGAAAAATAAGGCTGAGGAAGAGGCCAGTGACCTGGGGTGAAAAGTGTCTTTAGATAGATTGGTCGGAGAAGGCTTCTCTGTGGAGGCTCCATTTTACCAGAGACTTTGATGCAATGAGTGACCTAGCGAAGTGCAGTGTGGGGATTTGTGTTCTGGCTAAGGGAACAGTAAGCACAAAGGTCTTGAGTCAGGAACAAGCTTGAATCCTGTCCTCAAGTTGTTCCCATTCTAGTAAATCAGACATACCAGTAAACAGGAAATTGCAATATTGTGTGAGAGACATTTATCACTCCATGTTTATAACTAAGTTTTATTGCCTTTAAAATGTAAATTATCTCAAAAAATATAGGCTCTCTCTTTCTGACTTACTTCGCTCTATATGATAGTCTCTGGAGTCATCCAAATCTCTACAAATGACCCAGTTTCATTCCTTTTTATGACTCAGTAATATTCCATTGCATATATGTGCCACATCTTCTTTATCTAGTAACACCTGTATGTGGAATCTAGACAGATGGTGTCCTTGATCCTATTTCCAGGGCAGGGATAGAGTTTCAGACATAGAGAATGGACATGTAGACCCAGGAGGGATGGAAAGGATGAGACGAATTAGGAGACTGGCGTTGACATATGTTCATTTCCATGTGTAAAATAGACAGCTACTGGGAAGCTGCTGTATAACTTAGAAGGTTCAGCTTAATGCTCTGTGATGACCTAGAAGGGTGGGATGGGGGTGGGTCTTGGAGGGAGGTCCAAGTTAGCTGTTTTACTTCGCTATGCAGCGGAAACTATCAAAACATTGCAAAGCAATTGTACTGCAATGAAAAGTATATTATCTATTGTCTGTGCCCCCAGCTGGAGAAGGAAATGGCAACCCACTCCGGTATTCTTGCCTGGAGAATCCTGTGGACAGAGGAGCCTGATGGGCTGCTGTCCATGGGGTCGCACAGAGTCAGACACGACTGAAGTGACTTAGCATGCATGCATGCATTGGAGAAGGAAATGGCAACCCACTCCAGTATTCTTAGGTGGAGAATCCCAGGGACAGAGGAGCCTGGTAGGCTGCTGTCTATGGGGTAGCATAGAGTCAGACATGACTGAAGCGACTTAGCGGCAGCAGCAGCAGTGCCCCCAACAGAAAATAAACTCCATGAGGGTGGGGATTTTTGCTTTTTTTTGTTGTTGTTGTTCACAACAGTATCTCCAAGTCCTCAAACAGCTACAGGCACATAGTAGGTGCTGCTATTGTTTAGTTGCTAAGTTATGTTTGACTCTGTGCAACCCCATGGACTATAGTCTGCCAGACTCCTCTGCCCATGGAATTCTCCAGGCAAGAACACTGGAATGGGTTGCCATTTCCTTCTCCAGGGGATCTTCCCAACCCAGGGACCGAACCTGTGTCTCCTGAATTGGCAGGCAGATTCTTTACCACTGAGCCACCAGGGAAGCCCAGGTAGGAGCTCAGTATTGTTTAAATGGAGGAAAGAATCCCACACTTGCCCCCTTTCCCCCAGTTTCCCTCCCTGGAGGCAACCACTGTTATTAGTGGGAGGAGTGTGCTATTTAAATAGACCACCACACCCTCCACCCAGCTTTCAGGTAAATCTCTGCTCCCCCCAGCTGTCACATGAGCTAAAGTAGACACTGATTCTCCTAGTCTCCTCAGGACCTGGGTGCCCTTCCTGACTGTGGAGCACTGGAGTTATTAATAATCAGGCAACTCAGGCATCCTGAATTGAGGCTTCTATGAAGACTTGGCACTTGGGAAAGACTATGCCCACTGTCCTAGGCACTGAAGACCACTCCTTCAGCTTATGGTGTATTATACACAGGACATCTGGCAGCAGCTATTCTTTCTGCATGTGAGTGTGTAAAGTCAGGGCTGGCACAGACCTCAGTGCCCTAAATGTTGGTAGCTTTTGCTTCTGTGGTGGACTTGATGCACGATCCCTGAACAGCATCCTGGCCAGGGACCAAGCTGGGGTGCAGGAACTCAGTTCTCATCTCAGAATGGGAACTACTCCAGTATCAGATCATCCACATAGAGCCTCTGGGGGAGTCAAACAGAATTTTCCATCATTTCCTTCATAGACAAAAGAGGCCCCTAAATTTTATACTGGGGGCCATTTACAATTTACAAGTATTAGGGAAAGAAGAAATCAATAATTACTGTATATCCATTATTCTTACTAGATGAATTAGAAAACTATGGTCCAGAAAATTTAAATGTGCCCAAGACCACACAGCAAGTAAGACAGTGGTTATTTAATTAGTTTTAGAAATTAGAGCAGATTTACTTGCCTTGAAGAACATCTTCTAAAAGGCAGTTTCCTTCTGGTGCCTGCAAGGCCCCATTCAGATTTCATTCCGTCTCTCTAAATCCTCTGGATCGAGTTACTGCTTCTTAGGGTTGCAAGTACCCACCACAAAGCCTAGCACTTTGTAGACACAATAAAGGTTTGTTAATAAATGGAAGAAAAAACTTCATCACTAACACTTTGTGTGAATTGGCATTAGTCTGTTGGACTTCACTGGTGGTCCAGTGGTTAAGACTCCACCCTTTCAGTGTAGTGGATTTGATCCCTGGTTGGGGAAGTATTGCATGCCACATGTTGTGGTCAAAAATAAATTAATCTTTTAAAAAAGATTAATTTTTTTAAAGACTTAGTCTCCCTCCCCAACCCCTGCATATGGGAATAGCATAATTCCCTGGTGGCTCAGACAGTAAAGCGTCTACGATGCAGGAGACCCAGGTTCAATCCCTGGGTTGGGAAGATCCCTTGGAGAAGGAAATGGCAGCCCACTCCAGTACTATTGCCTGGAAAATCCCATGGACAGAGGAGCCTGGTAGGCTACAGTCCATGGGGTCGCAAAGAGTCAGACACGACTGACTTCATGTACACGTTAATTTTAACAGTTATCACGACGTTGCCTTCTCTGTTAACAGCCACGGAATTCATCCATTTGCTCAGTCCAAAGTTCTGGACTACTTCCCCTCATACCTTACATGTAATATGTCATCAAATTCGACTGTTTCTTTCCCAAGAGATGTCCTGATCCAATTCTTACATCTCCCCTGCTGCTGCCTGATTCAAGTCACTATCAGCCTCTACCTGGATCACTGCACTAGCTTCCTTCTGCCTCTGCTCCCTCCAGGGTATTCCAGGACAGCAATCAGAGCAAATCCCATAAAAATGTGTCAGGTCACATGACTCCTACATGGTCTGTGCCCCCCTCCCCACCTTCATCCTGGAGCCCATTCTCCCCGCCCTCAGTTTTATTGAGAGATAATATTGCCTAAGTTTAAGGGGTACAACATAATGATTTGATGTGTGTATATAAATCATCTGTATGTATACAGATTGCAAAATGATTGTCATTAACATGGTGATGAGAACACTTCATATTGACTCTCTTATGAGAACACTTCATATTTATTCTCTTAGCAACTTTCAAATATACAACATAGTAGCAGTAATTATTGTCACTATGTTGTACATTACATTCCTAGAACTTACTTTTCCTGTAACTGGCAGTTTGTATCTTTTGATCACCTGCACCCATTTCCATCACCCCAACCCTCCACCTCTGACAGCCACTAATTTGTTCTTTGTCTCTATGAGTTCTTTTTTTCTTTTCGATTTCACATATAATTGAGATCACATAGTATTTGTCTTTCTCTTAGTATAATGCTATCAAATGAAAGTAGTTCAGTCCTGTCCGACTCTTTGCAACCCCATGGACTATACAATCCATGGAATTCTCCAGGCCAGAATACTGGAGTGGGTAGCCTTTCCCTTCTCCAGGGGATCTTCCCAACCCAGGAATCGAACTGGGGTCTCCTGCATTGCAGGCAGATTCCTTACCAACTGACCTGTGAGGGAAATCCAGTGCTATCAAGGTCCATCCAAACTGTTGCAAAGGGCTGGACTTCCTTCTTTTTGTGACTGAATAATATTCCATAGTGTGTGTGTGTGTGTGTGTTTATGCCACATCTTCTTTATCCATTCATCTATTCTTGGACACAGATTGTTTCCATGTCTTGGCTATCGTAAATATCAGTGCAGCAACCCTGGAGGTACAGATATATCTTTGTGATAGTGATTTCATTTCTTTTAGATATATACCCAGAAATGTAGTTGCTGTATTATATGGTAAATCTATTTTTAATTATTTGAGCACTTCTATACTGATTTCCATGGTAGAGCACCAATTTATATTTCTCCCAACAGTGTACAAGAATTCCCATTTTTCTACATCCTCACCAACACTTATTATCTCCTGTCTTTTTGATGATAGTCATTCTAACAGGTATGAGGTGATATCCTGTGAATTAATTTGCATTTCTCCGATGATCTGTGTTGCTTAGCATCTTTTCATGTTCTTGTTTGTTGTTCGAATATCTTCTTTGAGAAAATGTCTGTTCAGGTCCACTGCCAATTTTTAAACTGGTTTTTCTACTGGGGCATATGGATTCATATATATTTTGGCTTTTAACCTGTTATAAGAACTGTGGTTTGCAAATACTTTCTCTCATTCTGTATATTGCCTTTTCATTTTGTTGATTGTTTCCTTTGCTATGTGGAAGCTTTTTAATTTGATGTAGTCTCTTCAGTTTATTGTTTATTTTATTACTTGTGCTTTAGGTGTCAAATCCAAAAAAAATCATTGCTGAGACCACTGTCATGGAGATTTTACCCTATGCTTTCCTCTAGGAATTTTGTGGTTTCGGGTGTTACAGTTAAGTCTTTAATCCATTTTGAGTTAATTTTCGTGAGTGGCGTAAGCCAGGGGTCCAGTCTCATTCTTTTGCATATGAATATCATATTTTCCCCAGTGTCATTTATTGAAGAGACTGCTGCTTCTCCACTGAGTATTCTTGGCTCCCTTGTCAAATATTAGTTGGTCATATCCTGGAACTTTTTGATCTCATCTCCTATCTCTCTGTCTTTCTTCTTTGGTATTTTTGACTCAGTAAAATGTTTATATTTGTTTCAGTTTTATTTTCCTGTTGGATGCTATTACTTTGAGTTTGTCTACCTCCTATAGTACCATGAGCTTACAAAGGTTTTCCTATTAATACAATTTATTGACTTCTTAGTCTTGCCATGGCTTTATGTAATTCGATTGTTTTCTACTCTGGCTGCACATTAGAATTCCCTGGGCAGTTTTAAAGAAATAACCATTGTCTAGGTCTTCCTGAAGAGATTCTGAAGTAACTGGTCCTAAGAGGTAAGTAGCTACACAGTATCAGTATTTTTTTAAAGCTCCCTGGGGGGTTTAGTATACAGTTGTAACTAAGAAGGACTTATGTAATCCTTTAAAAGAATCTCCTGAAATATGTGTTAGTATTCCTATTTTGAGCCCTGGGATGGCAGGGACTTCACACCTTTTTTTTTTTTTTTGGTATTTTCAGTGCCTATTAAAGTGTCTGACATATAATTATTGCTCACTAAATGTTCCATCAATGAATGAGCAAACTGAGGTATTAAAGGCTTAGCTACATAGTAAGTGATGAGAATTATTAATGGAATCCATATCTGTTTCCAAAGCCAGCACTCTTAGCCATATATTATACTCTCTTCCTAGACCCTTACCTTTTAAGAGTAGGGGGCAGTACATGATAGAAAAGCAACACTGAAGAGAGAATTTTATTTCTCCACTTTTCCTGGGGTTTTTATAAAAATACTGCTTTGTTAAAATGGATTAGAATTAATATGGAAGATGTTCCTGAGATAGTTGATGAGACTATATCTTTCAGGAGCAGAGTGGAGAAAAGGGCTTATAATTTTGTTTTCCCTGGACTGAACTGACCCACGGTGTATTTTAGGGTGAAAACAAAAGCTTTCTGTAACAATTCTGTTTTATAGTAATTGAACCACAAGTCATTTCTATAACAGCATAAATCTATGTTTCCTGAGATGAAAGTGTATGCCATAAACCATGTCTTGCCATTTGACATGTTATCATGTGGTTAGCCTCTACTTTTAAGCTTTGGTTATCTTAATGATAGAGATTTTCCATAAAATACTGTGTGAATGGGCATGTAAGTATGGATGTTTGTATGAAAGAGAGAAAGATTACAGAAGAAAGATGGGAAAAGTATTACATCAAGAATCAAACAATGTAATATCCAAATACCTTTTGTTTTAGACTAGATGTTTGTGCCCACCACCACCACCCCCAGCCCAAATTTATGTGTTGAATCGATAAACATCAGTGTGGTTGAATTTGGTAATGGGACTTTTAAGGAAGTAATTAAGGTTGAATGAGGTCATAAGGGAGGGTCCTGATTCAGTAGGATTAGTGTTCTAGCAAGTTATCTAGTGCCTCTTTTAAAGCTTTATAAGCTCTGCTTCCTGTAAACATATGGAGGAAAAACCATGTGAGACATAGTGAGAAGATGACCGTCTACAAGCCAGGAAGAAAGTCCTCACTGGAAACTGTATCAACTGGAACCTAGATCTTGGACATCTGGCTTCTACAACTAAGAGAAAATAACTTTTGTTTTGTTTAAACCACCATCTATGGTATTTTATTATGGCAGCCCTAGCAGACTAATATGGAGAAGGCAATGGCACCCCACTCCAGTACTCTTGCCTGGAAAATCCCATGGACGGAGGAGCCTGGAAGGCTATAGTCCATGGGGTCACTGAGGGTCAGATATGACTGAGCGACTTCACTTTCACTTTTCACTTTCATGCACTGGAGAAGGAAATGGCAGCCCACTCCAGTGTTCTTGCCTGAAGAATCCCAGGGATGGGGGAGCCTGGTGGGCTGCTGCCTATGGGGTCGCACAGAGTTGGACACGACTGACATGACTTAGCAGCAGCAGCAGCAGACTAATATACCTTTGGAAGAGTGTTGGTGGCTGTAAAGACATGAAAATATTATTTTTGTATCAAAATCACTAATTACTATGCCAAAGCCTTTTATTGGAGTTTATCACCAGAATCTTAATTGGAGGGAAATTTCAGGAAATGGGGTGGACTTTACATGAATTGTTTTTTCTAGATGAAAAAAGTAGATTAGTGCCATCTATAAGTTAACTATTAAACCAGGTTAGAATATTATAGAGAGAAAATGGCTGTGCAGACTCATGGGAAGCTGTGGGCAGAATTATTCCCCATGGCAGGGTGGAGATAGGTTTGGTAGGCCAAGAGGACTTTTTTAAATAAAAAATCAATTAATATATTTTGTTCATGCTTAAAGTAATATCATCTAACCAAGCTTCTTAATTTACTTTATTTTGTGCCTTGAGATTTTGCACTTTTTAAAGAATATTTATTTAGTTTTGACTGTGCTGGGTCTTCATTGCCATGCAGGCTTTTCTCTAGCTCTGGCGAATGGGGCTATTCTCCAGTTGCGGTGCACCAGCTTCTCTTTGCAGTGGCTTCTCTTGTTGAGTAGAATAGTCTGTAGGTTGTGTGGGCTTCAGCAGTTGTAGCACACAGGCTTAGTTACCCTGAGGCATGTGGGATCTTCCTGGCCCAGGGACTGAACCTGTGTCTCCTCTATTGGCAGATGGATTCTTTACCACTGAGCCACCAGGGAAGACTTTAGTTTACTTTAAATCTACTAGTCCTTCAACCTTCTCTTAACATATTATATACTCTTTGTTGTCCTTAACAAATCTGATTTTCTAATCTTTTGGGGCTGTCAGGATAAATTAAAGTCTGAAAAGCCCCAAATGCTGGGACAGATTACTGGGATCAGTAGTTCTGTCTGCTCTTTTGAAGACCCTCCCCAACCATGAGTTTTGCAAAGATAATAACAGTGGAGAAAGGGCTGGTGAGCAGAAAGAAATTGCTTAGGTCTGTGCATTCCTGTGGTGTTTACATTCTGGATCCCTGCCTAGAGGTGAATCCAAAGATTCAAAATATTGCAAAAGTATATGAAACCACAGCCAATATTCTTGCAGCTCAGCTACTGAAAACATAAAATGTTACGACTCAAGTGGTTGAGGGTTGGACTAGTCATAGGTGATTTCAATCGATTAAAAGCTGTATCCCAGATATAGCTCAACTTGACTCTCTGAAAGAAATACTAATGATAAGCTCCTCATCCTAACTTTCAGATAGATAAAAGGGCTTGTATTTGCTGGAAAATAAAATGAAGTAAAACAAAACTAAATATTATACTTTGGTCACCACTGTTCTTTTCTATACATTATTTGGAATATAATAAAAGAATTATGAAGCACACTAAGAAACAGGAAAATGGAATATATAGTCAAAAGGAAAAATTAGTCAGTAGAAACAGACCCATAGATTACTCAGTTATGGGCATTAATAGAACTTTAAAACACTAATACACATATGTTTTTAAAATTTGCAGGAAAAGATGGATATAATGATTAAAAAGATTGGGTGTTTCAGAAGAGATATGGAAAACTCTAAAACAAAACAAAACAAATAGAACTTCTAGAACTGGAAAATAGAGCATCTGAATCAAACACTCATTAGGTGGGCTTAACATTAGATTGAACACCATCAAAGTGAGGCTCAGTTTAGTTCAGTTGCTCAGTCATGTCCAGCTCTTTGCAACCCCATGAACCGCAGCATGCCAGGCCTCCCTGTTCATCACCAACTCCTGGAGTTCACCCAAACCCATGTCCTTTGAGTCAGTGATGCCATCCAACCATCTCATCCTCTGTGGTCCCCTTCTCCTCCTGCCCTCAATCTTTCTTAGCATCAAGGTCTTTTCAAATGAGTTAGCTCTTCGCATCAGGTAGCCAAAATATTGGAGTTTCAGCTTCAACATCAGTCCTACCAGTGAACACCCAGGACTGATCTCCTTTAGGATAGACTGGTTGGATCTCCTTGTAGTCCAAGGGATCCTCAAGAGTCTCAGTGTACCTGAAGACAGACAACCCATGTATTTATATTAATATCAGATAGTATAGGCAAGAAGCATTACCAAATGAAAGAAAGACATTTCATAATGATGAAAGGGAAAATCTTTAAGGGACAATAATGCTAAATGTATATGAACTTCAAAATATACGAAGCAAGAATGAATAGAAATAAAGTGAGAAATAGACAATCACAAGCATAGTTGGAGATCTTAACATACTCCTTCCTCAGTAACTGGTAGATTAAGTAGACAAAAAATGAGAAAGGACATAGAAAATCTGAACCACTCTCTCTAAATTAATTTAAATTTGCATAACGCTACATTAAACAACTCCAGAATACTCCTTCTTTTCAAGTGCATTTAGAATATTTACCAAGATAGAACTCATGCCAAACCATAGAAAGAAGTCTGAATAAATTCAAAAGACAGAACCTATACAGAGTATGCTCTTAGAATATAATAGAAAATAATAACAAAAAGATATCAAGAAAAATCCCCAAATATTTAGAAATTAGAAACACTTCAAAGAAGTAGTCACAAGGAAAAAGATAAAAGATTTTGAACTGAATCGTAACAAATACACATATCAGAATTTGTGAAATTGAAAGACACGTGTTCCTTGGAGCAACCTAGACAGCATTTTAAAAACTTGAGACATTACTTTACCAACAAAGGTCCATCTAGTCAAAGCTGTGGTTTTTCCATTAGTCATGTATGGGTGTGAGAGTTGGACTATAAAGAAAGCTATGTGCTGAAGAATTGATGCTTTTGAACTGTGGTATTGGAAGAGACTCTTGAGAGTTCCTTGGACTGCAAAAAGATCCAACCAGTCCATCCTAAAGGAAATCAGTCCTGAATATTTATTGGAAAGACTGATGCTGAAGCTGAAGCTCCAATACTTTGGCTACCTGATGTGAAGAACTGACTCATTGGAGAAGACTCTGATGCTGGGAAAGATTGAAGGCAGGAGGAGAAGGGGCCGACAGAGGATAAGATGGTTGGATGGCATCACCAACTTGATGGACATGAGTTTGAGTAAGCTCTGGAATTTGGTGACAGACAGGGAGGCCTGGCGTGCTGCCGTCCATGGGACGCAGAGTTGGACACAGCTGAGTGACTGAACTGAACTGAAAGATAATTTTATATTTGTAAAGGCTTGCATTACAAAATAAAGAAGGTTTAAAAATCAGTGCTCTCATCTTCCACCTTCAAGAGCTACTAAAAGAAATGTAAATTAAACATAAAGTAAATAGAAAGAAGGAAAAAATAAACAGAAATCAATGAAATAAAAAGAAAGAAAGTAAACAAGGCCAAAGGTTGGTTCATTGAAACAATTGATAATATTGATAAGCCTTTAACAAAAGACAGAAAAGGCAAATTATTACTGTTAGGAATGAAATATAAGTCTTGTTAGGGACCCTGTAGACACAAAAATGGTAACAAGTGAGTGTCATAGCCTATGTTATGCCAGTAAATCCAGTGACTTAGATGAAGTGAGCAAACTCCTGTATAACAAGAATTAGCAAAAAGAAACAGAAAATCCCACAAACAAAATCTCAGGCCTAGATGATTTTCCTGATGAATTTTCCCAAATATTTAAGGAAGAAGTAATACATCCCCTGGAGGAGGAAATGGTAACCCACTCCAGTATTCTTGCCTGGAAAATTTCATGGACAGAGGAGCCTGGCAGGCTACAGTCCATGGGATCACAAAGAGTAAGGCATGGCTAAGTGACTGAGCACACACAAACAGGAATAATACCAATTTTACACAAACCAGATCAACATTAGAGGTTGCTATTATTGCCATCAATATGATTTTCTTAAGTCTATTTCCTCAGTTTTTAGCATCTATCTTAAAGCAAACAGAACTTTTTATAGTCTTCTAGAAAAAGTCTTAATTCAACAGGAAGTTATTTTGTAAGTTTTTGTTTTTTCCTATCTGTGTTCTTTGACTTCATGATATTTTGTGTTTGCAAAACACTCTACATTGCTGTTGCCTCTGACTTTAATCTTTTCTAACCTTTTTACACAAAACCAATTATCCCTCTGGGACTTGAGAAGAATGTCTGCCAACCAGTGTGATCAAAAAATTTTCAGAGTCCTATCACAACTGGTTTTCTGGTGTCTTTTAATAACAACTAAAACATTGTTTACTTGTTTCTTCAGTTCTTTTGTATAAGCCTTTTCTGAAGAATGACAAAGAGTTGTTCAGATCAAGTGTTTCCTGCTTTCATTTTTTTTCATATAATGGGCTGAGGTTAAAATTTGTATAGTAAATGGAAAATTTGTGAACAGTCACAATAATGGCTGGAAGAAGCTTTTTTTTCCTGCCCTTCTTCAGAAATACTAAGAGGCAGTTAGACTAAATCCTTAAGAAGCATTCTTTATTGCTGTTGTTTGATGTAGTTCCAGCCACATCAAACACACGAGGCATCCAAACTTCTCTGACTTGAAATGACTGAGGTTGCATTTTTCAGAGACCCTAGGAAGCTGGTAGTAATGACTGAAGAGTAGTCCCAGTAAGAATGCCTGACCTGAGTGACTAGTCATTCATAACTGACTAAATAAGGAGGGATCTGTTATACTGGACACTCCTTCTCCCTATCTGTTCTTAGTTGTTTTTTTTTAACTTGATTTCCTGAATAGCCGAAAACTGATTTTTATAGACTTCAGATAAAGGACAATTTCTGAAGGGCTGTAATATTCCACTATATTAGAGTACAGATTAAGCTGCTATAGCAGAGACTTTAAAATACAGGAGCTTTATTTTTTATGAGTTAGTTGACTTTTTGGCTGCACTGGGTCTTTGCTGCTGCAAGAAGGTTTTCTCTAGTTGGGGCAATTGGAGGCTACTCTCTAGTCATGGTGTGGTGGCTTCTCTTATTGTGGAGCATGGGCTCTAGGGCGTGTGGGCTCCGTAGTTGTGGGGCATGGGCTTAATTGCCCCAAGGCATGTGGAATCTTCCCAGACCAGAGATCTAGCCTGTGTCCCTTGCATTGGCAGGTGGATTCTTAACCACTGGCCTACCAGGGAAGTCTGACAGTAAGTTTAATAGTTTTTTTTCTCTCTCTCTCTTTATGTAACAGTCAGGAGGTAGGTTGGAAATCCATGGCAAATAGGTGCCTCTGTTCCACAAGGTCAGCCTTTGTCTTATTTCTTCATCATCCCCACCTTGGGAGGCCATGTATAGAATTTAGGAAATCTGTTGAACTTGGATGGAAAATGCTATCTTTCATTCACCTCTAAATAAGATTTAGTATTAGTATTCTAGTATTCCTTTCATTTTTGAAGGTAGACAACAACCAATAATGATATTTTCAGTACCTATGACTTTTCCACCAATAGTAATTACAGTTAATTTTATATCATATAATTTATTGCAAATATCTTAATATTATACCACATCACTACTAATGGCAGACCTGTCTTTAGAGCTTGTTATTTAGTGGGTTAGTAAACATATTATATTAATGCTTCTAAACATATTTTGAGAAGTACATTTTACTAAATTTCCCTTTTTAACCTTTATATATTTTAATTTATGCATTTATAAACATTAAGAAGAATTCCATAGGTTTTACTAGACTGCCTAAGAGATCCATAGCACAAAACTGCTTAACATCTTTGCTCTGAGATGCTTCCCTGGTCCTCATGTTAGAATCTTGCTTATCTGATCCATGTCAACCCATTCTATTCAGAAGGAAGGGAGAAAGAAGTGGGGTCAAGCATTTTCCTTATAAGAAAGCATCCCAGAGGTTGTAAGCATCCCTTCTGCTCATATTATGCTAGTGGTAATATGATCAAAAGGCCACATCTAGCTGCAAGAGATACAGGGAATGTAATATCTAGAGGCCATGTGCAGTGCTAAATATGATGTAATGGTGGGGTGCTTTAGTGCTAAGATGAAGGAAGGGGGATATGTTCAGGGTGTGGCTGACAATCTCTCAGTTCAGCTACGTTCAGTCACTCAGTCATGTCCAACTGTTTGCAATGCCATGGACTGCAGCACGCCAGGCTTCCCTGTCCATCACCAACTCCCGGAGTTTACTCAAACTCATGCCCATTGAGTCGGTGATGCTATCCAACCATCTCATCCTCTGTCATCCCCTTCTCCTCTCCCCTTCAATCTTTCCCAGCATCAGGGTCTTTTCCAAAGAGTCAGTTCTTCGCATCAGGTGGCCAGAGGATCAGAATTTCAGCTTCAACATCAGTCCTTCCAATGAACATTCAGGACTGATTAACTTTAGGATAGACTGGTTGGATCTCCTTGCAGTCCAAGGGACTCTCAAGAGTATTCTTCAACACCACAGTTCAAAAGCATCAATTCTTCAGCACTCAGCTTTCTTTATAGTCCAACTCACATCCATATGTTACTACTGGAAAAATCATATCCTTGGCTAGACAGACCTTTGTTGGCAAAGTAATGTCACTGCTCTTTAATATGCTGTCTAGGTTGGTCATAACTTTTTTTCCAAGGAGTATGTGTCTTTTTATTTCATGGCTGTAGTCACCATATGCAGTGATTTTGGAGCCCCCCAAAATAAAGTCTGACACTATTTCCACTGTTTCTCCATCTATTTGCCATGAAGTGATGGGACGTGATGCCATGTTCTTCGTTTTCTGCATGTTGAGCTTTAAGCCAACTTTTTCACTCTCCACTTTCACTTTCATCAAGAGGCTCTTTAGTTCTTCTTCACTTTCTGCCATAAGGGTGGTATCATCTGCATATCTGAGCTGATTGATATTTCTCCCAGCAATCTTGATTCCAGCTTGTGCTTCATCCAGCCCAGCATTTCTCATGATGTATTCTGCATATAAGTTAAATAAGCAGGGTGACAATAAACAGGCTTGACGTACCTCTTTTCCTATTTGGAACCAGTCGGTTGTTCCATGTCCAGTTCTAACTGTTGCTTCCTGACCTACATACAGATTTCTCAAGAGGCAGGTCAGGTGGTCTGGTATTCCCATCTCTTGAAGAATTTTCCACAGTTTATTGTGATCCACACCGTCAAAGGCTTTGGCTTAGTCAATAAAGCAGAAATAGATGTCTTTTTGGAACTCTCTTGCTTATCTGATGATCCAGCGGATGATGGCAATTTGATCTTTGGTTCCTCTGCCTTTTCTTTTTTCTTCCCCACACTTTTATTTATTTTCAAGAAGTTTAAATTCTCGAAGGGTACAGCATCACATGAATTCTGTGTCCAATGGCCTTAGCAGGAAGGTTGCTTTGGAATTTTGCACAAACCATGCCACTGTTTCCATGAGCTTGAGTGATCTTTCCCTAGATTACTCTGGTTTTGTTAGGTTTTCGACGAGGAGTTACTGTGTTGATGTTTGCTTTGTACACATAAGCACATCTCTTGCCTAAATAGAATTCAGTTTCATCTCGAGCATATACACCTTCAATTTTCAGGAGAGCAGTGTGTTTCCTTTGGTTCCATAGACCCCGTTTATAGCCAGCAAAAATGGCCTTGGACCATAGCCTTCCAGACATATTTGTCATTTTAGAAGTCCTGTTCCCAGCAGGCCTTCACAGGGTCCAAGATGGCTGAAAGAGCCCTCTGCCTTTTCTTAAACCAGGTTGAACATCCGGAAGTTCACGGTTCATGTGTTGTTGAAGCCTGGCTTGGAGAATTTTGAGCATTACTTTACTAGCATGTGAGATGAGTGCAATTGTGCAGTAGTTTGAGCATTCTTTGGCATTGCCTTTCTTTGGGATTGGAATGAAAACTGACCTTTTCCAGTCCCATGGCCACTGCTGAGTTTTCCAAATTTGCTGGCATATTGAGTGTAGCACTTTCACAGCATCATCTTTCAGGATTTGAAATAGCTCCACCGCAATTCCATCACCTCCACTAGCCTTGTTTGTAGTGATGCTTCCTAAGGCCCACTTGACTTTGCATTCCAGAATGTCTGGCTCTAGGTGAGTGATCACACCATTGTGATTATCTGGGTTGTGAAGATCTTTTTTGTACAGTTCTGTGTATTCTTGCCACCTCTTCTTAATATCTTCTGCTTCTGTTAGGTCCATACCATTTCTTTGCTTTATTGAGCCCATCTTTGCATGAAATGTTCCCTTGGTATCTCTGATTTTCTTGAAGAGATCTCTAGTCTTTCCCATTCTATTGTTTTCCTCTATTTCTTTGTATTGATCACTGAGGAAGGTTTTCTTATCTTTCCTTGCTATTCACTGAAACTCTGCATTCAAATGGGTATATCTTTCCTTTTCTCCTTTGCTTTTTGCTTCTCTTCTTTTCACAGCTATTTGTAAGGCCTCCTCAGACAGCCATTTTGCTTTTATGCATTTCTTTTCCATGGGGATGGTCTTGCTTCCTGTCTCCTGTACAATGTCATGAACCTCTGTCCATAGTTCATCAGGCACTCTATCAGATCTAATCCTTTAAATCTACTTCTCACTTCCACTGTATAATCATTAGGGATTTGATTTAGGTCATTCCTGAATGGTCTAGTGGTTTTCCCTACTTTCCTCAATTTCAGTCTGAATTTGGCAATAAGGAGTTCATGATCTGAGCCACAGTCAGCTCCTGGTCTTGTTTCTGCGGTATAGAGCTTCTTCACCTTTGGCTGCAAAGAATATAATCAATCTGATTTCAGGTTGACCATCTGGTGATATCCGTGTAGAGTCTTCTCTTGTGTTGTTGGAAGAGGGTGTTTGCTATGCCCAGTGCATTCTCTTTGCAGAACTCTATTAGCCTTTGCCCTGCTTCATTCTGTATTCCAAGGCCAAATTTGCCTGTTCCTCTAGGTGTTTCTTGACTCCCTACTTTTGCATTCTAGTCCCCTATAATGAAAAGGGCATCTTTTTTGGGTATTAATTCTAGAAGGTTTGGAGGTCTTCGTAGAAGCATTCAACTTCAGCTTCTTCAGTATTACTTGCTGGGGCATAGACTTGGATTACCATGATATTGAATGGTTTCCATGGAAACAAACAGAGATCATTCTGTCGTTTTTGAGATGCATCCAAGTACTGCATTTCAAACTCTTTTGTTGACTATGATGGCTACTCCATTTCTTCTAAGGGATTCTTGCCCACAGTAGTAGATATATGGTTATCTGAGTTAAACTCACCCATTCCAGTCCATTTTAGTTTGCTGATTCCTAAAATGTAGACGTTCACTCTTGCCATCTCCTGTTTGATCACTTCCAATTTGCCTTGATTCATGGACCTAACATTCCAGGTTCCTATGCAATGTTGTTCTTTACAGCATCAGACTTTACTTCCATCACCAGTCACATCCACAACTTTGTGTTGTTTTTGGTTTGGATCTTCATTCTTTCTGGAGTTATTTCTCCAGTGATCTCTACTAGCATATTTGGAACCTACTGACCTGAGGAGTTCATCTTTCAATGTCCTATCTTTTTACCTTTTCATACTGTTCATGGGGTTCTCAAGGCAGGAATACTGAAGTGGTTTTCCATTCCCTTCTGCAGACAATCTCTACCCCCACATAATTTGATTTGAACTCTGAAATAGTTCAGTGATGCTTTAGTAAAATTTATAATTTATCTTGATCTAGAGGGGAAAGCACATTTTTTAGTAATATTTGGAATTTGTCAACACTTTCTCCCAAAAGTTCAAATCACCTTGTAGACATTTTCATGCAAAATTGGTCTGTAAGATTTTCAGACTACTATGGGTTGTTTTAAGTTATAAAGGAATGGACTTAATTTTTTTTTAATTGAAGTATAGTTGATTTGCAACGTTGTGTTAGTTTCAGATGTACAGAATAGTGGCTCAGCTGTTTCTGTAGATTATATTCCATATAGGTTATTACAGCATATCGAGTATAATTCCCAGGGCTTTCCTGGTGGCTCAGTGGTAAAGAATGTACCTGCAATGCAGGAAACCTGGGTTTGATCCCTGGGTCAGGAGTATCCTCTGGAGAAGGAAGTGGAAACCCACTCCAGTATTCTTGCTTGGAGAATCCCTATGGACAGAGGAGCCTGGAGGTCTACAGTCCACAGGGTCGCAAAAGAGTCAGACACGACTGAGTAACTAACTGCATAGTAAATCCCAATTGCTGATCTATTTTATATATAGTGGTTTGTATCTGTTAATCCCATACCCCTAACTTGTCCCCTCCCCTCCCTTTCCGTTTAGTAAACATAAGTCTGTTTTCTATGTCTGTGAATCTATTTATTTTGCATATAAGCTTATTTGTATCATCTTCTAAGATTCCACATATAGGTGATAATAGTATTTGTCTTTGTCTGACTTATTTTCACTAAGCATAATATTCTCTAGGTCTGTCTACATCACTGTAAATGGCAGAATTTCATCCTTTTTATGACTGAGTAATATTTCATTATACATATAATAAGCAAACCTAACTCAAGCCTTTTTCAACAATTAGATTATGGTTAAGAGAGTAGGCTTTGGAGTAAGACTGCTTGGGTTTGAATTCTGGCTATAACCTTCTAGTCTTGAATAAGCTACTTATAACTGGTGTTTCAGTTTCTTCATTTCAATTAAATAAAAGCACTAAATTAAATTAATAAATGTAAAACACATAGAAAAGTGGCTTCTGGCAAGTTTCCAACAAGTCATAACTACTATTTGTTAATATTATGTTAATAAAACTAACATCCCAAACCTAAATATATTTGCAGACATGCACCAGGTAAAAATTCCCAGATGGTGATAGTAGTAAAGAACTTGCCTGCCAATGCAGGAGGCATAAGAGACGTGGGTTCAGTCCCTGGGTTAGGAAGACCTCCTGGAGAAGGGCATGGCAACCCACTCCAGTATTCTTGTCTGGGGAATCCCATGGACAGAGGAACCTAGCGGGCTACAGTCCATAGCATTGCAAAGAGTTGGACATGACTGAAGCGACTTAGCATGCAGCACGCTCCAGATAAAAGGAAATAATAAGATTCTTTACTTTGCTGTAGTTCCATTCAATTAGTGTTTGAAATCATTATATTCAAACTGTGCCATTGTCTCTACAAAATTATGTGTGCTTGTGAATCTTGGGGCTCTAATCTGAAACTCTGAGCTAAATGCAAATGTAGTCACTTTAATTGTACAACAAACCTACAAAATATTTAAGTGTAAATTATGATGATGACTAAACACAGAGAAGCTGCAGTTACCAAAACCTGCGTCTAAACTGACTCTACAAGATGAACAATAGGACAGCGGTATAAAGAATGCTTGGGAGGACCAGGCTGCTGCTAATTAGATCTATGCTGTTTCAATGCTGTCCCAGCTGCACTGGCCAGAAAGTAGTTGAACATTAGCCTGTGGCTTTTGGGGGTGATTTACAGTCTGTCAGCACAGGGGTGGTGTAAACACTCTGGGACTCCCCAGGCTGCTGTAGTTGTAATCCCTTAAACTAATAAATGAAGGAGAGAAAAAGAAGCCCAAACTGTAACTGGAGGAAAAGAGAGAAAGAAAGGGAAAACAGGAGGAAGAATAATTTTCATGAAATGTCTTCTTTAGGCCAGATATTTTCTAAGAACTTTCAAATGTTATTCTTACATCAACCCTGTTGGAAGGTATTCCTGTCCCCACTGATAACAGACATCCTTGGTTGCCTGAGTAACAACTATTTCTCTCCTTTTTTTCCTTGCTGGTAGAATGTCACTTCTTTTGCATGTTTACCTCCTTCATGAGACTGAGGTCCTTCATGTCCCATCCCTCAGTAATGAAGGTAAGCCTAGTAGGTCATTGCTTTACATTATCCTTAACAGGAATTGTTTAGACATGAAGAAGAGAAAAAATCCTAGTCAGTGAAACATGGTGACAAAGCTGCTAGGAGGATTCTGAGCAAAATCTCTTTATTCTTTAAATGAGACCCCTGAAGGAGACAGGCCTCTTGCTGCTGTGCATGTTTGCATCTGGATGGGTTGCATAGAAGTGTAGGGGTTGTCTTGAGGTCAGAAGAGGAGCTAGCCTAATTGGGAGATTGGGATTGACATAAAGACACTATTGATACTATACATAAAATAGATGACAACCCACTCTAGTATTCTTGCCTAGAGAAGCTCCTCAGGCAGCAAGCAGATCAAACCAGTCAATCCTAAAGGAAATCAATTCTGAATATTCATTGCAAGGATTGATGCTAAAGTTGAAGCTCCAATACTTTGGCCATCTGATCCGAAGAGCTGACTCATTGGAAAAGACCCCGATGTTGGGAATTATTGAGGGCAGGAGGAAAATGGGCAAATGATGGTTGGATGGCATCATTGACTTAATGGACCTGAGTTTGAGCCAACTCCAGGAGAGAGTGAAGGACAGGGAAGCCTGGTGTGCTGCAGTCCATGGAGTCACAAAGACTCAGATACAACTGAATAATGACAATAAAACAGATAACTAATGGAAACCTACTGTATAGCACAGGCAACCCGGGAATCCCCAAAAGAAAGGATATATGTATCCATGTAGCTGATTCACTTTGCTTTACAGTAGAAACTAACACAACATTGTAAAACAACTATGTGGGCAGAGCTCAGTCGTGTCCGACTCTCTGTGACCCCATGGACTGCAAACTGCCAGGCTCCTCTGTCCATGGGATTGTCCAGGCAAGAATACTGGAGTGGGTTGCCATTTCCTCCTCCAGGAACTATGCTCCAGTAAAGCAACTGTACTCCAATAAAAATTTTAAAGAAAAAAGGAAAATACACAGAAAATAAAAGAGAGAGACAGCAGCAGCTTGCCTGAGGACAAAACAGATACCCTGAAGCATCCCCTATCTTTGGACTTTAGTGCGTGATTGTAAACAGCCTCATTGTTCAATCCTCTTTGAGATGGGGTTCTGTTACTCATAGACAAAAAGATTTAGCTGATGCACCATTTTTCATATTTCGAGAAAACTGAGGTACAGGAAGGTGAAGAGACCTATGTGTGCATCACAAGGAGTAGAGAGAATGGGCTATGCTTTCTGGTATGGAGATAAGATGTGTCTCTTCTAAACAGCACTGCCCTCTCCTCCAACACACTCATACTCCAATCTGACAATTTCTTACTTTGAAATGTCAGTTGAGTCCATTTTCACTTAATGTAGTTACTGACATATCGATCCTTCACTCTTGTTTTGGTGATGATTTCAGTTTGTTCCACTTTTCCCACATTTCTTTTTAATACTTTTTCTTAGAAAAGCAGACATCTCTATCTCCCCCCAACAAGATGAGAAGTATACATATGCTTGTGCTTTTAAAACTCTCCCCCTAACTTTCTCTACCCTGATCTCATCATTTTGGTAATATCTAGAAATTTAATTATGGATTATTATGTGTGTGTGTGTATATCTATATATATGTATATTTCTTTTTCTCTTCTTCAAATTTAACTATTTTCAGATAATAAAAACTCCAACAAGATAATTTTATTCACCTATCTATGTTACTATAATTTTGTCTTATATATATTTTTTTAATTTTTATTTTTACTTTATTTTACTTTATAATACTGTATTGGTTTTGCCATACATTGACAGGAATCCACCATGGGTATACATGCGTTCCCAAACATGAACCCTCCTCCCACCTCCCTCCCCATAACATCTCTCTGGGTCATCCCCGTGCACCAGCCCCAAGCATCCTGTATCCTGCATCGGACATAGACTGGCGATTCATTTCTTACATGATAGTATACATGTTTCAATGCCATTCTCCCAAATCATCCCACCCTCTCCCTCTCCCACAGAGTCCAAAAGTCCACTATACACATCTGTGTCTCTTTTGCTGTCTTGCATACACGGTCATCATTGCCACCTTTCTAAATTCCATATATATGTGTTAGTATACTGTATTGGTGTTTTTCTTTCTGGCTTACTTCACTCTGTATAATCGGCTCCAGTTTCATCCATCTCATTAGAACTGATTCAAATGTATTCTTTTTAATGGCTGAGTAATACTCCATTGTGTATATGCACCACAGCTTTCTTATCCATTCATCTGCTGATGGACATCTAGGTTGTTTCCATGTCCTAGCTATTATAAACAGTGTTGCGATGAACATTGGGGTACATGTGTCTCTTTCAATTCTGGTTTCCTCGGTGTGTATGCCCAGCAATGGGATTGCTGGGTCATAAAGCAGTTCTATTTGCAATCTTTAAAGGAATCTCCACACTGTTCTCCATAGTGGCTGTACTAGTTTGCATTCCCACCAACAGTGTAGGAGGGTTCCCTTCTCTCCACACCCTCTCCAGCATTTATTGCTTGCAGACTTTTGCATCGCAGATATTCTGACTGGTGTGAAGTGGTACCTCATTGTGGTTTTGATTTGCATTTCTCTAATAATGAGTGACATTGAGCATCTTTTCATGTGTTTGTTAGCCATCCATATGTCTTCTTTGGAGAAATGTCTCTTTAGTTCTTTGGCCCATTTTTTGATTGGGTCGTTTATTTTTCTGGAATTGAGCTGCAGAAGTTGCTTGTATATTTTTGAGATTAGTTATTTGTCAGTTGCTTCATTTGCTGTTATTTTCTCCCATTCGGAAGGCTGTCTTTTCACCTTGCTTATAGTTTCCTTTGTTGTGCAGACGCTTTTAATTTTAATTAGATCCCATTTGTTTATTTTTGCTTTTATTTCCAGAATTCTGGGGGGTGGATCATAGAGGATCCTGCTGTGATTTATGTTGGAGAGTGTTTTGCCTATGTTCTCCTCTAGAGTTTTATAGTTTCTGGTCTTACATTTAGATCTTTAATCCATTTTGAGGTTATTTTTGTGTGTAGTGTTAGAAAGTGATCTAGTTTCATTCTTTTACAAGTGGTTGACCAGTTTTCCCAGCACCACTTGTTAAAGAGATTGTCTTTACTCCATTGTATATTCTTGCCTCCTTTGTCGAAGATAAGTTGTCCATATGTGTGTGGATTTACCTCTGGGCTTTCTATTTTGTTCCATTGATCTATATTTCTGTCTTTGTGCCAATACCATACTGTCTTGATGACTGTGGCTTTGTAGTAGAGCCTGAAGTCAGGCAAGTTGATTCCTCCAGTTCCATTCTTCTTTCTCAAGATTGCTTTGGCTATTTGAGGTTTTTTGTATTTCCATACAAATCTTGAAATTATTTGTTCTACTTCTGTGAAAAATATCGCTGGTAGCTTGATAGGGGTTGCATTGAATTTGTTGATTGCTTTGGGTAGTATACTCATTTTCACTATATTGATTCTTCCAATCCATGAACATGGTATATTTCTCCATCTATTCATGTCCTCTTTGATTTCTTTCATCAGTGTTTTATAGTTTTCTATATATAGGTCTTTAGTTTCTTTAGGTAGATATATTCCTAAGTATTTTATTCTTTTCGTTGCAATGGTGAATGGAATTGTTTCCTTAATTTCTTGTTCTACTTTCTCATTATTAGTGTAAAGGAATGCAAGGGATTTCTGTGTGTTGATTTTATATCCTGCAACTTTACTATATTCATTGATTAGCTCTAGTAATTTTCTGGTGGAGTCTTTAGGGTTTTCTATGTAGAGGATCATGTCATCTGCAAACAGTGAGAGTTTTACTTCTTCTTTTCCAATTTGGATTCCTTTTATTTCTTTTTTTGCTCTGATTGCTGTGGCCAAAACTTCCAGAACTATGTTGAATAGTAGTGGTGAAAGTGGGCACCCTTGTCTTGTTTCTGACTTTAGGGGAAATGCTTTCAATTTTTCACCATTGAGGATAATGTTTGCTGTGGGTTTGTCATATATAGCTTTTATTATGTTGAGGTATTTCCTTCTCTTTCTGCTTTCTGGAGAGTTTTTATCATAAATGGATGTTGAATTTTGTCAAAGGCCTTCTCTGCATCTATTGAGATAATCATATGACTTTTATTTTTCAATTTGTTAATGTGGTGAATTACATTGATTGATTTGCAGATATTGAAGAATCCTTGCATCCCTGGGATAAAGCCCACTTGGTCATGGTGTATGATCTTTTTAATGTGTTGTTGGATTCTGATTGCTAGAATTTTGTTGAGGATTTTGGCATCTATGTTCATCAGTGATATTGGCCTGTAGTTTTCTTTTTTTGTAGTATCTTTGTCAGGTTTTGGTATTAGGGTGATGGTGGCCTCATAGAATGAGTTTGGAAGTTTACCTTCCTCTGCAATTTTCTGGAAGAGTTTGAGTAGGATAGGTGTTAGCTCTTCTCTAAATTTTTGGTAGAATTCAGCTGTGAAGCCGTCTGGACCTGGGCTTTTGTTTGCTGGAAGATTTCTGATTTTGCTTATTCTGAAGTCAATCAATGTGACCTAATGTTCTCTCCTGTGTGTTAAAATTTGTGTATAGTGGTTGTTCTGTTACAAATTAAAAATTCCTTCTAAAATTTGTGCTGAATCAAGCATTTGTGTGCTCTTTAACGTCCTTAGTAGAATACATTTTTTTCTTCACTAAGATATTTAAATACATTTAGTTCATATATCTCGTACAGCATCTCTTGGATTTTCCTTCTTTTTAAAGTACTTCATCCCAAACACTTCTTCAATATGAGTCTTAATGTGACCGTTCTGAGACCTTGAATGGCTGAATGTATTTTTATCTTGCCCACATATCTAAATGACAGGAAGTGCTAGGATCTTTTCTTTCAATTAAAAAAATTGATTTCTCATTCTATTTTCTATGCTTCTTAATCTGCTTTTCATATTTCCTATATCTTTTCTCTTTAGGTTTAATTTTGATAATTTCTTCAGTTTTGTTTTCCAAATCATTGTTTCAGTGGCCATGACTTATTTGCTATTGAACCTTTTATTGAATTTTTAATTTCAATTATGGTATTTCTCACCTCCAGAAGTTCTGTTTTATTCTTTTTAACATCTGCTTGCTGTTTAATCACAATATCCAAATTCTCTTCTATTTATTGAAATATATTCAACATACTATTTCACATTGTGGTTCTCATGATTCTGGTATTTGAAGTCATTGAGGATCTGATTCTGCTGTTTGATTCTTTTGGCTTTTGCTCATCATTTCTTGTGTGTGTGTGTTTAATTGAGGGCTGCTCTGTGACCCCATAGACGGCAGCCCACCAGGCTCCCCTGTCCCTGGGGTTCTCCAGGCAAGAATGCTGGAGTGGGTTGCCATTTCCTTCTCCAATCATTTTTCTATGATGAAATGTCTACAGCTTTTTCAAAGTGAACTTGCATTTGTTTCTGTCTCATATTTGAGAGCACTAAGAACCTGGTCCCCTATCAACTAAACTCCTAATCTGAGGTCCTTTAGACCATTCAGTAAGTATAAATTTGGGTTCAGTTATACATGAAGATGAAGATCATGGCATCCAGTCCCATCACTTCATGGCAAATAGATGGGGAAACAGTGGAAACAGTCAGACTTTATTTGGGGGGGCTCCAAAATCACTGCAGATGGTGATTGCAGCCATGAAATTAAAAGACGCTTACTTCTTGGAAGAAAAATTATGACCAACCTAGATAGCATATTCAAAAGTAGAGACATTACTTTGCTGACTAAGGTCCGTCTAGTCAAGGCTATGGTTTTTCCTGTGGTCATGTATGGATGTGAGAGTTGGACTGTGAAGAAGGCTGAGCGCCGAAGAATTGATGCTTTTGAGCTCTGGTGTTGGAGAAGACTCTTGAGAGTCTCTTGGACTGCAAGGAGATCCAACCAGTCCATTCTAAAGGAGATCAGCCCTGGGTGTTCTTTGGAAGGAATGATGCTTAAGCTGAAACTCCAGTACTTTGGCCACCTCATGTGAAGGGTTGACTCATTGGAAAAGACTCTGATGCTGGGAGGGATTGGGGGCAGGAGGAGAAGGGGACGACAGAGGATGAGATGGCTGGATGGCATCACTGACTCGATGGACATGAGTTTGAGTGAACTCCGGGAGTTGGTGATGGACAGGGAGGCCTGGCGTGCTGCGATTCATGGGGTCGCAAAGAGTCGGACACGACTTAGCAACTGAACTGAACTGATACATGAAGAAAAGTCTTTCCCAGTGGTTCAGTGGAAAAGAACCCACCTGCAATGAAGGAGATGTGGGTTAGGTCCCCGGATCAGGAAGATCCTCTGGAAAGGGAAATGGCAATCCAATTCGGTATTCTTGCCTGGAAAATCCCATGGACAGAGAAGTCTGGGGGGCTATGATCCATTGGGTCACAAAAGAGTTGAATACAACTGAGTGACTAAACAATAATACATGATTTCTGAAGAGGAATGTCTTATCTTTTCCCCTCTCTATTCAATGTTTGAAGGCAATTTTCCCTTAAGTGCTTTGGAGTTATGTTTATGATTTACATTTTATCCTTATACTGAGAGTGAGGGCCTTTGGGATCCTTGCTTTGTCAATAGGTCTCCCAATATATGATCTACCTTGGGAGGGTCTAGGACTTGTTTCCTAAACCCTGTTGAGGCTTTGGCAGCTGATGGTCAAGACTTACTGATCTGGTAAATTTTCAGAGTGAAAGATGTTCCTTATGTTTCTGGATTCCCACTTTTACCTTGTTTTTGGCTGAAGTATTACTTATTTTCTTGCTAGTTCATGGATACTTTGCAGATGTTTCTAGTTTTTTCTCCAGTGTTTTTTTATTTAAATAAGAGAAGTGAAAGTTTGGGCAATACTTTAAAATTTCTGTTGATGATATTATATAAGTGTGCTTATAGAGGACCTCTGAAGAGTTAGTCTCTCTCTCCCCTTTAATTTGGATTTAAGATGTCCTAGTCCTGAAAATTGTTGATCACTCTTAGGGCATGTATATCTTTTGGTCCAAACAATTACTCATGTAGAGTCCTGGTCCTCGTATCAAATTAAACTGATGGGAATGAAAAGAAACTGTGTTGATCTTAGTATGGAGCTGACTGGACCATTTTGTTGGTGCTCTGTACCCAGCATATTAGTCAGAGTTTTCCAGAGAAACAGAACCAGTAGAATGTGTATGAATGTATATGTACATACATATATATTATTGGTAATTGGCTTATGCAATTATGGAGAGACTAACAAGTCCCATCGTCTGCAAGCTGAAAACCCATGAAAGCTGGTGATGGGGTTTCTCTGAGCCCAAAGGCCTGAGAACCAGGGTGGTCTCTGAAGATCCCAGTCCAAGGGTTAGAGAACATGAGATGATATCCTAACTCAATTATTGAGGCAGGAAAAAGAGGGAAAATGGAGCTAATTCCTCCTTTTCCACATTTTGTTCTGTTTAGGCCCTCAACAGATTGAATAATGCCCATCCACTTTGGGGAGGACAATTTACTGCATCCATTGATTCAAATGTTGACCTTATGGCAACTGGACTTGGCATGGTGATCATTTTGAAAGGTATAGAAATACTGGATCATTATACTATATAACAGGAACTAAAATGTTGTTCGTGTGCTAGGTCAATTATACTTCAAAAAACAAACAAGGAAACTCATAGAAAAAGATCAGATTTATGGCTACCCAGAGGTGGGAAATGGAGGGAGGGGAAATGGGATGAAGGCAGTCAAAAAGTATAAACTTCCAGTTATAAGATAAATAAGTATTAGGGATGTAATGTACAACATGAAAAATATAGTTAACACAGCTCTACGTTATATATGAAAGTTGTTGAGAGTAAATCCTAGGAGTTCTCATCATAAGGAAAACTTTTTTTTTCTCTTTAATTTTGTATCTCTATGATGATGGGCATTCACTAATGTATTGTGGTAGTCATTTCATGATGTATCTAAGTCAATTCATTATGCCATTTACCTTAAACTTGTACAGTGCTGTATGTCAGTTATACCTCAATAAACCTGGAAGAAACCCCTCCCCCCAAAATGCTCATCTCATCCAGAAACACCCTCACAGACAAACCCGGAAATAATGTTAATCTGAGCCCCCTGTGGCCAGTCAAGTTGACACATAAAATTAATCATCACACATAATGATGTTTAAAATAGGTAACCCAGACTTTAGGAATTGTACTGGTTTATCATGAAAGTCTTTTTCTGGACATAATAGTAAGATGATATCCTTCCTAATCTTGGGGGCAAGATTGTAATGGTTGTTCCCATTCATTCCTTCTAGAATAGAAAAAGAGGTGGGTGTTTGACTTGGAGAGGGAAGGTCACCCCAACCTGTCAGTTTTCAGAAAGAGGACTGGGAAGAATTGAGCTAAGACTCAGAGAAAAGGAGAAGTGGCAGGTTCTTAATGCTCAGAGTTTTTGCTTCTGATGTTGTTTTTAATGTAGCTAGCAATAATTACATTTGTTGATATTTTGTTTAATACTCAAGTTATTTATATATCTAATAAAAGTTGAAAACATATATAATAATTTTTAAAATTCTAAGTAAACTTTAATTTACTCTAGAATATCAGCAATATAATTTAAATCATTTTTTTTGCTGCCATACTGTTATTTCTTCCTTCTTAGGATTATCACTATATTTATTTTGATATCTTCTTTTTGCTTCAGTAATATTATTTTGATACCTTTCTGGAATCTCAGTTATCTTAGCAGAGCCTGAACAGTTAAGCTGTAGATCCCCTGTCTCTGTTTTAGAAGGATTTGTGAACTTGGGTTGGAAAACATCACACCTTGATATTTACTAAAGTTGCACAGAATCTCACTGAAATGTAGCATTTACTTAAACTGTAGAAAAAGTTATCATTTCGCTACTGCTGCATAACAAACACACGTCAATGTCATTCAACAACAGCCATTCATTTCTCGTGCATCTGTAGGTCAGTTGGAAGAGCTTTTCTGATCTTAAACTTCCTCATACCTTGGTGGGTTGTGTGATCTACAGTGAGCCAAGCCAGTGGATTCTGCCTTTTGCTGCCCTTTTGTAGGCTGGCTGGGCAGTTCTGTGCCAAGTGTCTTTCATTCTCCTTAGACTAGTAGACCACTCTGGGCAAATTCTTCCCATGGTGATGAAGAATGCACTAACACACTGGTGAAAACACATGAGGCTTCTTCAGGCCCAGGTTCAACAATGGCACACAATCTCTTTGGCTAAAACAAGTCATGTGCTAGAGTTCAAAGCCTAGTGTGGGGAAGTACACTTCGCATTTTGTGAGTGGAATTGCAAAGTCACAAAGAAAAACTGAATACAGAAGAAGTGAAAAATTTCAGCCTATCTCAGCAGCAAACTTCAGAAGTTTAGGCACAATCAAAGGCTTTATCACCAATAGAAATCACAGATACTTTGATATTTCTAGATAGTAGTTCCAGAGATCTGTAAATATTATTTTTGTTCATCATACTTTGAAATTGTGATTGTTATTCAACCTGCAATAAGCAAATATTATTTCATGGGAGAAAAGTCACCCTACCTGCAGATGTTCAGGTGATGTAGCTGGCCAACATTTGGGCAGCTTTCTGCCACCAAAGATTGAAGTATCACCCTGGTGATCCAGACATCCACATTGCTTTCTAGTGTTCTTGTATTAATATGTGGAAAGAGATAAGGTCCTCCCCAAAGTTTAATGTTCCAAATCAAATGAAAACCAACTGCCTTCACACTGCTATGCTATTGCAAAATAAAATTTAACTTGTCAATATTTCAAATGTATTGTCTTACTATTTACTACATTGATAAAGAAACCCAAAATTACTAGATCACATTTGTTTCATTTTAATATTTTGCTGACTATATTTCAATATAACAGGTTTCCTTTATAACTCTTTATTTTATATATTTTAAAATATTATTCTGACTAGGGGTTCCAAAGACTTTACCAAAGGGCCCAAGTACTCCATGACAGGAAAAGGTTCATGAGGTCTCTACTCTATGTATCTATTATCATCTAGTTCCTCCCAGATATGGTTTCTTTAAATAAGCCAACCTATTTCATCATGCTATGGGCTACTGAGGGAAGAGTCACATGTTTACACATGAGCCAGAGTATTGATTAAGTGGACAGAAATACGGCCTGACTCCTCACTGGCCACCATGGTGTGAGACATTCCCCGGGAGAAAGTGCATCTGGAAGAAGAGAATAGCAGAGGCTATCTGGTTTCTTGCCATATCCCCACAGAGAGATTCTCTTGCAGAGAAATGTAAAAGTTTTCTTTTTTTTTATGAAGAGATGGACAATTTTCACTCTGTACCTCGACTCTCTCAGTGGCTTCACAGGGCAGGTTTTTCTAGCAGGATTCTGAAGCTGTTCACTCATTACGTACTATCAAGCCTCCAGGAAGGCTGCTGCTGCTGCTAAGTCTAAACAATTGCAATTCTTTTTCCTACAGAGCTGCTCTGCCTCCAGACTCCTCAAAGCAGAGCTCCAGGCAGCAGGCAACACTAATGGTGAGGGCTGGCACACTGGATAAAACTTATTCACCAACCCAACTCTGCACTTTTCCTACCTTCCCTCCAGAAGGAAATACAGTCATGCCCTGCTAACTCTCTGAGGTGCTGCCTTTGCTAATATATAAGGCTTGTTAATGGGCTGATGTTATTATTATTTCCTTCCAGGTAATAATATCTCTCTCTAAAGTGTAGAGAGTGTTTTCATGTGGAGGAATGATCTAAAAGCCAGAAGTTTCAGTGAGTCAAGTGAACAGGAAAGCAGCTAATATGACAAAAAGAGAATGATTTTTGGTATAATAAAAGTGAAGTGAACTGAAAGTCGCTCAGTCATGTCCAACCCTTTGTGACCCCATGGACTGCAGCCTGGCAGGCTCTTCTGTCCATGGAATTCTCCAGGCCAGAATACTGGAGTGGGTTGTCACTTCCTTTTCGAGGGGCTCTTCCCAACCCAGGGATAGAACCCACGTCTCCCGCATTGCAGGTGGATTCTTTACCATGTGAGCCACCAGGGAAGCCTAGTCACTCAGTAAATGTCAGTTCCAGTTCTGTTTGTGTGTGAGTGCTTCCTGATTGCCTAGCTCTGTGACAAAATGTAAGTTTAAGATATGGACCTTTTCTTTGCCTGTGTGTGCGCATAGTCGTGTCTGACTCTTTGCAACTCCGTGGATTAGCCCACCAGGCTCCTCTGTCCATAGAATTTTCCAGCCAAGAATACTAGAGCAGGTTGCCGTTTTTCACTCTAGGGGATCTTCCTGACCCAGGGATCAAACCCGTGTCTCTTGAGTCTCCTGCATTGGCAGGAGGATTCTTTACCATTGCACCACCTCGGAAGCCCCATTTCTTTAAGAAGGTTTTATTTATATCGTTGAGATGTTAGAGGACAATCTTTTCTTTTCCCCAGTGATTACTGTGTGGCAGGCAGCAACGTGGGCAATACAAGCAACTTAAAATTTGGAAGGAAAAAACAGCCGGCTGTTGGTTGTGTTGTCTATACAATCTCAGACCAGCAGCTGAGTTTTTTCACTGAACTCTTGAGTATTAGAAGGCAGCCTAAATTCTTTACTTGCTGCCCAGCAACTTGAGGATGGAAAACACATCGTTTGATTAATTAAAAGCAAAAGGTTGGATCTTACTTACCTTTCCATTCTTTAATTAACAAAGCCCACAGGCCACATGAGGAAGTAATAACACTCATTATGTTGTGATGAAGGACTGTGATGATGAGTTAAGTCAGACGGGACTCCAGGCATGATTTCCTTCAAGGCTTCCCCAAGATGTTGCCCTGAACATAGACAGATCCTTACTTGTTGAAGAATTCCATCTCACCAGTCCAAGCACGTGCTTCTTCAGAGAGTACAGTTCCTATTGCAAGGGAAAGAAGAGCCCTTGAAACAAAGGGTTATATCTTAATTAAGCCTAGGCATCCTTTCTGGAATTTCCTTTATTGAAAGAACACCTCCTTTGATTTGTATCTGTTTGTGTTAGTCTTTGAAACAACAACAAAAAAAAAGATTGATCCCTTCCAGGCAGAACTGCCCCATTTGAATGATCAAAAGCCATGTCAACTGACTTACAAACCAACAAATTATTTTCTTATTGTCCTTTAAATCTTCCAGGAAGCACCAGGAAACTTTTGAAGACAGTCTTCATTCCCCAGGCTTTGTTCACCGTCCTTCATGTCTGTGGGTGGTCTCAGGGAATTTGAGGAAATGACAAGCACTCATTCTGTGCAGGTGGAAACCCCCATCCCACCTTCCCACTTCCTCCAGAGTTCTTGGCTCCAGTGATCAGAGTATGAGAGCTTTTCTTACTGTGTCACCAAGGCACTGCTGAAATTTTTAGTTAAGTGACTTCTCACCCACAGGGAAAGTGAGCTTTAAACTAACACCCACTGCTCATTCAACTACAGCAATATCAGTTAAGATGCTGTCTCCACAAAAATGTAAAAGAGGAATGAAATAGCACACTCACTTTCTTAAGTCCACTCTCTGATGGGAATAAGGAATAACCCAGTAGCATTGTTATTATGAGACACTGAGTGTCAACATTTTTGCCCTCATTTCCCTTTTTTTTTTTTTTTTAGGCTAAGTTCAGCATCTCCATTATCTTTAAGAATCAGAGAAGGTGGTGGCTTTCCAGCTGGATTTTTTTTCCCCAGAAAGGAAATAAAGGACTGTGATAAGACTCTTTTTATTTAATGATCTTCTGATATGCCCCAAATTGAGCAGCAGTTGGGTTTTCTAGAATTCCAACAAATATGCTTTTTAAGTGACTCTCTAATGGAATACCTATAAAAATCCTTGCTTCTTCACATGAAGATTCATTTGCTAAGTTTGACGGTATAATAGAAGTCACCATTTTAAGTTAAATGAATTCTAAACTAAAACATTTTCATCTTTTTTTTTTAAATGATGTGAAGGAGTCTTTGCTGGAAATTTAGAAAATGTTTGTGGTTGACTTTGCATGCCACGTTTCAGCAAGTTGTAAATTTTATGGCTCTGGAAATACAATGTTAGCAGTGGAAATGCTGACCCTTCTCTGATTATAGTGGCACAAATAGCAATGCTATAATCTCTGTCATTGAAAAAAATCTCAGTGTTAGAACCTTGAACATGATCTGAATTGTAGAATATTTTAAAACTAACTGAAGAAAAAAACCCACAACTCTGTGGAGTCAATGCCTGTCTTTACCATGTTGGTTTAGCTATAGGTATGGAAGCCCTCCAAACATATTTTCTGCTTCTTATAGATCTGGACATAGTTGGCTAGGTTGTGAGTAGCCCCATTTCCAGTAATAGGCAGGTGGGATCTGAAACCTGAAATCTCTCATTAAATCTGATATGTGTTGTGATTAACATGAACCTGGGCTGACACCACCCTGGTACAAACTACCATTAACTCTTGCATGACTTATTGATATTACTGAAGCAAAATCCAGCCTCTGTACTCTGATAGCAAATTAAATCTCAGAGACAAAAAGTTTAGGGTGAAGTAGAAAGAATAGCTTTATTGCTTTGCTTGGAAAGAGGGCCACCACAGGCTAATGCGCTCAAAACCATGTGTCCTAACTTGGAGAGGGTGGTAAGAAGCTTTTAGTAATAGTTAACAGAGGGAGTGATCAGTTTGTGGATATTCTTCTGTTTGGTTGGTGGTGAGATAAATAGGAGTCACCATCATCAACCTTCAGGTTCTAACCAGTCTTGGGTCCATGAGTTCGTGGGTAGCATACCATTGTTAACTGTTAGCTTCTCCTATTTGGAGGGGGTTTCAGTATCTGCAAAACAGCTCAAAGATGTTGCTGTGTGTAATGGTGGGGAACCAGCACCTTGCCCCAAGGCTGCACTGCTCTTGCCCTTGACTGTTTGTTTCCCCCTGGTCTCACATCCTCTCCCTTCCCTAATTAACAGCTGTTTGAATCTGCCCCTTGAAACTCAGAGATGGCTAGGGAGGTTAAGTGAAGGCTGTTTCCTGTAATTAAAGAAATGGCAAAGATAGAAAAGCTTTGTGCCCAGGAGCCCCAGAGCACAGGACCCTACTCAGTATCATTACCTTTATCTGGTCTTCCCAAATTTTCCTCTGACACTCCTATCATCCATTCTTACGAAGCCTCCAATTTGGCAAACTGATTATATCTTTGAATTCTGTTAGTTTGCATCCTCTGAGAAGCATATGCCAAAACAGGATTAAATGTGTCTGTTTATTAACTGGGCGAAAAAGAGAGAGAGCTAACAAGATGAAGACACTTGTCAGACAGAGATACAGGTCCAGTCCCTCTGGAGGACATAGGTGGGAAGAGTGTCAGACTGCAGTGCAGTTCTAAGAAAGTGTCTCTATGCCTCATGAGGAGTCTGTGGATCAAAACTGCCATATGTCATGTCTTGTGAGTCTTCATTAGTATCCTTATGTCAACAAAAACCATCTGGTAGCTTAGACGGTAAAGAATCTGCCTGCAATTCAGGAGACCAGGGTTTGATCCGTGGGTTGGGAGGAAGATCCCCTGGAGAAGGGAATGGCAACCCACTCCGGTATTCTTGCTGGGAGAATTCCATGGACAGAGGAGCCTGGCGGGCTACAGTCTGTGGGGTCTCAAAGAGTCAGACACAACTGAGCAACTAACACACACACACATCTTGTGAGTCTGCATTAGTATCCCTGTGTCAACAAAAAAAATAATAAGTTGATGTAAGAAAGAAATGGAAAATGTTATTCAAGCTAAGTTGAGGATTATAACCTGGGAATAACATCTCAGAAAGCTCCAAGAATGGTTCTGCCCATTAGAAGTCAAGGTAGAGTTATATAAGGTTTTGGAAATGAGGACTGTATAGTAATCAGGTATTATTGTATATATTATTGGTGATTTATACAGTGAAGATCTAAGCATCATTGTGGCCCGTTACAAGATCAAGAAGGAATGTTATCTTTTAAAGAGTTGCTTACTGTGAAATAGGGACTTTATTTCTGAGAACATGTGCTGTACTCTGTTACTGGCTGACAACAGTTGTGGCAAGAGTGGCCTCAGCGTGCACATGGTGATAGACTCAGAGCACAGAACTTGGGGGCCACCAGAGGCAGCCACCATGAGTGTGTTATGAAGACCTCTAGCTCCTTCCTAATATCATCCTCACAGCTCTATCAAAGAAACAATCTTAATAAGCAATGTTTGTTCTGCAAATCAGGCTAGGCCTTTTCAAAATTATATTGTCACCACTAAGTATTGGGTTGCCCAAAAAGTTCATTGGGGTTTTTCTGTAACAGCTTATGGAAAAACCTGAAAGAACATTTTGGCCAATCCAATACTTCCAAAGAGAAATTCTGAACTATCTTTTGTGTCTTCCTCTTTGTGATGGTTAATTTTATTTATCAACTTGACAGAGCCACAGGGTGCCCAGATAAAGCTGTTGTTTAGTCGCTAGGCATGTCTGACTCTTTCGCGACTCCATGGACTGTAGTCCACCAGGCTCCTCTGTCCATGGGCTTTCCTAGCAAGAAGACTGAAGTGGGTTGCCATTTCTTTCTCCAGTGGATCTTCTGACCCAGGGATTAAACCTGCATCTCCTGCATTGGCAGGTGGATTCTTTACCACTGAGACACCAGGGAAGCTTGCCCAGATAGATAGTTAAACATTATTTCTGGGTGTTTCAGATGAGATTAGCATTTGAATCTGTAAACTGAGTAGAGTGAAAGCAGACTGCCCTCCTTGATGTGAGTGGGCCTTGCCAAATGAATGCAGTGAGGGCCTAAATAAAACAAAAAGGCTGAATAAGAGATAATTTGCCCTCTTTGCTTGACTGCTGACCTGGGGTAGCAGTCTTCTGCCCTCAGACTAGGACTTCTACTGTTGGGGCTCCTGGTTCTTAGGCCTTTAGACTCAGACCAAAACCACATTCCAGTCCTCTTGCCTGGAAAATCCCATGGACAGAGGAGCCTGTAGGCTGCAGTCCATGGGGTCTCAAAGAGTTCGACGCGACTGAGTGACTTCACTTTCACTTTTCACTTTCATGAATTGGAGAAGGAAATGGCAACCCCCTCCAGTGTTCTTGCCTGGAGAATCCCAGGGACAGGGGAGCCTGGTGGGCTGCCGTCTATGGGGTCGCACAGAGTCGGACACGACTGAAGTGACTTAGCAGCAGCAGCAGCAGCAGCAGCAGAACCACACACTGGCTTCTTGGTTCTCCAGCTTGCAGATTACAGTTTGGCAGATTTGGGGACTTCTCAGCGTCCTTCATTGTGTAAGCCAATTCCTTATAATAAATATTTCTCTCTCCATGTCTCTCTCTATATATATATCCTCTATTGGTTCTGTTTCTCTGGAGAAGCCTGACTAAGATGCTTTCTAAAACCAATGCTTTTCTATGGATTTCCCTGGTGGTCCAGTGGTTAAGACTTCACCTTCCAGTGCAGGGGGTGTAGACTTCACCTTCCATCCCTGGTCTGGGAGTTAAGATTCCACCTGCCTCAGGTCAATGCCCCGCCTCAAAAAAAAAAAAAAAAAAAACCACAAAACAGAAACAATATTGTAACAAATTCAATAAAGACTTCTAAAAAAATGGTCCACATCAAAGGAAATCTTTGAAACTAGAGAGCTTCTGTTTTTTCTTCAGATAAAGCCTAGCATTCTTTTAAAAACCTTGGAAGACTTCATTTCTCTACCTGTATTCTTGCCTGGGAAATCCCATGGACAGAGGAGCCTGGCAGGCTACAGTCCATGGGGTCACAAAAGAGTCAGACATGACTTAGCAACTAAACAACAACCATAAATTTTCATATCATTTCTATAAAGCATGGAGATATCTGAACACTTTTTGAGTTGATGAGGATTTATTGGTTAAGATTTTTGATCATAAGTAATGAAGCCAATTCTTGTTAACCTAAAAGAGGGGACAAAAGACTGAAAGGATATAGGGTAACTCACACCATCAGATGGTTTCTTGCCATCAAACAACTGTTGAATTTCACACTAGGTGGGAGAAACTGTATTCTCCAGTGTCATGATAGTGTTTTGAGTCCATAGCAATGAAATCTTTGACTTGGATTACCTGTTAAATCCCTGTTTGGCTAAACATTAAGCCTGGAAAATCATCAATTATAAATGAGAAGGGGCTTGAGTAAGACATAAAAATAAATAGAAAAGGAGCAGTTGGACAGGCATGAGGCAGAGCTCTCCAGAGCTCAGGATGCTGGCTTCTATGTAGTCGCCAACTCTGGTCTGTAAAATCCAGTAATCAATTGTATGAGACTTGGAGGAAATGCCAGGCCAAGGATTCATCAATGCCATCTGTATATTGCCACGCAATAGTCAACGGTTTAGGAACTTGTGTGAGGCTGTTTTCTGGCTGGACTGATTTATGGCTTTTAAAATGCTTTTTGTTCAAGCGGGAATATTCAAGGGGGAAAGGTCCATCTTTTTGATTTCCCCTTGTGATGATGGACTCAGACAGGCTATGAAGTTGGTGGATTTGGTAGATACGACTTTTACCCTTTTTACTTTTCCAACAGCTACGCTCAAGATAAAGCACTCTGCAATGTGAGTAATAGAACCGGGGAGACACAAACTTTCTCTGGCAGGAATACCTTCTAGGGTTTTTCAAAGTTGCCAAAGATCACGGGAAGAAGGGAACATGAGAGAGTAGTGGAACTATCCAAGCATATTTTGAAAGAGTCACAAAATTCAGCATGAAAGGAAATAAATATTAGAGATGACAATGAAGGAGAAAATGAATTCCAGAATCCCTGTACTACTCACTGAATTGAAACTGGTCTGCAGTCTTGAAGCGAATGAATAGAGGGTTATCTAGAAAATCAGGCTATTTTATGATTTTAGATCCACTGCCTATAGAAATTATTATTATATAATTTGAGTTTGAATTGTATTATCTCCTGTTTCTCTCCATAAAGTTAGCTGCTGCTACTGTGATAGGGAACAGGGAACAAGGAGGTAACACTGCGGCTTCTTTAGAACTGTCTTATTTATTGGAACATGTTGATGGAAGGCACATTAGAGACTTTTTAGCCTAGTAGTCCTATGATTGCAGTCCAGAGAGAATAAATGACTTGTCTGAAGTCACACAGTTAAAGATAAATGGAGCAGGACTTTTGGATTCTGTGTAGGCTGTAGGAAGCTGGGAAGAAAATTGTTCTCTAACAACCACAAAAAAATGGCCACTATGCAAATTCATAATTTTCTTGAACCTATCAGAGTACTCAGAGCTATAGGACAATTTCAAATGGTCTTAGGTTAACAATGATCTGAATGTTGACTTCCAGTAATATTTGACACAGTGGCTACTTCTTTTCCATGATGAACTTTCTTCACTTGGTTTCAAGGGCCCAACACTTTCTTTATTTCCTTTGTTCTTCACTGGCTGCTGCTTCTCAATTTCCTTCGACACACTGCCTACTGCACTAGATGGCTCAGAGGTTAAAAGCGTCTGCCTGCGATGCAGAAGACCTGGGTTCGATCCCTGGGTCAGGAAGATCCTCCTTCAGAGGTCCCTACTTTACTTCTAACCCATAATGTTGGAGTCGTATAGGACTCACCCTTGGTCTCCTCCCTTCTACAGTCACTCCATTGGTGAGCTCATCCAGTCTCAAGGCTTTGAATACCACTTCTGTTCTGGTGACTCTCATATTTATATCTTCAACTCAGCTTCCTTCTTGAACTCCAGACTGGGATATTAATTGACGTATTGTCATATCTTCCTAAATGTCTAGTAAGCATCTCAAACTTTATATGCCTCAACTTCAACTCTAAAGTCTCCCCCCACAAGGCTGCTCCTCTTGGAGCCTTCCAGTGTCGGTTGCAGCAGTTCCATTCTTCCCAATTTCTCAGGTCGAAAACCTTGGTGTCACTCTTTCTCTCACATTCCAAATCCTAATCATCAGGAAATCTGACTGACTACCTTAGAAATGTATCCTGAGTCTGACTCTTCTTCTTACCTCTACTGCTATCACTCAACCCAGTCACCCCCAATTTCCACTTAAATCATTGAAATATCCTCCTAATCAGTCTCCTTGTTTCTGGTCTTGTCCTTATTCCACTTTAGCCTGTTTCAAACAGCTACCAAAGTGGACTTTGAAACATAAATCAAATTATGCCACTTGTCTGTTCAAAACTATCCAGGACTCCCCATATTTAGAGTAAAAGCCTGGTATGGGCTGAATCATATCCCCTAAATTCAATTGAAGTTCCAACCCCCCAACACCTCAGAGTGTGTCTGTATTGGGAGACAGAATCTTTAAGAAGGTAATTAAAGTAAAATAAGATGGTATGGGTGGGCCCTGATCCAATATGATTAGTGCCCTTATAAGAAGAGGAGATGAGGACACTGATAACACATAGGCCAAAGGATAGTCACATGAACACACAGCAATAAGACAGCCATCTGCAAGTCAAGAAGAAAAGCCTCGGAAGAAACCAACCCTATCAACACCTCGATGTCAGAGTTTCAGCCTCTAGAACTGTGAGCCAGTTTCTGTTGTTTAAGCCACCTGCCGTGGTACTTGGTATGACAGCCCTCGAAAACTAATAGAAAGCTCAGATCCTTTCAGTGGCCCATGAGGACCCGCATGATTGGGCTCCCGGTTCCGTGTCTCACCTTGTTCCCTCCTCTCCCCCTCTCCCATGCTATTCCAGCCACACTGGTTTTGAGCAAGCCAGGTATACTCTTGCTTTAGGACTTTTGCTCAAAACTGTTCCTGCCTGGACTACTGTTCCTCCAAGTATAATGGGCTCATATACTCTCCTCTCTCTAGTCTTAGCTCAAATGTGACTTTCTTAATTAAACCTACCCTGAAGACTCTACTTAAAACTTCAATATTTCCCCTCTTCTTTCCCCAGTATTCACAACCCGTGTTCTCTGTTCTGTTACCTTCTAACATGATATAATTTACGTGCTTGTTATGTTTGATATTGTGCCAGAAGTGTCTATTGCTTCTCCATATCTACTCTTTACCATTCTCCATCCTGCTCTGTGCCCTGAGAAGCTTACATCTGTGGGTGGTATCAACAATCTTCCTTGCTCTCTGGCTTCTAGTTGAGTTCAATCACAAGAGGCTCAGTCAAAAATTAGATGTGGGGAAAAGAGAGAGTTCAGGCTGTGTATTTCCCCCAGTTCCTCTGTCAAAGGAGGCTAGTGTCAGCAGTGTCCCCTTGCTGTTGGGGAAGCAAGGAGTTGAGGGATTGGCAGACTTTCAAGGGCTCTGGTGGGCTGACTTCATCTGTGGAGCCTGTTACTCACAAGAGTGTCATTAATTAGTTCACTCTCAGAGGTGTGTTTCCTGAGTGAGTCTGAGCTTGTTCAGCTGACTTTCAGAATGAAGGCCTGACTATAGTTGGCTTGCAAAACCATGTTTGCTGAAGTGTGTTTTTGTTGATTACGTGAACTAGTTTAAAAGTGGTTCTGATGACTACTTATTACCATGGCTATTACTTTCTCTAACTGAGTGGCAGGTTCTGGATTTTCACCTCTCTGCCATGCTGTGCTTTCTTCTTTTCAAGCCTCCAGCAATAACTTCCTCCTGTTGCTAACCTCAAGGTGCTTTATTAGGAAAGCGTCATTGAGCTATGCGTATTTACTCCATTTGAGTGTATAGTCTATTTTCTGAAGGATCCTAATACACTGCTTGTTTGTTTGTTCTTCTGCCCCTCCTAGAAAGTACACTCTATGAAGACAGGGACTTTTCCCCCTAGTGTTGCTTCTAAGTGCCTGCAACAGTATCTGGCATATAATGGTACTCAATACATATTTGTTGTTTACTTGATAGACTTATCCTAGAGTTCTTGTCAGATATAAATTGATACCTCTCAATCCATACTCTACATCTCTCAATCACTGTTTAATGTTTATTTTGTTCTCTGTATAAATATCTCAGTACTATTTCCTGATTTATATTTCTCTCTTCATCTTGTCCTGTCCAGAATTTATGTCATCTAATGAATGCTTTCTTTCAATGACTATATTTAATTTTATTTCTAATGGTTCATTTTCTAATCCATCTGTCCTGATTTCATTTCTGGCTGTTTCTGCGTCACAATTCTTTGTTCTTTTTATAGCTACTATGCTTCTTTCTTCTCTCTTAGGCCCATAGACATACTTACATTAAAGTTGTTTTTAGTTCAATAGTATTTTGCTTGGCTTGATATTTTTTCTCTCTTGATCGTAGATTTTATTGACTATTTTTCTTAGTTTTCCTCATTTGTTTTTGAATTTTGGTATATAGGCTCATCTTGAATTGGAATTTTCTTTTTATTCTTTGGTTTTGCTCTCTTTCTCTCTCTGGGCTCCCCTTACCCTAAGTAGGTAGTCATCTGTGGTTGACTCCATTCAATACTCAAGGGATTTAATAGAGAACCAGGTTGTACTTTGGACTCCAGACCTATGGTGATATTAAAGAGAGAGTAAATTCTATCACTAAGCATGTGGACAACTTGGTCCTGGATTGGGGATTATAGCTGCATTCTCCTACAATAGTAGATAAGTGGGCATAATTAAAGCACAGCTTCAGGATGTGGTTAACTGAAGTATTTTCAGCCTTTTTAAGGGCAGAAAACCATACTCGAGTCCCTGGATTTAAACAGTGATTTGGCTCGGGTCCCAGACTATCTACAGCTTTACCACACTTTCTGGTTTGTATTTCTATTCTGTCTGTGGTTCACAAAATGATAATATTCTATTTGAAGGAGGTTAGGCTGTTTCTGTTTTCTTTAAAAAAAAAAATTTTTGTCTATCGATGCTGTGTCAGTACTTTGAAGCAGAGATTTCTAATACATCTTGATTAGGAGTCAAATAGTCTCCCATAACAATTTTTAATGAATACATGATATTTCATTGGGGCAACTGCAGATTAAGCTTTGCAGACTAGATACATACATTTACTTCTACTTCTTCAAGTCTCACAAAATGACAGTTATGGTCCTATTTAAGAATGCCTGTGCCCAGCCCTCCTATTCCACTTCTCTGCTTGTCTTTCTCCAAAGGGTTTATATATAACCTTTGAACAAACTATAAAATTACTATATATTTTATTTATTATCTATCTCCTTCCACTAGAATATAAACCCCACAAGGGGAGGGCAGAGATTTCAACTTTTGATTCATATCTATTCTCAGCACATTGGATAGTGCCTGTTATCCTGGTAGGTCCATAAATGTTGTTGTATAAATGGATGAAAAAGGGAATTAAAAAAGCATAAGTCACAATGATGAGAATGAGAGCAGAAACAACTGATGGCCATAAAGTCAACATCTTGGATGCTGAAAAACTGATCCATCAGAGATACTGATACATTGATCACAAAAATTACTACTTCTTCTTTACTCCCTTTATCTATGGTCATTGCAGTGTGACTTTACAGGTCCTTCCATGAAGAAATGAAGTCTATTTCCCTGTTTCTTAAATGTGAACTGGCTTTGTCATTTGCTTTGACCAATAGAAAGGGACAGAGTGGAATTTTACCAGTTTCAGCCTAGACTTCAAAGGTGAAAGTGAAAGTCACTCAGTCATGTCCGACTCTTTGCGACCCCATGGACTGTACAGTCCATGGAATTCTCTAGGCCAGAATACTGGAGTGGGTAGCCTTTCCCTTCTCCAGAGGATCATCCCAACCCAGGGATCGAACCCAGGTCTCCTGCATTGCAGGCAGATTCTTTACCAGCTGAGCCAAAAGGGAAGCCCAGACTTCAAAAGGGCCTGTCTATTTTTGCTCTGAATCTAGGAATCCCTGCTTCTGCCATAAAGAATTTAGGGCTAATCTGATGGAATATGTAGCCTATAACTGAGTTAACCCAGTCATCTTCATCAAGATGAACAGTGTATCAGTGAATTTAGCCAAGACTGGCAAAACTACCTTCCAGGCTTACACCTGACTGCAGATGTCTTAGAAAGTCCAGCTGAAAGCAAAAACATTGGTTCATAGACTCACAAGTAATCATAAATGATTCTTGTGTTAAGCAATGAATTTGGGGGCTAGTTTTTAATATAACGATAGCTAATTGATACAATAACTCATTTAGCAAACCAGGAAAGGCTGAAAACTAAGCCCACAGTGAGGAAGTCAACTGGTTCCTGTTGCCAGATTTCCCTACAGAATCAGAGCTATCATGTTCCATTTCAATGTAGAAAAGATGGTTCAAAGTCTTTATCTATTTTATGTTTTATTTTTAAAATTTATTTATTTTTTATTGAAGAAAAATTACTTTACAGAATTTTGTTGTTTTCTGTCAAGCATCAACATGAATCAGCCATTAAGTGAAGTCACTCAGTCATGTCCGACTCTTTGCAACCCCATGGACTGTAGCCTACCAGGCTCCTCCCTCCGTGGGATTCTCCAGGCAAGAGTACTGGAGTGGGTTGCCATTTCCTTCTCCAGGGGATCTTCCCAACCCAGAGATGGAAGCCGGGTCTCCCGCATTCCAGGCAGACGCTTTAACCTCTGAGCCACCAGGGAAGTCCAACAACAGGATTTTGTTGTTTTCTGTCAAGCATCAACATGAATCAGCCATAGGTATACATATATCCCCTCCCTTTTGAACCTCTCTCCCATCTCCCTTCCCATCCCACCCCTCTAGGTTGATACAGAGCCCCTGTTTGAGTTTCCTGAGCCATACAGCAAATTCCCATTGGCTACCTATTTTACATATGGTAATGTAAGTTTACATGTTAGAACCCTAGATCTTTTTCCCCAGTGTATGTATCCAAACAAATATTCCTTTTGCATTTTGGCATAAGTTGAGAAGTTTACTTTCTGGAGATGTCTCTGGACTCAGACATACGAGGTACATTGGGCATCAGAGGTAGTGAAGGAATCATTCTAAAAACAAGAAACAATTAAAAGTCCTCAGGGATCATGGTACAAATCTGAGCTCGCAATTTGTTTCCCAGGACAATAGCGGACAAGCTTAAACCTCTACATGGGATATTGGAGGGAAATTTGATCTGTCCATGGAAAAGAATTTATACACATGACCAGGTACCACCCAATGACCCTTCAACAAAATCTACCAGTTGACAAGCTCTGGCTCTCTACCTAGAGGGTTTCTAATCAGTGCTTAAATATGAAGTTTTAGTCAAGAATCATTGGCTGTGTGAGGGAAGTCTTTTGTATGAAAGCCAGCTGCTGCTGCTAAGTCACTTCAGTCGTGTCCGACTCTATGCAACTCCATAGACGGCAGCCCACCAGGCTCCCCTGTCCCTGGGATTCGCCAGGCAAGAACACTGGAGTGGAAGCCAGAGTCCAAAACAAATAAACAGAAAAATTGAATATGGACAAGATGGAGACACTGAAGGAAGCAGAATAAAACTTAAAAAAAAAACACCCCCAAATTAATGTCTGAGAGAGATGAGAAGATATTGTACCCTCAAAAGAAGACAGACAGTACTTAAGAAATAATCAGATAATAAGAACAAGCTTTTAGAAATAAAATACTGACAGAAGAAATAAAAAATTTAATAGGGGAGTTGGATGGTAAAGTTGAGGAAATATTCCCAAAGGCAGAAAAAAAGTCAAAGAGATGAGGTCATGAATAAAAAAAGAGTGTTTAGAAGAGAAATCCAGGAGGCTTAAAATAGCATTCCATAGGATCAAAATTTATTTACTCAGCATTTTTATGGCTTAATATTAAAACTGTTTTCGATTTTTGCAATTATCGGCAGTTCTTGCAGTGAATGCCTTTGAAGCTAAATTTTGATCTGTGCCATGATTATTTCCTTGGGATAAAATTACAGAATGAAATTACCAGATTAAAATATATAAACATGTTAAAGGCTTTTGATACGTGTTGCCAGACAGAAAGATTGTTTCAATTTATAACACCAGGATATGAGAACAGTTGTTTGTGACTTTTTCTTAAATTCAATCATCTTTGTCTCAATCTATCTGGTAATGGGTTCCCACTGTATCAACAATAGGTATGGGAATTGGCAGTTACAATTTACTTTTATTTCCCAACAGGATTAAACAAATTATCATTGGCTAAAATCCTGACTTGTCTGGGTACATTCTGCTTTGTTCCATAAATCAAAAACCTAGAGAAATCCAGTATTGCTTACAAAAAACTCTGTGATGCCGAGCTTGCTTACTTTCACCATTGCTGTTTCAGTGTTTGTCTATTTTTATATTTCTCTATAAACTACATATTTTGAACTGCTTATCAGGGTTATGGACTTCTTATTGGTTCATAGAAAAGATAGAGCTCCTAGTTTAGAACAAGAAGACTAGGTCAGGCAAAAGGAGAAGGTGACACAGGGGAAGAAAAGACATTCCCTGCATTTCCAAGTATTTAGTTTTCTTGGTAACTTTACCAGTGAAACTGACTGGAAAAAAGAAACTGATTAGACATGAAACTTGTAGCTTACCAACTGGTATCTGGTCTCTGGGAAATCACCCAACCAGCAACTCTTAACTCAGTAAATTTAATAAAAGGCAGACCTGAAAGGGCCAATATTGATGGTCTGTCCAGATGAGAAAATTGGAGTGCCCCCTTCCCCTTAGAAATAAAGAGACTTTTGTTAGTGGGCTCATAGATGCAGAGAATAGTTGCTATACCAGTTTCACATTGGTTCCCATGTTTGAGCCAAAACTAATTTCCATGACGCTGGGTTTTTCCAGATAATTTTCCAGGAAAGAGAGATAGGATATAGGTTACATAAGAGGCTGTACTCAGTTGCTCAGTAGATAAACCTGAACATAACTCCCTGTTACTGTTAGGCCAGATTGTGACTTTAAGGCATCCAAAAAAACTAAAAACCCCACAAAAAAATCACACACTCACTCACTCACCAAAAACCAACCAAACAAAAGACAATACCAACATGGCCAAACTATTTTCCTTGCTTCTGAACATACCACTCACTTTAGTTTTTGAGCTTTTAAGACACACTGTCCCTCCTAAGCATCCTTCTTTCTGTTTATTTCAATCCAGCTTTCATGTCCACCATTCTGCCACAAGCGCTCTCATCAAGATCATTATAGATTTCCAAATTATAGATTGCCAAATGCTGCATATTCTTTTCTCAACTTCTTGTTGAGAAATGAATGATTGGGCTGCTTTAAAATTTTGGTTTATTTATTTTTAACTGGAGGGTAGTTGCTTTACAATGTTGTGTTAGTTTCTGCTGTACAGCAAACTGAATCAGCCATACGTATACGTATATCCTCTCCTTCTTGGACCTCCTTCCCTCCCTCACCCAGCCCCATCCCACCTGTGTTCATCCCCACAGAGCACTGAACCAGTCTCCCTGTCCTATACAGCAGGTTCCCGTCAGCTATTTATTTTACACACAGTAGTGTACATATGCCAATCCCAATCTCCCAACTCATCCCACAGTCGTCTCCCCCACCACTGTGTGCACATGTCCATTCTCCAGATCTCGAGTCTGTCATACAGAGTGAAGTAAGTCAGAAAGAAAACAAACATCATATATTAACACATATATATGGAAGCTAGAAAAACAATACCAATGGATCTATTTGCAAGGCAGGAATAGAGACAAACAGGCTGTTTTTCATTCATTTTTCTTTACTCTTACCTGTCTTTTAAGAAAATATAGGTTAATTGGGCATACTGATGAATCTCTTAATTCAAATTTGTGAGATGTAGTTTTGACTAATAAGTGACAACATTTTGTCCACCAAATCTCAGTAATTTAGATGAAACCTTTTCCCCCTCCTTTTTCTCTTCCCTCCCTTCCTTCCTTCTTTTGTTCCTTCAACTTCCTTCCTACCTCCCTCTTTTCCTTCCTCAGTTCTCTCCTTTCTTCTTCTCCAAACATTTATAGAGCAAGAATACTTACTCTATAATACCAAAGCTACTTAAAACACAAACACTAAAACACTTGAAAAACAGAGCTTCCATATAATCTAGCAATCCCACTCCAGAGAAAACCATAATTTGAAAAGATATGTGCAACCCAATTTTATTGCAGCACTATTTAGCCAGGACAGGGAAGCAACCTAAATGTCCATCAACAAAGGAAGGGATAAAGAAGGTGTGGTACATATACACTATGGAATATTACCCAGCCATTAAAAAAAAAAAAGAAATAATGAGTAACTTTCATCAGTAGTGGCAACTTTCCAAAAGGACATTTTCATCATGTCCAAAGAGAAAGTTTCATCATGTTCAGTTCTTATATCAAGCAGGTAGTATTGCAATATATTTGCAGTGTGAATTACAGCTAATGTTCTGAAAATATACGTGAATTTTGGGGATGCCTCATATGGCAATTAAGCTCTGGAAAGATTAACATCATGCCTCTATTTTTTGAAAAGTGCACTCACTTAAAAAAAAACTTTTAAAAATCTCCAAAATAATGCTTACCCGTTACCCATTACAACCAGTGGAGAAGGAAATGGCAACCCACTCCAGTATTCTTGACTGGGAAACCCCATGGACAGAGGAAACTGGTGGTCCACAGTCCATGGGGTGGCAGAGTCAGACATGATTGAGCGACTAAGCATAGCACATTGCAATGAGTAAAACCATGCAAAAATATATAAATAATAAGTGTAAAATGTCCACCTTTCCTATGCCCATCCTCTGGAGATGATGTTAACAGCTTGCTGGGTATTCTTTATGATTTTCTATCCTTAAACAAAGATGTGGAGCCATATGGAGAACTTTTTCTTATTGGCTTATGTTTTACTAAAACTATAACATTACTCTGCAACTTGCATATGTGATGGTATAATGTATCATGTACATTTTCCCCAGATTAATGACTTTAGATTGAACTGTGTACTCCAATGTATTAATTTTTTCCTTTTTTTTTTAAAAAATAAATATGCAAGTTTGCTAGTGTTCTGCCTTTAAAAAAAAGCTTCAGCAAATGTCCTTGGATGTACCTTCTCATGTGTTTTATTTCTTTTTCATAACATCCCCAGAAATGCTCCTGGTGGTTTGTACTAAGAAAGCCCATTCTAGATGTCAGGAGCAGTGAAAAATGCATCCAACAAAAGAGCAGGTGTGGGATAGTGCTTCACACGGGGAGCAGTGTGAGAGAAGATCCTGAGCCGTGTTCTGTGTTTGCTGTGTGTTGGGAAAACCTCCATGACTTCATTCCTTCCCTTGAAATTAAATTATTCATGCTTTCCTTGTCATCAAAATAGCTCCTCATTATTTCTGCTATCTATAAGATGCTGCTTATTTATCACATATACATGATTATATGTAGAATACAAATGACTGCTGGCTCAGTAGCTCCCACTCACATTTCCCCTAAACCGTTTACTTAAAAATTTTTCCAAAGGGATGCTTATATGCTGCTCAGAAAGCTGGCTGAAGAAGCTTTATGCTCACTTGCCATCATGAGGTGACAGTATTCTTGTCAAGGGGCTGCCTCCAAATGCTCCATGCTTCCAGTCCTCTCAGTCCTTAAAGTCCCAGGATCTGCCGTCTGCCTTTGGGACCCCTGATGACTCTGCTATGTATAGTCACACAAGGTTTTTCCTGAACTGCACCCATGACTTTCTGGCTCTCTTGTTTCTCTAACCACTAGGCCTCAAACTCAAGGGACTGGATGGAAAGCAGTCACCAAACCACCCTTTCCATTGTTGATTTCTTCTTTTGGAAGCTCTTATCTTTGGGGCAATCTATTGATGATGTCCTCTTCCAAGACAAGTTTCAGGATAAAGGTTTATATGTGTACAAGAGGAAGCAAATAGATGTATTTAGAGGAGGAAGGCAACCTATTCCAATTGCCCTGTTACATATATATCTATAAGATATAACTATGTTCAATATTCTGAAATTGAAGTGTTCTGTTAATTAAATATGAGGGTTTTTTTTATGAATGATGAATAAGAAAAGAAAGAAAGAAAGAAAAGAAAACCCCAAATGGAAATCGTTACTTTTACTGCATTAATACAAGTGAAGGGCTTATTTTCATATTTGGTGGGGTTTCATATGCAAACACATATGTAGTGAGAAAAACATAAAGAAAAAAAGTATAAGAAGAGATTTCTGAAAATCTTACTTATTTTTATTTGAAGGTTAATTGTTTTACAATATTGTATTGGTTTCTGCCATATGCCAACATGAATCAGTAATAGGTTTATGTATGTCTCCTCCCTCTTGAACCTCCCTCCCACCTCCCACCCCATCCTGCCCCTCTAGGTTGACAGCTTATTTCTGTTTAGTGCCAAATAATATTATCTTATATATCCTGGGGGTGTGTGTGTGTGTTAGTTGCTCAGTCATGTCCAACTCTTTGCAACCTGATAGACTGCAGCCCTCCAGGCTCCTCTGTCCATGGAATTCTCCAGGCAAGAATACTGGAGTGGGTTGCCATTCCCTTCTCAGGGGATCTTTCTGAACCAGGTATTAAATCCAGGTCCCCTGCATGGCAGGCAGGTTCTTTACCATCTGAGCCACCAAGGAAGCCCATTCTTGGTATACTATAGTTTATATATCTAATCACCTACTGAAGGGCATTTTTGTTGCTTCCAAGTTTTAGCAACTATGGGTAAAGCTAATATAAACATCTATGTGTAGGTATTTGTGTAGATATCAGTTTTAAATTCCTTTGGGTAAATAGCAAGGCGTGTGATTGCTGAATCATGTGGTAAGTATAAACCAGCAAACTATCTTCCAAAGTGGCTGTCCTACTTGGCATTCCCACCAACAATGAATGCGAGTGCCCATTGCTCCACATCCTTGACAGCCTTTGGTGTTATCAGTGTTCCTGATTTTGGTCATTGTAAAAGATAAGTATGGGTATCTCACTGTGGTTTTAATTTGCATGTCTCTGATGATGTGTGATGTGGACAGTCTTTCTCAAGTGCTCATTTGCCATCTGTTTTCCTCCTTTAGTGAACTGTCTGTTAAGATCTTTGGCCCAATTTTTGATTAGATTGTTTGCTTTCTTACTGTTGAGTTTTAAGAGTTCTTTGTGTATTTTGAATACTGTCCTTTATCAGATGTGTCTTTTGCAAGTATTTTCTTCTATTCTGTGATTTGCCTTCTCATTCTCTCTTCTTTTTTTTTCCTAACACATTTCTTTCTTTTTTTTTTAATTTTTATTTTTACTTTATTTTACTTTACAATACTGTATTGGTTTTGCCATACATTGACATTCTAACACCTTGTTTAGTACCAGAAAGTTAGCCCTTAATCAAACTGATACATTTATACAACTTTTTAAAGGTCAACCCTCTTTTATATTATCTGAATACACTTATTTTTATTTATTTATTTTTGCTGGTTTCTTTCTTTTCTTTCTTTTTTTTTTTTTTTACTTTATTTTACTTTACAATACTGTATTGGTTTTGCCATACATTGACATGAATCCCCAAAGGGTGTACATGCATTCCCAAACATGAACCCCCCTCCCACCTCCCTCCCCATAACATCTCTCTGGGTCATCCCCGTGCACCAGCCCCAAGCATCCTGTATCCTGCATCGGACATAGACTGGCGATTCGTTTCTTACATGATAGTATACATGTTTCAATGCCATTCTCCCAAATCATCCCACCCTCTCCCTCTCCCTCAGGGTCCAAAAGTCCGCTCTTCACATCTGTGTCTCTTTTGCTGTCTTGCATACAGGGTCATCTTTGCCATCTTTCTAAATTCCATATATATGTAACACATTTCTGTTATTGTCTTAGTTATTCATAAAAAAGGAAATATCAGCCAAAATTCACTGCTGCTAAGTTGCTTTAGTCGTGTCCAACTCTGTGCGACCCCATAGGCGGCAGCCTACCAGGCTCTCCCGTCCCTGGAATTCTCCAGGCAAGAACACCGGAGTGGGTTGCCATTTCCTTCTCCAATGCATGAAAGTGGAAAGTGAAAGGGAAGTCGCTCAGTCGTGTCCGACTCTTCGCGACCTCATGGACTGCAGCCCACCAGGCTCCTCCGTTTATGGGATTTTCCAGGCAAGAGTACTAGAGCGGGGTGCCATCACCTTCTCCATCATTCTCTTAACATTGTGTTTCACAGAGAAGTTTTTAATTTCAATGAAGTCCAGCTTAACAATTATTTCTTTCATGAAGTATGCCTTTGGTGTTATATCTAAAAAGTGTTTAACATACCCAAGGTCGTCTAGGTTTTCTCCTATGTTATCTTCTAGGAGTTTTATAGTTTTGTTGTTGTTCAGTTGCCAAGTTGTGTCTGACTCTTTGCAACCCCATGTACTGCAGCATGCCAGGCCTCCCTGTCCTGCCCTGTCTCCTGCAGCTTGCCTAAGGTCATGTCCATTGCATCAGGGATAGTTTATAGTTTTACGGTTTACATTTAGGTCTATGATCTATTTTGAGGTAATTTTTTTTGAAGAGTGTAGATCTGTGTCTAGATTATTTTTTTTTTCCCCATGTGGATGTTTTGCACCGTTTGTTGAAAAGACTGTCTTTGCCTACTGTATTGCTTTTATTCCTTTGTCAAAGTCTGGATCTATTATATGGATCTATTTATGGGTTCTCTATTCAGCTCCATTTATCTATTTGCCTATTCTTCAATTAATTCCATGCTGTCTTGATTACTGTAGCTTGTAAGTCTTTGTAGCTTGTAGCTTGTAAGATTACTGGTAAGTCTTGAAGTCGGATAGTGTCAGTCCTTCAACTTTGATCTCTTTCTATAATTATGTTGTATATTCTGGATCTTTTCCCTTTCTGTATAAACTTTAAAATCAGTTTGTCAATATCTACAAAGAGACTTATTGGGGTTTTGGTTGGGGTTGCGTTAAATCTGTAGATCAAGTTGGGAAGAACTGACATTTTGACAATATTGACCCTTCTTATCCATAAACAAGGATTTTCTCTCCATTTATTTGATTCCTTGATTTCATTCATCAGAGTTTTGTGGTTTTCCACATGTAGATTTTGTACATACTTTGTTAGATTTATGCCTAAGTATTTAATTTTGTGGGTGCTGATGTAAATGGTATTATATTTTTAATTTTAAATTCTACTTGTTCATCGCTGGTGTAGGCATACCTTGGAGATAGTGTAGATTTGGTTTCAAACCATCACAATAAAGAAAATAAGACAATATAGTGAGTCACATGAATTTTTTAGTTTCCAAGTGCATATGAAAGTTATATTTACAAATTACTATAGTCTATTAAATGTGCTATAGCATTTCTTAAAAATAACCTATAAAAATACTTTATTGCTTTAATTAAAAATATTTTATTGCTAAACATCATCTGAGCCTTCAGTGAGTCGTAATCTTTTTGACTCTTTTTGCTGGTTCAAGGTCTTGCCTTGTTGACAGCTGTTAACCGATCAGGGTAATGATTGCTGAAGGTTGGGGAAATTGCGGCTGTTTCTTAAAGTAAGTCAGCAGTGAAGTTTGTCACACTGATTAAGTCTTGCTCTTGTGAATAGTTTCTCTATAGCATTCTACCAACAGTAGGACTTGTTTCAAAATTGGAGTCAGTCCTCTCAAACCCTGATGCTGCTTTATCAACTAAGTCTGTGTAGTATTCCAAATCCTTTGTTGTCATTTCAACAGTCTTCACAAGCATCTTCACCAGGAGTAGATTCTGTCTCCAGAAACCACTTTCTTTTCTCATCCACAAGAAGTACCTCCTCACCTGGGAAAGTTTTACTATGAGATTGCAGCAATTCAGGCTCCAGTTCTAATCCTAGTTCTGCTGCTGGTTTCACTACATCTGCAATTACTTCCGCCACTGAAGTCATGAACCCCTCAAAGTTATTCAGGAGGGTTGGAGTCAACTTTTTCCAAACTCCTGCTCATGCTGATATTTTGACCTCTGCCCCTGAATCAAGGGACGTCCCACAAATGTTCTTCATAGCATCTAGAATGGTGAATCCTTTCCAGAAGTTTTTCAATTTACTTTATCCAGATCCAACAGAGGAATCACTATCTATGACATCTGTAGCCATATGAAATGTATTTTTTCTAAGTAATAAGACTTTAAAGTTGAAATTATCCAACTGAATCCATGGGCTGCAGAATGGATAGTGTGTTAGTAGGCATGAAAACAGCGTTACTCTCACACATCTTCATCAGAGACCAAAATAAAGATGCTCATCTTTATGAAGTTAACATTCAAACCAATAGACATAAAAATAAGTAAATTATATAGTATACAAAAAGTTCATAAATGGTACTGAAAAGAAAGGGAAGGGGAAGTGGGGTGGGGAGTGTAGGGCTGGAAGACAGGTTGCTAGTGGTGTGTGCCGGGCACACAGCCAGGAGATCAGCGCTCCAGGGAAAGGAACAGCAGTGACTGCAGTAAGAGCTTATGAAAATGGGGCACGTAATCATCTGTAATCATTTTATAGAGCTCATTTTACCATCAAATTTTTAGCTCTTTTAGCCAAAGTATGTTTAATACTTCTTCTTTTTTTTTTTGCTGGCACTGGACACATTCAGTAATCACTGGTTTTTTAAAGTAAAAACACGTTATTGAAATATAGTTTATTTACCATATTGTGTTAGTTTCAGTTGTGTTAGTTCCAGGTATACAGCATGGTGACTCAGTTATATACACATACACATATTCCTTTTCAGATTCTTTTCCCTTATAAGTTATTACAAGATATTGAATATAGTTCCCTGTGCAGTATAGTAGGTCTTTGTTTATCTATTTTATTTATAGTAGTGTGTATCTGTTAATCCCAATTTCATAATTTATCCCTCCCCCCTACCCACCTTTCCCCTTTTGGTAACCTGAAGTTTGTTTTCTATGTATGTGAGTCTATTTCTGTTTTGTAAATAAGTTCATTTGTATAGTTTTTTTTTTTTTTTAGATTCCACATATAAACAATATCTATGATTTTTTTTTCTTTTTCTGGCTTCACTTAGTATGATAATCTTTATGTTCATCCATTTTGCTGTTTTTTTAAAAAGTTAAAAAAAAACACTTGGGGGTATTATTTGAGCATGGGTCTAGAGTGACAAAGTGACCAGCTAAGCTTTATTTTGCAGTTCTACGTATCTTTAAATTCTGGATAAGGGTTGCATTTTGTTTTGAATTATGCTGAAACATCTTCAGTTTCCATTCAGATACATGTGTTCTGTTGGCAGAGCCTCAATGAGTCAGGTTGGAGTGAGAAGATATTCATTCAACATTGTGCCTTTATTCCATAAGACACTCAGGGATCACATTCCAGGAGATAAAGAAGTCATCAGGTTAACATGGCATTTAGCTCAAAGGCACAAAGGCTCATGGGTAAAATGTTTTTACCTAAACAGGAGCACCATTCTTATTTTACACTTAGGTAAATAAGACAGCTGTTAATGGTCCTTCTGAGAAATTTATTGCAGATCTTTCCTGACCTATCCCACAGAGACACTTCAAGTCAGTGATATATATTTTATATCTTTGGAATTGACATCTGTATAGCAAATCTAACAAAAAGTAACAGGTGCCAGTCCTTCCGGTTGATTAATACAATGTCTGGCCCCAAATCCCATCTTACGTAAAACTTTGAGTAGATATTACTTGTTTTCTTAAGGGAGTCTAAGTAAGAAGCCAGGAACTGAGCATCTAAAAAGTTGCTTTTCTATATTTGAACAATTAGAGAAATGTAATGAGCATATTGGAAACAGAGGATTGCTCTTCAGTGTCTGTTGAAAATTAGCTGTCTTTGTACTGTATACAAGTATAATCTGTAAAATATCACATTCCTCAAAGGTGGGTTAATGAAATTCTGAAACCATCTAAATATGATACACCTCTTGGGTAATCTTACACGTGTTAAAATTATTAGAGACATTTCTGCATCGTCAAAATTACCATTTGTGTGTGTGTGTGTACGGAAAAAAAAGGGGAAAGAATTCATAAAAGTAACGTTAAGTCCATCAGCTACATGATAAATCTTTTTCAGTGCTGTGCTCTATAGGGTGAGAGCACCTCTTCTCCTCTTCTGCTGCCTGGCTTTCAAAAACCCAGTACTTCAATGCAAAATTGAGCTTTGCAACAAAGCAAATTGCCAAAGGTTTGGCAGTGAGCAGTTTGTTTCTTGCTGAGTACATTTTAAGGTGGTACTCTGACTTGTTGGCCCTTCCTCCCCTTGAAGGCCATGAAACAGTTTACTAGAGCAGAACTGCTTTTATGTGTCCTTTCTCTTTCATGTCCCTTGCTGGCTGGCTCTTCAATAGTGTGACCGTTGGCATGAGCCATAATGCTTGGGTAACTGGGCAAGCATTTAGTCGAGTCTGACAGATCTTCCTTTTTTTAGCCAGGCTCTCCTGGCTTCTCCAAACACAGCCAGAGAAACAAAGACCATGGGAAGAAACCAAACAGTAAGTCACTTGTTTCTTTAAGAGAAACAAACTCAAAACATCATTCACAGTTGCCATTTTGTAGTTGAGGACAAGCTGCTTCAGGAGCCAAAGCCATGGGGATAACGGTGGAGGGGATGACTAGATGCCATCATAGCCCAGACTTCCCTATGCTGACTCCTTGGTGCCACCCTGCCTCCACTGTAGCACATCAGCTTGGGGAAAACATTCAGATTTCACATCAACCTATGGCTGGTGGGAGAAGCTTCTGGAAATCTCCACAGACATATGAGAAGCCAGCTTGAAAGGGAAAAACTTTGTGAGACACCTCTTCAAACATTTTAGAAACAGATGCCAGACAAGTGCTGGAGCTGTTCTGAGAGCCTGAGTAGAGGTTTCTTCCATCCTGGAAACTAAACCAACTAGAGGAAAGGCAAAAAAATCCAGATGGAATTTATAGACACAAAAGGAACAATTGAATTAGGAAGAGTAGGCAAGAGCTCAAAGGTAAATCGGGGCATGCATTCTTGTAGGCACAGGATCAGATGAAATGTATTTTTTTTTTTTTTCAAAACTTTTCAAACCTCTGAATCCTGTTGCTTTTGAAACACAGTTGAAAAAAATGGAAAAAGCATAGCTAGAAGCTCAGTTGAAGCCAGGAGAGTCAAAATTCTTGGATCTAGCAGGCTGAGTTCATTTCAGGGATGGGGAATGAAGAGCAAAAGGAATTGTGTTCCCACATCATCCCTGTGGAGTACACGAGAGCTGGAGCCTCACCCATCATCTTTGTAGACACCATGTGGGATCAATCTTGGTGATGACGATAAGTCCTTGGTGACTGATATTTCCCTTTAAGATCATTCAGATTTGACATGAGACTGGGGTGGAATGGAAGGGCAGAGAGGAGGAGGGAGAGAAAGGGATCACCGAGGATGAAAGAGGGTAATGAATTTCAAACAAACCACAGAAGGACAAAAAATTGGGCTCCTCAGAAAAGATTCAATACTTCCAAGAAAAGTAAGTTAGGAAAACCTCATGAAATGTGCTGCCCATTATATAAGGTAGTAAAGGAAAGCGTTCTTTTGTATTGTGCTTTCTGAAGGCTGGAGTAATTCTGGCAGATACTTTTGCAAATAATGCTGTAATTCTTTCTCAACTTGCTGGTGCTTGCCACAAAGCAGCACACCTAGGATGAAGTTTTTTCGTATATTTTTCCAGTTTATAAGAGCACTCATGAAGGGAAGAGCACTGAGTTAGGAGACTGCAGATCTGGGTTTCTGCTGTGACTTCTGTGACCTTAGGCTAGTCAGATAGCATCTTTGGACCTGCTTTCTAATCTGTAAAATGAAGGCTTTGTGTTGGATGACCTTTCAGCACCCTCTAAGTTCCTTACGCCCTCAGATATAACATTCTATGGCTTTATCTTATACCTTAGTCATCCCTCTGGCAGCTTCCTCGAAATTCTCTTGAAAAGCAAAATTTTGTATAAAATATTTCTCATATAGTGATGGCATCACTGCTCAATGGACATGAGTTTGAGCAAACTCCGAGATATAGTAAAGGACAGGGCAGCCTGGTGTGCTGCAGTCCCTGGGTCACGAAGAGTCAGACATAGCGACTGAACAACGAATAACAAATATAGTGAAAGAGTTCAGAACACACCACCTCCAAATATGCTGATCTTGCATATTGGTTATTTTGAGTTACTGGCATTTGAAAAACAGCTGATGGAAGAAAGGCATTCTGACCTTCCTTTTCTTCCTGAAAAAAGGAGATAAAACTTGCATATGGAAGATGTTCTCCATATACCAAGAGGAAAGAAATATTTTTGTCACCAGGGATGGAGAGAAATTTGTTCAAACAAACCCTGCTAATGTCATCCTTAACCTCCTAGTCACTTCTCCACAATTAACTATTTAGTCCAAGCCCCTTTGCCTTGTCATTTTCACGATTTACTCCAATTTAATTGTCCAACTTAACAAATAAGCTTTCGGCTTTGGCTGTTTCTTTGGATCTTCATTTCTCTTGTGAGTGCTCCAATGTACAAGTTAAAAAAAATGCAACTTGTGTGCTTTTTCTCTATTAATCTTTTGCAATTCTAATTATTTAATTAGACCCAACTGGAGACCCAAGGAGGGCAGAGGGGAAATTTTTCTTTCCCTTCATTGGGCAGTGTATGTCTCTAGTTTTTATTTGCTAAAGACATGTAACATACATTGCCATCCATAGGCGTGTGCTTCTCTTCCCTGTCTTTTTTCTGGGGGCCAGGCTTCCTTCCTTTCTGTTCTTAGCAATTGCAAATGATGAAGTCCAAGCAGAACCCTAAAAATAATGTAGAGTGAAAGGAAGAGAAAGAAAGGAAAGGAAGAGAAAAGTGAAAAGGAAAAGTCTGGTTAAAATGAGAGGAAAAGGAGGATGATATGAGGGAGGGATTGGTGAGGGAAGGAGCTCCCACCCCACCCTAAGGAATGGACGTGGTCCCTGAGGACCCGTCAGGATGAGGGGAGCTCCACAGTGCTGAGTCCAGCAGCTCTCCAATGGGTCAAAATTTCTAAAAAAAACTAGAGATGCTTTAACTAGCCTTGTTGTTGTTCAGTCACTAAGTCGTGTCTGACTATTGGCAACCCCATAGACTATAGCAGGCTAGACTTCCCTGTCCTTCACCACCTCCCAAAGTTTGTTCAAACTCACATCCGTTGAGGGAAGATGCCATCTAACCATCTCATCCTCTGTCATCCCCTTTTTCTCCTGCCCTCAATCTTGCCCAACATCAGGGACTTTTTCAATGAGTTGGCTCTTTGCGGGGCTCCTAAGACTCATGCAAGCCCCCAAATTGCTATTGGACCCATGGATAAAGCTCGCTCTGCCTCTCCATTCACTTTCCCAACCCAAACAACTCACACACTCAGGGTTGCCACTACACCTTTGTGTGAGATGGACACACAGTATCCTGCCATGGTCTATCTGGGCTGACCACAGGGGCCAGGCCAGAGCTCAGCAGGGGCCCCCTATTGGCAGCTGTGTTCAGCAGCCCTGCTCAAGCTCTTCCATATGGGCATTCTTGTCCAAGTGCACAGGCGGCAAAGCTCAAATCGCCACCCGTTAATCAGCAACTCATAGGGTTTCAGAGAATTAGAATCTGGTAAAGCGCAGGGAGTACAATGTCAGTGTTATTCCCCTAGAGGAGTAGCTCTGTTTGGAAAAAAACAGTACTTAGTTTTCCTCTCTTAAATCTCCTTCAAAAGTGAACTTCTTTCTGTAAAACTTGGCTTTGTTAAAGGTCAGGAGAGTGGTTAACCTTGGCTGGAGGCCAGAGAAGGAGTGGCCATGATTGGAAAGAGCAGTGAAGCTCCTGAGTGCTGGTAATGTTCTCTTTCTTGATTTGGGTTCTGGTTACACACATATGTTTGGTTCAGGACAACCATGATTCATGTGCTTTCGTGTGTATATGTTACAGTTTAATTTAAAAGGTTTTCTTTAAGAAGTGCCCAAGTTGCACTCTTCTTGAGGCGAGGGACTATGATGCTATTCACATTCTATCCCCTGCTTTAAGCACAATGTCTGGCTCATAATAAATATTTAAATAAACATTTAAATAAATACCTTTTCAATGAAACCAAAAGGAGAGAATGTCTTTCCTCTGGTACCCCAGCAGCAACCATTTGCCATCCTTCGAAGTGTTGGCTTCTGACCCAGAGAACTGCTACACCCTTACAGTTTATAGAAGTCAGAGGGTGACAGCCTCACAGCACTACTTTGATAAGGAAACTTAATAGACAGGTGCCTGCCTTTTTGTGTTCCAACTTCTCTTGAGCAGAGGATGGATTTTCAAGCCTGGAGAAACCATGCTGATTATATATGTAAGTCTTTCAGGACAAGGGCTCCATGGTGGAGGAAAAACCAAACTTCAAGTATAAAGACCCAGCTGTTCTTGGAAAAGCCAAGAGAACTGCCCTGGGATGTTCTGTGTTACCCATAGTGGGTAGAGCGGCTGGACACCTGATGTTTCCAGGTCAGCCTTGCTGTCAGACATTGCGTTGTCACCATGGGACATATTTGTCCTGACACACACACACAAAGTTACTTAGAATCTCATTGAAACAACCAAAACTTACAGAAAAGTTGAAACTATAGTATGAAAACACTAAAAAATGAAAATAAACCAAAAATCTATCAAAAGGTTAATAAATAAGCACGTGGTGGCATATTCATGGCAATGAAGAACTACTTAGAAATAAAAAAGGAAGGAGATAAGAGGAATAAATCCCCAAAGGATCATGCCAATGGAAAGAAGTCAGACCCCCTAAAAGTACATGTTGTGTGTTTTCATTTAGACAAGAATTCTAGAAAAGACAAATCTGCATTATGAGACAAGCAGAACAGTGGTTGTCTTGTGCCAAAGGTGGGATTAGGGATCAAAGGGGATGGGCACAAGGACCTTTCTATGATGAACAAGATGTTTCATATCTTGATTGTCATGGTGATACTATGGGCGTATATATTTGTCAGAAGTTCTTGATATATATCTTAAATTGGTACGTTAAAGTTGAAACTATGGTATAAAAGCATTTTTTTCTGAACTATCTGAGAGTAAGATGTGGATTGGATGCTCCTCATTCCTGAATACTTTAGAGGGTATCGCATGCAAACAAGGGCATTTTCCTATCTAGCCACAGTACAACCATTAGGTTGGTATCAGGGTATTAGCAGATACATCACTGTCTCCTAAACTGTAGCCTCCACTATAGTTTCACCAGCTGTCTCCATAATGCCCTTTATTGTATGAGAAAAGATCCAATTCAGAACCATGCATTGCATTTAGTTATTATACCTCTTTGGTTCCTTCATTTAGCTGCAGTTCTTCAGTCTTTCTTTGACTTTCTTGACCTTCATACTTTAAAAGAAACAGGCCAGTGATTTAGTAAACCGTCCATCTATTTCGGTATCTCTGCTGTTTTCTCGTCATTAGATTTGGGTTACCATTTTGGGCAGTGAAATTGCAGAAGTGAGGCTGTGTTCCTCTCATTGCAGCTTATCAGAGGCACAAAGACTTGAATTTTTCCCATGATTGCTAATATTCACTTTGATTACTGGATTAGGTTGGCGTATGCCTGGTTTCTCCACCATATGGTTGCTTATAAGTATTTTGGGGGGAGATAATTTGAGACTGTGTGAAACTACTCCATTGAAACTATCCCATTCATCATCAAACTTTCAATTTATTCATTTATGAATTAAGTCTGTGTGGACTCATCCTTTCTGTCCTCTTTACTTAGTGGGCATTGCTATCATTGTTCCTTTAAAAGCTTTAATTTTCAGGTCCCTCAATTTGATCAGTGGGCCTCCAAGCTGACTCCTATGTCCGTTTGACATGTAAGGCAATGGCAACCCACTCCAGTACTCTTGACTAGAAAATCCCATGGACAAAGGAGCTGGTAGGCTGCAGTCCATGGGATCGCTAAGAGTCGGGCACGAATGAGCAACTTCACTTTCACTTTTCACTTTCATGCATTGGAGAAGGAAATGGCAACCCACTCCAGTGTTCTTGCCTGGAGAATCCCAGGGACGGGGGAGCCTGGTGGGCTGCCGTCTATGGGGTTGCACAGAGTCAGACATGACTGGTGACTTAGAAGAAACCATCCTTTGAGTACTTTTGTTTTCTGGTGTAACTTTCGTTTCTTCTAGGCATATCTTGGGTTTCCCCTGCTCCAGTGGGGAACATGCCTTTTCTCCCAGGAGCAAGAACAACACACACACACGCACAGAGTCGCACACACACATCTTTGTCTGACTTTGGGCTAGTGCTGAGTCGCTTTAGTCATGTCCAGCCCTTTGCCACCCTATAGACTGTAGCCCGCCAGGGGTTTTCTCCTGGTGGAGAAACTCCACGGGGTTTTCTAGGCAAGGATACTGGAGTGGGTTGCCATTTCCTCCTCCAGGGGATCTTCCTGACCCAGGGATCGAACCTGTGTCTCTGGTGTCTCCTGCATTGGCAAGCGGGTTCTTTAGCACTAGTGCCACCTGGGAAGACCCTTCTATAACTTTGTATGTGGAAAACTATGAATTCACATCTGTCAACTAAAAAACATATTCAAAACCCAAAAGTTGAGAGTTATGTTTTATTCGGCAGGAACTTTTAGGACTTCAAGCCCAGGAGGCAGCATCTCAAGTCACCCTGAGAGAACTGGTTTGAAGAGGTGGGGCAGGGACGGGAGAGCTAGGATATAAAGGAGTTTTGCAACAAAGGACACGTTAGTCTGAACTAAATGAAGCCAGATATCTCAAGTTAAGGAATTTAGTGCTTTTCTATGTATGGGAAGATGCAAGAGTCTGGGCTCACTGAAATCATTCCTTTGATATTCCCTCAGCTATTTAGGGTCCATATCCTGTGTTTTCACATCCTGAGTTTCCTCAGGGCTCACCTTAGGGTGTGGCTGCAGTCTGATGGCACATATTCTTTATTTTCTTCCCGCATTCCCTCAGGGCTTATGAGCTCACCAGCTCACCTTCTGTGGTGGCTGCAATCGCAGATGACTGTGACATCCTTTGTTGACTGACAAGGCAGGAAATATTCCATTCATCATGCTCATGCCCCTAATTCTAGCCCAGCACCAACATCACACGGTTCATATCTGTAGTTTGCCTCTCCAACAGTGAGAGACTTGACTCATGAGCTTAAACATATTTGCTTATTTGATCTACCTTCTTGAAGATAACTGATCTCCTTTCTAGTCCATTTCCTTCTCTATAGGGTACCCCTTCAAACCATCACATCCTGCTAGGAACCCTACATCCTTTGCTGGGTCACCTCTCCATGTGGCCCTTCCTCACCCTTCTTGGGCTCTGACATTTACACTAAACCACCTCACATGGGATGCCCTCTTGTGCTACTCCACCTCTGGCCACCTGTGCTGCCCGCCATTTCACATTCTGTGCTGGACTCCCCTGCATGTGGGGACCCTCCTTACCCCATCTGAGCTATGACACCCTGACATAGCTGCATCCATGTATGGCGCAGTCGCATCCCACCTGGACACTGACCCTCTGCTCTGGGCTCTGCAGCTCCCATCTCTCTCCCACTGCCAGTGTGGAAGTGAGGCGGGAGACAGACGGGCCCCCCAGGGTAAAGCAGTTGGAGATTCATTCTCTATTGACCAAAACTCCAAAATAAGAATAGCAGGGCAATTAAGAGAGGAGGCTGGGCCCTGCCCGGACTACATATTTCTTATCTCAGAGTCAGGAGACCACACATGCACAGAAAAGGCTCCCTGGAGGCCAAAGAGGAGTCATGTCAAGAGATGTTCTACCAAGATGCCTTTTTGGTTGGATCCATCTTGGCTATGAGAGGCTTGGACACACATGGGAGGATCCAGAGATATACCAAATATGGGCTGTGAACCAGACAAATCAAAATGATTGGCCAAAGGAAATCCAGAAGAAATGCCCCATAAAAGTAATTCAAAGTGCCATGAGGGTGTGACTCAGTAACTCAGGGACTCTTCCTCTGAGTCCGCTTGTATGTCTGTCCACACGCACTTGCTCTTTTTCCTCCTAATAAATACTTTGCTTGCTTCACCACTTTCCATTTTTGTGGAAATCTTTTCTGCAAAGTCGAAGGGCCAGGGCCCTTGTCACTGACCGTTGGTCCAGTGGCTAGGATTTGGTGCTTTCACCACTGCAACCCAGACCCAGTCTCTGGCTGGGAACCCAAGCCCTGCTCCAAGCCGTTGCAGGCTGAGACACCTTGAGATCACAAGCCCGCCTTGATCTGCCCCACTAAATGGCTTTAGGATAAAATTCTTCAGGAAAGGAAGGAAACAGAAATGAAGGGGGAGGGGAATTGGGGAGAAGGAGAGCTTTCTCCTAAATTTTGCCCCCCCCCAAAAAAAAATCTAAAAATGTGTTCAGCATAACTGTTTCAACAGCATATTATATTCAATTTAGATACTGAAGGAGGAAACAGAACAGGCTCCATCTTGAAAGCAGGACTCCATCTTGGGCCGGACTGTGGACTTTGAGCTATGTGCCCAGTATCTATGGAAATGACATACCAACTGGAAAACCAAACCCCTAGGATGGAAGAGCCCCAGGGCTCATACATAGACTCTCTGTTGCCTAAAAGAATGCCCTAATTGTCTGTGTAACCAAATAGAATAATAAATTCTATTATGCTTATTGGGGTATGACCACAGGCCTATTGATAATTGTCCACTGTTAACTACCTAGGCTTAAGGCATATGAATCATGGTTAACTTTGATTGTATCTTTCTTTTCCTTTGTTCAGACTAGTTTCAGAGAATTTGGGGAGGTGGGTTTGAGCACGTACACCTAGGGTATATAAGATTTTCAAAAAAATTGGTCGGGGGTCCTTGGCTAAGAGGAGACTCTGCCTTAGGCCCGCTGGTGTAATAAACTGCACTCCACTATCTGCATTGTCCTTCTGAGTGAGTTTGTTTCCCAGAACATGTGGCTACAACAATACTTCACCCATATATTTTGACTTATAACTGAAAAACAGATATCTTTTCAGACCAGTAAGGAGAAATATCTGATTCTTTTTACCATACTTTTCAGAAAAGTGTTTACCATGTAAGTCTTACTATGATTTCAAATAATCCTGATCAACCCATCCAGGCGGAGAAAGACTGAAGAAGTGAGTAACAATTTCAGTGAGAGCAGAGAAAGATGCTGCCTTTAATGTGGGGCTCTTAATCAAGAGAGTCACTGGAACCCATCTGGCCATCCTTCCTTCTCCCAGAGGGATCCTGGTCATACCAAAGAATCTATAGGCAGTGTCTGGGCAGGAAGGGGGTGGGGTGAGAATGGGGTGGGGTTCTGTTCCCATGAACCCAGGGATTGGCATTCCAATGGCACTGCCTTTCCACACACCTTATTTTTCCCTGCTTCTTAATCTTGTTCTGTCTCAGAAAAACCGTTCCCACCTGAAGGCACTCCCCAGAAGTTTGGAGCCAGCTTTTGGGTCTTTTTTTCCCATTTGAAATGCTTAATCTGGAGTCCTAAGAAAAAATATCAGAAGCAATGCCATTATCAACATTTCTTCCAGAGATCTTTTATGCCGAAGTTCTCCTGGAGACTTGTGCTAGTAAGCCAAGAGGACCACACTGTCTTCTCTAACTCTCCCTGTTATTGTTGTTTACTCACTAAGTTGTGTCTGACTCTTGTGACCTCAAGGACTATAGCCTTCCAGGCTCCTCTGTCCATGAGATTTCCCAGGCAAGAGTACTGGAGTGGGTTGCCATTTCCTTCTCCAGGGGATCTTCCACTTGATCAGGAAGAGATCAAACCCATGTCTCCTGCTTGGCAGACTGATTACCACTGAGCCATCTGGGATGGCTGTAGCCCTCCCTACATTTGTAATAATCAGTAATATCAATACTGGTTTTAAAAGATGCAGAAATGATGTAGTAAGAAATCTCACAATGAATAATAACTGCATGGAAATAATACCTGCATGGAAAAACTGCAGGTAGAATGGTAAGTAGTGACCTTGTTGACACGTATTAGTTCCTTTTCCTTTAAGCCTACACGTAACTAAAAATTGAATTTCTAACCATTTTTTTTGGACTTCAGTTAACCATTGCTATGCATCATCTCTCCCCTGAATAAAGTTACACTGGGTCCATCACCCTAAACTTGTTATAATAGCTTACCTAATTATAGTCAATTAGCCATACAATTGTTTATTTAATGGCTACGTTTTCTACTAGACTTTAGCCTTCTTGAGGGCATGAATTTTATTAGGCTTATTTACCACTTACAACCCCAGTGCTTAGCACAGCACTTTGCCCATAGAACTTGAAAAAAATATTTGTTGAGTAAATAATTTATATTTTCTGAGCTATGATATTGTTGCAGGAACCAGTACTCGAGAAGGCAAGCACCACACTCAGAGAGTTGGAGATCTCAGGTTTACTAAGCCGGCAGGCCCAGAGGAGTTACCATTCCAAGCTCTGAGCCCCGAACAAAGGGATTACAGAGTTTTTATAGACAGATTATAGTGGGCAACACTAGCTGTTAATAGGCTGGTTTAAACTAAGGGGTTTCACGCACATGGGAACAGCAATCAAGATGAGGGGGATGCCTGACCTTTACACGGACAGGCATGATTAAGCAGGTTTGCAGGGGCTGGGTGATTGCAAAGAGCAGGACAAGGGTGAGTGAGATAAACTCCAGTTCCTAGTCCCCTAGTGGGGACTCCAAGTCCCCACTTTCTGGGACTACATGACCTACGTGATCTAGACTTTGCAAGGGGCAAGCTGAGTTACAGAGACAGAAGGAGAAGGAGGTTATGTAAAATTTTAACTCTTCCTCTTCAGTATTACGGACTTCACATTATTTAATCCCAACAACACCCAATTTTATAGACTGGTAGACAGCTCTGAGAAATTAAGGAATTTATACAAGTATGTATAGATTTTAAAGAGTTGACTCTGAATTCAAACCCACTTAGAAACAGGATAACTTGTAGTGATTAAGAGCATGGGTTCTGTAGCCACTGCCTGTATTCTGGAATTTTACAGGCTGTTATGAGGACTGGATGAACTAATGAAGGCAAAGCACTCAGAACAGAGCTTGGCACGGAATCAACAGTCAGGAAATGTTAGAGATTAATATTATTTTGCTTCTTATCCTGTGTCTTTTCTGTTCTAACATGTTGCCTCCTCTCCTTAGTGAAGAGACTAGCCCATGGGCTAAACCGCCTCTCCCTTATTATCTAAAAGACTAATCAAAATTAATATAAATTAATATACCATTTATGGGCAATAATAGAAAAATAATCAAAGTCTAAAGTCTAAGCTAGAAGATGGAGGGAGCCTGGGTCCTTGAGTCACTGTGTGGAGGAAAATTGCCATCCACTAGTTGGGTACCCACCACCAATTAACTTATACAGGTCTCCAGATATGTTGGTTTATTTGTTACAGCAACTAGTAATGCCTTGATTAACACATCTTTTTTGTACAAACAGTGGGGTGGGTAAACTCAACAATAGTTGCTTTGCAAAATTTATTATTCCTATCTCTGTTTCTCTCTCCCATTCATTCTCTATGTCTCTATCTTTGTCTCAGTTACTTTCCTGTGGAAATCTCACTTGAACATTATTTAGATTTTGGAGGAAGTGGAGAAAGTAAACAACAAGTCCTATATAAATTTTCACATCCAAACAAACCCTATATTGGAGTATTGTGACTTGCATAGATTTTGTTCCAGTTATTAACATTTTGCTATTATTCCCTGTTAGTATGAAAATTCTGCTGTGAAGAAGGTGGTGATTAGGGAAGGATTTGAAATTCCTGGATCTCCATTGGTAATATGTCAGAAAAACTCACCTCTAAGCTCCATAGGAAGAGAATTGCCTATATGTTCCAAAGAGGGAATTTCATTTAAAAGCTTGCTGCTTTCTGTTTAAATTAACCCCACATTTGGAAAAATAAGATTATGAGATGATCCCACTTGTAGACTAACAGCCCAGATTAAGACCATTGGAGTCTCAGGCTTAGTACCACAAGTGAACTACAAGAGTTTCATACTTAGCCTGAATTACATTTATAACTAGAGGAAGAAGCTGCTTTCATAAAAACAAAACAATGGCAGTAACAATAAACCCAGAAGTATCAGGCTTACTGTTGGAATGTCTTATATCAGAAACTCTGAGAACCATCCTATTGCCTTCTCTTCCATTTGTCTAACTTGTTTAGGAATTAACTTGATTGATGGACATATTTCCTGACAGTCACCATAGAAGTTACAAGGAAAATCCATGTGGTTATGGTAGGTTTTTAAATATATATTTTTATTATGATTATAAAACTAATACATTATTATTATTTTTTTAAAAAAATCCATAAATAGCTCCAAAATGCAACAAATACTATAAAAACATCTGTAACTTTACCACTTACTTAAAACCATTTTGTATTTGATATCTCCCTGTGGTTTTTTTTTTTTGAAATCTGTTTCTCTATTATACATCTATCATCTACATAGCTACCTATCTATTCAAAATTAGAGTCACAACTTACATATGATTTTAACCATATTTTCTCATTTAATATACACGATAAGAATTTTTCCATGTCCCTGAATGGTTGTGTAATATTTCATTATAAATATATTTGTTCTCCAAATATTTCTGAGCTCCTACTCTGAACAAGCAAAGAATTGCTGTAATTTATTTAGTTATTTCTCTATTGTTTGAACATTGTTCGAACTTTTAAAAACATAAGTCAAATCATATCTGTCTGCACCAAATACAGTTCCCCATTTTGCTAAGAGTAAAAACTTATGTTTTGAGTTCCCTGGTGGTCTAGTGGTTAGGATTTAATGCTTTCACTGCCATGGCCAAGGTTCAATCCCTAGTCTGACAACTGAGATCCTACAACTTGTGTGGCATGGCCAAAGTTTGAAAAAAAGAGACACAAAATTTTCTTTTTTAAAAATTATTTTTTTAATTTAAATTTATTTATTTTAATTGGAGGCTGATTACTTTACAATATTGTATTGGTTCTGCCACACAGCAACATGAATCTGCCACGGGCGTACACATGTTCTTCATCCTGAACCCCTTAAGAGCTTACATCCTTATGATGGTCTTTGAGGCCCTTCACCATTGCCCCCAGCCCTTACCTCTCTGGCTTCTATTCCTCTCCTTGCCCAGCCACACCAAACATATTGGACTCCCTGCTATCTTTCTAATTGCCAGACAGGCTGTGCTCCTGGGCCTTCGCACTATCTATTCTCTCTGCCTGGAATGCCCAAGGACCCACTACCCAGATTTCTCACCTCCTTAGAATTTTTGCTCAGGCATTCTCTTCTTAGGAAGCAAACTGTTCCTTTTTGTCTTGCTTCTAGCCACTCTTGATCACTCTTGCTCTCTTTTGTCTTTTTTATTTTTCTTCAGTATCTATTATTTTCTCACATAGGATTCAGTTCAGTTCAGTTCAGTCACTCAGTCATGTCCGACTCTTTGCGACCCGATGAATTGCAGCACGCCAGGCCTCCCTGTCCATCACCATCTTCCGGAGTTCACTCAAACTCACGTCTGTTAGTCAGTGATGCCATCCAGCCATCTCATCCTCTGTCGTCCCCTTCTCCTCCTGCCCCCAGTCCCTCCCAGCATCAGAGTCTTTTCCAATGAGTCAACTCTTCGCATGAGGTGGCCAAAGTACTGGAGTTTCAGCTTCAGCATCATTCTTTCCAAAGAACACCCAAGGCTGATCTCCTTTAGGATGGACTGGTTGGATCTCCTTGCAGTCCAAGGGACTCTCAAGAATCTTCTCCAACACCACACTTCAAAAGCATCAATTCTTCAGTGCTCAGCTTTCTTCACAGTCCAATTCTCACATCCATACATGACCGCTGGAAAAACCATAGCCTTGACTAGACGGACCTTTGTTGGCAATGTAATGTCTCTGTTTTTCAATATGCTATCTAGGTTCATCATAACTTTTCTTCCAAGGAGTAAGCATCTTTTAATTTCATGGCTGCAATCACCATCTGCAGTGATTTTGGAGCCCAAAAAGATAAAATCTGACAGTTTCCACTGTTTCCCCATCTATTTCCCATGAAGTGATGGGACCAGATGCCACAATATTTGTTTTCTGAATGTTGAGCTTTAAGCCAACTTTTTTACTCTCCTCTTTCACTTTCACCAAGAGGCTTTTTAGTTCCTCTTCACTTTCTCCCATAAAGGTGGTGTCATCTGCATATCTGAGGTTATTGATATTTCTCCCAGCAATCTTGATTCTAGCTTGTGCTTCTTCCAGCCCAGCATTTCTCATGATGTACTCTGCATATAACTTAAATAAGCAGGGTGACAATATATAGGCTTGACGTACTCCTTTTCCTCTTTGGAACCAGTCTGTTGTTCCATGTCCAGTTCTAACTGTTGCTTCCTGACCTGCACATAGGATTATATTTTATTTATTAAGTTTACCATTTATTATCTTATCCTCCCACAGTAATGTAAATTCCATGAGGGGAGAATATTTGTCAATTTTGTTCACCAATGTATTGCAGGTGCTCCAAACACTGCTTCACACATGGTAGTTAGTTGCTCATTAAAAATTGTTGCATGAATATATAAATGTTTTTGCATTTTTAGCTACTTGTGAACAATGCTATATAGGGTCTAAATCTTTGACTGAATCTCTTGTGATTCTGAGATTTCATGGCGTTACTGAGTCAAAGGAACAAATTTTAAGGCTTTATGATATATATCATTAAATAGCTTTTAAGAAAAGTTGTTCTGATTTATGCTTTTAGCAGCATAAATGTTCATCTCATTACATTAACACATGCAAAAGTTAACCTTTGTTAATCTGAATGCTGAAGAATGCTACTCATTTTTAAATTTTATATTAAAAACTTTCACAATTATCTGCCTACTAATAAATTTGAAGATTTAAAATTTAGCTTATTAGTTATTGATCACCTGATCACATTCCTTATTGATAGATTGTAGCAAATATTAAGATTTATTTTCATTTTTGTTAGGGATAATTTGTGCACACCAAGTGAATATATTTGGGGAAAAAAATACTCTTAAACCCACCACCCAGTTTAAGAAGTAGGACATCATCAATTCTTTTGAAATCCTCATAAGTGCCTCCCAGTCCCATTTCTCACCATCTTTACAGAGAAAGGTTGCTTTTTTTATGTGTCCCAAATGGTATATTGTTTAGTTTTGCCTATTTTGAAGATGGAGTCATACTGTACTTCAACATTGTGTTTCTAAAATGTTTGATTTCTACAACTGCAATTCATTTATTTTTACTGGTTTATACTATTCTCTAATGTATATATAACCACCATTTATTAGTCTAGTGTCTTATCAGTGGGAAGTAGGATTGTTTCTAACTCTTTGGTATGATAAATGACACTGCTGTAAACATTCTGTTTATGATTTCTGAGCCATTATATGCAAACTCTCTGTAGGGTATATACTTAGGAGATGAATTTCTGGGTCATCGAGGATGTGGAGGTTCAACTTTTCAAGATAATGTGAAACTTTTCCAGTTTGGTTGTATTAATTTATGTTTCTAATAGTGGTAGAGGGCTTCCCAGGTTGCTCAGTGGTAAAGAATCCGCCTGCCAATGCAGGAGACACAGGTTCGATCCCTGGGTCAGAAAGATCTCCTAGAGTAGGAATCGGCAGCCCACTCCAATATTCTTTCCTGGAGAATTCCATGGACAGGGGAGCCTGTCAGACTACAGTCTATGGAGTCATAAAGAGTTGGTCAGGACTTAATGACTGAGCATGCATGCACTAGCAGTTGACAGTATGTTCAGTTCAGTTCAGTTGCTCAGTCGTGACAGACTCTTTGTGACCCCATGGACTGCAGCCTGCCAGGTCTCCCTGTCCATCACCAACTCCTGGAGTTTACCTAAACTCATGTCCATTCAGTTGGTGATGCCATCCAACCACCTCATCCTCTGTCGTCCCCTTCTCCTCCTGCCTTCAATATATTACAGACTGTATTTCTTCCAAATGATGACAAACTGTATTTCTTCACATCTTTATAACATGTGACTTGAGACCCAAGGCTGCTGCTACTGCTGCTAAGTCGCTTCAGTTGGTCTGACTCTGTATGACCCCAGAGATGGCAGCCCACTAGGCTCCCCTGTCCCTGGGATTCTCCAGGCAAGAACACTGGAGTGGAGACCCAAGGCTAACAGCGGGTAATTTGGCAGTGCAAAGCTATCTAAAGTTGACCCTAGGTTTTTCAGAGATTAAAAAAAAACACTAATAATTGTATGAAAGAAAAATTTCTAGAGTTAATCTCCAGAGCCATTTTCTTGTTATGTTAGCAGAAAGGAAAAGGTCAATGGCATTTTTGTCACTATATCTAGAATGATTTAAGAAATCACCTACATATCAGAGTACCAGCTGGAGCAAGGTACAGCCCTCTCTCAGAGGGATTGTCTCCTGAAGAAACCTATTTTTTTTAATGATTATTTTTTCCTGTTGGATATCCAAAGGGGAGTTGGCTGATGGTTATACAGGTCTAGAATTTCAGAAAAAGGGAATGTCATTATTGCTTCTTTTGAACAAATCAATCTGCTGCTACTGCTACTGCTACTGCTGCTGCTAAGCTGCTTCAGTCGTATCCGACTCTGCATGACCCCATAGACAGCAGCCCACCAGGCTCCCCCGTCCCTGGGATTCTCCAGCCAAGAACACTGGAGTGGGTTGCCATTTCCTTCTCCAAAGCGTGAAAGTGAAAAGTGAAAGTGAAGTTGCTCAGTTGTGCCCGACTCCCAGCGACCCCATGGACTGCAGCCCACCAGGCTCCTCCATCCATGGGACTCTCCAGGCAAGAATACTGGAGTGGGGTGCCATTGCCTTCTCTGACAAATCAATCTAATCAGCATCTATTTTTAGTCTGCTTTATAAAAGACCTAAGACCTGAGATGTTTGAGAGAAAAGAGAATATTACTCCCATTTCCACTCTGTTTCCTTTCACGTTAGAAGATTTCAAACTCTCAAAAATAGGATTCATTCACTTTTATTTATTGCAAACAAGTTTTTTGTCATTGATGTGTACCTCTGGTGTGTAATCATTAAGCCAAGGTTAGGTTAGGTGGCCTGGTTGATCCCTAAATACATGGAAAGTCATCATTTTAAGAAATGTTTTCAATAATACTATGTCAGAGTTAAACAACCAGCCTAGAACTTTCTGTCCATCTTCTCATGAGAAAACCCATAGGAAATAACATGGAATTGATCCAAAGAGACATGGGAAAGTATTATCATTCAGCTATGGAAGGCTTGGGCTAGACCATTGCAGGCTAAACATGTCTTGACCCCCAGAACCTCCCTCTACCTGATGGAGGAGGCTCCAGCTGGCCTGAAGGAGAGCTATATATGTAGAAGTAGAGATGGGTGACTTGCTTTGCTGACACTCACATTTGGGCCAAGCTAAGCTCAGTAATCAGCGAACTAAAATGGACTGGAATGGGTGAATTTAACTCAGATGACCATTATATCTACTACTGCGGGTAGGAATCCCTCAGAAGAAATGGAGTAGCCATCATGGTCAACAAAAGAGCCCAAAATGCAGTACTTGGATGCAATCTCAAAAATGAAAGAAGATCATTTGCATTGATCAATGCAGCAATCAATGCAAATGATCTCTCTTCGTCTCCAAGGCACACCATTCAATATCACGGTAATCCAAGCCTATGCCCCAACCAGTAACGCAGAAGAAGCTGAAGTTGAACGGTTCTGTGAAGACCTAAAAGACGTTTTAGAACTAACACCTAAAAAAGATGTCCTTTTCATTATAGGGGACTGGAATGCAAAAGTAGGAAGTCAAAAAACACCTGGAGTAACAGGCAAATTTGGCCTTAGAGTGGGGAATGAAGCAGGGCAAAGACTAATAGAGTTTTGCCAAGAAAATGCACTGGTCATAGCAAACACCCTCTTCCAACAACACAAGAGAAGACTCTACACATGGACATCACCAGATAGTCAACACCGAAATCAGATTGATTATATTCTTTGCAGCCAAAGATGGAGAAGCTCTATACAGTCAACAAAAACAAGACCAGGAGCTGACTGTGGCTCAGATCATGAACTCCTTATTACCAAATTCAGACTTAAATTGAAGAAAGTAGGGAAAACCACTAGACCATTCAGGTATGACCTAAATCAAATCCCTTATGATTATACAGTGGAAGTGAGAAATAGATTTAAGGGCCTAGATCTGATAGATAGAGTGCCTGATGAACTATGGACAGAGGTTCGTGACATTGTACAGGAGACAGGGATCAAGGCCATCCCCATGGAAAAGAAATGCAAAAAAGCAAAATGGCTGTCTGGAGAGAGCTGTGAAAAGAAGAGAAGCGAAAAGGAAAGATATAAGCATCTGAATGCAGAGTTCCAAAGAATAGCAAGAAGAGTTAAGAAAGCCTTCTTCAGTGATCAATGCAAAGAAACAGAGGAAAAGAACAGAATGGGAAAGACTAGAGATCTCTTCAAGAAAATTAGAGATACAAAGGGAACATTTCATGCAAAGATGGGCTTGATAAAGGACAAAAATGGTATGGACCTAACAGAAGCAGAAGATTTTAAGAAGAGGTGGCAAGAATACACAGGAGAACTATACAAAAAAGATCTTCATGACCCGGATAATCATGATGGTGTGATCACTCATCTAGAACCAGACATCCTGGAATGTGAAGTCAAGTGGGCCTTAGAAAGCATTACTACGAACAAAGCTAGTGGAGGTGATGGAATTCCCTTTGAGCTATTTCAAACCCTGAAAGATGATGCTGTGAAAGTGTTGCACTCAATATGCCAGCAAATTTGGAAAACTCAGCAATGGCCACAGGACTGGAAAATGTCAATTTTCATTCCAATCTCAAAGAAAGGCAATGCCAAAGAATGCTCAAACTACTGCACAATTGCACTCATCTCACATGCTAGTAAAATAATGCTCAAAATTCTCCAAGCCAAGCTTCAGCAGTACGTGAACCATGAACTTCCAGATGTTCAAGCTGGTTTCAGAAAAGGCAGAGGAACCAGAGATCAAATTACCAACATCCACTGGATCATGGAAAAGGCAAGAGAGTTCCAGAAAAACATCTATTTCTGTTTTATCGACTATGCCAAAGCCTTTGACTGTGTGGATCACAATAAACTGGGGAAAATTCTTCAAGAGATGGCAATACCAGACCACCTGACCTGCCTCTTGAGAAATCTGTATGCAGGTCAGGAAGCAACAGTTAGAACTGGACATGGAACCACAGACTGGTTCCAAATAGGAAAAGGAGTGCGTCAAGGCTGTATATTGTCACCCTGCTTATTTAACTTCTATGCAGAGTACATCATGAGAAACACTGGACTGGAAGAAACACAAGCTGGAATCAAGATTGCCGGGAGAAATATCAATAACCTCAGATATGCAGATGACACCACCCTTGTGGCACAAAGTGAAGAGGAACTAAAAAGCCTCTTGATGAAAGTGAAAGAGGAAAGTGAAAAAGTTGGCCTAAAGCTCAACATTCAGAAAACGAAGATCATGGCATCTAGTCCCATCACTTCATGGGAAATAGATGAGGAAACAGTGGAAACAGTGTCAGACTTTATTTTGGGGGGCTCCAAAATCACTGCAGATGGTGAGTGCAGCCATGAAATTAAAAGACGCTTACTCCTTGGAAGGAAAGTTATGACCAACCTAGATAGCATATTCAAAAGCAGAGACATTACTTTGCCAACAAAGATCCATCTAGTCAAGGCTATGGTTTTTCCAGTAGTCATGTATGGATGTGAGAGTTGGACTATGAAGAAGGCTGAGCACCGAAGAATTGATGCTTTTGAACTGTGGTGTTGGAGAAGACTCTTGAGAGTCCCTTGGACTGCAAGGAGATCCAACCAGTCCATTCTAAAGGAGATCAGCCCTGGGATTTCTTTGGAAGGAATGATGCTAAAGCTGAAACTCCAGTACTTTGGCCACCTCATGCGAAGAGTTGACTCATTGGAAAAGACTCTGATGCTGGGAGGGATTGGAGGCAGGAGGAGAAGGGGACGACAGAGGATGAGATGGCTAGATGGCATCACTGACTCAATGGACGTGAATCTGAGTGAAGTCCGGGAGTTGGTGATGAACAGGAGGCCTGGCATGCTGCGATTCATGGGGTCGCAAAGAGTCAGACACAACTGAGCGACTGAACTGAACTGAAGCTCAGTAAGTCCACTGGACCACAAGACTCCTGGTCTCCAGGAAACTGGCCAAGGGTGGGTATGCAGGAGATCAAGAAAAGAGTAGAGGAAAGAATGACCCCATGGACCATGGGGCCAAATCGGAACCTGACCTTTCCCATTGCACCTCTGAGTGAGTCTTCTCCTCCGCTGTGCTTATCTGCTAACCCAGATTACACACACAGCATTGACATACGTATTCCACACTCATATTCTTTTTTCAACATTTACATCACTCACTTTACCTTTAGCATATGTGGCCTTGTGCTATAATCACTTCAAAAAATAATTTCATTGAAGTATAATTTGCATACCATGAAAGTTACCCATCTTAACTGTATAATTCAATGATTTTGAGGGCGTTAAGTGTACTGAATTTTGCAACCATCACCAAAATCCAGTTTTACAGTAGTTCTGTTACCTCAATAAGATCCTTCATGTCCATTGGCAGTCAATCCCTGTTTCCCACCCTCCAGGCCCAGAACCAACTAGTAATATGCCATCTATAGATTTACCTTTTCTGGACATTTCATAAGAATGGAATCGTGCAAAGTGTGGTCTTTTGTGTTTGACTTCTTTTCAGTTAGCATGAAGTTCTTCCATGTTGTAGCATGTATCAATTTTTCATTCCTTTTTAGTGCTGAGTGGCTGGTGTTCATTGTGTTTAATCACTTGCCAGTTGATGGACATTTGGGCTGCTTCCATTTGGGGGCTGTTATGAATAAGGCTGCTGTGAACATTCATGTGTAAGTCTTTGTATAAGCATGGTTTCCATTTCCCTTGGGTATATACATAAGAGTGGAATTGCTACATTATATGATAAGTCTGTGTCTAACTTTTTAAGAAACTGCCAACCTGTTTTTACGTCAGCCGCACCATTTCATGTTCCCTGTGGTTGACTTCTTCTTATGAGCTCTGTTTCTGTTGATAGGCTGTAGCTTCCTGGGGACAGCACTTCCTGCCTGTAGCTCTGGGTAACCATAATTCTCAGCATAGAGTAGTCTGTGGTCCTTAATGATGATCACTGTAGTGGGTTGAATGGTGGCTCCAAAGATATATTCACATTGTGATTCTTGGAATCTATAAATATTACCTTATATTGTTGCAGGAAGGCAGACGCTTTCCAGGACCTGAGAGTGGGGTTTTGTCTAAAACTCGGAAATGAATTGTCCGACGAGATACATGTGCAGACAAACCAAGAGGCTTTATTGGGAAGGGGCACCCAGTTGGAGAACAGCAGGGTAAGGGAACCCAGGAGGACTGCTCTGCCACATGGCCACATGGACAGGCTACAGTCCATGGGGCTGCAAAGAGTCAAACATGACTGAGTGACTAACACTTTCACATATAAAGAACTATAAAGGCTGAAATTAAAATTTTTTCTTTATTATCCTGGAAAAGCCCTATCACTAACCTAGGATCCTATCTTGTTCCCAGGAATGATTAATTGCTGTTAGAAGAGACCCATATTTAGGGGCATGAGCACCCAAGAACAGCAGTGATTGAGAAGCAGCGTGAAGGGAATACTAGCTGCTCCATCTCTTTATTAGAGTGCTTGATGCATTCAGAGCACTGTGGTCTTGAGAGCCAACTCTTAGGAATAAAGGGCCCAGAGGGGCATAAGTAGGGCAACATCTGGCTTAAAATGTGCCGTATTGGGGATCTTGGGTAAGAATGGCCTCCTAGAGAGCGACAGAGCTGGAGCTTTTTGTTCCCAGTCTATTAGTCTTTAGATGGTCACCTTTTGTTCTCTGTCCACCCCCTCCACCTCTGATTTAAAGCTGACTAATTTTTAAGAAGCAGTGTGCCGATTAAAAATGGATGAATCGCCGTAAACACAGTAGCAAGGCAACTGACTGAGAGACATGTGCTTTAGCTAGGTAATTCACATGGGCTTCCTGAATGCTGGCTGTTACTTAAATATCTAGAAAATTGATTCACGATAGGGATTCATTTATCCTTCTGTTGATAAAACTAGTTCTGTGAACTACAAACTTAAATCTAAAGTGTAAAAGTACTTACACTAATGGAAGTGTCTTTTAATACTCCTTTAAATGAGTAAAGCCAGAATGCTCAATTCATTCTGGAATACATTGTGGGAAAATAAGCAAATTACCTAAAACCAACCGATTTATCATTTAAATTGGAAGTTGTTTGTGTTGTGAGCCATAAGTTTCAGTTTTCCTTGGATTACCTTCAAACAGATAGGATAACATTAAAAATTCTATAGGAAAAAAGGGTGTGGTAAAGAACCCTCCTCCAGAGACTTCAATCTGTTCTAGGGTTTTGCTCCCCTAAGTGTACTATGTGTAATCTTATTCCTGGGAAATGCTTTAGGGCAGAAATATCTCTGATTAAATAAATTTGGGGACTGCCACAGGTCTCCCGCATTGTAGACAGACGCTTTACCGTCTGAGCCACCAGGGAATTTCTGTAACTCTCCATCTCTTGGGCTTCCCAGGTGGCGCTAGTGGTAAGGAAAAAGCCCACCTGCTAATGCGGGAGATGCCGGAGACGCGGGTTTGATCCCTGGGTCAGGAAGACCCCCTGTGTGTGAAGTGACAACCAACTCCAGTAGTTTTGTCTGGAAGATTCCATGGACAGAGGAGCCCGGCAGGCTACAGTCCATGGGGTCACAAAGAGAAACAACCGAGAGTGTGTGTGCACACGAGCACACACACACACACACACACTCCATCTCTTAGACTTATTTGACCCCAGAATCCTGTTTTCATGTAACTCTTATTAACATCTTGAGCAATCAGTGTTCTCCAGGACACAGTTTTGGAATCCCCACCACTAGGATTATTATTATTGCTTCTGAATTATTTTATGATCTTCAGCAACCGCTAGCCTCAGTTTTTCCTTTGAACTAATAACCCCCTCACAGGCATGCTGTGAACCAAAAGTTCCACAGAAAGGTGCCCTGAAAACTTTGGCATGTGATTTCTGTGTTGGACTAAGTTCGCTTACCGCAAAGCCACCCTGTTAGTTCTCCTGTTACCCCATTCTGCCAGGACTCCCAGTAATGTCCCTCTGTGGAATGTCCGTCTTGAGTTGGCACCCACATAAAAGCATGGACACACGGCAAAGCCAGGAAGGCTACAACTTGCTTAAATTTCAACCTGATGGTCCATTTCAAAGGTCATTCTTTTTTCTTCTGAAGGCACAACCGCGGCAGTAATTTCCTTTTGAGCATTTTTAGCCACTTACATCGAGACGAGTTGTCATGGAATAACCTGTGTTCACATCCTCCTTTCAAGGGCGGCTTAAATCTGGAGCCAGGAAGGCTGTAGCCTTAAGGCTCACCTCAGCTGGTTACTCTGAAGTTGCTGTCTCAGTCTGGTTTTGGTTTAGAAACAAGGTAGTACGTAATCCAAATAAACAAGCCAGGGCAGAAGACCCAAATGACTGAAAAGCAAACGAGCTTTAAAACTCCACTTGGGTCCTTGAGGTTCAGTGCTGGTGACACAAACCAAAGAGTCATCATTCACCAACATGCCCCGTGGACCAGGTGCCCCGTGGACCAGGCGCCCGTGGACCAGGTGCCCCGCGGACCAGGTGCCCGTGGCTGCTCTGCTCCCGCAGGGCCAGTGTTTGTTACTTCCCACAGTGTGTGATATTTTAGGGTTAAATGCAAACTCTGAGTAAATATTCATCTTTACAAAGTAAGAAAAGGATCACAGATTTGCTTTTTAGTTTTGGGGTGTTTCCTGGAAGTGAGGAAAGACTAATTTGGACTTTGAGGACATTTGTCTTTGGAGTCTCTGGAGAGTGTCAAAAGGCTTTTCACTGAATCAAGCTTCCGTGGGTGGAGATGAACTTTTTATCGCAAGGCTTAAGATCTCAACTCCAGCCAGGTTTCTGCCTTCCTGTCTCCTAATAAAGAACACCAGTTAGAAGTTAGAAAAACCCAAGATTATCTTTTTGGTTAAAATGGATTATTCACAGAATTCTGAAATTCAGCTTTTCCTTGTGAGCTGTAAACTTAAAGCTGTAAATTCCTTCTGAAGCAGGAAATGAAGAACTTGAGTTCTTGAGGATAGAACTTGAGGATAGAAGCATAAAGCAATAAGTATTTGTCCCTTAATTTGTCCTCTACTTTCCTTCCTGTTTTTGTGTTTGTGATATTAATACAAGGGAAATTTAGTAAATGGTCACTGACTTTGGTTTGATAGCTACCAAGTCTTTCATTCTCAAGGCTTGAGTTCTAGAATCGAGAGAAGGAAAGACAAAGGAAGAGCTCATTTGGTCAGTGTCTAATGAGGGGATGTTTTAGTGAAACCGCCTTGTCCATGGACCTAAGGCCTTGCTCCAGGACCGGGCCAGCTTCCTGGGTATGCGAACTGTGCAATTGCATGCGGACCCACACAACGAGGGATCCCAGGCTTGGTTCAGAGCCCTGTTGTCCCCATCTTGATAGTGCTAATACTTTTTTTGAACAAGGGGCCCACATTTTCACTTTGCTTTTAGTACCTCAAATTTCACAGCTGATCCTTCCTGGATTATCATTAAGGCTCTCTCTTCTCTTCTCTCCCTTCCCCTGCCACCATGACCCCAGTGAAAAGAAAGTGTTAAGTGTTAGTTGCTCAGTCATGTCCAACTCTTTGCAACCCCATGGACTCTAACCCGCCAGACTCCTCTGTCCATGGGATTCTGCAGGCAAGAGAACTGGAGTGGTTTGCTGCCATTCCCTTCTCCAGAGACCTTCCCGACCCAGGATTGAATGCTGGGTCTCTCACATTGCATGCAGATTCTTTACTAACTGAACCACCAGCGAAGCAGTCCATGACTCCAGATTCAGCCTCAAGACCATGCTTAAGGCTGGACTCTCCAGTGTCATATTCACTGAAACAGGAAGCCGAGTATTCATCCTGAGGTGAATCAACTTTCAGTGATCATACTGTGGATTTTACAGATTATTTTTTCATTTCAGGGTAGCTCTTCTTGGTTTGGATTTTTGATACATGCCAGATAATTTCACTCAAGCCAAACACCATTAGGAAGAGAAATGTGTTACCAAGGAACAATCCTGTAATGCTGATGCTTAATACAGAATATTTTCCATTTGTAATTTTGATATTCTTAAGATAAACCAGTAAACAGGTGCTAAATCAATTTACATTTTAAGTTTACATTAGAATTTTAAAAAATCTTGCTGAATACCTAAATACTTTATGATGTCATTTCCTGTATATGGTTTCAATTTTTTTTATCTTGAGCCATATGGAGGACATTTATTCAATATGCCTATTAAACTTTTATATTTGTACCACTTGCATAAACTGCCTAAAATTATGATGATGAAACTCCTGTCTTTGGGTAGTCATTTGTTTTCCTTCCTCTTCTTTTTCATTGCCTCAGGAAATTCTTCTGAAACAGCCATGTTTCTCATTTACCCAATTTAAAAATTGCTCACCTGGCGATAGCCCTTTCCTCTTTACTACTTTGGTAGAAAAGTTTTCATTAAACTGTACTTTATTGTGATGAATGATTTGTCCCTTCTTGAAGAATATGGAAAGAAACAATCCTATCTATTGTTACTCTGTCGATATGACTGAGAGCGTTGTATATTACATCACATTCTGATCTCTTAGGAGAACCCAAAAGAGACATTTCTCTCTGCTCTCAGTTGGAGTTGGTATAAGTACAGGACCATCTAGGGCTATGCTAGCATCTCAGACTGTGTCATTAGGCACACTGGACCTGCAATGAGAGAAAAAAATCTAGTTAATATGTGTCTTATTTTACATTCCACATATAAGTGACTTCATATGATACTTGTTTTTCTCTTTCTGACTTACTTCACTTAGTATGATAATCGCTAGTTGCATACATGTTGCTGCAAATGGCACTATTTCATTCTTTTTTATGGTGGAGTAGTATTTCATCAAATATAGGTACCACACATATCTACAAACAAAAACAAACCCACAGACATAGAGCAAAGACTTGTGGTTGCTGGGGGGCGGGGAGGGAGAAGGGGGAGGGATGGGCTGGGAGTTTGGGGTTGGTGCTTAGTTGCTCAGTCATGTCTGACTCTTTGTGACCCCATGGACTGTAGCCCACCAGGTTCCTCTGTCCATGAGGATTCTCCAGGCAAGAATACTGGGTGGGTTGCCTTGCCCCTGCCCAGGGATCTTCCCAACCCAGGGATGGAACCCAGGTCTCCCGCATTGCGGGCAGATTCTTTACCATCTGAGCCAGCAGGGAAGCCCTTGCGGTTGGTAGTTGCAAACTATTACGTTTAGAATGGATAAAACAATGAGGCCCTAATGTATAGCACAGGGAACTATATAGAATATCCTATGATAAATGGAAAAGAATTTGTAAAAAACCATAATGGAAAAGAATCTGTAAAAAGAATGTATCGCTATACGTTTTTAACTGAGGTACTTTGCTGTATAGCAGAGATTGGCAACAGCATTGTAAATCAACTCTACTTCAAAATAGAAAAAAATCTGATAAAACTTTCTAGGAGGAGTACTGTATACGGTCAGAGGAAATACTTTGCGAAGCCACTTGCAGAGGTGTTAAGAATTTCAAGGGGTGTGATCAAGTAACAGTATGCTCAATAAACTCCCCTCTGAGTAGTGTGGCTGGACTTAACTAGAGAACTTTTGTCTGCTGGGTGGGGCACAGATTCTACAGTCAGAGACAAATTGCCTGGGATATTGGATGAGAAGCTGAACCCTGTCAGCAATCCTTATTTAAAAACCTGTCATACATGCAGCTCCTCTGTGGAAATTTTAAAGACTATCAGCTTGAAGGTGTTCCAAAAGGTAGCTTTCCCACACACCTACACGTCTTGATCTAGTGCTAATGTGAATTCCTTACATAGTTTAACTTCCCCTGAGCAACTAGTTCGTTTTTGCTTTCATTATCTTTGCCCATCATTACCAATAATGGTTTCTTCTTTGAGGTGCTGGAGCAGAGCTTAGAGCTGAGTATATGGTCTACCTCTCTCAAGTGTGAAAAGTCCCTGTATACCTCTGTCCTAAGCTCCTCCCTCTGGGTCCATTTTATTGTCTAACTTTTTTATTTCCTTTTGCCTCATTTCTCCTAATTATTTTATCTTACCAAATGGTGTACATCTTCTCAGACTGCCTTCACTCAATCCTACTTCAGCTTTTAAATTATTATTTTCATGCGTGCTAAGTAATGCTGAAGAAGCTGAAGTTGAATGGTTCTGTGAAGACCTACAAGACCTTTTAGAACTAACACGCCAAAAGATGTCCTTTCCATTAGGAATGCAAAAGTAGGAAGTCAAAAAGCATTTGGAGTAACAGGCAAATTTGGCCTTGGACTACGGAATGAAGCAGGGCAAAGGCTAATAGAGTTTTGCCAAGAGAACGCACTGGTGATAGCAAACACCCTCTTCCAACAACACAAGAGAAGACTCTATACATGGACATCACCAGATGGTCAACACCAAAATCAGACTGATTATATTCTTTGCAGCCAAAGATGGAGAAGCTCTATCTATATAGTCAGCAAAAACAAGACTGGGAGCTGACTGTGGCTCAGATCATGAACTCCTTATTGCCAAATTCAGACTTAAATTGAAGAAAGTAGGGAAAACCACTAGACCATTCAGGTATGACCTAAATCAAATCCCTTATGATTATACAGTGGAAGTGAGAAATAGATTTAAGGGACTAGATCTGATAGAGTACCTGATGAACTATGGACAGAGGTTCGTGACATTGTACAGGAGACAGGGATCAAGACCATCAAGACCATGGAAAAGAAATGCATAAAAGCAAAAATGGCTATCTGAGGAAGACTTACAAATAGCTGTGAAAAGAAGAGAAGTGAAAAGCAAAGGAGAAAAGGAAAGATATAAGCATCTGAATGCAGAGTTACAAAGAATACCAAGGAGAGTTAAGAAAGCCTTCCTCAGCAATCAATGCAAAGAAATAGAGGGAAACAACAGAATGGGAAAGACTAGAGATCTCTTCAAGAAAATTAGAGATACCAAGGGAACATTTCATGCAAAGATGGGCTCGATAAAGGACTGAAAAGATATGGCCCTAACAGAAGCAGAAGTATTAAGAAGAGATGGCAACAATACACAGGAGAACTGCACAAAAAAGATCTTCACGACCAAGATAATCACAATGGTGTGATCACTCATCTAGAGCCAGACATCCTGGAATGTGAAGTCAAGTGGGCCTTAGGAAGCATTACTACGAACAAAGCTAGTGGAGGTGATGGAATTCCAGTTGAGCTATTTCAAATCCTGAAAGATGATGCTGTGAAAGTGTTGCACTCAATATGCCAGCAAATTTGGAAAACTCAGCAATGGCCACAGGACTGGAAAATGTCAATTTTCATTCCAATCTCAAAGAAAGGCAATGCCAAAGGATGCTCAGACTACCGCACAATTGCACTCGTCTCACATGCTAGGAAAGTAATGCTCAAAATTCTCCAAGGCAGGCTTCAGCAACACGTGAACCGTGAACTTCCAGATGTTCAAGCTGGTTTTAGAAAAGGCAGAGGAACCAGAGATCAAATTGCCAACATGCACTGGATCATGGAAAAAGCAAGAGAGTTCCAGAAAAACATCTATTTCTGCTTTATTGACTGTGCCAAATGCTTTGACTGTGTGGATCACAATAAACTGTGGAAAATTCTGAAAGAGATGGGAATACCAGACCACCTGACCTACTTCTCGAGAAACCTATATGCAGGTCAGGAAGCAACAGTTAGAACTGGACATGTAACAACAGACTGGTTCCAAATAGGAAAAGGAGTACGTCAAGCCTATATATTGTCACCCTGCTTATTTAACTTCTATGCAGAGTACTTCATGAGAAACGCTGGGCTGGATGAAGCACAAGCTGGAATCAAGATTGCTGGGAGAAATATCAATAACCTCAGATATGCAGATGACACCACCCTTATAGCACAAAGTGAAGAGGAACTAAAAAGCCCCTTGATGAAAGTGAAAGAGGAGAGTGAAAAGGTTGGCTTAAAGCTCAACATTCAGAAAACTAAGATCATGGCATCTGGTCCCAACATTTCATGGGAAATAGATGGGAAAACAGTGGAAACAGAGTCAGATTTTATTTTAGGGGGCTCCAAAAATCACTGCAGATGGTGATTGCAGCCATGAAATTAAAAGACGCTTACTCCTTGGAAGGAAAGTTATGACCAACCTTGATAGCATATTAAAAAGCAGAGACATTACTTTGCCAACAAAGATCCATCTAGTCAAGGCTATGGTTTTTCCAGTGGTCATGTGTGGATGTGAGAGTAGGACTGTGAAGAAAGCTGAGCGCCGAAGAATTGATGCTTTTGAACTGTGGTGTTGGAGAAGATTCTTGAGAGTCCCTTGGACTGAAAGGAGGTCCAACCAGTCCATCCTAAAGGAGATCAGCCCTGGGATTTCTTTGGAAGGAACGATGCTAAAGCTGAAACTCCAGCACTTTGGCCTCCTCATGCGAAGAGTTGACTCATTGGAAAAGACTGTGATGCTGGGAGGGAATGGGGGCAGGAGGAAAAGGGGACGACAGAGGATGATTTGCCTGAATGGCATCACCGACTCCATGGACATGAGTTTGGGTGAACTCCGGGAGTTGGTGATGGACAGGGAGGCCTGGTGTGCTGCAATTCATGGGGTCGCAAAGAGTCGGACACGACTGAGCAACTGAACTGAACTGAAGACACTTCAGTTGTGTCCGATTCTTTGAGAGCCCTATGGTCCATAGCCTGCCAGACTCCTTTGTCCTTGGGATTCTCCAGGCAAAACTACTGGAGTAGGTTGCTGTGCCCTCCTCCAGTGGATCTTCTCAACCCAGGGACTGAACCCACGTCTCCTAGGTCTCCTGCATTGGTAGGCAGGTTCTTTACCCCTTCCTCTTCCTCCTCATTGTCTTTTCCCTCCCCCTCCTCCTCTTCTGTGGTAACATAAGAGTAACAACAAAAGAGCTGACCTCCACTGTTGTGATTCTACATAAATTGACAGTGACCAAAGGGGATATAATTCAGATGAAAATTCATAATGCATATGGTAGAGGGTAAAAGGGAGGAGTGGCTCAATTTGCCCAATAGTAAAGGCCACATTGTTATATAAATAAACAAAGCAAAGTATGTTAGATTCTATGTAGAATCTAAAAATACAATAAAACACAAGTTAGTCATATTGCACCTCACCAAATAAAGCTATTATGTATATAGTTATTGAAAGTATTTCAATAGATAATGAGTATCCTTCATTTATAATATGACTACTAGTCAACAAATTTTTGGGCCTAACCTCCTAGCTAGCTGTATTTCCAAATGTCTTAGCAGACAATTCCACCAAGATGTCCTAAAGGCACATTAAACTTATCTTCGAAACCAAACTCAGCATCTCTGGAAAGGCACATCCTTGCTCACTCTTGTTCCTCCTTACTCATTAGCATCACTGTCCAGGTTCCTTTCTTTTCTTAACCCTTACATCCAATCAGTCATCTAGTCCCCTGATTAGATTTGATTTTCTTTTGAGTCTAAGCTCTCCTCTCTGATGCTAATGCATTTCAGATCCTATTATCCTGAAGTCTCCTATGGGGGGGTATGTGTACTCCAGGTGTATGTAAAGTTACCTTTGAGAGTAAGTGAAGGAAATAATATATTAGAGATGATACATATATTTTTACCTCTTTTTAAAAATTTATTTTTATTGAAACATGTTTGACTGTGTGTGTGCTAGTTGCTCAGTTGTATCCGACTCTGTGACCCCATTGACTGTAGCCTGCTAGGTTCCTCTGTTTATGGGATTCTCCAGGCAAGAATACTGGAGTGGGTTGAATGCCCGTCTCCAGGGAATCTTCCTGACCCAGGGATCGAACCTGGGTCTCCTGCGTTAGCAGGCAGATTCTTTACCATCTGAGCCACGAGAAGCTCAGCCACTGGGGAAGTACAGGGACTATCAGTTCAGTTCAGTTCAGTTCAGTCGCTCAGTCGTGTCTGACTCTTTGCGACCCCATGAACTGCAGCACGCCAGGCCTCCCTGTCCATCACCATCTCCCGGAGTTCACTCAGACTCACGTCCATTGAGTCAGTGATGCCATCCAGCCATCCCATAGTGTTGTGTTAATTACTGCAATGTTACAAAGTGATTCAGTTCTGCACACACATACATATATGTGTGTGTGTGTGTATATATACACACACATACAAACATTCTTTTTAAAAATATTCTTTCCCATTGTGGTTTATCACAGGATATTGACTATAGTTTCCTGTGCGTTACAGTAGGACCTTGTTGTTCGTTCATTCTCTATCTGAAAGTTCACATCTGCTAATCCCAATCTCCCGTTCCACCTCTCCCCCAATTCCCTTCTCCCTGGCAACCACAAGTTTGTTCTCTTTGTCCGTGTTTCTGTTTCATAGTTAGGTTTGTGCTGTGCTTAGTAACTCAGTTGTGTCTGACTCTTTTGAGACCCCATGGACTGTAGGCAGCCTCTGATTCTTTGTGACGCCATGGACTGTAGCCTGCCAGGCTCCTCTGTCCATGGGGATTCTCCAGGCATGAATACTAGAATGGGTTGCCATGCCCTCTTCCAGGGAATCTTCCCAACCCAGGGATCAAATCCAGGTCTCCCACAATGCAGGCAGATTCTTTACTGTCTGAGCCACCATAGTTAGGCTTATTTTTGTCATATTTTAGATTCCACATATAAGTGATATCATATGGTATTTGTCTTTCTCTTTCTGACCTACTTCATTTAGTATGATAATCTGTGGTTTCATCCATCTTGCTGTGAATGGCATTATTTTGCTCTTTTTTATGGCTGAATAGTATCCCACTATATATATGTACCATATCTTCTTTATCCATTCATCTGTTGATGGACATTAAGGTTTTTTCCATGTCTTGGCTATTGTGAATAGTGCTGATATGAACATAAAATATATTTCTGACCAAAACAGATGATCCTTTCATATGTTAGATTCTGGGAGAGAAAAGTAAAAGTGCTTCAGAACAAGTTTTAAATGTTTCATTCTTCTAAGAGCTATTTCTCCCAAGGTTTTAAAATGGTCAAATAGAGTTCTTCTGTTTGTTTAAAAAACACCACCTTCTTAAGCAATAGATTTCTCTTGAAGGGTGTATGAATCTTTTTGAATTATAGTTTTTTTCCAGATAGATGCCCAGGAATGGGATTTCTGGATCATATGGAAATTCTCTTTTTAGTTTTCTGAGAAAACTCCATACTGTTTTTCACAGTGGCTGCACCAGCTTACATTTCCACCAACAATGTAGGGTTTACCTCTTCCTTTTAACATTTCTGGCTTTTATAATGTACACAGTGGTATAGTTATACATGTAAATAAATAATAGTCATATATAGGACTATGAGGGGCTTCCCAGACCGCACTAGTGATAAAGAACCCCCCTGCCTAGGATCAAGAATCTCCTGCAGGAGACTTCAGAGATGTGTGTTCAGAGGAGGGCATGGCAACCCACTGCAATATTCTTGCCTGGAGAATTCCATGAACAGAAGAGCCTGGTGGGGTATGATTCATAGGGTCACAAAGAGTCAGATACATATGAAGCGACTTAGCATGCACGCACGCACAGCACTATGAACTCAAAAATTTCTGCTGGAGTGTGCAGTCAAAATGGTTTGGAGATGACTAACCTCGACTATTGCAGTTTGTCACCACGCCTTCAGTCCAGCTTCCTTGCAATTCTATTATTCATTATGAGTTAATACAAGTAAAGTGTTCAGAATAAACTGTCAATTATTATTATTATTATCCTATTCCCAAAATTAACTTTCTGCTGCCTCTTAGATACTCATAATCATGCATCTGGACTTTTATTTAGAAGTCTTTAATAAATAAGCCAGTTCTTATATTAGGATTTCCTGGGTTCTGGTCTGCTTTGCCAAGTCTTTGTGAGCACAGGCTGACACTGGGCTCTGGCTAGTTAGAGCAGAAAGACTGCTGTGGTCAATCACCTCAGTAAGATGTGATCACTCTGCTTACAGCCTCTCCCTTAATCTCTTCCCCTAACATGTCACTTCCCTAAATCACACAACTGATTATGTCAGTGTCCACTGCAAAAAAGCTGGTGAACTTTAGACTATAAAATAAGGTCCACATTCCATTGGGAGAATGAGGCGAATAATTGGTTGAAAAGTTGCTACCTAGGATTTGTAGAGTTTTGTGTTCTGCTGTATTTGCTGAGAAAAGGAGAAGAGCACAGTGTAGGGCTTCAGAGGCAAGTGGCATGAATTCAAGCCCATCCCTATTATGTATAGTTTTTTGGGTAAATCACTTCCTGTCTCCGTGACTTGGTTTTCTTCTATGCAAAATTGCATAATGATACCTGCCTCATAGGATTGTAAGATAACACATTTCATATTCTTGGGAACCAATAGGTTCTTAATAAATGGTAGCACTTAAAAAAAATTGAAGTATAGTTGAATTACAATGTATAGTAGTTTCTGATATATAGCAAAAGAATTGTTATATTCTTTTTCAGACTAATTTTGGATAGTTATTACAGGATATTGAATTTAGTTCCCTGTGTTGTATAGTAGGACCATTGTTTATGTGTTTAATATATGGTGGTGTGTATCTGCTAATCTCAAACTCCTAATTTATCACTCCTCTACCACCTTTCCCCTTTGGCAAATTTGTTATGTCTGTGAGTCTGTTTCTGTTTCGTAAGTAAGTTCATTTGTATCATACTTTAGACTCCACATGAGTGATATAATATGCTATTTGTCTTCTCTGACTTCATATAGTATGATAATCTCCAGGTCCATCCATGTTGCTGCAAATGGCATTGTTTCACTTTTTATGGCTAAGTAATATTCCATTGCATACCACACGTTCCTTGTTTAAATTTTTATTTTATATTGGAGCATAGTTGATTAATAATGTTGTGTTGGTTTCAGGTGTACCATAGAGCGATTCAGTTATGTATATACATGTATCTATTCTTTTTCAAATTGTTTTCCCATTTAGGTTATCACAAAATATTGATCAGTGTTACTGTGCTATATGGTAGGTCCTTGTTGGTTACTTTTTAAATTTTTATTGGAGTACAGTTGATTTTCAATATTGTGCCAGTTTCCACTGCACAGCAAAGCAACCCAGCGGCACACATACATACACTTTTTTTCCAGTTCTTTTTCCATATAGATCATTATAGAGTACTGAGTAGAGTTCCCTGTACTGTACAGTAGGTTTCCATTAGTTATCTATTTTATATATAATAGTGTGTATATGTCAATCCCAATCTCCCAGTTTGTCCTTCCCCATATTTCCCCCTTTGTTACCATAAGTTAATTTTCTACATCTCTGACTATATTTCTATTTTGTAAATAAGTTCATTTGTACCATTTTTTTTAGATTCTCCATATAAGAAATATCATTGTTTGTCTGATTTACTTCACTCAGTATAATGATCTCTAGGTCTATCCATGTAGCTGCAAATAGCATTACCTCATTCCTTTTATGGCTGAGTAATATTCCACTGTGTATGCCACATCTTCTTTATCCTTTCATCTGTTGATGGACATTTAGGTTGTCTCCATGCCTTAGGGATTATAAATAGCGCTGCTATGAATGCTAAAATGCATCTATCTTTTTGAATTATGGTTTTCTCCAGATATGTGCCCAGGAGTGGGATTGTGGGATCATATGGTAACTCTATTTTTAGTTTTTTAAAGAATCTCCATACGGTTTTCCATAGTGGCTGCATCAACTTACATTCCCAGTTGGTAACACTTTCATTTGTAATATTTTCACACCATTAAAAGTCTTCACTAATGGGATATTTAACATATTCTAGTTAGAGAAGATTTCTTGAAAGAAATGACAAGCTGGGAGCTGACATAAATAGGAGTGTTGCAGGCTCTGACAACAGAGTGTAGTGTGGCATGGCTGAAGCAGAGACAGAACTGGGAGGGAAAGATGAGGCTGGAGAGCTAGTCCAGAGTCAGGGAAAGAATGTCTTCTCTTTTTTATGATATTGCAAAGTTTTAACTTCTATTCAATTGCAACCAACTTAATTTCCATAAACTAGCATATGCAAAGACCACTCCATACCACACTCAGAAAACTAAAGCAGCATCTTTATTTTATACATACAAACAGTATAAAATGTTTTTGTAAGAGCTGTGTTTTGTTTACAATATATTATATTGCTTCAAGCCAATGCCAACAGTTCATACATATATTCCCTATTTTATTGTGTTTACAATATATTATATCATTCAATGTCACTACCACAGTGTTATTTCTTTCTCTCTCTTTTTTAATACTGAATTCTCTGGAATCATGGTAAGGTCATGGTAAAGGTAAAATGTATTGTGAGTTTAAGGGGTTAAAAAATGTGACAAATGTCTAAATACATGACAAAATAAGTTGAAATGCTAAGACCTCAGCACGTTTAACTGCTTCATCCAAACCCTTGTGATTTATGCATTTTTGTTCCATTTATCTTCTCTAATGTTGCCCAGCCCCTCAATACCATGAATGCATTGTACTTTTGGCAATTATCTGCCAAGTACACACTGAAAAGACAAGAATTTAACCTGAACAACTGACATAACATAAAGTTGGTCCCAAAGCACTTAAACAAGAAAATCTATACCATCATGCTACAGATGCACTTAGAAAACTTAAAAGGAAGAGTAAATATCAGCTCAGTGATTTATAATGAGGCTAATAAACTTCAGGCCAGTATCCTTAACTGTAATAAACATTACTTGAACATTCAACACATGAAAGGTTAACAAAGGCTATGAACTTGGTGTAACTTAAAATGTTTCAGATGTCGGAGTTCACCAGATGTAATTGGATTCAGGTGGGTCCTGCCGCGCCTCGGCCTTTTCAACTGAAGGCGTGTGCTGCCTGAGCTGGGCGCCTGCTGGCCTCAGGGCATGCAGGAGGCTGGCTCCATACCCTGCAAAATTATTCACAGCTTAAAAGAAAAGAAACTACAAAAACAAGCTCTTCAGATTCATTATTCACCATTCAAATAAAATCCATTTTTCCCTTTCCAACCCAGAGTGAAAGACCACAGTGACCACAAAAAGCTACCTGAATGATGAGATGTTACAGGTTCAAGATCTCTTTTGAAAGAAATTCATTTTGCTAACTCTGTCAAATCTGGCTTCCATTGAATCTCTGATTCACTATATATTTTGGTCATGCCACGCTTGAAGCAAACTTGGGATGAATATTATTGAATGGAAGGATTTTCTCCATCCAAGGGCTTGTAAGGATCGAGCACTGAGGTCTCATTGCAGGAGTGCTTCTGCAGAGAATGTTGTCATTGATCCTTTCATTGCCTTGCAAAACCAACCTCCATTATTATTGATCTAGTTCAATAACAACAACCCCCATTCTTCATACAGATCACATGATTAGGCATGGCTATTGCATTTACACAAAGAATTAAGGACTTCCATAAGTCAGACAGAGAAGGAGAATTATTGTATGACATCCCTTGTATGTGGAATCTAAAAAGAAATGATACAAACAAATTTACTTACAAAAAAGAAAGAGACTCATAGACTTAGAGAATGAACTTATGGTTGCAGGGGGTGAAGGGGAAGGATGGGTAGAAGGGATAGCTAGGGAGTTTGGGATGAACATGTACACACTGCTATATTTGAAATGGACAACCAACAAGGAATGCATAACACAGGGAACTCTGCTCAATGTTATATGGCAGCCTGGATGGAAGGTGAGTTTGGGGGAGAATGGCTACATTTATATGTGTAGCAGAGTCCCTTTGCTATTCACCTGAAACTATCACAGCATTGTTTATTAATTGGCTATACCCCAATACAAAATAAAAAGTTTAAAAAAAAAGAATCTAAAAGAATTTAGGAAAAGAGAAGTGTTTTTTAAAAAGTACACCGGTACACATATTAGAGAAGGGTTAGGATTTGAACTGACTCCTCAGTGGGCTTTTGTGAGCTTTGGTCAAGATGGGTGTCTAATGATAGCATTTCCAGTTCATCGTAAGAGGAGTGTAACACAATAACACAATGTGAGTTGTGAGTTACACAACTCAAGACTTCTTTTCTTATTACTTATGAAATTCTGAAGATGCCTGGGTCACTGACTCACTTCTGCTGATTTCCTAGAACTGATCTAAGACAGCAGTTAAAAATCTGCCTCCATCTTCCTGTGCATTGGAGTCAAGTTTGGCATTTCATTTGTTCCCTGTGGTTTTTTAATGCAGGCATGCCATTAAGTAACTGCTGATAACAGAATACTTTGTTCCTGAATGTTTTTCTTTGAATTGTCAGTATGTAGGCTAGTAGCTCATGGACCCCACCAAGACAATGAGCCAACAGTCCCTACCCTGCTGCTCACCCTGCCACCCGTGAAGCCCAAACCTCCCTGGTGAGGCAGAGCCTGAGCCAGGAAGTCTGTCTCCAGTATCCTCCTCCCAACTCAGATGTCTGGGTGCCTGGGACCTCCCAATGTGTCGCCTCACTGGGAATCTGTTCTTAGCAGAATTCTGTGCCTCACAGCTTCCTTGTCATCTCCTTTTAAGCAAAATTAACCTCATTCTTTCAGCCTGATTCTCTCAGCCACTGTACAGAATGGCTGGAGGGCCTCTCCTGTAAAACATGCTTGCATGTTAATCAAGCACCAAGGCATCTTCTTGACATGCATGCCTGAATCTGAAGGCGGCAGAGATGACAAAAGCTTTCAGCAGCAAAGTCTACAAGTGAGGGTGCTACTGGGGCTGGGAGACCTGTCAGAACTGCTCATCTAAACTGCATGCATGAGGGCCTCTCACTCGCCTTCTTGGAATGGTTAATTTTCTATAGGTCTTTTACCTGAAGGAAGGTCCCCTTCTGCCCCACTTGGTACCATTCCATCATTCCCACCTGGGTAAAGGAGCCATTTTCCAGAGGAACTCCACTTTTTGTTAAGCTATGTCCACCTGAAGCCAATTCAATCTACCATCCAGCCAAGGCAATGGTGGAAAAAAGACTCAGATCAATGGCTCAGTGTAGCCTAGGCCAGACACCAATATACTTTAAAACAAACAAACATATAAAGCTACACATAACTGGTTTTATACACATCCGAATAGTACAATGTGTGTTATAAAATATGTACAAAATAGGAATTCAAGATTGAGATATATAACTATACATATAACATTTCTACATAAGTGTAATAAAAGAACATAAAATATTTTTTTAATGTCTTCAAACTAATATTTTCCCTCAGCACCCAGATGAGTATTCCACACTCACTGGGCTATATGCATCACCCTTTGGAGACCACTGATTTAGAAAAACACCTGATATGAAAGTGATCTGTTCACTTTGTGTACATTATTTTGGAAACAACTTGATAGGCACAATCTGGACTTCTATTAATCAAGGGAGCTGCATGACTGAATGAAGCCTTCCTTTGCCCACAGAAAGTAGCCAGTGGGTCCATCCTCAGCAGATAGAGTTCAAGCTACAGGATGAACCTGCAGAAATGCATTATTTATTTCCTTCACTTGCTGATTGACTGCCCCTCCCTCTTGAATCTGGGCACCACCAGGAAGGATCTCTTCCGTCTGTTCACTGGTATGTTTCCAGTGCCTGGATTCATGCTTAGCACGATATCAATCAAAACAGAATGACTGAATTTAGCAACTTTAACTTTCATTTTGTGTATAAAATAGACCAGTGGTTTATTATCCTATAGCTAGTCCATTTTTGGTGGTCAGTAAATGTGAAAAAAAATATAACTCCACATTAACATCTCTCCTGTACTTCACAGACCTTTTCTCTCCCTCGAAAGAACCCATTTAAAGCATCCCCAAACCAACACAGTGTAAAGATTTTACAAAGCAAAACTCTTCATGTTCTAATGCTCCTTGATCAATCCTGAATGATAAAATGAGACCCGTGTAGCTACTGATCTACATTTGATTTAGAAATCTTACTTTTACTCATTTCTATCATAGTTAACATACCATATTACCAAACCAACCTGGAGTACTAATTTAACCTGGAAAATATTTGTGGTGATATTTTACAGATGTGGTGGTATTTTACAGTGATGCTTTCTTTCCTCTACACTCTAAAGCTTAGAGAGTTCTGGCAGTAGTGGGGACCACTGGAGAGAGCAGGAAGAAGAGAAGTTGGTTTTATGCAAGGGAAAGCAGAGTTGAGTTATGGCTTGTCTGTCCTGGCCTTTGGAGCCAGGAAATGGACAGCAAGAGTCTGGCTCCCCAGACAGTTCACACTCACTTTTATTGCAGTGTCTCCCGTGCCAGCCTTCCCGACACTGGCATGTGTTGGGCTCGCTGCAGGCTCCGTGTTTGCCACAGCCGGGCTTGCAGACAGCTAGAGTCAAAGGAGAGAAATAGAATGTTTCCCGAGCTTTCACCGGTTAACAGAATTACGCAGCTGTCTTTCCTGCAGTTCTTTCAAATGTGTTAGTTTTGGCTTCATCCCTTCATGTGTTTTTCTAAGTGAATCTCCAGCTAGAAGTCAGTTTTGGACTCTTTTGAGTCAGTCCTGGAAGTGATCTAGACTTGATGTTTCCCATTGACAAAAGATACTCAGGAGGACTTTGAAACTGCCAGGCAATGGAAGTTTATCTTCCTTAAGAAAACTCCTAATAGTTAAAAAGTTTGGTGGTGTGTGCAAATGTGTTTTTTTTTTTTTTTACATGCATGGATTTCATATGTCTTTGGTCTACCTCAAGAAACATAAATGTCAGTGAAGAAAGGTTAATTGTGATGCCTCAGCAACATGCAGTAGGTACAGAAGTTAGGAAGTAAGAGAGAAGAGATCCCTGCTAGTTTAACTACCCCATAACATAGGTCAGCTGTGTGTACAGGGTACTTACGCTTTGAACAGAGGTCTCCTTGGTAACCCTTGGAGCACTTGCATTTGTTTTTACCAATGCATTTGCCTCCATTTCGACAGGGCTGTGGGCATTTGCCTGAAATAGAAGAATGCAAATAAGCAAGGAACTCTGTTCTCCTTTCAGAGGCAATTACATTTTTTCAAAGGAATTGCAAGGCTTTGAGAGGATCAAGGCTTTTAAGTGGCAGTTATTTCCACTTATTTTGGATCAACCCTGGCTTTGTTACTGTTTGAGCTTCATTTTGGGGACAAATAGGCTCATATTTTTACTTATAATTTTGGATATGAATCTTCCACAATGAGTATTGTTCAAATGCTGTATTTACGTCACTTTTTTTTTTAATTTATTTTTTATTTTACTTTACAATTCTGTATTGGTTTTGCCATACATTGACATGAATCCACCATGGGTGTACATGTGTTCCCAAACATGAACCCCCCTCCCACCCCCCTCCCCACAACATCTCTGCATACCAGCCCCAAGCGTGCCATATCCTGCATCGGACATAGACTGGCAATTCGATTCTTACATGATATTATACGTTTCAATGCCATTCTCCCAAATCATCTCACCCTCTCCCTCTCCCACTGAGTCCAAAAGTCCGTTATACACATCTGTGTCTTTTTTGCTGTCCTGCATACAGGGTCATCATTGCCATCTTTCTAAATTCCATATATATGTGTTAGTATACTGTATTGGTGTTTTTCTTTCTGGCTTACTTCACTCTGTATAATCGGCTCCAGTTTCATCCATCTCATCAGAACTGATTCAAATGTATTCTTTTTAACGGCTGAGTAATACTCCATTGGGTATATGTACCACAGCTTTCTTATCCATTCATCTACTGAATTCTACCCAAAATTTCGAGAAGAGTTAACACCTATCCTACATCACTTTTTTGACAATGTTTTAACCGATTCATAAAAACTTGTAATTTAAGATATATTAAAAGTGAAGATATGGATGGCCCCCTAAGTGATCTTTCCTCTGAGTTCTGATTTTTGTATGTCACTATTTCTGAAAGCAGGCCTATACCTAGACACGATGACTTCTGCCTTAGCCTAGGATTCTCCAGAAATCAGGACCCGCTTGCAGAGTTTATCTGGGGAAGTGATTCTTGGGATGAGGAATAGGGGGCAGGGAGAGTCAACAGCAGAAGAGAAAAAGCCAACACAAAAGTATGTTTGTAGGTTGTTCATCACTACAGGCAACTGGGCTCTATTCTGCAGCATCTTTCTGAGGAGTCAGGTATATGGACTGCTCCTTCAAGTTGCCTGAAGGAAGAGAGAAGGGAGCGTTTATTCATCTGCACCAATGTCCGCTGACCAAAGGTTACCCCATGGAATAACTTTCTTGAATTTCTAGTTTGTGACTACAGATTATATACGTATAATCTGTATATATGTGCAGTTGCTCAGTCATGTCTCTCAAGAGACTTCTCCAACACCATAGTTCATCAATTCTTCAGTGCTCAGCTTTCTTTGTGGTTCTGTTCTCACATTCATACACAACTACTGGAAAACTATAGCTCTGACTATACAGACCTTTGTTGGCAAAGTAATGTCTCTCCTTTTTAATATGCTGTCCAGGTTTGTCATAGCTTTTCTTCCAAGGAGTAAGCGTCTTTTAATTTCATGGCTGCAGTCACCATCTGCAGTGATTTTGGAGCCCAAAAAAATAAAGTCTGACACTGTTTCCATTGTTTCCCCATCTATTTGCCATGAAGTGATGGGACCGGATGCCATGATCTTCATTTTTTGAATGTTGAATTTTCACTCTCCCTTTTTCACTCTCCCCTTTCCCTTTCATCAAGAGGCTTTTTAGTTCCTCTTCACTTTCTGCCATAAGGGTGGTGTCATCTGCATATCTGAGGTGATTGATATTTCTCCTGGCAATCTTGATTCCAGCTTGTGCTTCCTCCAGCCCAGTGTTTCTGCATAGAAGTTAAATAAGCAGGGTGACAATATACAGCCTTGATGTACTCCTTTCCCAATTTGGAACCAGTCTGTTGTTCCATATCCAGTTCTAACTGTTGTTTCCTGACCTACATATAGGTTTTTCAGGAGGCAGGTAAAGTGTTCTGGTATTCCCATCTCTTTAAGAATTTTCCAAAGTTTGTTGTGATTATATATATTTATATTCAGTACTCAGGAGTCTCTGGTGGTAAGTGAGAGACATCTGGCTCAGCTCAGGTGCAATCAGACTATGTTTGTACAGATTAGGTCATAGCAGTGATGGAGGGAAAGGCTGGCTGAAAAGGACATGAGGTGGGGCACACAAAGTCCTTGATTCCACACTTGGGCATTTTTCTGGAATGTCTCAGATCCTAATAATACTTCATGCTTTATCTCTGTGCCAAATGAGGAGTGCTGATATTTTCACAGATCTCTGCATCCCAGGATTTTAGAGCTGGATGTAGATGTAAAAATCATATTTTTCTTCTTTCTTTCTTCTGAAGCCATTTATTCTCCATTTGCAGTCTAGAATTTTCCATCCTGAGGCTGAAGTTTTTTCTGGGTAAGCATTATGCTTGACCGACATGAAGTGAATCCCATATGAAAATCATTTTGGTAGAAACACTTTCATTTATTTATCCAAAATGATGTTCCTCACATATAAATAATCCAACATGTACTCACTGTGGAGATTAGAGAGACAATTGAGATGTTACTGTCTCTCAGAAAATTGAAATGCCATTAGAGCTGTAGGCTTTTCTGACACAGGGATGTTTCACAGAAAGGTATTAAAACAACCTTAATACTTGAATACCACCTTTCTATCAACCATTAAAATCCAAAAGAACCCTTTTTGCTAGGTTTGGACACAAAGAATAGCATTTACTCTGTGGTCAAGATCCAACTTCGATTTAAGGAAAGGAATATCTAACTCTGAATTTCCATTTGTATCAAAGGAACATCTGATCCCATCATATGCTCAAAATTGGATACTCTGCAATGTACTGGGGTTTTTCAACTAAGCAAGATGTGGGACAATAATTATATGGCAGAAAAGATAGAGGATGTATTGTGAACTACTTGGGGGGCCCAAGGTTCCCCATATTCCATGAGATGTGAACTTAGTATCCAGAGAGAATGGAGAGAATGGCTGAGAGAATCTTTTCATTGTCCCCAGGGATGTTTTTGTTCCCTTGGCAAGAGGAAAGTGAGGACCCTGAGGCTCACTGCAGCCAACAAGGAAGACATTCTCTCCTGGTTATCACAGAACAGAACTCTCTTTGCAGGTGACTGTTAGAAGACCATTCCTAGATCACAGCTCATGGAACCAAAATATCGTGAAGGGATGACTGTTTTAAAGTTCAGAATTCTATAAATGTCTTTAATATTGACTTTCTTTTCCTAAAAGTATATTGTGAACAAATTCTTATCGTTGGATAGTGGAACCCTGAGTCAACATGAGAAATCATAGATTTTTACCCAAATGAGACTAAGCACTGCCTGAGGACAAATAGATTTGACGAATTCTAAAAAAATTCAAATTTTAGCTATAACCAGTGAGGACAGTGAGATAAGGTATTGACAAAATAAAGATATTAAACTTCCTCCACCCATCAGATTGTGAGGTAAATCTGTGACCATTCTTCACATAGAAAAAAGATGAAAGTGGTTTACCATAAGTGCCAACAACCACCATCTCTGAGTCTTAGAATTTTACAAGTGATTTTTACCTGTTTTATCCAATATTCTAATTTTTTATGGCAAACATTTTATATAGATTACCTTTACAATAATAAAATCCATCAAGGTATTAAAAACCCACTTTTGGTACAGTATAAATAATTTGTTTTTTTAAACTGAAGGTTCATTAAGGAATCTTATAAAGTTTATGAACCTTAAAGAACAAGAAAAACATATGTACATATATCCAGATACTTCTAACCATTGTCTTAGTTGTTAACTTGCAAGTATATCTCACAATCAAGTCAGAATGAAGTTTGAAAAGCCATCAACTTTGATAGAGGCCAGGAGAAATAATAATAGCATCAGAATATATATTTTATCTAAAAAAAAAAGAGAATAACAAATATTGGTAAGGATATGGAGAAACTGGAACCCTTGTACATTGCTGGTGGGAATGTAAAATGGTACAGCCACTTTGGAAAATAGTTTGGCAGTTCCTCAAAAAATTAAAGAGTTAACATATGGTCTAGCAATTCCACTCCTAGGTATACTCAGGAGAACTGAAAACATGTTCACACAAAAACTCGTACACAAATATTCATAGCAGCACTACTATTTGTAGTAGCCCTAAAGTGGGAATAGCCCAGGTGCCCATCAGCTGATGGATGGATAAACAAAATGTAGTTGGTATATCCACACAATGGAATATTATTTAGCAAGTAAAAGGAAGTAATGATATATGTAACAATAGAGGTGAACCTTGAAAATATGCTAAGAGAAAGAAGTCAGACATGAAAGGCCGTCTATTGTATAATTCTATTTATATGAAATATCTAATACAGGCAAATCTAAAGAGACACAAAGTACATTAGTGGATTCCAGGGGTTTGGGGTGAGGACCATGAGGAGTGACTGCTGATGGGAATAGGGCTTCTTTGGGGGATGGTAACATGTTCTAGAAGTAGATGCTGCACAACTTTGTGAATATAATCAGTATCAATTGTATGCTTTAAAAAGTGAGTTTCACGTATGTGAATTATGTCTCAAGTTAAACATAAGATATATAATTCAACTTTTTGTCTCTATTACACTATAGGCACTTTTCAATACAAGGCCCATTTTAATTTTTCCTGGTAATATGGTTCTGGTGATAGAAAAAAAAATTTCCTAAAAGGATTTGAGTATAACTTGTGATGGCAATAATCAAGAGCTTTCAAAGGCCCACATTTTTGGGTCAATTAGGGGAAAAAAAAGAATAGCAAACATTATCTCTGCCAATGGAAAGGTCATAAACCTAAGGGCATGAAAGAGCATATGTCCATGAAGAGAAAGGAACCCATGAACAAAGATTCATAAACATCAACCAATTAAGTACACAAAGTCTGAGTGTAAGTGTGTGGAGAAAATTGAGGGGAGTTAGTTCAGAGATATCTTTATCAGGGCAGGGTAATTAACAAGAACAGAAGCCACATCCTGACAATTAAATTACACGTTCTATGAAAACTTCAGAAGTATTTCATTTGAACTCTATAAAAAAAATCGTCATTTCAGCTATTACTCATTGAAGTGAAAAAATCCCCACAAATAAATTAGAGGTTGAAAGTTAAAATAGTAAGTCAGTATTATTTAATTCTGAACCCACTACAACTTCAGAAACTATGGCTAGAGCAAACACAGTGGTGTTTTATGGACATAATACAGCTGGAGGTGAAAATGCCATATTCCAGAACTTCCAGAAAAGTAGGGACATGCTCACTCACATTCCTTTTGTTTCTTCCTATGCCAGGCTTTGGTGTTATCTGTTTTGTGGGTCACAGAGCAATCTAGGGTGAGGTTGGCTCATTTCTGAGTTGAGCAGAGAGCTTCAGTGACGGGAAGATAACAGGGCCAGGGCAAAGAGTTTGGTATCCTGATTCCCAAAACAATGATTTTATACCACATTCCACCCTTAAATTTGTATTTTTTTAACCATAAATAAACACTTAAGAGACACTTCCTCAATCTAGATACAGAGCATTGTAGGCACACCATAAAGTTCTGTTGTGCTCCCAATCACTATTCTGGTTTCTATGATCTCCTATTACTCTTGCCTGTTCTTGAACTTCATAAAAATGGAATCGCCCAGCATGCATTTTCATGTGTCTAACTTCTTTTGCTTAGCATAACATCTGTGCAATTCGTTCACGCTGTTGTGTGTGCTATTAGATGCTTCTGTTTTTTATTGCTCTTTACCTTACTTCCCTCCTTTTTCTTGAGTCTATCCTTTGCTCTGAGATGGATTACTAGGCTCTGGCTGGTTAGGAAATGTGGCAGTGAGTGCCAAAGGGGGATAAAAAGACTCTATGCCTGCAGATAAGTGAACAAATTCCAGCTGTCCTAAAGCTCTGGTGTACATTTCTAGTCTGAAACTATGGACTCTCCATAAGAAACAGTGCAACATGGTGAATAGTGCCAAACCAGATGTAACCGAGTCAGAGAGTGTTTAATGAGTCAGCTGAGCTGATCTATGTCACTCCTCTACCCCACTGTTAGCCAAAATGGATGGTGGCTGAATCTAGTAAAAAGAAACCCCTGGCCTGAGACCTTAGACAAGCTATTCATTGTTTCAGGGCTTCAGATTCATCATCAATAAAGTGAAGGGGTTATTTGGTGCTTCTAATGTTCCCCACCCCAAACAAAGACAATGCAGGTCAGTACTCACTTGTTTCACACTGTTCTCCCTCTAGTCCTGGAGGGCAAATACACTTTCCAGGGTAGAAACAGGTCCCTCCATTAAAGCAGGTGGCTGAGCAATTTGCTGTTAGAATGAATAACAGGGTATTGCATTAGGTAGTCACTTAAATCTAACAACAACATTTCATTAAGGCTAAGTGATACTTCTTAGGCATCTGCTACTTGCCCATTTACTTATTTAATAAAATAAGCCATATTGCCCAGACAGCAGTGGTAATCAACTGCTTGACCATTTGCAGATTCAGGCAACATAACAGGATACCGCACGCATGACACCAGACCCACCTCTAGGGGTTTGTTTGCCTCTTAGTGAAAAAAGGCAGCAGTGGGTAAAAACAAATATCTTTTTAATTTTATTGTAAATATCTATGCTCTTAAAAGGAGAAGAATGCTATAAACCCAAGAAAAATATTTAAGATGAATGAAGAATAAAAGGAGAAAACCTTCTTTGGAACAGATAAAAGGGAGAGAAGTCATAAATATTAGGGTTGGACAAAGGAGAAAGCAACTTTTTTCCTGATTAAGAAGAACAGGGATGCATCTTATATAACAGAAATTTTTGAAAAAATAAGTTTTTATGACGTTGGCAAGAAAGAATAATTATATTCAGGAAAGGGCAGCCTATTCCCCTTTATGAGATCCCATAGGCAGGGAAGTGGAGGCAGCATGAGCTAGAGGGATGAAGCAAGTGGTGTGATTGTGGGAGTCCAATAAACTAGATTTTCCAGGTGCTAATCAGACTGCTGGTAGTTCATCCTAAACCCCCCTTTTTAGAGTCAGCTTCTGGAGTTTCACCGCTCACTGGCACCTAAAATAGAGGGAGGACAGAAATGAAAACGGGGGAGAGCAAGTATCTAAAAACAGACAAGTTGGCTCATTCTATAACAGAGATGAAAATAAGAACTCAGCTATTCCAGTTTTATGGCCTATTTGTTCTTGTCCTATATAAAACAGGCCAAAATTGGCTGTAGGTGAATGAAAGCTGGAATAAGCATCCAGGAAGAAAATCAGAAAGGATTTCCAAAAGTTCTAAGTGTGTGCTTTCTTTGCGGAAATGAAATCCAACTAAAATATTCTATGAATATCATGCTTCCTAAATGATAAAGCTTTGTTAAAAATGATTATCATAAGTATCTCCTAGCTTAAGGCCATGCTGTACTTGTCTTGGCAAAATCAAGCTTCCTGTCATAGAGAGTAACAGCAGCACTGGAGGACAGGATTTAGGATTTAGGAGAATCCGTTTCTTGAGCTTCCTCTTTGTTACTTGCTGCTAACATTGTTGAAAGTGAAGTGTTGCTCAGTGCTGTGTGACTTCACAACCACATAGTCTGTAGCTCACCAGCCTCCTCTGTCATGGAATTCTCCAGGCAAGAATATTGGAGAGAGTAGCCATTCCCATCCTTCTCCAGGGCATCTTCCCCACCCAGGGATCGAACCCAGGTCTCCTCATTGCAGGCAATTACCATCTGAGCCACTGAAGCTAATATTAGGGCTGGATCTTTTTTTTAATTCTTATTATGGAATGTTTCACATGTTTGTCTGTCATCCTTACACAGGGGCCATGCTAACCTTCTCTGCACTGTTCCAATTTTCTCATGTGTATTGCCAAAGTGAGCAGAGGACAGTTGTTTTTGTGAGCATGTCCTATCTCCCCACTTGCCCCTGTTTCTCCTGGGGATAATAGGAGATGAGAAAATGTCAGGATCTGTGTTCACCTGGCCTCTCGCTGGCCACTATCCTTACTAACGTGTAGAATGCAATGAACCTGGGAGTTCAATCAAAAGGTACAGAATGAGACAAGCACTACAGATGTGGCAAACCTTGAATCTGGCCGCACCCTTAATGACTGCATAACGCTGGAGCGTCTCTCCATCTCTGTGTGCGATGACTCTTGACTAAGAAAATGAGGCAGAGACACCAAAGGACTTGTACTGGGGCTGAAGGTTTGCTGGGCCACTATTTAACGACTCAGCTGTTAACGTTTACAACAGATGTCCCAAGAGCCAATGCAAGTTAATCTTTAGTGTTTCTCTGAATCTGTAGTGCTAAGGTCTAGTTCTATGCCAGTGATTAAACCATTTTTCAGAAGCTCTATACTCCCTCCTGGATAACAAATGCATCTTTTGGTTGAGAGAGTAAAAAAAAAAACATTATTTCTTTTAATGTTCCCAGATCTCCAGTGAGACCAAGTGGAATTTCAACAGACTTTCCAAAAGAATAAGAAAAAGTTACCAGAGTCTAACAAGAAGGAAAATCTTTCATCTGAGAGGTAAAATATTACAAATGTAAAGGGAACTGGAATACACATAGATATTTTCCTTCACAGGACCATGCAGTGTTGAGACACCCTGGCATAAAAAAGACATTATAGTTGACAATCAGTCACTGTGCATACTACACCAATAATAAGCCTCACAAATGGTCTTTTAAAATCTGATAAAAACATTTGTTCTTCATCAAAATTTCTGAAGGATTGGCTCTATTGCCTAATAAATTTGAGATAATACGAATTTAATTCTGCTACTAGAATTAAATTCTGCCCAATTCTGAAGTAGCAAAAGGGCTGAATGCTAAATTTAGACAAATGAAAAGAAGCTGCATAAGAAAGAATTTTTTACTCACTGGCTATTATTATCAGTGTCATTAGTGATTAATCTTTATGAATATAAAATTTTAAAGTTGTTTTCATTCCAGTGCTGTAGTTTTTAAAGACCACTTACAAATAAAAGGTAGAAATGTGAACATGTGCTCTCAGTTAGCTTAGAAATGGGGGAACCAGGGGTCAATGGCTTAATTTCTATTTACAGTTGGGAAAAGCATGGCCCACAGAGATTGGTTTCTCTACTCAGAGTCACTTGTAGAGGAACCAGGTTCTGAAACAGGCAGCCTGAGTGGCAACATGGTACAGTGGAGGCTGTAAATTTGGGTCAAGCTACTCAAGGTCTATAAACTTTATTTTGCCTATCTGGGACTATGATGAATAAATATTTACATATCTCAAAAGATTGTTAGAACTAAAGTCAGGTAATTGTATGAAGGTACTTTGCATATCACAAAATAACAGACAACCATAAATGATTATTCTGACTCATGCTAAGGGCTCTTTCCTTTAGCTTTTCTTTCATTTTAAAAAAGCTGCTCATTTCAATCTTAATTGGTACTATCTGTATTATCACTAAAGAGACACTTCTCAAAAATAAGCACATCATTTTATTTTGGCCAGTGCAATATTTATTTTAGAAAATAGTGCCTTACTCATGCAATCGGCTTCTCTAGTGGCTCAGTGGTAAAGAACCCGGCTGCCAGTGTAGGAGATGTGAGTCAGTCCGCGGGTCGGGATGAACCCCTGGAGGAGGACATGGCAACCCGCTCCGACATTCTTGCCTGGAGAATCTCATGGACAGAGGAGCCTGGCAGGCTACAGTCCATGGGGTTGCAAAAGAGTTGGACACAACTGAGCAACCAAACAACAACAACAACTCACACAATTAGCATTTTTGACTAAAGGATAATTTCATTAAATACATACACTTTAAGGATGTTAATTTTTTTTCCATCATACACTTTGCGGATGTTAATTTTTTTTCCATAAAAGAGGTGGACCAGGCAGAGTAGATAGGCGTCTTGCAAGACTATGAATCACACCATTCTACTCTAGAGCCATGTTTGAATCTACTTTCTGAAAGTAAAATCTGGCTATGCTACTGCTTCACAGGAAGGAGGGACTCGAGCTCTCAGGGGTGTGACCTGTGAGCAGAGAATTAAATGGGTGATCAGTGAACTTCTAGGTCAGGCAGTTTGGAAGAGATTGTTTTAGAAGCTCACCCATAAAACTGATTTGGGACATACGAAAACAGCAATGGGCCAGGAGTAGCTAACTGTCCATGAAACTTCATGCTCCCCTCCCATAAAGGGAGATAGCTGTCCAACCAGGAATGACATTTCTCCTGCTTGCATCCAGGTTAAGTAATTAGGCTAATTCCTATCCATGGAATGTGTGTTGAAAGTTTTTTGGGTCACTTGAGGACTTTTTTTGTTTTTTTAAGCAGTGCCTATTCCAATCTTTGTTTGTTTATTGGCTGGAACCAGCTGTCAGCAGGATCATCAGTGCCTAACTGCCTTGCCCACTGACCAGGTTCCTGCACTGGAGCATTCTGTGAGCGAATGTAAACTTGTACTGTGTTAAGCGACACTAAAATTTAAATGTTAAAGCAACCAGCGAAGTGATACACCCTATTTATAAATCTGTTATGAAGAGTGATGATATAGTAAATATACTTCTTTTAATTGAAACAAATATATTACCATATGTAAAATAGATAGCTAGTGGGAAGTTGCTGTATAACACAGGGAGGTCAAACAAGTGCTCTATGATGACCTACAGGGGTGGGAAGGAAATTCAAGGGGGAGGGGACAAATGTGTACTTATGGCTGATTCACCTTGTTGTACAGCAGAAACCAACACAACATTATAAAGCAATTATCCTCCAGTTTAAAAAAAAGAAAGGGAAAAGAACCTTGTTCTTAGGAAGTTACCTTTATCGCAGTTGACTCCATAGAATCCAGGTGGACAGATGCAGAAACCGGGAGTAACACATAGCCCGCCATTCATGCATCGTGGTGAGCAAAGGACTAATGGGGAGAGAGAATTCTAATTACGGCCAATAGGGTTTTAGAAACAGGATCATTTTGGAAATGTTGATAACTTAACAGGTCTACATTTTCAAGCTTTGTGGTTGACTCTAAAGTGGTTGCTCTGTAAAGATAGAAGTTTGCTATATTAAAATTATTTTTGTGCAGTAAATAAGGTTATATTTTTAACCAATTTCATAGAAGAGAATTTTGGAATTGTTCCACTTGAATGGCTGATTAAAATTTTCCCAGAATCATTATTTTAAGTAAGATGTGGTCTTCTTAAGAAGTATCTTTTTCTGCCTTAGTTCCTCAATTTTTCCATTTCAATCTATCTTCTGTAAATATCCTTTGCTGCCTTATTTCCTCAATCTTTCAATTTCAAAATCAGTCCAGATGGAGCTCAGGACAAGATGGTGAAATAGAAGGACCTTGAGATCACTTCCTCTCATGAGAAGACCAAAATCACAACTGCTAAACAATCACTGATTTCAAAAAGACTGGAACCTACCAAAAAAGATATTCTACATCCAAAGACATAAAGAACAAACCACAACAAGACAGCAGGAGGGGCACACTCTCTACACAATCAAATCCCATATCCCCTGGGTGGGTGACCCGCAAACTGACAACAGTTGCAGAAGCTCTCCCACAGGAGTTAGAGCTCTGAGTCCCACATCAGCCTCCCCAGTCTGGGGGTCTGGCATCAGGAGGAGGCTAGACTTGAGTGCAGGAGCTCCACTGGACTGCAGGAAGCAGAGACTCCACTCTTGGAGGGCATACCTGGGTCTTATGTTACCAAGACCCAGGGCAAAAGTAGTGACTACAGGAGCCTGGGCTAGACCTACCTAGTCTTGGAGGGTCTCCAGGAGAGGTGAGGGGAAGCTGTGGCTCACTCTGGGGACAAGGACACTGGTCAGAAGATTCAGGGAATTTTCACTGGCATAAGCTCTCTTGGAGGCCAGGCCAACATTTTGGCACCAAGACCTGAACCCACCCAACAACCTATAGGCTCCAGTGCTTGTACACCTTAGGCCAAACAATAAACAGGGTAGGAACACAGCCTACTCATCAGCAGACAGGCTGCCTAAAGACTTCATGAGCCCATAGCCACCTCATCTTGTTCAGTCACTAAGTCATGTCTGACTCTTCAGGACTCCATGGACTGCAGCACAGCAGGCTTCCCTTTCCTTCACAATTGTTTAAACTCATGTCTCTGTCTCAATGATGCCATCCAACCATCTCATCCTCTGTTGCCCCCTTCTCCTCTTGCCCTCAATCTTTCCCAGCATCAGCCACCACTAGAGACACCCCTTGACATGGCCCTCCCCACCAGAGGGCCAAAACCCAGCTTCACTCACAAGGCCCCTCCCAACAGGAAGCCTACACAAGCCTCTAGACCAGCCTCACCCAGTGAGGGGCAGATACCAGAGGCAAGAAAATCACAACCCCTCAGTCTGAGGATCTAGCCCACCCACAACAGACCAGATCCTACCCTGAGACCAACTGGGCCACAGACCTGCAACTAGCAGGCCAACACAAGCTTTGGGACACCATGGATACAATCCCACTTACCATCACATCAAAAAGAATAAAATACTTAAGAAGAAACCTATCTGAGAAGACAAAAGATCTATACTCCAAAAAACTGTAAGATACTGATAAAAAAAATTGAAGACGATACAGTCAGATGGAAAGATACACCATCTTCTCAGATTGGAAGAATCAATACTGTTAAAATGACCATACTACCCAAGGAAGTCTACAAATTCACTATTCAGTTCAGTTCAGTCACTCAGTTGTGTGCGACTCTGCAACCCCATGAATCGCAGCACCCCAGGCCTCCCTGTCCATCACCAACTCCCAGAGTTTACTCAAACTCATGTCCTCCATTGAGTCAGTGATGCCATCCAGCCATCTCATCCTGTGTCGTCCCTTTCCCCTCCCAGCATCAGAGTCTTTTCCAATGAGTCAACTCTTCGCATGAGGTGGCTAAAGTATTGGAGTTTCAGCTTTAGCATCAGTCCTTCCAATGAACACCCAGGACTGAGCTCCTTTAAGATGGATTGGTTGGATCTCCTTGCAGTCCAAGGGACTCTCAAGAGTCTTCTCCAACACCACAGCTCAAAAGCATCAATCTTTTGGCACTCAGCTTTCTTCACACTCCAACTCTCACATCTATACATGACCACTGAAAAAACCATAGCCTTGACTAGATGGACCTTTGTTGACAAAGTAATGTCTCTGCTTCTGAATATGCTATCTAGGTTGGTCATAATTTTCCTTTCAAGGAGTAAGCGTCTTTTAATTTCATGGCTGCAATCACCATCTGCAGTGATTTTGGAGCCCAGAAAAATTAAGTCTGACACTGTTTCCACAGTTTCCCCACCTATTTGCCATGAAGTGATGGGACCGGATGCCATGATCTTCATTTTCTGAATGTTGAGCTTTAAGCCAACCTTTTCACTCTCCTCTTTCACTTTCATCAAGAGGCTCTTTAGCTCTTCTTCACTTTGTGCCATAAGGGTGGTGTCATCTGCATATCTGAGGTTATTGATATTTCTCCCGGCAATCTTGATTCCAGCTTGTGCTTCTTCCAGCCCAGTGTTTCTCATGATGTACTCTGCATAGAAGTTAAATAAGCAGGGTGACAATATACAGCCTTGATGTACTCCTTTTCCTATTTGGAACCAGTCTGTTGTTCCATGTCCAGTTCTAACTGTTGCTTCCTGACCTGCATATAGGTTTCTCAAGAGGAAGGTCAGGTGGTCTGGTATTCCCATCTCTTGAAGAATTTTCCACAGTTTATTGTGATCCACACAGTCAAAGGCTTTGGCATAGTCAATAAAGCAGAAATAGATATTTTTCTGGAACTCTCTTGCCTTTTCAATGATCCAGCGGATGTTGGCAATTTGATCTTTGGTTCCTCTGCCTTTTCTAAAACCAGCTTGAACATCTGGAAGTTCATGGTTCACGTATTACTGAAGCCTGGCTTGGAGAATTTTGAGCATTACTTTACTAGTGTGTGAGATGAGTGCAATTGTGCAGTAGTTTGAGCATTCTTTGGCACTGCCTTTCTTTGGGACTGGAATTCACATATTTCTGAAGCCTGGCTTGGAGAATTTTGAGCATTACTTTACTAGCATGTGAGATGAGTGCAACTGTGCAGTAGTTTGAGCATTCTTTGGCATTGCCTTTCTTTGGGACTGGAATGAAAACGGACGTTTTCCAGTCCTGTGGCCACTGCTGAGTTTTCCAAATTTGCTGGCATATTGAATGCAGTACTTTCACTATAATCCCTATCAAATTACAAATGGTATTTTTCACAGAACTAGGACAAATTTTTTTATATTTGTATGGAAAAACAAAAGACCAAAGAAATCCTGAGAAAGAAAAACAGACCTGGAAGAATCAGACTCCCTGACTTCAGATTATACTATAAGGCTACAATCATCAAAATAGTATGGCACTTGCACAAAACCAGACACAGAGATCAATGGAACATGATAGAAAGTCCAGAAATAAACTGATGCACACCTATGGTCAATTCATCTGTGACAAAGGAGGCAAGTCCATGCAATGGAGAGAAGATCTTGTCAATAAGTGGTGCTGAGAAAAGTGGACAGCTCCATGTAAAAGATGAAATTAGAACACTGTTTAACACCATACACACATACAAACATAAAAATCAAAATGGATTGAAGACCTAAAGATGAGACCAGATACTATAATACTCTTAAAGGAAAACATAGGCAGAACACTCTGATACATACTGCAGCAAGATCTTTTGGGATTCATCCCCTAGAGTAATGGAAATAAAAACAAAACCAAATAGGACCTATTTAAAGTTAAAAGCTTTTGTACAGTAAAGGTAACCATAAACAAAATGAGAAGACAAGTTGAAGAATGGCAGAAAATATTTGCAAATGATGTCACCAACAAAGGATTAATTTTTCAATGTACAAACAGCTCATACAGTTCAATATCAAAAGAACAAACAACCTAATCAAAAAATTGGCAGAAGTTCTAAACAGATGTTTTTCCAAAGAAGAGATAGAGGACTAACAGGCACATGAAAAGATGCTCAGTATCACTAATTATTAGAGAAATGCAAATCTAAGCTACAATGAGATATCACCTCACACTGATCAGACTGGCCATCATCAAAAATTCTACAAATAATAAATGTTGGAGAGGGTGTGGAGAAAGAGGAACCCTCCTACACTGATGGTGGGAATGTAAATTGGTGCAGTCTCTATGGAGAACAGTATGGAGGTTCCCAAAAAACTAAAAATAGAGTTACCATATGATCCTACAATCCCACTCCTAGGCATATCCAGAGAAAACCAGAATTTGAAAATATACATGCACCCCAGTGTTCATTGCAGCACTATATATAATAGCCAAGACATGGAAGTAACTTAAATGTACATTGACAGATGAATAAAGACATGGTATACATACACACACAATGGAATAATACTCAGGCATAAAAGAATAAAATAATGCCATCTGCAGCAACATGGATGGACTTAGAGATTATCATACTAAGTGAAGTAAGGAAGGGAAAGACAAATATATGGCATGGCTTATCATATGGAATCTAAAAACATGATACAAATGAACTTATATGCAAAGAAGAAGCAGACCTATAGACATAGAGAGCAAGCTTATGGTTACCAAAGGGGAAAGGAGGCCCAGAGAGGGATAAACCTGGAGTTTGGTATTTATACCACTATGTATAGAACAGATAATCAACAAGGACCTACTATAGCTTAGGAAACTATACTCAGTATTTTGTAATAACACATAAGTGAAAAGAACCTGAAAAAATAGATATATATGTATGAATAACTGAATCATTTTGCTGTACACTTGAAGCTAACAACATTGTAAATAAAATACTTCAATCAAAAAAAAAAGCAAACAAGAAAAATTCTTATTTTTTTGAAGATGAAAAATATTTTGCTTATTCTTGTTAAATAAGTCCAGTATATGTGAGCTTGTGGTTTATATACCTCTGTGGTTGAGAGCTAGGCACAACTGAAAGACTAAGCATGCATCCAGTCATGTGATTAGTAAACATTTTCATGTTCATCTCTTTTTTTTCATATAACTTTCTTAGTAGTAATTTCACCGAAACATATATTTAATACACAAATGATCTTCATCCTCCCTTTTTTGCCTTGAGCACCTTCATAACTCAGGTGTAGACTTAATTGTGATTCAAGCTATTTTTCATTGGAGTAGATACTTTCAAATTGGTCACAATACTCTTTTTAAAATCAATTTTAGTGGAGGGAGAAAAACTCAAAACTTTTGTAAGATTATGCCAAAGCAGAGTGTATATAATAGTGAGCCTGGGAGGGGGATGGAGGAGAGTAAAAGTGGCCACAAAGAATGTAGACACTGCCAGTTTTCTGCGCCTGTCACCACATATTGGATTTAACAGAAAACCACTCCTAGAAGAAACACTTTCCAATAGCTTTCCTGTGGCTTTTTAAGGCTGCATGAACCCATATAATGTGACCAGAAAGATAATTTCAGGGGATGTGCTAAAAATACATGTGGGGCTCCTGTGTGACACCCATTTCACTAAGAAGCAAGCCAGGGAGCTGGCTGTCCGTGTTCTTTACCTTTCTCACAGTGAGGGCCGTAGAATCCATCAGGACATTCGCAGACCCGTCTTTCATTACAAAAGCCTCCATTTCTGCATCCTCCTGGGCACTCAGCTTCACCAAAGAGAAACAAGCTTTGTATAGACACTTTTCAAAACATATTGAGTGAATTACGGGGAGCATGAAGAGGTTAGCAGTCACATTTTCTCCAGCACACTGATTGTAATTTGTTGAATACCAATATTTCCACTTCATTCTCTCTACATCACTTGTACTTTCTTAAGTTTTCAGGAAAGTAAGACTTTGCTTCTCTCAATCCTATTTTCGACAGTTAAGGGGCTTGCGGAGGAAGGCAAAGCAAGCTTTATGTTCTTCCTTCATCTCACCTATCAATTTACTGCACTGGACCTTCAATTCACACTGAGACAGAACGATGGATATTGCCTTCCATATTCATTGTCAGAGTGGGTAATGACTTTTTGGTACATCCCTAGGGCACTGAAAGCCTCCAGAGCTAAAATTCTGTGCTGGAAGAGCTTATATCAGAATAGGGAAGAGGACAGGCCTTCCCATTCCTTGGTTACCCAGGCTGTGGTGGGAGGTGACTTTGCCTGGCAGAGATCGCTGGTGAGATGGCAGCGACCTGTTTTCCATGAAAGTCAGAAGGATCAAGTGTTTGGCAGTGGGTATGGGTAGTGGTAGTTGCTGGTGATGACTGGTGACCTTGCTATGAGGTTGAGGACTCCCAAAGACTATACTGGAAGAAGGAGAGAAAGAGGTGGAAGACAGAGCATTTTGAAGGGTACTGGAGTCCCTAAAATTGTGAGTGGGGTCAAAGTAGAGCAAGTCTATCTTAGTACTATTCCTGGACCCTGTACTTAGCAGCCCCTCCTCCCACTGGTGTGGTTATAATTATACAGAATAATTATCCAGCTAGCTAGCTACAATTTTTTGTTCAAATCACACCTGGAAGTTTTATGTCTTCTCTGGAATCACCATCACTGATTACCTTGTTGACATGTTTTAAAGAAGATGGCATTTTGAGGTGTTTGCAAGATGGTGTTGCCTTCAGAATTCATGACAATCACATTCACTTCAAATGCTGCCACTCCATCTTGTTTGCCGAGACATGGGAAACCAACTTGAACAACTAAAGAAAAAGGAAGTATGGAGAAACAGTTTATCTAGTTGATTCCAGTTTTACAGACACCTCAGTAAGAGAGCAAAGAACAAAACAAAAACGTTCACATTCCATTATTTGACATTCTTGTATCTCCACTAAAGTAAGGGCTATATTTTGATTATGTGGGCATTCTCCCCAGAACATGTACATCATGCGGGGTAGAGAAAGAATTAATGACCCTCATTAATTTGTACCCTAGTAATATAAAACTGAGGATATTCTGTTCATAGTCTGAACTTGTACCATCTTGAAAAAAAGATGGTAAAATTTTCTCTGAAAAGTAAAGGTGCAAATATAGGTAGCATAGATTAATTAATTAATTAGGAAAAGAAACTGTGTGAGCATCTTTACCAGCCTCCATATAATTCAAAAAAAGCTAAAAATCAACATTCCAGAATCCATTAAATAAAGCTCTATAAGCCACACCCCACTGGTTTATTTTTACTCTCTATGCTTGAAAGTGACAAAATATCTCCTTTGGAAATACACAACTCAGACTAGACCCTAGTCATTGGACCGAGTTAATGAAGTTAGTATTTCCTCAGACTAATTGTCAATATTAAGAAGTGTTCATATCTCAGGGATTTAGAAGAGAGTTCATTGTGGTGAAATAATCTCACAATAGACTTATAACTAATGGTTTCGGTTCCTAAATAGGAGCTACTTCTTTCCAGTGAGACGAACGCTCACTTGGGGTGCCTAGGTGTGACTCAGCAGAGAGTGGGAACTAACAGTGTTGCTGTACAGAGGAGGCGAGAGGGCCACCAACTATGAAGCCCACAGGTCATTAGGTAGAAACGGGCTCAAGCCATTGGGTGAGAGGCTGACTACATAACATTTCTGAAATCCACGGGATTATCATCACATATCCACTGGGGATCTAGCTGATCCATTAGATTCTAGTTCTTCCTTATGAATAGAAGAAACATTACTAAGAGACATACATATGAAATTCTGTCTCATTTTGTTTCCGTATGGCAGGTTATGGTTACTGCCAAGCTTGGGAAAATCATACCACGCCAAGAAAAATTCTTTCCCTGAAGAGTTTTTCTAAACCTTCTCCCTAGGTTTATAAGAAGAAATGAGTTAGAAACTGATCTTCTCTTTTCCGTAAGGCACTGCACACCAGCTGGTCATAAAATCTTCTTAACATGCTTGGCAACAGAAAACCTACTCTCAAGGCTTTGGCATTGTCAGTGTTCATTACTGTGCCCTTCTCCAAATAACATGAATTTCTTTCCTGAATCTTGAGATCTGACCATTGCAAATAATCAATTAAATGGTGGGGGGGAGGGGGCGGTGGTACAGTTTAAAGAACTAAAAAAGAGAGGAAAAACCAAGATTGTTTCCGAAGTTCCAAAGTAAAATTGTCACCGTTGAAAACTTCGGTTGAATGAAATCTTATATATGAAAATGTAAGTTTACAAAACACTAAAATCCATTGTAGGGATTTCCATTTCAAAAGGAGGTGAAGGAGCTGACAGGTAATTTCTTTCAATTGTTAACGCTACAGTGCATTTTCACTTTGTTCAGATATAAAGTGTTTTTCTCGTGATTCTTGTGCAGATGGGTAGGCCAATAATTACCCTGAGGCATAAAAACATGGAAGGACCTAAAAGATAGAACTTTCAGAATCTTCCTTACCACATCTTTCAGGTTTATCTTTTTCTTGGACCTTATTGAGCCTTTACTTTGCAGCCCACGTAATTCTCTTCAAGGCACTTCAGAGTTTTTTTAGCTTTCAAAATCTTGGTATGGAAGAGAAGATCCTTGTATGCAAACTCATCTTCATTTCTGTTTATCAGCATTGTCAAGTTGCAAAACATATCTTAGATATCAAATATCAAAACATGTCTTATAATATGTATGGGAAATTCAGTTAAGAATAATTACTAGTTTGTCCATATTTCCAGATGTGCTAAAAGCAAACCATTTACAAATCTAAGTTATGACTACATGTCCACATGCTCCAGTCATCAGGGGGTCTTCTAGACAATTTGGAATGTTCTCATGTAAATGTGTGATTAGTTAACACAGCCTCTAAGTTCAATGTAGGTACCAAGATGCAGAGTTCCCTGGCCCTAAACAATATGAGTGAGTGTCAGTAACTTAGTTGTATCCGACTCTTTGCCATCCCATGGACTATAGCCCACCAGGCTCCTCTGTCCATGGAATTCTCCAGGCAAGAATAGTGGAGTAGGTAGCCATTCTCTTCTTCATGGGACCTTCCTGACCCAGGGATAGAACCCAGGTGTCCTGCATTGCAGCAGATTCTTTACCGTCTGAGCCACAATAATCCCACCTAAACAATATGGCTCTGAGCAATCCCAGGGAAGAAAACTGAGGATATAAAGTCCAACGGAAAGAAAACATGCCATAAGTAACTTGTTTAGAGTTTTCAAGATGAATTTTTTCCTTTAAATGGATAAATACAAATTTGAGTCAAAATACAAACAGTTCCCAGGTGGCACTAGTGGTAAAGAACCTGCCCGCCAACGCAGAAGAAGCAAGAGACTCAGGTTCGATCCCTGGGTCAGGAAGATTCCCTGGAGCAGGATACAACTGAGCACACACAAAGAGTTCATCCATTCAGCAAATACTTACTGATGTTACCATGTGACACCGTTCTAAGCAGTGGGGGTGCTTTAGCAAACAAGACAAAAACCCCAGGCTTTTGTGGCACTGAGTTCTCAATGATTTACTTTGGAGATATTTTGTGATAGTTAGATATTTCAATCATTTAAAACATCTAGAAAAATAAAGCAAACATTCTCATGTTTAAAGCTATAGACCAGTTAGAATTCAAAGTAGCTGCAATGTTTGAGTCTGCAACTACTGGATTCTTTGGGTCTCAACTTTTATAACCTAAGTTCAATTTGCCTGTATTTTAACTTCACAACAGATGCATAAATGTCTTCTGAGCATGTTGTCTAATGCTTAAAACAGGATCAGGTGGAGAATTGCATTGGCTATGATCCATTGATTCGGATGGATCACGTGGTTTAGTTAAACTTCTCAGGCCTCAGTCTCCTTTAGCCATAAGACCAATAATAATACTAATAAAGTAGTTTCAGTTCAGTTCAGTCACTCAGTCGTGTCCGACTCTTTGCGACCCCATGAATTGCAGCACGCCAGGCCTCTCAGTCCATCACCATCTCCCAGAGTTCCCTCAGACTAACGCCCATTGAGTCAGTGATGCCATCCAGCCATCTCATCCTGGGTCATCCCCTTCTCCTCCTGCCCCCAATCCCTCCCAGCATCAGAGTCTTTGCCAATGAGTCAACTCTTCGCATGAGGTGGCCAAAGTACTGGAGTTTCAGCTTTAGCATCATTCCTTCCAAAGAAATCCCAGGGCTGATCTCCTTCAGAATGGACTGGTTGGATCTCCTTGCAGTCCAAGGGACTCTCAAGAGTCTTCTCCAACACCACAGTTCAAAAGCATCAATTCTTCAGCACTCAGCCTTCTTCACAGTCTAACTTTCACATCCATACATGACCACTGGAAAAACCATAGCCTTGACTAGACGGACTTTAGTCGGCAAAGTAATGTCTCTGCTTTTGAATATACTATCTAGGTTGGTCATAACTTTTCTTCCAAGGAATAAGCGTCTTTTAATTTCATGGCTGCAGTCACCATCTGCAGTGATTTTGGAGCCCAGAAAAATTAAGTCTGTCTGACACTGTTTCCACTGTTTCCCCATCTATTTGCCATGAAGTGATGGGACTAGATGCCATGATCTTGGTTTTCTGAATGTTGAGCTTTAAGCCAACCTTTTCACTCTCCTCTTTCACTTTCATCAAGAGGCTTTTTAGCTCCTCTTCACTTTCTGCCCTAAGGGTGGTGTCATCTGCATATCTGAGGTTATTGATATTTCTCCCACCAATCTTGATTCCAGCTTGTGTTTCTTCCAGTTCAGCGTTTCTCATGATGTAGTCTGCATAGAAGTTAAATAAGCAAGGTGACAATATACAGCCTTGACGTACTCCTTTTCCTATTTGGAAACAGTCTGTTGTTCCATGTCCAGTTCTAACTGTTGCTTCCTGACCTGCATACAGATTTCTCAAGAGGCAGGTCAGGTGGTCTGGTATTCCCATCTCTTGAATTTTCCACAGTTTATTGTGCTCCACACAGTCAAAGGCTTTGGCATAGTCGATAAAACAGAAATAGATGTTTTTCTGGAACTCTCTTGCTTTTTCCATGATCCAGCAGATGTTGGCAATTTGATCTTTGGTTCCTCTGCCTTTTCTAAAACCAGCTTGAACATCTGGAAGTTCACGGTTCACATATTGCTTAAGCCTGGCTTGGAGAATTTGGAGCATTACTTTACTAGCATGTGAGATGAGTGCAACTGTGCGGTACTTTGAGCATTCTTTGACATTGCTTTTCTTTGGGATTGGAATAAAAACGGACCTTTTCCAGTCCTGTGGCCACTGCTGAGTTTTCCAAATTTGCTGGCATATTGAGTGCAGCACTTTCACAGCATCATCTTTCAGGATTTGAAACAGCTCAACTGGAATTCCATCACCTCCACTAGCTTTGTTCGTAGTAATGCTTCCTAAGGCCCACTTGACCCTTTCCAAGATGTCTGGCTCTAGATTAGTGATCACATCATCATGATTATCTGGGTCATGAAGATCTTTTCTGTACAGTTCTGTGTATTCTTGCCACCTCTTCTTAATATCTTCTTCTGTTAGGTCCATACCATTTCTGTCCTTTATCGGGCCCATCTTTGCATGAAATGTTCCCTTGGTGTCTCTAATTTTCTTGAAGAGATCTCTAGTCTTTCCCATTCTGTTCTTTTCCTCTATTTCTTTGCATTGATCGCTGAAGAAGGCTTTCTTCTCTCTTCTTGCTATTCTTTGTAACTCTGCATTTAGATGCTTATATCTTTCCTTTTCTCCTTTGCTTTTTGCTTCTCTTCTTTTCATAGCTATTTGTAAGGCCTCCCCAGACAGCCATTTTGCTTTTTTGCATTTCTTTTCCATGGGGATGGTCTTGATCCCTGTCTCCTGTACAATGTCACGAACCTCTGTCCATAGTTTATCAGGCACTCTATCTATCAGATCTAGGCCCTAAAATGTATTTCTCACTTCCACTGTATAATCATAAAGGATTTGATTTAGGTCATACCTGAATGGTCTAGCGGTTTTGCCTATTTTCTTCAATTTGAGTCTGAATTTGGCAATAAGGAGTTCATGATCTGAGCCACAGTCGGCTCCTGGTCTTGTTTTTGTTGACTGTATAGAGCTTCTTCATCTTTGGCTGCAAAGAATATAATCAATCTGATTTCGGTGTTGACCATCTGGTGATGTCCATGTGTAGAGTCTTCTCTTGTGTTGTTGGAAGAGGGTGTTTGCTATGACCAGTGCATTTTCTTGGCAAAACTCTATTAGTCTTTGCCCTGCTTCATTCCGCATTCCAAGGCCAAATTTGCCTGTTACTCCAGGTGTTTCTTGACTTCCTACTTTTGCATTCCAGTCCCCTATAATGAAAAGGACATCTGTTTTGGGTGTTAGTTCTAAAAGGTCTTGTAGGTCTTCATAAAACCATTCAACTTCAGTTTCTTCAGCGTTACTGGTTGGGGCATAGACTTGGATAACTATATAACTATAACTATAACTATTATAATCTAATGGTTTGCCTTGGAGACGAACAGAGATCATTCTGTCGTTTTTGAGATTGCATCCAAGTAGTTTAAAAAAATTTTTTTTTTAGTGTGGAAAGACCTGTCATTTGAAAGGTTAAAACTGTAATGTTACTGTTCACCATCAAACATGTCTTTCATTGCAAAAAGTCATTAAAAAAAACTCACACATCTAGCATAGTTCTGCAAAATTATGCCAAATGCAAATAGAGGAAAATAAAGTCATTTATCCTTTTGAATAGGAAAACCTGAGGCAATCTTGGTAGAAAACTAAAGATGTGACACCTTCATCTTCTGAGTAAATCAATAGAAAAGAATTATTTTACCAATCTAAAATTATGCTCAATGAACATTAATATAATATGAACTATTTTCTATCTTCAACATGTAAAGATCTAATAAACTCTAGATTTAAAATTATGCTTATTTTACTTATATATTTGTAATTTCAACCTGACAAATTTGACTTCCAGTGAAAGATGAACACATGAAAAATCCTCTCACCCTAGGTAAAAATATTTTCCCATATATATTCACCTCTTTTGATATAGGAGGCATGTGAACATAACTGTTATGTTAACCTCAGTACAGAATGATTTGAAAGGAACTAGGAAATAACGTTCAGAAGTTAGGAGATACATAGTTTATGAGTTTCAATAAATTCACTTTTAAAGTAAAAGTAGAAATGAAAGATGTATAAATTGTGCTAATTACACTTGCCCACTTTTCAGTTTTGAAATGTGAAATAGAAATTTTATTCCTGTTCTGCAAATTCCACTTGTCCTGTTTTCTGTTTATAAATTTTATCTGTAAGACCATTCAGGTAATAAGAATTATAACTGAACACCTTTTAAAACATATTTCAAAGAATTTTGCTTAGAAAACAAAATCTGACTTTAGTTAGCCTCATTTTCAGGGACTTGTATATAACCTATGCTCAACTCAAAATAGATTTCTTTCAGTTCCCAAACATGTGGTGCATGTCCGCAGTACCTGACTCTGCACACTTATCCTGCTGCCTGGAATGTTTTTTCTCCTCTTTTTTGTCCAGTGTTCTCCCCCTCACCTCTCAAAACCCAAATTAAACAGCACGTGTTCTCTGTAGGTTTCCCTAACACTGCCCCCCCATGACATCATTTCACATATACCTCTGTATACAATTGCATTATAATCTAATGATTTGATTATGATTCTGTATCCTTTGCTAGGCTTCCCAGGTGGCTCAGTGGTAAAGAATCCACCTGCCAATGCAGGAGATGCGGGTTTGATCCCTAGATCAGGAAGATCCCCTAGAGAAGGAAATGGCAACCCACTCCAGAATTCTTGCCTGGGAAGTCCCATGGACAGAGAAGCCTGGTGGGCTACAGTCCATGGGGTCACAAAAGAGTCAGACATGACTGAGCCTCTAAACAACAACAAACAACAAATCCTTTGCTAAGAACGTGATTTTCAAAGGGAAGGACCATATGGTATGTGTTTTTATAACCTTAGTACCTTACAGTACATTGTCACAAACTAGGCACTGACCGTAACAAAGATATACCTTATGGGGGACACATCCACATACCTTTATACACACAGACACACACCTGCACAAATATATGTGCACACCTGCACACATACACAGAGAGAGACAGAAATACCCCTTTGGCAGTGGGAGACAGAGTAAAATATGAACAATGTGCACTCAGAAAAAACACACGCATAAAGAAAAAGACCTCAAAGGGAGAAACAGCACAGGCTCTCTATTTCCAAGGAATAACAGAAACGTGAAAGTTACCATGTGCTTTTGCAGCAATAAGCCTATGAGTAGAGAGCCACTTTTACTGAAAGCTAGATGGAAATGAGGCCAGATGTTGTGAATTCCAGTGCCATCTAGGCTGTATAATCGAGAGCAGGGTAAATTACAACAACCCAGAAAAACTCAAGTAGCTTGAACATAACTCACATGGCATTCAAGTACACACTGATGTGCCACCAACTGCACATAAACTCACTCTTCTATAGACATGAACAGCAAGCTTATTCTGATTAAATAGCTCTTTTACCCTGAGACCGGCACAGTGCTCACACAGCGTCAACCTTGGTCATGCAAGCCACTACCTTCCAACAAAGGGAAGAAATGAGAAAGGCAGGCTAGGCCAGAGCTCATCCTCAATATCACATGATTATATGCTGCTCCATGAATATAAATCATTCAACACAAGTAGTCATCCATACTCCACGCTGCACTGAGAGCCATTCATTCTCCCAGCAATACTTACTGAGCATCTACTCTGGGCTTCACTTTCTGCTCAGAACGGGGGTCACTGAGAAGAAGATGGTCCTCCCAGCATTAACACCTATTTGACAGTTCCTACTCATTGCATTCCTGATGGTCTTGGTTGAGAAACATTCCTGCTGCCTTGGTTTCATGGGATGACAGAGACTGAGTGTTCCAACAGGCCAAGCCTTGGCTTGATGGAAAATGTTTTTTGTTATCCAAATCAGGTATTTTACTGAACCATCCAGTTTGTATTTCCTCTTTTTGTTCCCTTTCTGATGCCAGAAGGCAGGCACTTACTAAGTGTTAAAGATCAAGAGTTTTCTATTTCCTGCAATGCTTAGGCACATAGGAATCTGTAGGAGAAAAGAACACCCTTGCAGCTTGAAGATATTAAATAGACCAGCAGAGTAACGAATGCTACCTGGATGCTTAGGAGCAAGACACACTGATTTGATTACGTTTTAATAATTCAAGTTACCCTCATTGCTCAAGCTGGGGGTACTGAACTTAATGAGGCAATGAATAACGCCCTGCAATGGACTAAAATTCCCATAAACTCCCTGCACCTGCATTTCTGCAAACAAATCCTACATCTGCTTCCAAAAACCTATGGGGTAGGAGGGGAGGTTATCTGTGTAAAGTGTATGTGTGTGCGCACACACACACATGCATGAGTCACCTCACTCCAGAAGGTTTGTTCTTTTTAGTCTCACCTTGTCTAATGCATCATCTACTTTCCCCTCTACATTTGATTTATAAAGATTCTAAATTACTAGTAAATGATGTTTTCTCTAAATGTAACCGAATGAAATATATATTCAAACCTTACAGTTTCAACATCCCAAGAAGTAGATTTTCAGTAAGCTTTTTTTTTTTCCCAGCAGACACAAAAAAATTAATAAAGGTGGGAAGATTTTGGAGACAAGCATTTGATTAGAAATCCAAAGATACAAGATTAAGTTGAACAGGTGTCACTGTGCAATTAATTTAATTAATGCATTTTCAAAGGGTTAAATGAGTTTGCAGTTCTTTAATAGAAAGAGATGAAGGAAAAATTCAAAAATATAAAATGGAAATTGAGAGACATGTTGTATATTTATCTTATTCCTGATCACTTCTTAAAAGATCAAAAAATATCAAGAAAAATTTTATAGAAAATTATCTTTGACCAAAAAAGAACATCAACTGACATGGCACAAGACTGAGTAACGCCCTATTCTAAGAATTTGGTGGCCGTATTCTAAGAACTTTCTTGTCTCCATGACGCAGCAGTATGCAACAGTACAAGCACAATCACCTGAGCAGAATTGGGGTTTTCCTGTATTTCGAAAGGGATATTCACATCCTTGGGTGAGTGTATCTCCGGAACCCAAGGACTTTTCCTTCATGGGAACTTCCATCTCTATTGGAAGCAAATCTTCTGAGAGGGCCGTGAGTCATAGCAGCAGCATTGTGAGGACCCACGAGAAACTCAGATTCACTCTTCCTGTCTATACTCACATGGGCACCTATGCCAGAAAATTAGAAAAACTCTGTGCTTATTTAATCCTCAACTCTTACAGTGCTGGGATGCATCAATACAGATACATTTGGAAGTAGTAGATAATCACAAGCTGAAAATGGACTCTGTAAGGGTGCCTGATTTCCTGTTTCATCGATTTAAATGAGCTCCTTAGGGAGGAAACCATAGACAAAATGAAAGGGCAACCTATGGACTAGGAGACAATATTCACAAATGATGTGACTGACAAGGGGTTAATCTCCAAAACATGCAAATGGTTCATACAGCTCAATATCAAAAAACGAACAACCCAATCAGAAAATAGGCAGAAGATGCAAACAGATATCTCTCCAAAGAAGAGATACAGACAGCCAACAGGCACATGAAAAGATGCTCAGCATCACTAATTATTAGAGAAACACAAATCAAACCTATACCACCTCACACTGGTCAGAATGGCCATCATTAAAAAGTCTACAAATAATGAATGTGATCCATCACAAATGAAAAGATAGTTTTGACCACACAGGATTTTAAACCCTCCTCAAAAAAAAAAATGTAAATGATAAGTTGAAAAAAACTACAAATACTTTACAGTGAGCTTTGCAAATTAATGAAAAGAACCACAAAAAATGAGCATAACAGACAGACATTTTACATTGTCTAACAGATACAAGAAAATAGTCTCCTACCTCAATAGGCATTTAAAAACTCAAATTAAAAGAACATTGAGAAACCACTTTTCACTTTTTAAGCCAGCTAAACAGCTAACATGATTAATAACCCATGTTGATGAGACTGCAATAAGTCAGGCTGTCTGCCACACTGCTAGCCAAGGTACCAATGGGTGCAACCTTTGCAGAAAGTAATTTGGGATTTTGGCAATTTGTTCTAAGAGCCTTTAAAAAAGTTCAAGTTCATATCTTTTGACACGATAATTTTACCTCTAAGAAACTATTTTAACAAAATAATGAGATGAATTTTAAGATTCTGCTACACACATTAAGCCAACAAGTGTTTTTTGAATGCCTGTTCTATGCAGGGCCTTGTATTGACAGTCGTGGTGTACTGACCATCTATTACTTTAAAAAAGAATGGTTACTGTGATATTTTTAGTATGCAAATCCTAAAAACAATCTATGTAACATAACAATAAGGGAACATAAATTATAGTATGTTCATAAAATAGAATATTATAAGCACATTAAGAACAACTTTTGGAAAAATCTGCAATGACATGGGAAAATGCTTATGTTAAAATGTTAAAAGCCAGAAAAACATTATGTAAAAACAATTATTACTATAATTATGTAAAAAAAAATAGACTCGAGGCAGAAGGAAATATTGGAACATGTTAACATAAGAGATCTCTGTATTTTTCTAAAAGTCATTAAACCTGGGCTCTAGTTTCAGCTTCACCACTTACTACTAATATATGACTTTGGGAAAGTCAGTTAAACCTCACAAGCCTCGATTTTCTAATTTGTAAAATGGAGATGTAATTCAAGCCTTGATTCTCTCCAGAACGTGAATTAGATAATGCATGAACTGGTGCTTTGTAAGCTGAAAAGTTCTAAATACCTAACTGCATACTGTATTTTCTAAGCAGAGAAGGATGATTAGATCTGAAAGACTGAACCCTTTTCTCCCACTTTTGCATGTCTCTTCTCTACTTCGAATTCCTATTTAATACGATGTTCATTTAGGGGAAGTTTTTCTTGATTTATTCCATTCCCTCTCAATCACGTAGTTTGTATCTTTGCCACATTTATATGCATTACATTAATTAGCACTTGTTGGCCAAGTATATTTCATACAGTGACTTTCATTTTTTAATCTGGAATCATTTATGAACTGAATTTTTAGGAAATTCTAAAACTTGCATTTCTTCACACCTATCCTAATCTTTTGTCCAAAGGAAATTGGGACATAACAACTGATTTGCCCTAAAATCAATAGCTCTCTTCAAGAAAAATCCTGTAATCTCTCTGAGATTTGGATCTAAAATAGTATTCCCACCACTATTATATTTTAAGCACAAACCTTTGTCTGAGGCAAAGACCACCCACCTGATGCCTTGTGAGGCACTGTTCCCAGAAGAGGGACATTGACGGTTGGGTCTGCCATGATGCCTTTATCCAGGGAGCGCAAGGACAGGAATTCATAGAAGTATTCTGCCTACAACAAAAGGCATTGACGATCAGCACCATGGAAACCACAGAGAGTGGGAAGGCACTTCTCGATTCATCACCCCTCTGATGGAATACTGACATTTTTCACCGTAGAAATTCTGGAACACATGACACCTAAAATATTATGTAGGCATAACTCTCTCTTCTGGGTTTTAGAACTCTAGAATTAGACTGCTTGGAGAGAAGTGATTCTTCCAAAACATTAATAACACATAGCCAAGATATTTACAAGGTAGCCTTTCAGCTTAAAAGGATTGAGAAAAATGCTCTGAAGGAAATAGGTGATGTCAAAACAATCTTCAAGTAGCCCTTAAAAAATCCATCTGTTTCTTGGGTCATTTTTTAATCCTTTTCAAATGTGAAGTGACTTTTTGGATCAAAATTTGGAAAGACACAATAAATAAGTGATAACAAAAGCAAAAACCTATGTGCAAAAGAAGATATGAAAGTCCAAAATTTAATGATCTTGTGTTAACATTTATTTTTTCAGTATCATTTCCTTTGGAAGGTTTATGTAACATCTCAATTTAATTATGGAGAGAAAAGTCTAAAAATGTAAAAACCACCTCTGCAATATGACAATAAGCCATAAAACTTTACATTGTAAACATTTTTCACTTTCCCACTGAATCTAGTTGAGAAGATGATTCTTGTTACTTGAATGGCCACGAACTACTGATAGTAGTAATGTATAATCTCACTGTAGAGCTTCGATGCTTAACTGATTCTCATCTGGGTTATTAAAGGGACTTGTAATGGAAACAATGTGTTCTTGCTTAGGGATAAAGAACAATCAATAAATCATATAGATACCAAAATGAGAGTTAGGCAGACCAAGTGGTTCTGCAGTTATCTGCAGAGATATCCAGAATTTGGATTGGTTAATTAAGCTAATTACATAAACATGGGCTAGGAAGAGGTTTAAAAAAATACAGCCTTTCTTTCATATAGTATAAAATATTCACATGCATTATAAAATTTATTTTCCACCATGGAGGATATAAGAGATACATGGTAGACACTGATACAACTTTCTGTTTTAAGTCACAATATCAATGTGTTAGGCATTAAGAACTTCATGAGTAAGATAATGTAAAAGGTTAATCTTAGAAGGTAATCTGTAGGGATATTGTCACACCTGTATCAAGCTGAAAAGCACTTCAAGGTTTTACCAGGTCAAAAGGAGCACCTTTATTAACCAAAATTCCACTGCAACTGTTTCTTTGACTTGTGGCAGTGGTTCCATAAGACCACTGGGAAGGGTTTCCTGGGAGGGTAAAAATGTTGTGTGAATTAATTTTACTAAATTCATTCATTAGGAGGGCCTTGAGGATAGAGAGTCATCAAGGAGTTAATTCCTACCCTGTTTAAGGGAAGGCAGAGAATTGCAAGAAGTCTGATGAAAGGAGTATCATCAGGAAAGGTCATTCAATTGAAAGAATTCCTTTGAAAGCAAGAACATTAATTATGTCCCTTCAAGAAAACCAATGATTATTAAAAATGGGCTACTTCTTAGATGGCATTTCATGAATTCAAGTGTTTTAAATGACTTCTACCAGCTGTACTTCCCTCTACACTTTACTAGATTATATTTATCATTTCACATTTTGTTCTAAAACATATCTTGGTTAGCATTATAAAGGATTTGGTGCTGTATGCCTTTATAGTTAGTAACTTTTGGTTATTTATATTACCAAGTACAGTAATAATAACTACCAACATTAAAACAACATCACTCACGAACGGCATACTACAAGCCAAGACTTACTCAAAATATTTGTATTTGTAGTACATTTAACATTGGAAAAGGGTTGAATGAACAGAGTACAAATATGTTGAAAATAAAACAATTCAGTTTTATTGAAAATAAAACAGTTTGAAGCTATATTGCTTCAAATACCACATGTTATCATTTGTTGCTCCATAATTATACCTTTGAACTTTATCACATTATACACTAAATCTATGTTTATGTGGATGATATATTATAAAATTGCATTTATAAAAACAAATATAATTTCAGCAAGTTTTAAAAATTATTTTTGGGGTTAATAAGAAAAAGGATGAAAGACGAGAAATGAAGATTAAAAAGAATGACTGCATAGGATTGATTGTAACTGATTTTTTGCCTTTTCTCTCTCTCCCAAATTTTCTACATATGCTTCCATGCCTTTCATAGTGAAATAAATACACTTATTTAACAACAGAGATAAATCATATACTCTGCTTTCAGTTCTGTGTGGCTGATGATAATTACCTGCTCTACTTGTATAAATCTCTGATCATAGACGGAATATTCTTCTTAGCCTTCTATTTAGCATGGCTGTGCTCAGGTATTCAAATCTCTTGCTCTTCTTCCTGAAACTGTGCTTCAAGAAAACAACACTCAGTATTTAAGCAGCTTCTAAATGTCTCTTTCAGAAGCTTTTGATGATGTTCACCCAATGTGGGAAAGAAATAATTTCACCCAGTCCAAAAACGTAACTTCATAGAACCTTTGGGTCTCCTGTTATTATCGTTTCATAACAAACACACACGACCTTTGCCAGTTTCTTTTTATTTATTTTATTTTTTATTTTTAAAATTTATTTATTTTTTATTTTACTTTACAATTCTGTATTGGTTTTGCCATACATTGACATGAATCCACCACGGGTGTACATGCGTTCCCAAACCTGAACCCCCCTCCCACCCCCCCTCCCCACAACATCTCTCTGGGTCATAAAAATTATCATTTGGCATGCTTCAAGTCGTAGTTATGGCATGTGGGGTCTTCGTTGCATCCTGCAGGATCTTTCCTTGTGGCGTGTGGTCTCTCTTGTTGTGACGGGCAGGCTCAGTAGTTGCAGAACATGGGATCTAGAACACACAGGCTCCGTAGTTGTGGCAACAGGGTTAGTTTTCCTGTGGTGTGTGGGATTTTAGTTCCCTGACCAGGGATTGAACCCGAGACCCCTGCATTGCAAAGCCGACTGTTAACCACTGGACCACCAGGAAAGTCCCTCCTGTTGTTGTTTTTCAGTAGGATCACATAAGGTGGGTTGGGAAGCATGAATGTGCTATATTCAGTCCCAGAGAGTTTATAATTAGCGTTGGCATGACCTCACTGCAGGATGTAGCTGGGTTTAATGAACTCATCTGGCCAACCAATACTCTGATCTTATCAATCACAAATTTCACAGTAGGGTGACCCTTTGATTTCTTTGAGAATCAGTAAACATCATGGCTTTTCTGCTACAATTCTAAGACTGTATCACAAAGCAGGAACTGGTTAAAACGGCTTCTTCTTTGGATTTTATCAGCAAAAGACAGTTGCCAGAGAAAACCATTTTTATTTGTTTGACTTTCTTTTTAGAGATATTCATGCTCTAATCTCTAAAATAAACAATTTTCTTCATACATGGTATATTTGTTTTTAAAAGAAGTTTATGTCCACTGCTTTCTTAAAAACTCTAAGTTGAAAATCACTTAGCAATTGACCAATTCTTTGTCTGATAGTGGAGCAGACTGCTTTATAATGACAGTGAAACTTTGAAAGAAATCTATCCAAACCACCAATACCATATAAATGTTTTTACAAATAAATCATCAGCACCATGAGGTAGAGATGAAATAAATTCCTCATTTAAATTAAGGGCTTAAATACTTCCCTCAAAGTCACAGAAAATGGTTGAGGAAATAGGTGATAGATTTATTAGTGTTATAACTCCTAGATAGGACTTTCTGCTTTTACTTTATTTTATAATATAATAACTATTCTTAGTCCCAAACTCTCTCCTGGAAAAACTTATTTGGGGGCAAATAAAACCTAAATTCTATGCCAAAGGGAACAGAGAGCTAGCTTTAAAGTTTGGGAACAAGTCTTACAAATTTCAGATTTATTAGTAAGAAAAAAGGAGCCCAGAGTATGAACTGTAATAGGGAGGTAGCATGCTGGAAAGCATAAAACCTCTATTAAGAAAAAGTACATTTTGTTACACTAAGTGACACTAGTGGAAACTCAGGTAGAGGTAACTAGGGTGCTTATTTGGGAAACACATGAAAAGATTGCCTTGTACTCAAACAAAGAATGCGTCTATTCAGAAGAATAATTCACTTCTAAATTAAGTTGCTGAGAATCTTGCTGGCCTGGTTTGCCATGCAGTAAATTTTCTTTTCATAGAGAAGTATAAAAGACACCCAAATATTATCAAGAAAGGAGTGCTGGAGCCCATTTAACTTGCTTCCAAGCAACTTGGCTGAATATTCAGGTTGTTCCTTCCAGAAGAGATGAAGACATCATTTAAATAACAAATGGGACAACTCAGAAGGCCTTCACTCTGGCACTCCTTTTTGGGTAGACATAGAGAAAGGAAGCAGAGAATCGCATTAACCATTGGAGGGAATGGAGAGAATCCAGTATTTCTTTTTTACCTTTGAAGTTCTGAGTTTATGGTGTACACTTAATCTAATAAGCACAATAATTGCAGGAACCTCTGAGTTAAGAATCAAAGGTTCTTCATAAAACCATGGTTCTCAAACCTCTTTCAACTTCACGTATTATGATGTCGGCCTAAGCATTCATGGGAAAACACTAAAACAGTAAAGGCATCGTATCTGTCCCCCCTAAAATTTCAAGTAATTCAAAAATACAGAATATAGTGCTGTAAAGTTTGAAATTTTACAAATAATTTTTGCTAAGTGTTTACTATACTCCAGTCACCATTCATTTAATTCTCACAACAACCTACTACTATTATAGCATATAAGTATGTTCCAATTAGCCAGGCCCTGAGTGTGAGAATTACTAAAGGAATATAAAATAGCTCCTATACAGTATGTGAAAGCCAAGAAGAAATCTACTAAAATAAGAAAGGAAAATAGTTCAATGTTGAAGTTCCAAACAAAACGAATAAGCATGCCTAATGCTTAAAATAATCTGACGCCTGAATGTCTAGACATAAAATTACCAGATCTCACATTCTTCCTCAGCATTCTTCTTGTCACCTCTCTGCAAAATTTCATCCTTCAAATTCACAATGCATTATCCTTGGATTCTGACAGTCTGCTGATTCTTCTCCCACATCTTGCTTTTCCTGCATTTCCTTATTAAGCATCCTATCAGCTCAAAATCTCAGAAGAATCATTAGGCCCCAAGCCTCAGCTCTTCAATTTTTATATTGTGTCATAAAACTCCTGCACTTGCACAGACTGAACATTTTCCTCCTGAGCAACGAGATGCTCGGTGTGAAGAGTTCACACTACCTCATGGCCATGCTTGTGCAGAGCCTCATTCATCACCTTCCCAAAACAGCTTCCCCACCTGAATTTTAATTTCTGTTGACAGTATTATCATTTTTTCATGACAAAGGTACTGAACCTCAGAGTTGTCATTTCTTGCCTCTCCCAATAGCCAGACACCAAAATGTTATCCTTTGTCTCTCCATAATCTCTTTTGAGTCTTTCTCTTCCATTCCCATTGTTTCCATCTTAACTCAGACTTTATTTCCTCAAGGTGGCATTACTGTAAAATTTCTGAAATATCCTTCCTCCCTGCCTCTTTAATGCCATAATAAAAGCTAATATATCTAACTGAAACATCACTTTTTTATTAAAGTATAATTTACAATATTGGGTTGTTTTCAGGTATACCATATAGTGATTCAGTATTTTTGCAGATTATATTCCATAACAGGCTATTACAAGATAGTGGGTATAATTATCAGTGCTATCCAGTATATCTTTGTTGCTCATCTTTTTATGTATAAGTTCAGTTCAGTCACTCAGTCGTGTCCGACTCTTTCTGACCCCATGAATCGCAGCACGCCAGGCCTCCCTGTCCATCACCAACTCCCGGAGTTCACTCAGACTCACGCCCATTGAGTCAGTGATGCCACCCAGCCATCTCATCCTGGGTTGTCCTCTTCTCCTCCTGCCCTCAATCTCTCCCAGCATCAGAGTCTTTTCCAATGAGTCAACTCTTCACATGAGGTGGCCAAAGTACTGGAGTTTCAGCTTTAGCATCATTCCTTCCAAAGAAATCCCAGGGCTGATCTCCTTCAGAACGGACTGGTTGGATCTCCTTGCAGTCCAAGGGACTCTCAAGAGTCTTCCCCAACACCACAGTTCAAAAGCATCAATTCTTCGGTGCTCAGCTTTCTTTACAGTCCAACTCTCACATCCATACATGACCACAGGAAAAACCATAGCCTTGACTATACGGACCTTTGTTGGCAAAGTAATGTCTCTGCTTTTGAATATGCTATCTAGGTTGGTCATAACTTTTCTTCCAAGGAGTAAGCGTCTTTTAATTTCATGGCTGCACTCACCATCTGCAGTGATTTTGGAGCCCAGAAAAATTAAGTCTGACACTGTTTCCACTGTTTCCCCATCTATTTGCCATGAAGTGATGGGACCGGATGCCATGATCTTCGTTTTCTGAATGTTGAGCTTTAAGCCAACCTTTTCACTCTCCTCTTTCATTTTCATCAAGAGGCTCTTTAGCTCCTCTTCACTTTCTGCCATAAGAGTGGTGTCATCTGCATATCTGAGGTTGTTGATATTTCTCCCGGCAATCTTCATTCCAGCTTGTGTTTCTTCCAGTCCAGCGTTTCTCATGATGTACTCTGCATAGAAGTTAAATAAGCAGGGTGACAATATACAGCCTTGACGTACTCCTTTTCCTATTTGGAACCAGTCTGTTGTTCCATGTCCAGTTCTAACTGTTGCTTCCTGACCTGCATACAGATTTCTCAAGAGGCAGGTCAGGTGGTCTGGTATTCCCATCTCTTGAATTTTCCACAGTTTATTGTGCTCCACATAGTCAAAGGCTTTGGCATAGTCAATAAAGCAGAAATAGATGTTTTTCTGGAACTCTCTTGCTTTTTCCATGATCCAGCGGATGTTGGCATTTTGATCTCTGGTTCCTCTGCCTTTTCTAAAATCAGCTTGAACATCAGGAAGTTCATGGTTCACGTATTACTGAAGCCTGGCTTGGAGAATTTTGAGCATTACTTTAGTAGCATGTGAGAACTACTATATATATTTTTTATATATAGTAGTTTTATATTTCTTAATCCTATACTCCTAATTGTTTCTTGGGGATGGTCTTAATCCCTGTCTCCTGTACAATGTCACGAACCTCAGTCCATAGTTCATCAGGCATTCTGTCTATCAGTTCTAGTCCCTTAAATCTATTTCTCACTTCCACCGTATAATCAAAAGGGATTTGATTTAGGTCATAGCTGAATGGTCTAGTGGTTTTCCCCACTTTCTTCAATTTAAGTCTGAATTTGGCAATAAGGAATTCATGATCTGACTATGCCAAAGTCTTTGACTGTGTGGATCACAATAAACTGTGGAAAATTCTTCAAGAGATGGGAATACCAGACCACCTGACCTGCCTCTTAAGAAACCTATATGCAGGTCAGGAAGCAACAGTTAGAACTGGACATGGAACAACAGACTAGTTCCAAATAGGAAAAGGAGTACATCAAGGCTGTATATTGTCACCCTGCTTATTTAACTTCTATGCAGAGTACATCATGAGAAACACTGGGCTGGAAGAAACACAAGCTGGAATCAAGATTGCTGGGAGAAATATCAAAAACCTCAGATATGCAGATGACACCACCCTTATGGCACAAAGTGAAGAAGAGCTAAAGAGCCTCTTGATGAAAGTGAAAGAGGAGAGTGAAAAGGTTGGCTTAAAGCTCAACATTCAGAAAACAAAGATCATGGCATCTGGTCCCATCACTTCATGGCAAATAGGTGGGGAAACAGTGGAAACAGTGTCTGACTTTATTTTGGGGGGCTCCAAAATCACTGCAGATGGTGATTGCAGCCATGAAATTAAAAGATGCTTACTCCTTGGAAGGAAAGTTATGACCAACCTAGATAGCATGTTAAAAAGCAGAGACATTACTTTGCCAACAAAGGTCCATCTAGTCAAGGCTATGGTTTTTCCTGTGGTCATGTATAGATGTGAGAGTTGGACTGTAAAGAAAGCTGAGCACCGAAGAATTGATGCTTTTGAATTGTGGTGTTGGAGAAGACTCTTGAGAGTCCCTTGGACTGCAAGGAGATCCAACCAGTCCATCCTAAAGGAAATCAGTCCTGGGTGTTCATTGGAAGGACTGATATTGAAGCTGAAACTCCAATACTTTGGCCACCTGATGTGAAGAGCTGACTCATTTGAAAAGACCCTGATGTTAGGAAAGATTGAAGGCAGGAGGCGAAGGGGATGACAGAGGATGAGATGGTTGGATGGCATCACTGACTCAATGGATATGAGTTTGGGTAAACTCTGGGAGTTGGTGATGGACAGGGAGGCCTGGCGTGCTGCGGTTCATGGGGCCACAGGGAGTCATACACAATTGAGTGACAGAACTGAACTGAACTGATACTCCTAATTTGCCTTTCCCTAATCCCCTCTGCCTTTTAGTAATCACAAGTTTGTTTTTTCTATCTGTGAGTCTGTTTCGGTTTTGGATATAAATTTTCCCTGATGGCTCAGATGGTAAAGAATCTGCATACAATGCAGGAAACCTGAGTTTGGTCCCTGGGTTGGGAAGATCCTCTGGAGAAGGGAATGGCAACCCACGCCAGTATTCTTGCCTAGAGAATTCTATGGACAGAGGAGTCTTGAGGGCTACAGTCCATGGGGTCACAAAGAGTTAGATGTGACTGAGTGACTAACACTTATTTGTATTATTTTTTTCAGATTCCACATATAAGTGGTATCATATAGCATTTTTCTTTTCTTCTCACTTACTTCACTAAGCATAATATTCTCTAGATGCATCCATGTTGCTGCAGATGGCAGTAGTTCTTTCTTTTTGATGGTGGAGTAATATTCCATTGTGTTAGTTGTTCAGTTGTGTCTGACTCTTTGTGACCCCCATGAACTGTAGCCCACCAGGCTTCTCTGTCTATGGAATTCTCCAGGCAAGAATACTGAAGTGGGTCAGCCATTCCCTTCTTCAGGGGATCTTCTCGACCCAGGGATCAAACCCGGGTCTCCTGCATTGCAGGCAGATTCTTTACCATCTGAGCCACCAAGGAAGCCCTGGATTTAGAAAAGGCAGAGGAACCAGAGATCAAGTTGCCAATATCTGTTGGATCTTAGAAAAAGCAAGGGAATTCCAGAAAAACATCTGCTTCATTGACTACACCAAAGCCTTTGACTATATGGATCACAACAAACTGTGGAATACTCTTTAAGAGATGGGAATACCAGACCACCTTACCTGTCTCCTGTGAAACCTGTATGCAAGTCAAGAAGCAACAGTTAGAACTGGACATGGAACAATGGACTGTTTCAAAACTGGGAAAGGAGTACATCAAGGCTATATATTGTCATCCTGCTTATTTAACTTCTATACAGAGTACATCATGTGAAATGCCAGGCTGGATAAATCACAAGTTAGTATCAAAATTGCCAGAAGAAATATCAACAACCTCAGATATGCAGATGACACCACTCTAATGGCAGAAGGCGAAGACGAACTAAAAGGCTGTTGTTGAAGGTGAAAGAGGAGAGTGAAAACCTGGCTTAAAACTCAACATTCAAAAAACAAAAATTATGGAATCTGGTCCCATCACTCCACGGTAAATAGATAGGGAAAAATGGAAACAGTGACACACTTTATTTTCTTGGGCTCTAAAATCACTGCAGACAGAGACTGCAGCCAGGAAATTAAAAGATGCTTGCTCCTTGGAAGAAAAGCTAAGACAAACCTAGAGAGTGTGTTAAAAAGCAGAGACATCATTTTGCCAACAAAGGTCTGTATAGTCAAAGCTACAGTATTACCAGTAGTCTTGTACAGATGTGAGGGTCGGACCATAAGGAAGGCTGAGCACTAAAGAAGTGATGCTTTCAAACCGTGGTGCTGGAGAAGACTCTTGAGAGTCCCTTGGATAGCAAGGAGATCAAACCAGTCAATCCTAAAGGAAATCAATCCTGAATATTCATTGAAAGAACTGATGCTGAAGCTAAAGTTCCAATACTTTGGCCTCCTTATGAGAAAAGCAGATTCACTGAAAAGGACCTTGATGCTGGGAAAGATTGAGGGCAGGCAGAGAAGGGGGTGAAAAGGATGAGATGGTGGGATGGCATCACCGAGTCAGTGGATCTGCTGCTGCTGCTAAGTCACTTCAGTCGTGTGCGACCCTGTGCAACCCCATAGATGGCAGCCCACCAGGCTCCCCCATCCCTGGGATTCTCCAGGCAAGAACACTGGAGTGGGTTGCCATTTCCTTCTCCAATGCATGAAAGTGATGAAAAGTGAAAGTGAAGTTGCTCAGTCATGTCCAACTCTTTGCAACCCCATGGACTGTAGCCTACCAGGCTCCTCTGTCCGTGGGATTTTCTAGGCAAGAGTACTGGAGTGGGGTGCCATTGCCTTCTCCAGTCAATGGACATGAGTTTGAGCAAACTCTGGGAAATGGTGAAGGACAGGGAAACCTGCCGTGCTGCAGTCCATGGGGTCACAAAGAGTCGGACATGACTGAGCAGCTGAACAACAACAGTATTTGGTTGTATGTATGTACCACATCTTTATTTACTCCTCTGTTGGACATCTAGGTTGCTTCCATGTCCTGGCTATTGTAAACAGTGCTGCTATGAACACAGGGGTGCATGTATCTTTTTGACTTAGTATCACTTTTGTCATATCACCATTCCCCTATTTCTCCTTATCTCCAGGATAAGGCCTTTAGCCTGTTTGAATGCTCTCCACAATTTGGCTCCATGTTTCTCTTATTTCTTAATATTCCACAACAGGTACATGCTGCTAGAGCTCAACTGGCCTGCTTTGAACATACCAGAGCCATGCCTGTATTCCAGTGTTTTTACTTACACTGACCCATGTGTATGTGCGCTAGGTTGCTTCAGTCGTGTCTGACTTTGCAAGTCAGACTGTAGCCCACCAGGCTCCTCTGACTGTAGGACTTCCCAGGCAAGAATCCTGGAGTGGGTTGCCATGCTCTTCTCCAGAGGATCTTCCTGACCCAGGGATCAAACCTGCGTCTCCTGCAGCTCCTCCACTGCAGGCGGATTCTTTACTGCTGAGCCACTGGGAAGCCCATACTGACCTGTGATAGGACTTAAACCAACTTGGCCCTTAAACATGTACCACCATGTATTATTAAGAAACTTTTCACATGGGTATATCATGTATTCTCATGTACATCTTGGATTCTTTGTGTTAAGAATGGGATTATATTTTTTTTCCAGCAGTCTACTGGAGATTCACTCAGCCTTGTACACAGCACAAGGGATTTAATAAATATTTGTTGAATGAATGAATGACCTACCAGGAAGCATTCAGATGTGTAAGCCCAGTGCATCCAGAACACTCTGCTGTGGTGAAGTGGTATTAGCCTCTGGTTCTACTGACATGCGGCAGCTTCTCTGTTTTTGGCAATTGGTAAATTACTTTTACGGGTCGAAAGAGTCTCTTTTATTTTGCTGTCTGGCCAGTCACCCGAGCATACATAGAGAATAGAGAAGGTTTTGGAAGAAAAGATCAAACAAACATTGACATTTGATATCCAGCCAGTCTGGGCACAGTTTGTAACTGTTTCATGCTTATTTAGGGACAAAACCTTGGCAATCAGACTCCCAGAAAGAATACAAGCAAATAATATAAACAAGGTCCAGTTCTAAAACATGACTTTGTCCAGTGTTCTTCTGGTTCATATTTTCCGCTTGTGTCTTTCCTATAAGTTACATATGTATAATTATAAAGACAAGTAATTTGTATAAATTTTAAAGTTAATTAAATTTGTGAAATTCACTCAGTTGTGTCCGACTCTTTGCGACCCCATGGACTATACAGGCCATGGAATTCTCCAGGCCAGAATCCTGGAGTAGGTAGCCTATCCCTTCGCCAGCGAATCTTCCTGACCCAGGAATTGAACCAGGGTCTCCTGCATTGCAGGCAGATTCTTTACCAATTGAGCTACCAAATTTGTAAAGTTGTATAAATTTACATAGACTTTGTGTTCTATAAATTACAATATGCAATTGCAATGTCACTAAAATATCAACAATGACTTTTTTCCTGCTTTCTTTTGAAACTGGCCCTAAGAGGAATTTGCTTCAAAAACAAAAAGAAAAAGCACCTTCTCATGCAGGGTAGTTATTTCATCATGTCACTGGCTTGGATGAAATTGACACTTAGATTAACAAGGCTTAAGGAGAGAATTTCGATCTGCCTAGTTCTGTTCTAGTAATCATTTTTTATACACCCTAGACTAGACCACAGTCAGTGGACCGGTTGAGGGAGTGAAGTTATTGGAATATAATGGTAATACTAAAACTTAAAGTCCAAATAAACACACCCGGGACCACAAGAGTTTTGTAAACTAAAACTGGCAGGAGATCACACGGTTTGGCTTCACATGAATCTGAAATATCTAAGACATTTTCCATTTTTTCCTCCTAGGGTTTGGAACTATCCTTGCTCATGCAAACCAAAAACAGACCTGGTTATCCAACAAATCCCTGGCTAGTCACTCTCTTTTAAGAGTCCTAAAGATAGGAAAGCAATGCAATAGAGAATTAAATTGCTATTTTGTATTAGATAAAACCAAAAGTTAGGATTGTTTATTTATTTATTTTTTGTGGGAGAGTTAACAAGTAAGTAGAAAAGCAAAGCATTAGACAATGAAAAAGGTTTTCTTAAGTTCTTCTGAAGACTGAAAAAATGGATATCAGCGTAAAAGACCATGTCCAGCTTCCCTGGGGGCTCAGTCAGTAGAAAGAATCTGCCTGCAATGCAGGAGACCTAGGTTTGATCCCTGGGTCGGGAATATTCCCTGGAAAAGAAAATGGCAACCCACTCCAGTATTCTTGCCTGGGAAATCCCACGGACAGAGGAGCCTCCCAGGCTATGGTCCATGGGGTTGCAAGAGTTGGACACAACTTAGCGATTAAACCACCACCACTAGCACTATAAAGACCATGTAGGCTCTAAACAAAATCCCGTTCAGCACACATTCATCAGACTCCCAAAATTTTCCTTGGAAAGAGCAATGGAGGTGAGGTAAGAAATAGATGGGTCCCCAGACTCAACAGTTAGTTTTTGTCAAGTGGAATAAAATTGAAGATTTGTTCTCATTCAGACACTCGAAGGACAAAGCTAATGGCAGAAGCTGAGCTCTGCTAAAGAGATAAGATGGACCTTTTCTGAGGTCAAGGAAAACTTCCCTGTCTTGCACATGTGCAGGAAGGCTCCTTGGGGCTTAAAAAAGGAGGGGTCACCACCCCATAACAAGTGTTGACATTTTCCAACAGGCCTCTGCAGGGGGACCCATCTTAGCAAAAGGTTGCACACGTGTATTGGCCAGGGTCTATGAATCAGTCAGGTGTGAGGAAAAAAATAACTGGCCAAAAGTAAACAAAGGCCCAGAAGTACTATCCTATACAAGTGATTTAAATCACTTCTTTACCATGCCCCTTCTTAGAGAGGAGGCCCGTATGGCTTCTCTCTAGGTGTGCATACTGCCTAGCTTCTGACTTAGCTGTGCTTCTCATTCAGGATGCCCACACTCCTCTCTGGGTGTGTATTTCTGCCTTGCTTCTGTCTTAAACAAACTGCTTCTGTGCTCTCACATGTTAGGCTGTCTCTGATGACAAACTCTGTGCCTGTTTTTACAGTTTTTTCCTCTATGAAACATTCTTGCTTTCAAAGGAGGTAAGGGCCAGGGAAACTTTGCCTCTAGCCCCTGGGGGCCTAGCAGCTAGGATTCCTGGTTTGTATCTAGGTTGCCCAGTTCAATTCCTGGGCAGGGAACTAAGATCCCACTTTAGGACTGTTCACTGCTGTCTTTCTGAGATCACAGGCAGCAGTGGGGCCTCTGACCTAGAGGCTTCTGGAACAAGTACCTCCTTCTTAGAATAATCTTGCCCTGATTCAAACATTTGCAAAGTTATGGGTCACTGCCAACCTAACAATTGGGCCCTAAGAAGGAGGGCTGTCTGGGGCAATATTGAGAGGGGTAAGGTAAGGGACTGAGGAAAGAAAACATCATTCCAAGAGGTGCAGATGGCACTTTGGAGACTAGGGGCAGTCTATAAAGTATGGGGGGAAAACAGTGTGGAGGAACTCAGGAGCACAGCTACAATTTCTCCCAAGTACGAAGACAGAAAAGTTATTGGAGACCGTGGAAGGGCTAATAAAGCAGTCTGAATGCAGGTGTCCTAAAGGAGATGGGAGAGGGAGGGTTCAGTTCTAACAAAGAAAAAGGAATACTTTGTCTATTTTTTCCTCCACATCTCAGGATTTATATTTGAATATATTTTTCTTAAAGCTTCAGAAGCATCATTGGGTATTCATGCATTGGACAGGGTGGGGGAGAATGTACCAAGAGTTATTCCTTTAATAATTATTTAAAAACTGAGCAATCACACTTAGACCTCATTTATTCTTCATCAGCATCTCATCTCCTTGTTCTCTCCTTCACACAATTCACATCGTAGTGTATTTCAGCACATCACATTTGGGGGGGTGGGTAACATAATGACATTTACAAAATGTACCAATAAATTTGGGTAGTACATATACACAGCAAAGTTAATATTGCATTTCTTTCAGAGTTCTTTATAATATATAGTTATCTCTAGAGGTATACATATGTCAGTCTATTGATAAAAAGTGCTAAAATTTTTAATGGGCTTAGAAATATTGGGAGATATTGTCAATGATGGCTTGTACCATATTTAATATTAGGTCTTATTTTTCTTAGTTTCAGCTTCAGGTAATTTTCTTCAATTATTTAATATATTTTTCCTGAATCCACATGGACAGTATTAACTTCTTTGATAAAAATCATAAAAACCAGACATTTCTCCTTAACTTTATGTTTTAAAAAAGATGCATTAAACTACCTTGGTAATGGCTGTGAGATATGCCTTAATTTGACTTCTTTGTTAATATAATTTCAATTTCATATACTAGAATACTATGTGACAAGATATCTTCTAATGCCCAATTGTTCTGTTCCTACCTAAGAGCCAAACAGAGAAAAAAAATCTGTAATCTCATAATTAGATTTTCAGAGGCCAAAATTTACAGAACTAGTCGAGTAATCAGTTCAGTTCAGTTCAGTCGCTCAGTCATGTCTGACTTTTTGTGACCCCATGGACTGAAGCATGCCAGGCCTCCCTGTCCATCACCAACTCCCAGAGCTTGCTCAAACTCATGTCCATCAAGTTGGTGATGCCATCAAACCATCTCATCCTCTGTCTTCCCCTTCTTTACCTGCCTTCAGTCTTTCCCAGTATCAAGGTCTTTTCCAGTGAGTCAGTTCTTCACATCAGGTGGCCAAACGGTTGGGAGTTTCAGCTTCAGCATCAGTCCTTCCAATGAATATTCAGGACTGACTGCCTTTAGGATGGACTGGTTGGATCTCCCAGGAGTCCAAGGGGCTCTCAAGAGTCTTCTCCAACACCACAGTTCAAAAGCATCAATTCTTCCGTGCTCAGCTTTCTTTATAGTCCAACTCTCACATCCATACATGACCACTGGAAAAACTATAGCCTTGACTAGACGGACCTTTTGTTGGCAAAGTAATGTCTCTGTTTTTTAATATGCTGTCTAGGTTGGTCATAGCTTTTCTTCCAAGGAGCAAGCATCTTTTAATTTCATGCCTATAGTCACCATCTGCAGTGATTTTGGAGCCCCCCAAAATAAAGTCTGACACTGTTTCCATTGTTGCCCCATCTATTTGCCATGAAGTGATGGGACCAGATGCCATGATCTTAGTTTTCTGAATGTTGAACTTTAAGCCAACTTTTTCACTCTCCTCTTTCACTTTTATCAGGAGGCTCTTTAGTTCTTTTTCGCTTTCTGCTTTAAGAGTGGTGTTACCTGCATATCTGAGGTTATTTATATTTCTCCTGGCAATCTTGATTCCAGCTTGTGCTTCATCCAGCCTGGCATTTCGCATGATGTACTCTGCATATAAGTGAAACAAACAGGGTGACAATATACAGCCTTGATGTACTCCTTTCCTGATTTGGAACCAGTCTGTTCCATGTCCAGTTCTAACTGTTGCTTCTTGACCTGCATACAGATTTCTCAGGAGGTGGTCTGATATTCCCATCTCTTTCAGAATTTTCCACAGTTTATTGTGATCCACATAGTCAAAGGCTTTGGCGTAGTCAATAAAGTAAAAGTAGATCATTTCTGGAACCCTCTTGCTTTTTCAATGATCCGACAGATGTTGGCAATTTGATCTTTGGCTCCTCTGCCTTTTCTAAAACCAGCTTGAACATCTTGAAGTTCACAGTTCACGTATTGCTGAAGCCTGGCTTGGAGAATTTTGAACATTACTTTGTTGGCATGTGAGATGAGTGCAATTGTGCGGTAGTTTGAGCATTCTTTGGCATTGCCTTTCTTTGGGATTGGAATGAAAACTAACCTTTTCCAGTCCTGTGGCCACTGCTGAGTTTTCCAAATTTGCTGGCATATTGAGTGAAGCACTTTCACAGCATCATCTTTTAGGATTTGAAATAGCTCAACTGGAACTCTTATCACCTCCACTAGCTTTGTTCATAGTGATGATTCCTAAGGCCCATTTGACTTTGCATTCCAGGATGTCTGACTCTAGGTGAGTGATCACATCATCATAGTTATCTGTGTCATTAAGATCTTTTTTATATAGTTCTTCTGTGTATTGTTGCCACTTCTTCTTAATATCTTCTGCTTCTGTTAGGTCCATACCATTTCTGTCCTTTACTGTGCCCATCTTTGCATGAAATGTTCCCTTGGTATCTCTAATTTTCTTGAAGAGATCTCTAGTCTTTCCCATTCTATTGTTTTCCTGTATTTCTTTGCATTGTTCACTTAAGAAAGCTTTCTTATCTCTCCTTGCCATTCTTTGGAACTCTGCATTCAGATGGGTATATCTTTCCTTTTCCCCTTTGCCTTTGGCTTCTCTTCTTTTCATAGCTATTTGTAAGTCCACCTCAGACAACCATTTTGCCTTTTTGTATTTCTTTTTCTTGGGGATGGTCTTGATCACTGCCTCCTGTACAATGTTGCAAACCTCTGTCCATAGCTCTTCAGGCACTCTATCAGATCTAATCCCTTGAATCTGTTTGTCACTTCCACTGTATAATTGTAAGGGATTTGATTTAGGCCATACCTGAATGGTCAGTGGTTTTCCCTACTTTCTTCAATTTAAGTTTGCATTTGGCAATACGGAGTTCATGATCTGAGCCACATGATTTGAGTCAGTTCCTGGTCTTATTTTGCTGAAAGATAAGACACTGAAAGATGAACTCCCCAGGTCGGTAGTGCCCAATATGCTACTGGAGAAGAGTAGAGAAATAACTCCAGAAAGAATGAAGAGATAGAGCCAAAGCAAAAACAACAGCCAGTTGTCTATATGACTGGTGATGGAAGTAAAATTGGATGCTGTAAAGAACAATATTGCATAGGAACCTGGAATGTTAGGTCCATGAATCAAGGTAAATTAGAAATGACCAAACAGGAGATGGAAAGAGTGAACATCTACATTTCAGGAATCAGTGAGCTAAAATGTACTGGAATGGGTGAATTTAACTCAGAGGACCATTATATCTACCACTGTGGGCAAGAATCCCTTAGAAGAAATGGCGTAGCCCTCAAAAGAGTCCAAAATGCAGTATGTGGATACAGTCTCAAAAATGACAGAATGGTTTCTGTTTATCCCCAAGGCAAACCATTCAATGTCACATTAATCCAAGTCTATGCCCTGACCAGTAATGCTGAAGAAGCTGAAGTTGAACGGTTCTATGAAGACCTACAAGACCTTCTAGAACTAACACCCCAAAAAGATGTCCTTTTCATTATAGGGGACTGGAATGCAAAAGTAGGAAGTCAAGAACTACCTGGAGTAACAGGCAAGTTTGACCTTGGAGTACAAAATGAAGCCTGGCAAAGGCTAACAGAGTTTTGCCAAGAGAATGCACTGGTCATAGCAAACACCCTCTTCCAACAGCACAAGAGAAGACTCTACACATGGACATCACCAGATGGTCAATACCAAAATCAGATTGATTACATTCTTTGCAGCCAAACCTGGAGAAGCTCTATCCAGTTGAGTAACAGTCACCACTATAAATGTTTTTTATACTTCAGGAAAAACCATTGCCTAGAACATGTAACACAATTAGCCTTTTTAATTTTCTAGGCTCCTCTGGATATTTGCTATTTTAAATTGTTACTCATACATACACCAATCATCCCTCTTCAAGAAACAAAATCAAAGGAATTTCCTGGAAAATACCAATGCTGAAAATCCATAGTCTGAGGACTAGCTAAATCTATGTGGCCAACTCCAGTAGTCTCCAAGGACCCCTGAGCAATTCTTTTAAACATCTCTTCTCCTACACACAACAATTCCATAGATGTCCTCTGCCCATTCCTACTTTCTTTACTCAAATGATGACAATATCTTATCCACAAGACTGTTAGACAGGAATACTCTCCACTTTCCTCCATCCATCTACAAACAGGAACATCCACATTCCATCTTGCTTCCTTCCCATATCCTGAGTCTGGCAGCATCGATAATGTCATCTTCTCTCATTTATATTAATGCAATGAAAAGGGTAAAAACCCGACCCTGTCTCTACCAGGCTACCTTTCTTCCTTCCTGTCATTATGAAGCTGCCAGAGCAGGCTATACTCATGGCCTTGGTTTTCTTGCCCATCAGTCTTCTGCTCACTACAGTATGGCTTTTGCCCTCATTACTAATAACATGCTTTCTTAAAAGGTCACTGATGACTTCCAAGTTGTTAAATCCATTGAGAGGTGGACCTTGCTCCTTGGAAGAAAAGCTATGACAAACCTAGGCAGCATATTAAAAAGCAGAGACATCACTTTGCTGATAAAGGTCTGTATAGTCAGAGCTATGGTTTTTCTAGTAGTCATGTACAGATGTGAGAGTTGGACCAGAAAGAAGGCTGAGCACTGAAGAATTGATGCTTTTGAACTGTGGTCCTGAGAAGACTCTTGACGGTCCCTTGAACAGCAAGGAGATCAAACCAGTCAAACCTAAAGGAAATCAACCCTGAATATTCATTGGAAGGACTGATGCTGAAGCTTCAATACTTTGGCTACTTGATGTGAAGAGCCGACTTTTTGGAAAACAGCCTGATGCTGGGAAAGACTGAGTGCAGGAGAAGCGGGTGACAGAGGATAACACGGTTGGATGGCATCTAACTCAATGATATAAGTTTGAGCAAACTCTGGGAGATAAGGAAGGACAGGGAAGCCTGGCACATTGCAGTCTATGGGGTCACAAAGAGTCCAACAAGAATCAGTGAGTGAACAAACAAAAATATTCTCTTAAATGTTTTTTATCACAGTCAGTTTCTCTTTCTCTCTCTTTTTTTTTTGACCTATACATTACAACAATTTCTCTTCTCTCTCTCCTTCTCTGATGTCTTTATGATCTTCACATGCTTCTCCTTTTATAACTGCCCCTTACAAAGAGTTCAGATGTGGGTCTAGACACCATTAGAGAATCCATAGCTTTTGTGTTTCCATAAATATGACTGTTTTTCTGGGGAGAGCAGACCCTAGCTTTTATTACATTCTTAAAGGAGTTCAAGACTCAAAAAAAGGGTTAAGAACCACTGCTTTCAAGGTTAATGTTTCCAGGATACAACTTCTGGGCTCCTCTTCCTGCTTTTGCTCTCTTCTTGGGGTATCTTATCTGTTTCTCTGTCTTCAACTTACACCTATGTTTCTGTGATCTCCACATTTTTATCTCCAGTTTTTACCCTTCTTCTGAGTTCTAGATTCATATCAACAACTATCTACAAGACAGTTCCCTTTAGACTTAACATGTTTGAACCAAACTCATTATCTTCCCAAAGAACCTCTTCACTTTTATTTCTTAAGATAGCAAGCAGTCCATAACCAATTGTCCAACCTATAAATGTGTTCAGTTCAGTTCAGTCACTCAGTCGTGTCCGACTCTGCAACCCCATGAATCGCAGCATGCCAGGCCTCCCTGTCCATCACCATCTCCCGGAGTTCACTCAGACTCACATCCATCGAGTCCGTGATGCCATCCAGCCATCTCATCCTCGGTCGTCCCCTTCTCCTCCTGACCCCAATCCCTCCCAGCATCAGAGTCTTTTCCAACGAGTCAACTCTTCGCATGAGGTGGCCAAAGTACTGGAGTTTCAGCTTTAGCATCATTCCTTCCAAAGAAATCCCAAGGTTGATCTCCTTCCGAATGGACTGGTTGGATCTCCTTGCAGTCCAAGGGACTCTCAAGAGTCTTCTCCAACACCACAGTTCAAAAGCATCAATTCTTCAGCACTCAGCCTTCTTCACAGTCCAGCTCTCACATCCATACACGACCAAAGGAAAAACCATAGCCTTGACTAGATGGACCTTAGTCGGCAAAGTAATGTCTCTGCTTTTGAATATACTGTCTAGGTTGGTCATAACTTTTCTTCCAAGGAGTAAGCGTCTTTTAATTTCATGGCTGCAGTCACCATCTGCAGTGATTTTGGAGCCCCCAAAAAAAAAAGCCTGACACTGTTTCCACTGTTTCCCCATCTATTTCCCAGTCTTTATAAACTATTTTTTCACCAATCACTTCCACAAATCCTCACTGATTTTTCAGATCTGTCCCTTTCTTTTCCTTCCCATTGTTACTACCAAAATTCACACACTTCTCACCCATGCTGCTGTAATTGTCCCTGACCCATCTCTCTATTAATTAATGACTCCCAGATTTATCCCCTCCAGTCCACATTATCATCCAGTTTTTTCTCTTTCATGCCAGCTGGACCACATCACTGTTCCCACTTAAAACTCTTAATGATTTCTGATCACAAGGAGGAGTTCAGCTACAGCTTTACATCAGGCTTTGCCCACAACCTCTGCTCTCATGTCTTCCCTCACAAGGCTTTGATCCAGTGACAGCAAGTTGTGAGTCCATTCAGCTGCCATGCTTTCATACAGACCCTGCTCCCTTCTCTCTGTTTGAAATGTTTACCACCTGCCCTTGCTGGATATGACTGCATGACTGAGCATGCACACTTTTGTGTACCAAGCAAACTTTGACTTAACCTTCCAGACTCAGGTAAAATGTCAGCTCTTTGGTAAAACTTTCCCATTCCAGATGACTCTTTCCTGTACTTTCCCTTATCTTTACTATTGCATTTATACCAACAATCTATTTACTTGTCTTCCCACTCTCCTCTGTGGCAAGAGCTTTGTCTATTGTCTATTTCTATTTGAATCCCCAATGACTAATATTAGGTCGGCCAAAAAGTTCATCTGGAGTTTTTCAAAACATCTTACAGAAAAACCCAAATGAACCTTTTGGCCAACCCAATATATATTTTTGTGGCTCAAAAACTATTCTTATTTGAATCCCCAGTAACTAATTCCTGTGGCTCAAAAGCTTTAGGTCCAATTAGTTATATCCTTTAAAAAAAACAGGTAAATCATGTCTTACCATGTCTAGTCCAAGTCATGAAATTTCTGATTTTAAAGGAAACAGAAGCCCCAGTATACTTGTGAAGCTTTGATTGAGAAAGGTAGACTGGGATTCCAGTCACAACTTAGCAGGAACGGGTGACAGTGAGGCTGCACACAAGGAAGCTACGCTGGTCCCGAGCCTGCTCTCCATGGAGACAGCTAGCAGTCCAAATAATATCATCCAGAGGCGGGGGTGGGGGGGAATTTGTGCTACAGTCAGACCAACTTGGCTTGAATTTTCATCCCACTGCTTATGAGCTGGCCTTGGGCAAAGTCTTAGCCTCTTATTCTTTCAACCCGTCTTCCTGAGTGTGCCAGGCACTGGGCATTGTGTATGCCTACAGTGCCGAGGTACAAAACCAGTATTTGTCCTTATGGAGTTTGCAGGCTAGAAGGGAGTTGATCAAATAATTAAGACTGTGATAAAGTACTTCAGAGGAGACGTGCGTAGTGCTTTGAGAATATGTAATTTGACTTTGCTGGGCTTTCCAGGTGGCACCAGCGGTAAAGAAGCCATGGCAGCCCACTCCAGTATTCCTGCCTGGAGAATCCCATGGAAGAAGAGCCTGGCAGGCTATAGTCCAGAGGATCGCACAGAGTGGGACACGACTGAAGAGACTTAGCACGTACACACAGCGGGTCAAGAAAGGCTTGCCTGACTTCTGCTGCATGAGTGGAAGTTAAACAGGTGAAAGAGGGAACAGCGCTTTTGGCAGTGGAAAGGTCAGGTGAGGAAGCTCTGACAGAACTTTGGCAAGCATGAGGAACTGGAGGGAGGCCAGCCCCTACTTTACAGCACTGTTGCAAGGATTAAAATAAATAGCATGTGTAAAGTAGGGAGCCAATGTTGGCACATAGTAAGCATTCAACAAATATTAGGATCTACGTGAGTCCCTTATTGATGGGGTGTGGCAGCAAAAGTTTCTAGACAGTGGGAGAACCCACAGGTAGAAAGAAGCAGTCTGGAGGTTTCTGGATGTTTGGGGTGGGAGGATTGAAATCAAACCATCCTGAAGGACATCAGCCATGAGCTGAGGTGACAGACGAGTTCAAAAGGGAAGCAGTGGTTGAGAAAATAGTCTAAAAAACTTTTCCTTTTTTGCTTATTGCAGACATGCATTTATAGTCCATGTTATCATACATGGCAAAATTGCAATTACCTTATTTCTTTAGCTTAAAAACAAGTTAGAAATTCTTATCAAAGTATTAATTTAGATATGGTTAAAATAGGATGTTTTATATTTTATGTGATGTTTACCACAATAAAAATTTTTTAAACTTTTTCCCTACAAATTATAGTATATCTGTAAAATGGAATATTATGTTTCTATTAAACACACTAAGGTATAGCTACAAAAAAAATTAATTTAGAAGACAGAAGAGCAAGTGAAACTACACCACAAAGATGTAATCTACAAAATCTAGGTTATGGGAACCTCTATAGGCCAAAAACCTAGTCTCCTCAACAAAGATTTGAAGCAATTTGAAAAAAGAGAGCAACGAAGGGCAAACACAGATTACAAGAGATCTAAAAGACTTGGTCCCACTCTCACATCCATAATGACTACTAGAAAAACCACAGCCTTGACTAGACAGACCTTTGTTGACAAAGTAATGTCTCTGTTTTTTTAATAGGCTGTGAGAGTTGGACTATAAAGAAAGCTGAGCACCGAAGAATTGATGCTTTTGAACTGTGGTATCAGAGAAGACTCTTGAGAGTCCCTTAGACTGCAAGGAGATCCAACCAGTCCATCCTAAAGAAGATCAGTCCTGGGTGTTCATTGGAAGGACTGATGTTGAAGCTGAAACTCCAATACTTTGGCCACTTGATGCAAAGAGCTGACTCATTTGAAAAGACCCTGATGTTAGGAAAGATTGAGGGCAGGAGGAGAAGGGGACGACAGAGGATGAGATGGTTGGATGGTATCACCAACTCAATGGCAATGAGTTTGGGTGGACTCCAGGAATTGGTGATGGACAGAGAGGCCTGGCGTGCTGCGGTTCATGGGGTCACAAAGAGTTGGACACAACTAAGTGACTGAACTGAACTGAAAAGATTTAACCCATCACAATGTGTGGACCTTATTCTGGAACCTTATTCAAATAAACAAATCTTTAAAAATGTATGACGTTTCTGAGAGATAGTAGGAAATGTAAACACTAACCAGATGTTTGTCTATATTAAAGAATTATTTTTAGTAGTTTTGTAGGGGAGTTGTAGTTATCTTTATAGCTACATATGAAAATATTTGTGGATTAAATGATATACCACCTGAAATTGTTTCAAAATGCTATGGGGAGAGGAAGTAGGTACAGAGTATAGATAAAACAAGACCAGCTAAAGTTAATAATTCTTGAATTTGGATGATGGATACATGGGTGTTCATTTTTCTATTCTGTCTATATTTATATATGTTTAAAATTTTCCATAATAAAAAGCTTTTTAAAAAAGAAAACAAAATCTCATATTGACATCTGTGTGGAATGAATAAGCTTCAATTCACAGAGAACAACACATCAAGTAATACAGCAGAGTTTCCCTGGCAGTCCAGTGCTTCCAATACAGGGGGCACAGGTTCGATCCCTGGTTGGGAAAATAAGATCCCACACGTGGCATGGCAAAACACACACACAGACACACACGGCAAAACACATACACACACACACACACAATATGAAACTTCATTCCCAAGTGCTACAGCAGTGCTAACCGTCTGGCTGGATGTTCATAACCAAGGCTCCCCACATACTCTCGTCCAGACACACCAGCTTCCTTGCTGTTGCCTTAGCATGCCAGGTACCTTCCTGCCTGGGGAGCTTGGCACAAACTATTCCTTCTGCTAGGGTGCTTGCCCCCTAGATATGCACACATTTACACCCTGAATTTTATTCTGGTTTCAAGTAAAATGCCATCTCACCCAAGCAACCTTGCTCATATCGCCTCTCTGAAATAACAACTCCCACCATGCATATTCTTATTTTCTGCTTTTATTTCCCACAGAACACTTATCATTACTTGACCTATGTCCACTTAAACTTTTTATAATCATATCTCCTTCTATTTACCACATGGAAAGTCAGCCCCACGAGGGCCAACACTTCACCTCTCTTCTCTGCTGCGTTCCTACCACCTCGAGCAGTGCCTGCCACATTGCAAGTGCTCAGTCAGCTCATAGGATGAAGGAGAGACGGAATGAATAAAGATCAGCTACACACAACGACCTAGTCTTCTGTTTATGTTTCAATCTGGAGAAGATTTTATTATTAACTAATCAGAATTAGTTTACTTTAAAACCTTTGCCATCTTCAGAGCTGTTGGCTGAAATGGAGCCGTAAGATAAAAGGCAAGGTCTAAGAAAATCAAACATGCTTTTGGAAATATACACACAGTATAATTTAACCACAGTATCATTTTTATCTTGTGTGACTTCTTTCTGTTCAAATTGAAATATAGGAAATTGGTTGTTGGGAGAAAACATTACATTTAGTTTAAGCAGAAGCAAGACAATCAACCCTCTGCATCCACTGGTTTTGCATTCCATCACCAACCACTGATGGAAAATGGATGAAGCTGCAGATATAGAAGGCCAACTGTGTTCACTGCACTGCGTCATCATATATTCTAAGGGGTAGAACATCATCAGATTTGGGTGTTCATGGGGGCTCCTGGATACTCCCCAGGTGGTGCTAGTGGTAAAGAACCTACCTTCCAATGCAAGAGGCACAAGCGTTCGATCCCTGGGTCGGGAAGGTGCCCTGGAGAAGGGCATGGCAACCCACTTGAGTATTCTTCCCTGGAAAATCCCATGGACAGAGGAGCCTTGTGGGTAGTAGTCCGTGGGGTCACAAAGAGTCGGACATGACCGAAGTGACTTCGCACATGCAACCAACACCCTGTGGATACTTATACCCTTAAGTAAGTTCAGTCAAGTAGTAGTTTCTTGAAGACAGAGGCAAAGACGACTTCTGTAGTTCTTACCTTGTCTAACACTGTACTATACACTAGACAATATAGGCAATAAATACTACTGACTTAAACCAGTACTATATATATATATATATATATATATGATAGAGGAGCCTGGTAGGCTACAGTCCATGGGGTCACAAAGAGTCAGACACGACTGAGCGAACTCACTCATACATATATATATCTGTTGTTGTTTTTGACAGAAAAGTGTCTATATCAATCAATACAAGCAGGTGACTATGAGGATGGGAAATCTTGTAAATAACTGAACAAGTATCTGGGAGAAGAGCACATCAGCACAAGGAATAGCTACTGCCAAGTCCCTCAGGCCAGGCGGGACATGGGACAATCAGGAGACAGCATGGAAGCCAATGTGGCAAGACCAGAGCAGACAGACTGGGCACTGTGATTATGGGCGCCCAGGTGGGAGGGAAAGCATTGCCCTGGCACAGGCAAAGGTGCCAGACTCTCCCAGAGGAGGGACTCAGGAAAACTGCCCTTAATAACAAGATCAGCTCTAACCATCCTCTGGAGGTTAATTGTGTTTGACTGTGGATGATACCAACACCCTGCCTTGCATCTCATCTCACTCTATTGTGGCCTCCCGCCTGCACCCTGGTCATCTAGCCCGGGAGGAGGTCTAGTGAGAAGTTTTAACTATGAATACATGTTTACTACTACACAGAAATGGATATTTTTATTATTGAAATGAGAACAGTTTTAGCACTAATCAGAAGACATTTTATTATCTCTGGCTGACGAGCAAATTCCAGGATCTGCCTGAGGATTTGTCCGAAGGTCTAGGAGAAAGAAGCCCACGTGGTAGATTTGGAGGTGTTGTTGTGAAAAAGACTCCTCTATGGCGTTTTGCTTATTTGCTGTAATAGTTTTAAGTCCTTAGATCCTTACAGAAGGATTTTTAAGAGCCAAAGACAGGATAGCACATTTTCCATCTGAGTGTAAGCCAGCCTCACAGCCTCTCATTTTGCCCACTTAAAACATGTCAGAAGATTAGCACCATTCTGAACCCTCCTTTATTACTATTGTTATGTTACACAGTTGCTTTCTCATTTCTAAAAATTATTTCCTGTAGATTATTTAGTAATCTACAGGATAATAAAACATCCTCTGATTAGTGCTAAAACTGTTCTCATTTCAGTAATCAAAATACCCATTTCTATATAGTAGTAAACATGTATTCATAGTTAAAACTCCTCCCTGCCCTTAACTAGAACTTGAAAAGCACCATGGCTGACTGTAGTTCCTCTTCCGAGAGGTAAACCTAGTTAAGGATAAGCACTGTCTTCCCAAGCACAGTGAATGAGTGTGCTTTACAGGTAAAATAAACAGTTATGAGGCAAATGCAAGCAGACACCACAGTTAGTCAAGCAGATTCATTAAAAAAAAAAAAGCACATTAAAGCTGAATCAACTGTCATCTTTCCATGATGACTGTTGATCTGATGTGATGAGAGAAAGTTCACACACGTGGATGAGTCCATTGGGCTCCCTGATGGTCTGGGACGTCATTAACTCATACAGACTGATTCTGGCCCTGGTTCAAACATCTAAGCCTTTGTTCTTGGGGCTCAGAGGATGGCTTTGAAGTTCAGGATAAAGCTCTTCTAACACACCATTACCAAAGAATAACCTTTTGATTATGATCTCATGAAAGTCTAATCAATAACTTACATAAGTTAAAACCATGGCAAACAGTGACGGACCTGTAATTGGACCTTTATGAATTCCATATGTTACAATCTCTGCGTTAGCTAGCAGTCTTGGGTAATACATGTATCTCTTCCCCAAACACAGCCACTGAACTTTTTAAAAAGGCTATGAAATGTTTCACAGCTACCGAAAAGAGTTCAGCCTTGAACTCTCTGGGCCCTTAAACTAGGGTGTGGGTACCTAACAGGTAGGAATTTGTGGAAAGCTTAAAAGGCTACTTCCTCCAAATCCAACAGACACTCATTTGTGCAAAGCAATTAAAGCCAGTAACTTTTTACTTAACTGCATGGCTTGTGTGCTTTGAAAAAATATTATCAGGGGAATAAAAGACTTCTCCAACAAATCACTGTTAAAACATAAATGGAAACTATATTCATTCAGCAAAAGGCATGCTCTCATGTAAAGTTCTCAAATAACCTGGACCTGGCAAGGAAGCCATTGTCATTATCTATAGTATCTAAGATTTATATTTACTTCTAGCTCTCTGTCTCTCTGTCTCTCTCTCTCCCCCTCATTAAAGCTAAATTACATTACTACTAAATTTTAAAATGTGGGTATTCAGTGTAGCTTCACTAGCTTCACTTTGGATTAAAGGGCAGTAGCAAATGAAAGATTTGGAAAGGAAAGTACCTTTGGATTTGGAAAGGAAAGTATCCAGAGCCATGGGAGTTAAATACAAACAAAACAAATTCAGAGTTTCCTGATCTATGTAAGGGGACAAGGAAGTCTAAATTGAAGGAACACTTACAAAAGATATCCAAAGATCAGTCCTACCTCTTTGGACTAAACATCAGATCTTTAAAGAGAAATGAGAATATAAAGCCAAAAGCAATAGTAAAGAGAGGACACGTCAGAGGAGTTATTTTTGCATGTTGGCCCCTCCCTCAAAACTATTACTACCCAGGCCCAGTGTCACCTATTCAGTTTCATTACCTGTAACCACGATTTTTTGCCCTTTGCAATATATTTTAAAGTTGCCAAATCTATTTCCTAGCAAATGTATATATGCCTTTAGATACCTTAGTTCAAAATAGCACTGCTAAATCTTTGTAATTATACTGCTATTGTATAGAATGTCTCCACTTGCAAATGTTACTAGAGTTCAAATTAAAATTTGAATTACTAACTCACAATGCATTCACTGTACCCATCTACAAAGAAATATGATATCTGGCTTCATATCTCTTCTATTTGATTATAATTCCTAAAGGCTGGGACCATAATTGTTTAGCAATCTCTTTTAAATGGTTTAATGTCATTTTATAAAAGTAAATTCAAATATCTTGTGCTTGCACACACACACAAAGAGGGATGATCAAAGCAGGGCATAACATCAAGTGGAAGAAGGATCAGGCTTTTAACATCTTCACTTTGATTTTTTTTTTTTTTTAAGAAAATATCAGTGAGCTGATTTTGGCCCAGGTTCAATTCCTGGGTAGGGAATTAAGATCTCACTTCACGCCCCCTCTCATTGTTGCCTTGCTGAGATCAGTCCCCAGTTGTGACAGAGTATAACAGGTTACATAAAGAGGAAAAGAAACAGACCAAGAGGAGAACTGTATGTATGCAAATCAGCAGAGCTTATATGATCTGAATCATGATTTGTGTGAATGTGTGGAAATTAAAAAATACTGAAAAATGGGGCTCCTGTATTCAGGAGGGGCTCAATTAACTTCAAAAATGTCCTTGGTTCTGGGCTCCACTTCTGTGGCATTGGTACAAGACCTCTCACCTGTTGCCTGGGAGCAGGACTCAACACTATGGGACTGCCCTGATGGTCCAGTGGCCAAGACTCCATGCTCCCAAGGCAGGGGGCTTAGGCTTGAGCCCTGGCAGGGAACTAGATCCCATGTGCCACAACTAACAGTTTTCATCCCCCAACTAAAAGATCCCACATGCTGTAGCTAAGACCCTTTCAGGAGGCGAAAAAAAAGGATGGCTCTGGAAATTACAAACAGATCAGCATCAATATCTCTCTTTTAATAGCTAAAGGGATAAGCTAGACATCAACGTAGAGTCACAAGACACAAACAGTGCCTGACTTAACTGATGGTTTTCCTTAAGAGAGAGCACAGGAAACAATAGAGAAAGTCTACTTTTACTTCAAAATCACTATGGATTCCTTCCCACAACTGGGACATCTAGCTTTTCTACGATGCTATGGAATGGTGATACAATCAAACTAAGAGGTATGGCCAAAGCTTAAACCTATAGAAGGCTAGTCTGCACACTGGTGTTTCATTCAAACTGATCTTGGAAAACCAACACTTATTCTCATTAGTGACTTTTAGAAACAAAATGTGAAGTTGCTCACAACAGCTGTAGACTTTCTTAAGTCAAGTAGATTTTAATACACTGCAGGTCAGAGTGTCCACATCTTAACCTATTTTAATTGGTTTAATTAAATAAAACACTATTAAAACTAGAATAAAATATGCCAACCACTAAAGCATAATGGGGCAACCGAAACTAGGCAAATCAATCTAGAAAATCATAGCTTATCACAACCTGAATTTGAGCAAGTAATTTCATGCTATGCAAAAAGTCAACTTGATTATGAAACCTATTGTGTGCAAAAATCCTTTCGTGCCATGCATTAAATATAATACTACTATTTATTTAAATGATATGAATCCAAAATTTAAGAGAAACATACAAAAAGCTTACTAAAGCTATTTTAAATGGCTTATGAAAGCTGCTTTTGAAAATTAAGTATTACTTTTCTAATTTTGTTTTTTGTCTTTAATTCTTAGTGGGTTTTTTTCTTTCTTTCTTTTTTACATATCAGTATGGGAAACTAGTCTCTGATGTCAGTGACTTTTTGCTAAAGGGCTGTTCTCAAGTCCTTAAGGGTACAACAAAAAGAAGTGAGATTTCATTGTAGCAAGTGAGATTCTGGATGGATAGGAAGTATGGGCCATCAACATGATGAAAGTCTGGATAGCCAAAATGATGGGGGAATTCTTACAGAAGGCACTTGAAGATCCACCCTGCAATGCTTCCTGTGAGAGGCTGAGCTCCCTTCCAGCTCTGCTAACCAATGGTTGACCTTGAAAGTGTCTGTTCACAAGCAGCCTCTCTGTCAACATTTCCTCCCCAACCCTGTCTGGACTGGTGCACTGACTCCTTCTTGTTTTGACTTTTTTCACTCCCAAACTTTGTAATTTGTTCATGCTACTCTTCCTGAGCGCCCCCCCACCCCCATACTGCTTTATTCTGGAAAAAAAAAAAAAAAACCTCCCATACATTTATTTCTAAGTCATCTCACTCCCACAGAACTCTTTCCATCAGCTTTTCTTTAAGAGTCATCTTGGCATTATCCCTTATATTTCTGTCTCGAATGTTTTCCCTCAATTTTCTTTGGTTGTGCCATATCACTTTTCATACTATTAGAGGAAATGAAAGTAACAGAAGTTCTAGTACCATGGGGGAAAATCATGTTTATTAAATGGAAGAAGGAAGGAAAGGGAGAGAGGCTGTAAGTCTAAGATTGGTGGATTCTAGGGGAAGGAATTTAGCCCTAAGAAAAGCCAACATTCTAAAATGAAATGAGAGAAGGACAATAGAACATAAGGGTCACTACATGTTGTGCTGACATAATGACTTTCTTCCTTCTTAGGCAGTGGACAAAAGACAAAGCCTATCTTTTGCTTTTCAAAGTCAAGTAAAAACAGTGCTATGTTTAAAGATATATATTATCTGACTATTAAAAACTTTTCAGCTCTCATTGAAAAATCTATATCTATAGTTTCGTTTGATGCTGTTGGAATCTCCACAAATCAGGATCTGAGAGAGCTCTGTAAACAGGTCAGTCTTCATAAACCCCCTCTAAGGTAAAATGGTAGAACATGGTAGCTTTGAGCTGGAAGAATTCTAGGAGATCATGTTGGGAAATTGAAGGTCATAGAGGTTAGGTTATATTTCCAAGGTCAGCACTGGTGGAACTGGACCAGCATATTTTCCATGATATCACACTGCCTCCCTAACCATTTCCATGACGCTAACGTTGAAATGAAAGGGGGGAAACCCACACTGATATTAGCCTGGGATTTAGGGGACTGCCATCGTTAAATATCCACCGAGTCCTAGGCACTGTGCTGGATGAAACCTACCATGGCCAGAGCTGAGCAGGGTCTGTAAGGATTCCATCCAACTGCTGCCCCCAAATTGAACTTTAAAGTGTGTGTGTGTATGTGTGTGTGTTTATTGGACTGGATAACACAAGAACAGATCAACAGATTTCCTTGACTCCATCCCAGAAGAAAAATTGTAGGCCATTCTTTCCTTCCACATTTTATGGGACCACTGAATTGTGATGTGGTGATGCTACTACGCCTTTTCACAGGTTAAAGATTCAGACTAAAGCAAAGTGGAAAGCTCTGCTCTGTCTGTCAGCTGATGTGTGCTCTGTGGCTAGCTTTCTCTGTGATCCTCAGAAAGTCAGTCATCATCCCTGGTCTTGAATTTTCTCATCAGAAAAATAAGGCATCTGAGGAATCTTTAAGATTCCTTCTCTTTTAAGAGTTTATCATTCTAGGTGGAGGCAGCCCTTGACAAATTCTTCCAGGGTTTAACCTAGAGTCTGAACACTTGGGAAGAATGTAGTTCATCCTGCATAGATAACTAGATGGAGAAGTGGGCTCAGTGAAGAGTTAGTTCTTGAACTTACAGTTACCAGGGGAAGGATGAGGGGGAAGGGATAGTTACGGAGATTGTGATCAACATGTACACACTGCTATATTTAAAATATAAACCAACAAGGTCCTACTGTGTAGCACAGAGAATGTTGCTCAGTGTTATAGGCAGCCTGGATGGGAGGGGAATTTGGGGGAGAATGGATACACGTATATGTATGGCTGATTCCCTTTGCTGTCCACCTGAAACTATCACAACATTGTTAATCGGCTATGCTCCAATATATAATAGAAAGTTTTAAAATATGATATATATATATATGTTTTTAAAAAATAGTTCTCAATGTTAAAGCCATGGCATATTAGCTCTGTGCTCTTAGTGATTGGAGACTCACGATTCATTAGTCATCCTTGCAGAGCATATGGAAACATGGATATTTGACACTCAGACATCCTTGTTTGCACATTTTTGTCTTTATCAATGTCTGAGTTCTTCAAAGTGCAGAGATACATTTTGATAAGCAAGTAAATAGATAACTTAGAACGAGGAAGCCAATGGGATGGCTGAGAATGCTTATGCTCACTTCAGTTCAGTTGCTCAGTCGTGTCCGACTCTTTGCGACGCCATGAATTGCAGCACGCCAGGCCTCCCTGTCCATCACCAACTCCCGGAGTTCACTCAGACTCACGTCCATTGAGTCAGTGATGCCATCCAGCCATCTCATCCTCTGTCATCCCCTTCTCCTCCTGCCCTCAATCCCTCCCAGCATCAGAGTCTTTTCCAATGAGTCAACTCTTCGTATGAGGTGGCCAAAGTACTGGAGTTTCAGCTTTAGCATCAGTCTTTCCAAAGAACACCCAGGGCTGATCTCCTTTAGAATGGGCTGGTTGGATTTCCTTGCAGCCCAAGAGACTCTCAAGAGTCTTCTCCAACACCACAGTTCAAAAGCATCAATTCTTCGGCGCTCAGCTTTCTTCACAGTCCAACTCTCACATCCATACATGACCACTGGAAAAACCATAGCCTTGACTAGATGGACCTTAGTCGGCAAAGTAATGTCTCTGCTTTTGAATATGCTATCTAGGTTGGTCATAACTTTTCTTCCAAGGAGTAAGAGTCTTTTAATTTCATGGCTGCAATCACCATCTGCAGTGATTTTGGAGCCCAGAAAAATTAAGTCTGACACTGTTTCCACTGTTTCCCCATCTATTTCCCATGAAGTGATGGGACCAGATGCCGTGATCTTAGTTTTCTGAATGTTGAGCTTTAAGCCAACTTTTTCACTCTCCACTTTCACTTTCATCAAGAGGCTTTTTAGTTCCTCTTCACTTTCTGCCATAAGCATGATGTCATCTGCATATCTGAGGTTATTGATATTTCTCCCGGCAATCTTGATTCCAGCTTGTGCTTCCTCCAGCCCAGCGTTTCTCATGATGTACTCTGCATATAACTTAAATAAGCAGGGTGACAATATACAGCCTTGACGTACTCCTTTTCCTATTTGGAACCAGTCTGTTGTTCCATGTCCAGTTCTAACTGTTGCTTCCTGACCTGCATACAGATTTCTCAAGAGGCAGGTCAGGTGGTCTGGTATTCCCATCTCTTTCAGAATTTTCCACAGTTTATTGTGATCCACACAGTCAAAGGCTTTGGCATAGTCAATAAAGCAGAAACAGACGTTTTTCTGGAAATTTCTTGCCTTTTTGATGATCCAGCGGATGTTGGCAATTTGATCTCTGGTTCCTCTGCCATTTCTGAAACTAGCTTAAACATCTGGAAGTTCACAGTTCACGTATTACTGAAGCCCGGCTTGGAGAATTTTGAGCGTTACTTTACTAGCGTGTGAGATGAGTGCAACTGTGTGGTAGTTTGAGCATTCTTTTGCATTATTTTTAGATTAGAAGTATAATTTTAATTAATATCTATCTGAAGAGTTATTTCCACAGTTAATAACCACCCCTATGCAACAGTGTTTACCTTGGAGGGCTTCACATCCCTGTGTGGAAAGGAAAGTTGCTTACTACTCCCCAACTGCCCTCTACAGTAGGAAATTCCCACTGAGGTGAATTGGTTAGAACTTAGCAAAATGCATGCTAAAATCAACCTCCATCAGTACCATTTAGAAAACTTCATTTGGAGGTTTAGAAATAAGCCACAAAAGGATACTGAAAAGGACACCCTTGCCTAATTGTGTTTGAAATGTGTAGCTCTGACAAGTGCTATCTTCCTTCCACAGCCATAGTGTATGTACCAAGAGCCTGTCCAAGGATATCCCAGTTGCTTTGACACAGAATTCCACTTGTGGAACTCAGTCCCAAGGGACAATTTTATTCATACTATTAATCCTAATATGGAAAAACTTTCTTTTATGCATCAAGATGCCCTTCACAGAGTAATTTATATAGTGAAAAACTATCTAGAGACATAATCAAAATAGGAGAATATTTAAATAAACCAGAGAACATAATAACTTGCGAAACTGCTCCCACTTGTCCTTAAGCAAACAACAAACAAGTGAAAGTCGTTCAGTCATGTCTGACTCTTTCTGACTCCATGGACTATGCAGTCCGTGGAATTCTCCAGGCCAGAATACTGGAGTGGGTAGCCTTTCCCTTCTCCATGGGCTCTTCCCAACCCAGGGATCGAACCCAGGTCTCCCACATTGTGGGTGGATTCTTTACCAGCTGAGCCACTAGGGAAGCCCAACAACAAACAAAAAAGGACATAAATTGTTACTTCAGTGCAAACAACTAAATGAAAAAAAAAAACAAAATACTTTTTATTAGTTTTTATTGGAGTATAGTTGCTTTACAATGGTGTCTTAGTTTCTGCTGTACAGCAAAGTGAATCAGCTGTACGTATACATATATTCCCTCTTTTTTGGATTTACTTCCCACTTAGGTCACCAGAGAGCATTGAGCAGAGTTCCCTGTGCTATACCATAGGTTCTCATTAGTTATCGATTTTATACATAGTGGTGTATATATGTCAGTCCCAATCTCCCTGTTCATCCCACTCCTTCCCCACTTAGTATCCATAAGTTTGTTCTATAAAAAACAGCACAATATTAACATTTCTTAACATAAGTTAACCATACATGACTTCTCTATTCTTCTTTCTCTTTTTCTATATTTTCCAAAAAAATTTAGAGCGTACTAGTTTATGACGGAAAAAAAGTAACGAAGTTAAAATAAAACTATAAGCATTCATAAAAAGAAATAGTTACACCCAGGAAATGAAGTACTACAAACTTTAATGAAGTCTAGTTTATGTTCCTGAGTATTGGGTTTTGAAATTATAACTACTATAAAGACAGTTTGCAATGAAAAAAAAAAATCTCAATTTGTAACAGTGAGACAAGATCTGAGTTGATTCTCTACTCTTTGCAAAGAGCCAAGCCAGGAATAAATGTTATGATTTGGAGAAGCTCTTAAAGGATAATCAATAGTAATACTATAGCTGCCCTGTCTTACCTGCCTCTGAGTTTAGCTCTCAAAGTCAGTTTATTAGTCAAACTGAATGGGCTAAAAACAAGCTAATAAGAAAACCAGAGAAAAGTTGTCTAAAATAGATTTCAGGAGATTTGATCCGCATTCTGAAGGCAAACAGGATTTTGAAAAGTTAATTCTGCTTAAAATTTATTTTTGTTGTTGTTGTTACAATTAACTGAACAGTCCAAACTGTTTTTTCTTCCTGTGATTTGAATTCAGACATAAAGCTAAGAACAATGAGGAAATGGTAATGATGAATAATAAATCACATACATTTTAGAACTGAAAGGAACTCTTATTTTACAGATGAGAAAGAAAATGAAATACTTGTCTGAGGAACCAGATAAATGGTGTGGGGGCCAGGCTGGAAGCCAGGTCTCCAGAGGCCGGCTCAGTGTGACACTCTGAGTTGAGAGAGTGAACTGCCATGGCTTGGGGTGGAATCTGGGCACCCTGCCAGCACGCTCCCTGCCTGGGATCTGGCTGACTACCTTCCTTTGGCTTCATCGCTCCCATTTAGCACTAACAGCTCATTAATACAAAGGGAAGAAAAGGCCTTACTTTTTCAGTGTCTACTACGTGTCAAGTACTTTGTACACATTATGCAACTGCATTTTGCTGCCACGGTACAAAGTAAATTAATTCTTTTCTTTTAGTACTTGAAGAAACCAAGGCCCCAAGAGTTTAAGTCGATCAGGATTTGGCCAAGGTTTTCATTTGTCTCTTTTTGATGGTAACTTCTCCCACTGTTAGGCAGCTGACATGGAAAACTAGATGTGTTAGAGTTCTCCAGAGAAAAGAAACCAAGAGGATAAATAGATTGACTTGCTATAAGGAATTGGTTCATATAATCATGGAGGCTGACAGTTAGCAAGCTGGAGACTAGGAGAGATAGTGGTGCTATTCCAATCAGAATCCAAAGGCCTGAGAATGAGGAGCATCAGTGGTATACATTCCAGTCTGAAAGAAGGCAGGCTCAAGACCCAAGAAGAGCCATTCTTTCTGTACGAAGGCAGCAGGTAGGAGGAGTTCTCCCCTCTCACTCCTAAGAGGGTCACCTTTTTGTTCTATTAAGATCTTCAACTGATTGGATGAGGCCACTCACATTAGCCCTTAGTCTACCAATTCAAATGTCAATCTCATCCAAACGACTTCACAGATAAAGCAAAAATAATGTTTGATCAAATGTTTGGGTGCTCTGTGGCCTGGTCAAGCTGACATATAAAATTAACCAGTATACATCATATTCTTCAGTATGTTGAGGACCTGGCCTAGGGAGAGGTAAGCAAGGCACCCAGATCACGGATTTACAGAGGAGCTCACTCCCAGGTTCAACAAGCACCTTGGAAGCCTTGTCTGTCTCGCCCTAGTCCTGGCTCTATGCTCCACTCAAAAGGGCAGATTCAATTACCTTTCTTAAACTGTAGTGTTTTATATTATGAAACAACTTTCCAGAATCATACAAACACCATCCTAGAAAAGTCTTGGGTAGGCAGAATTTCTTAAGGAATTGAAAGCAAAAAATATCGGGAATACCAACAGAAAACAGATCTGGGGGAATTCCCTGGTTGTCCAGTGGTGGAGACTCCATGCTCCCAATGCAGGAGGCCCAGGTTCGATTCTTGGTGATGAAACTAGATCCCACATCTGCCACTAAAGATCCTGCAGGCCACAACTAAGGCCCAGCACAGCCAAATAAATTAATATCTTAAAAAGGAAAACAGATGAAAGGTGATTATTTCTATGCTTACTATGGAATGGAATGATAACACACTTATATTTTCCATGGAAAATATTTCCTTATAATTTAAACAGTATTCTACTCCACAGATCGTAAAGCCTTTCTACAAAATCACAAACACACAGATCTGTGCATTATAGAAAAATGCATAGCTATTCAAAATTAGGCTTGAATTATTTTACTTTTGGATAAGGCCACTCCCTGTAAATTATAGTTATCCCTCATATTTAGTTATCTGCAGTTACATTTATGCATGATTTTTTTCAGTTATTGGAAGGACTGAATGAACCTAATGAGATCATATAAATGAAAATGTGTTTTAAACTATTAAGTGCAATAAAGAAAGGCATCACTGCTATTAATGGGATGATAGAGCAATCTCTTACCTCCATTTAGGAGCATGTGTGTGCTAAGTCGCTTCAGTTGTGTCCGACTGTTTGTGACCCTACAGTCTGTAGCCTACCATAGGATTTTCCAGGCAAGAATATTGCAGTGGGTTGCCATTTCCTTCTCTGGGGGATCTTCCTGACCCAGGGACTGATCCCACATCTCTTATGTCTCCTGCATTGGCAGGCAGGTTCTTTATCACTAACCTGAGAGCTGTACTAATTTATACACTCTCCTTCTGTTAACAAGCAAATGTTTCCTCAAACTCTAGACACCATAGGACATGCAATGATAATTCTCCAAACTCAAGCCTGTGGGTATCCAAGAAATCAGATTAGTTTAATAATCAAACTTTGGGAACCAAAGATGGTCAGCCAGTCTGGAGTAAAGTTCTATTTGGCATTTGAAATAGGTCTTGACTTAGATGATTTGTTATTTGCCTTGTAAAGCAAGACTCTAAATGACATGGGTTGCAGGAACTAAATATTGATGTCTTCAGTTGGGGTTAGGTATCAAGTGACAGACTTCAGTGCTAAACTTTGGACAGGGGCAGACTTATTTTTGCACAGAACACCGAGCTGCTCTGAGGCTGTAAGGCTTGTGAAGAATATAGCCCAGCTTGGCCTCTTGAGTTTGTAGAGCTTAGCAAGCATGGAGAGGCTGAACCTGGACCTGAGGAGGCGGATTCTCTTAGCACCTCACTACAGCAGCAGAGGTCAAGACAGTCCCCTCCAGGATGGTATGGGTACAGCCTTTCTATGAACTCACAGAAATAGTTGGTCTTTGCTAGAGAAGAAGTAGGAGTAAATGAACCCGAGGCCCTACATCAGCAATGGAGGGGACAAGTCAGTAAATTTAAGGGTACAAATGCAAAGTAGGACCCACCAAATGTGAGTGCACAGACTGGTGGAGTCTTGGAATATTAACATTACAACAGGAAGACACGTTTTGGACCATTACGAAGAGCAACTTTCCATGATTAACATGATCAAAATCACTAAATAAAATCTGCCATAATAAGTTCACTGCCACTGAGCATGTTCAGCTAGAGGCTGTGTGACCATGATCATGGATGCTTCAAAGAAAGGTTGGGATTCATGGGGTAGATGAGCTCTGAGATCTCTTTCAACTCTGCTAGTCTGTGACCTTTAAATAGAAACCAAAGGAAAAAAAAACTGGATGAACATGGAGAGATAACTCAAGGCTTGACTCCTGTCTGAAACTGAGCAGTTGTTTAAAAGGAAGAAATGGGTAATCAGTATATCATGAAATCATTCACATTTTTAGTTATTTAGGATGAGTTCTCAAACATCTGATGAGTTTTAATGTTTTACAGGGACACTGAATTTGGGAAAGTTGTTTTCTAACTTGCGGAATATATGAATGATCTAAGGAGATGAGTTACATAAAGATCACAATACCCTCAAACAGGTCTCTGTGAGATAGAGAGCACCCCTACAGCCTTTAAAAATGCTGGGGTGGAAAACTCCACAAAGAAGTAACCTTTACATTGCCATCTGCTGGCTACTGCTATAAGTGCAATATAATACAACCTGAAATATCCTAATCAGATCCAACTGGAAATAAGAACACTGATTGAACTTACAAATGATAGGAATGGCTTCACTAAGTACTCAAATGCCAAATAAATACTAGAATACTTTTATAAGTCTGTTGGAGATCCACCTGGTTATTGCCTTAATTAGATGTCCTACTTGACTTGTGCATTCTCCCAGTGCTACATCCATGACCAGTACTGAAACAGCCCTTGGAAACGAGGCATCATAACAAGTCATCTGCAGCTCCCACAGATAGTTTCCTTTGGGAGAGCTGACTTACTCTATCCCCTAGTAGTACAGTGACATTTGTTATATTCATTTCCAAATATATACATATATAATATATATAGCAAGTGGAAGGCAGACTACATTAGGCCAAATTATCTCAAGTACATAAAAGTCATGAAGTCAAGCAGAGAAGCTGTTCCAAATGCACGTATCTTAACCTCACAGGTCATAGGCTAGGCCTTGAAGAACACAGGGCCCCTATGCTGATAATTTACTCCTCTCCCAACAGAGGTAATGTGCCCTCTTCAGTACTTTCATAGCATCTTGTTCATTCTCCATTGAAAACATGGTTGTTACTGTATTATTGCTATTTTGGTTCATATCTGCTTCTGTACTAAATTGTAGTCTCCTTGAAAGCAAGCATCATATACAATTTACATTTCATTTTTTAGCATTCAACACATGCTTTGTCATATTGAGTTGAGGTCACAAGAAGGAAGAAAGAGAGGAAGACAAGAAGGATCCAGTGTCCAAAATCAGTATTTCTATTCTATACCTCATGTCTTAGTTCTAGACTCTAGTTTTCGAATGCATACCAGACTTTGCCATCTGAGATGTTCAGCAGAAATTTCATCTTCAGCAATTTCCAAATGAACCCTACTATCGTTGTACCTCAAACTGTTCTGTAATTAGTTTACCAGTTAAGACCTAACTATCTTCCCAACCATGTCAGTCACCCTCTATTTCCCCATTTCCAGAATACCCACATTCCATAAGTTATCCAATTATACTGAAAGAGACCTATCAGTGGTATCTTCCTATTTCCTCCCTCCTTCTCCCGATTAGCTGCTTTGGTTCACATCCTTGCCACCTCTTGTGGCATCTTAAATAACTTCCTAATTTGCTTCTGTCCTCAGTCAGCTACCTCATCTACCCTTCACCTGCCACCAAAGTTATCCTCCATACAGATACCTCATCATCTACTTTTAAACTTTCAATGGCTTGCCACTTTTTATAAGACAAGCCAACAGTGGCATACAGTAGTCATCATAATCTTCTCAAACTTACTTTTTGAGATATTCTGTTCCATAAACCCTAACGATTCTGAACAAACTGTCTTTCTCCAGCCACTCCGATGATTCTTAATCCTGTGTGCCTTCCCACAGGTCATTCAGTAGACCTAGAATGCCCATCCTAACCCTACCTGCCTTGGTCACAGTCTTCCTACTGAACAGTTTGTGACCCAGTTTAGATGCTACCTCCACTGTGCTGTTTACCCCAGAAGAGAAGCAACTGCAAATTTACCTGATCAATGACAAGATCCTCTGGTTTTATATTCCCCTAGTTCTTGCCTGGAGAATCCCAGGGACGGGGGAGCCTGGTGGGCTGCCGTCTATGGGGTCGCACAGAGTCGGACACGACTGAAGCGACTTAGTAGTAGCAGTAGCAGCACTTGCCTTAGGGCATTTAATGGGGGCAACAGCTAGCCCATAGGAAGGCTCTGTGCAAATTAGGTAGAAGTGTCCCCTCTGGGCAGAGGCAGCTCTGTGTCCGGCTGGAAGACTTGACAAGTGAAATCTGGGCTAGATTTCAGCTTAGTCAGGTTGAACTTGCTGCTTTGGTCAGATTCCCTCAAGCAGTGAAAAACCTCATCCAACTAAATGTGGTTGCCCAAGAACTTACCACAATGATTATGACTGCCTTTTTGATTTGGGGTTTTTTTTTTTTAATATTTATTTATTTGGCTGCACCAGGTCTTAGCTACAGCATGTGGGGTCTTTTAGTTGTGGGATGAAAACTGTTAGTTATGGCACATAGGGATCTAGTTCCCTGACCAGGACTCAAGCCCAAGCCCCCTGCCTTGGGAGCATGGCGTCTTGGCCACTGGACCATCAGGGCAGTCCCAGAATGTTGAGTCCTGCCCCCAGGCAACAGGTGAGAGGTCTTGTACCAATGCCACAGAAGTGGAACCCAGAACCAAAGACATTTCTGAAGCTAATTGAGCCCCCTTGTAACTGTGGCCAAAAGCCCATGGTCATCACTAATAAGCTTCCCGACTCCAAATTAGGCAAAGATGCCCACTCCAGTAAACACCTTATAGCACTCTAACCAATCACCTAACACAAACCTTCCAGCAGGAATTTTCTTTGTCTTGAGGCTATAAAAATTGGTTATTAATCCATGAAAACTGTTGACTCTCCCTAGCCTGTGAGGAGGTCACCCACTGTGCTCATAATACCCCTTTATCTCTGCTCTTTGTCTTTAATAAACTCATTTTCTTCTAAAACGCTCTATGTGTGGAAATTCTTTAGCACCCAGCACTTGGATTGCCCCAAGACATAATGGCCTTTCTGATGCCAGTCTTTACCCCCAGCTGATGAATTCCTAGAACGCAGGTAGATCAATCAAAAATTTGTATTCTCAGAACCTAGGCCATGTAAACATTGATAAGTATTGTTTGAATTGCTATTTTTTGGCATGAGGAGATATTCCAAAAATTATCAAAGATCTAAGTATATAAATGTATACATAAGTGTTCTTAGTTGTGTAGTCTTGGGCAAGGAATTTGACTTTCTTATCCCCTGGTTTCCTCATCTACGTAGTGGAGATAAAAATAGTACCTACCCTAGGATTGTTGTGAGGATCTGATGAGATAGTATCTGTAAAGTGCTCAGAAAAGCAGCCAGTCCAGAGTATGATTTATTAAGTATTGACTGTTACTATTAACACAGAATAAAAAAGAAAAGATTCTGAGATGAATCTTTTTAACATTGACAATGAGACAATTTTGGAGGAAGAATTTTTCTGCTTTGATTTAAAAAATATAGAGACATTGCAGTTTATATAAAGATATTACCATTAATATTAAATGATTAAAGATATTTTAATATTAAGGTATAGAATACTAATAGTTCAGAATTTGGAAGGCGTTTAGAGGTAACCCAATAGCTTTTTGTATAGATATAAGAACTGGTCAAGTGACCTTTCTGTGGGTTCTAGTGTTTCTCCATCGGACCCTTACCAAGTGTCCAGCATCATTTCTTCATCTCCTCTCTTCCAGAACCCCCAATATTCTCCCTTCCACTCATCTAGCCTCAGTCTCAGGTACCATTAGCCTTGCCCAGAATGCATTGTCACAACTTTTTTTGCCTCTGCCTGTGATATCTTCCTTCCTGTGCCTTGCTCCCATCTCAGAGGATTTAACCCCTCACGCACACTTTTGAAGTCCCACTCCGATTATTAGGTCTTCTCTAGTGAAGCCTTCTCCTACTTCCCCAGCCAAAGCTAGCTGCTTCCCCCTCTGTGTTCCCAGAGCTTGCTCTGTATTCATACACCTGTTTAGCATGAATCAGAGTAAGGACAGGACTTCCCAGGTGGCTCAGGGGTAAAGAACTCATCTGCTTTGCAGTAGATGGAAGAGACATGGGTTTGGTCCCTGGGTTGGGAAGATCCCCTAGAAAAGGAAATGGCAACCCACTCCAGTATTCTTGCCCAGAGAATTCCATGGACAGAGAGCAGCCTGGTGGGTTTATAGTCCATGGGGTTGAAGAGAGTCAGACATGACTGAGCAATTACGCACTGGAGTGCAAGGACTCTAGGTTTAAACCCCAGCTGTCACTCTTCACTTGTTCTTCCTTTGCTCTTCTCGGTTGTTTTATCTCTCAGATGAGAACAATAATGTATTCATTCATTCAACAGTTCATTATTGATTGCCTATTGTGTGTCCGGAGAAGGCAATGGCAACCCACTCCAGTATTGTTACCTGGAGAATCCCAGGGACGGGAGCCTGGTGGGCTGCCGTCTACGGGGTCGCACAGAGTTGGACACGATTGACGTGACTTAGCAGCAGCAGCACTGTGTGTTAGGAGCTGTTCCAGGACCTAGAATTGTATGGCAAATAGGTCAAAGTTCTTGCTGTCACGAACATTTATGGGGAGAGTAAAATAATTAAAAATGAACAGTGGTTTGGCCAAAAAGTTTGTTTGGGTTTTCCATAATGCTATATGGAAACACCCAGCTCAGAGGCACCCCCCATTCTGCTGACAGGATGATCTAAATTCTAACTCTGCCTCTGTCATACTCTGGTGGGTTAGTCACTAAGTCGTGGGTGACTCTTTCGACCCCATGGACTGTAGCCTGCCAGGCTCCTCTATACATGAGATTCTCCAGGCAAGAATACAGCAGTGGGTTGCCATTTCCTTCTCCAGGGGATCTTCCCAACCCAAGGGATTGAACCCAGGTCTCCTGCATTGCAGGCAGATTCTATTGTACTCTGTTTCATACTTTTTCATGGATTCACACAACATTACCTATAGAGTAAGTTTCAGGTGCCTTGACATGAAGGATGAAGTTGTGGAGACCTAGCCCCTGCCTTCCTCTCTACTGCCTACCTTGTACATACACTCCAGCCACACCAAAGTACTAGTTCCCCAGATAATGTATGCCTGGTCTCTATGCCTCACTCTACGTTGTCTCCTTTCCCTGAAAATCATCCACGTTCTTCCACGTTTGTGCTTATCCAATTCAGACTCAGTGTCAGAGTTCATTCTAACCTGGGAATGCTTCAGTACTTCTACAACACTGCTGCTGCTGCTGCTAAGTCACTTCAGTCGTGTCCAACTCTGTGCGACCCCATAGACGGCAGCCCACCAGGCTCCCCCGTTCATGGGAGTTTCCAGGCAAGAGTACTGGAGTGGGTTGCCATTTCCTTCTCCAATGCACGAAAGTGAAAAGTGAAAGTGAAGTCGATTGGTCATGTCCGACCCTTGGACTGCAGCCTACCATGCTCCTCTGTTCATGGGAGTTTCCAGGCAAGAGTACTGGAGTGGGTTGCCATTTCCTTCTCTGGCTTCTACAACACTGCTTACCAGGAATTCTTAAAATGATCTGTCTCCATATAGCTGCCTCTCCAGTTGGCTTCTAATTTTCTCAAGGGCAGGGACTGGGTTCTTTTGGTTTTTTGTCTACGTTGTTTTATTCTGGTTGTTTTTTTAGTTTTTTTTTTTTTTAGAAACATTTATTTTTAATTGAAGGATAACTGCTTTACAATATTGTGTTGGTTTCTGCCATACATCAACATGAACCGCCCATATGGGACTGGGTTCTTAATTATGTTTTGTACCCAAGGCATGATCTGAGTTCTGGCCAAGAGCAGCTAAGCAGGGACTGGGTTCATGTCCTTTATCTCACTGTCAGCTAAGAATTCACTCCCCAAATATGTCCCTTTGTCCCAAGCCCACAACACATTGCTGCCTGGGAGGTTTGTTCAGGTGAATAGGTTTCAAAAATGCCTGATATTTTCCAAGTGTCTTTCATCAGATTCACCTATAAAATCTAAAAAGAAGATAAAATGTATCTCTCAGAGGCAGAGACATTTGTTCTTGATCCTAGAGTTTTAACTCATAGGTTTTGAAAGAAAATAGAATACTTGAAGAAGCAGGCATAGTTTGAATTCATCCACTTACACTGTTCCACTTCTCATTATTTCAACTGTAAGATCACCTGCCAAGTATAATTTCTATTATCTTTATCATACTTTTTCTTGATACTTGGAAAGTTTTTCTTGATAATTAGAAATGTAATATAAGAGTTGAGAATGCTAAGTCAATTCCTCTTTGAACATTATTTTCTTTACTCAAGCATCCTTCTACAGTAAGTACAAAGTTCTATATTCCATTAGCAAATTTTTTTCCTATGTACTCACATAAAGTGATTTTTTAAAATATAAAATTGATTTTCTTTAATAGTTCTATACTCTAATCACCTTAAAAAATTTAACCTGGAGCTGAGACTAATCATCACAAACTTTCAAAAGTTTAGTAAGAAAAACAAGAGCTAAATTATAGTTGTAGAAAAGCCATTGTCACGTAATCTAAAATACGACACAAATGAATTTATCTATGAAACATGCAGACACAGAGGTTGCAAACATGCAACCACAGGCTTGTGGTTGCCAAGAGGGGAGAGGGTTTGGGGAAGGGATGTTTTAGGAGTTTGGGATTAGCAAATGCAAACTATTACGTATAGAATCGATAAACAATGAGGCCCTACTATATAGCACAGGGAACTATATTTCATATCCTGTGATAAACCATAATGGAAAAGAAAATGAAAAAGAATGTGCGTATATCTATGTATATCTGAGTCACTTTGCTGTACAGCAGAAATTAATACAACACTGTAGATCAACTATACTCAAATTTTAAAAAAGAAAAGCTACTGTCTACTTAACAGAGAAACCAGATTTACTTAATATGTCCCTGGGACAAAGCTGCAAAGTGTTTGAGTCCGTTCTCTTCATGGTACAAAAGAGAGAAACCTCCTTAAATTGTTTCTACCTTCTTCTCCCCCAAAACCCTTGTCCATTGCTTGACCGTGACATTCCCTTTACTGAATTTCCATAACCTCTCAGATAAGATACAAGGTCCAGTGATCACCTAAAAGATGCTTTCCCCTTTAAGACCTCCATGCCCTTGAACAGCCTGAGCTCTTCACTTGAAAAGCACTTTCTTCTCTTGCTGGTCTGATGAAAGCTTACTTATCCTGCAGGAGTTAATTCAGAAATCACCTGCTCAGTTCCTGGCGCCCTTCCTCCTCCAGACAGGGAAACGGGTGGCCTTCTTTGTTCTCTCAGCCAGTCCTAGACTTGCTAACCTCATTTGCCTGGGTGTGATGGGTATTTGTTTCCTAGACTATGAGCTCCCTGAGGGCAGGGACCATGTTTACTCCTCTTTGTGTGCTCCAGTGACTAACTGAGTGTCTGTATCTGTTGACTGACTGAGTGCCAGAGGCAGAGAGAGACACTGCATGGGAGAACAACTCCTCATCCAGAAGTGTTCAGGGGAACGTAACCAAGTTCATCCCAGGCTGGCAAATGGAGAAAGCTGGCTAAAACCTGCAGCCAAAGAAGCCCTGATCTGATAATACCTCTTCCAGAGAGCTGGCTGAAAGATGAAGAGCATTTTCACTATATTCTTGTTAGGGGAAACACTGACTGAAACTGTTATCCACCCTGGTTAGGCACCGTAGTAACTATCTGCATGAGTCATCTTACAACAGGAGGTCTGGTAAGGAACAGGGAACTAACAAGCCACCACCAACCGGAAGAATTCGGGAAAGGTCAAAAGGAGACGCCACATGTCCTACCAACTTCCCAGAACCCTCCTCGCTGGAATCCCTCTTGGCTGAGCAATGCATGGGCCATGAGAAAGAACCCTCAGTCAGAATGACTAGCTAGAGACAACCCAGAAACTAATCCCATCACCATAAAACCCAAGACAGCAAGCCACATGGCAGAGCAGTCCTCCTGGGTTCCCTTACCCTACTGCTCTCCACCCGAGAATGCCTTCCCAGTAGTCTCCTTGGAGACAATTCATTTCAGAGTGTTAGACAAAAGTCCACTCTTGGGCTATGAAAGGTGTCCCCCCTTCCTGTAACACTCCTTAATCCTCAAATTCTTTACTTACAACACTCATCCTACTCATCAGGGACATTTAAGTTAAATGAGCTTAATCCAAAACAAAATGCTTTATCGAACATCATTTCTTTCCACCTCACCACAACAATTTAAAAGATTTCTATTGGTGCAAACATTTAAAAGTCAGGAATAAACATAGAGGATAACAGCAAAGGGTTTGTTTATGTATGTTGACACCACCGTGTGAGGAAGACATAGCAGGGTTTACGTTTATGCCATGTAAATCGCTCTAGAACCAGATGAAGCTTATAAGGTACCTTGCAACTCATCTCCTCTAAGCTATAAACTCTCTTTTTTTTTCCCCCTGGAAAAAGTTTGAGAAACTTACTGCTGTTTTCTATCAGTGGATACAACAGATGGCTGGCACATGCCTGCTTGCTAAACGAAATGGGCCCTCTGCAGAATTACTCTTTGATCCCTGGTGGCATGTCCACAACGCCACAATGCAAAATACCACAGTGTAGCAGAATCTAAACACTAAAGGTTTAAAGTTGTGCTTTTGATATGAGTACCTTCTTTTTTAAAAAAGAAATCGTGCCCACAGTACGTAAACGTTTCCACATTTCACTTGGAAACCATGAAATGGGTCAAAAATCGAGGCATTTCCTTCATTTGGTGACATAAAACCGCTGCAAACTCCAAGAGTGCAAAGGGATGCTTCTACTTGGGTTGTAACTACCAACACAATCATAACTCCATCAGGAAAAAAATGTGGACAGTACACATTAAAGGATTTAACTAATAACAATAAGTACTACCATAACTTCAGAGTTGGGAGGAGGTGTTTAAGGGCATTTGGCAGTTGCTTTGAAGAGAGAGAGGAAGTAGTTGAATGAAAATTCACTCTCTATTGTTTTTCTTTGATTTTTGTCAAGGGGAGAAAGGAAGGAAAATACCATTTTAATACAGGTCTTCTTAACTCAACCAGTCCAAGGGGAAATTTGAGACTTGGAATTGCAGCCAATTTAAGGGGCCCAGTGTTACATCATATCAACCACCATATTGCAAAACAAGCTCTCTAGGGGATGATCCAGTTGATCTTATACCTGTCAGTAGAGTGATCCTATTTAAAAACAAACAAACAAATAAAACTTGGGAAAATGTGAGTCAGTTGTCAGGAAAATGGTCTGTTTCTGACTTTTTCCCCCCCTCAATGGTACTTTCTTCATTTAAAGCTGAATTTGGATACAAATACACATATACAGGCTTTCCGGGTGGCACAGTGGCAAAGAATCTGCTTGCCAATAAAGGAGACACAGGTTTGATCCCTATGTCAGGAAAATCTCCTGGAGAAGGAAATGACAACCCACTCCAGTATTCTTGCCTGGAAAATCCCATGGACAGAGGAGCCTGGAGGGCTACAGTCTATGAGATTGCAAAGACACACATTATGCATGCACGCACATTACATTACACACTATTATATATAAAATAAAAAACAAGGACCTACTGTATAGCACAGGGAACTATATTCTATAGTTTGTAATCTATAATAGAAAAGAATCTGCAATATATATATATATACATGTATAACTGAACCATCTGAAAAATAATATATATATGTATAACTGAACCACCTTGCTGTACATATAAAATAACACAACATTCTATAATAAAACAACAATGCTTCACTTAAGAACAACAAAAACGGCTAAATTTGGGTGCTAACTGGAATCATTTACAAAGACACAACAATCTAGGCAAAAGTCTCAGGCTTTCCTTATATTTGGCTTTGTATTATTGTTATTACTTCTGGCAGTTTTCAGTAATTCAAGAAGTTTTTTTAATTGTAGAGAGCTAGTAAAAGTTATGAACACATTTATATTTAACCTTACATTTTGGAAGATATTTCACTTTATACATTGTATCTTCAGCATATCTAATATTTTCTAATTTCAGTGATCACACATTGAACAAAGAAGTATGTTCCTGCAATTTAATCCAATAAAGTTAATTTTCCACACCATACACATGTCCACCCATTTCCCCAGGGCAGCAGGTAAAATGTTCTTCCTTTCCTGTATCCACAGCAATATTCTAAACTTTTGTTTTTAAGCATCCTAAAACTGAGAAAAATGAATATATATATATATATATATGTATATATTAGTGACTTCTAGAGATTGCAAGAATTATGACCACTATACATGACTACTATACCGGGCTTCCCTGGTGACTCAGTGGTAAAGAGCCCGCTTGCAATGTAGGAGATGTGGCAGGAACCACATGTTCAATTCCTGGGTGGGGAAGATCCCCTGGAGAAGGAAATGGCAACCAACTCCTGTGTTCTTGCCTGGGAAATCCCATGGATACCCCATAGGGTTTTAAGTGTCGGACACGACTCAGCAACTAAACAACAACAATACATGACAAAAAGCTTACTCTAAGATCTGGACCTGTTGGTACAGATCATCAGAGCTTGCTTAATAATCCAGGTGGTGGATTTAAAGTTAATATTGGCCCATTATCTTCATCTAGAAGATTTCTCTTCCATAGACACCAATTTCATTCCAACCCTTGCCAAACATCACGAAGTACAGGCATTTGGTTGTAAGAAGATAGGAAAACTAGCATAGATGGCTCAGCATAAATTCATCATCACTGCTAAAAGAAGCCAACAGAAAAAGGGATGCCCTATTAACTAGGGACCAGAGTCATAGTACCTTAGCATCTTTATGCAAGTGATAGAATATAGTAAAGTGATTAAGTCTATATAATCTTTATAAACAAAGACCTATTTACACGATTTCTAGAAATAAAATATTTGGCCTAACACCAAATTTCTTCATATGGAAATCAACAGTGGTGTCTCAATATTAGAATTCAGATTTGTCTAACAAAACTTCTCATTAAAGTTTTATTTGAAAGCCTTTAGGTTTAGAAAGGGTTATTTTCCAAATAAAATATTTAATTAGTGTGTAGTGTAGAAAACCAAAGTAGTTGCTCTTGGCCTCTACTTGCCTCAAATTTAGGGAAAAATTAGAATAAAGAATGCCTCATTGAAAAATATCAACTATTAAAAGTTATATACAGTAATAAAGACTATTCTCTCTTTAATTACCCCAAATCTTTTAAGTTTAAGCCTCTTTAGTAGAAATTCTCTAATCTAAAAGCTTTGAGAAGGTGCATGTCAGAAAATGAATGAATATTTTAAATGGGCAATCAAGTAGAGACAGGATTTTTAAGAGAGAGGAAGAGGTCAAGGAATCTGGTTTCAGGCAGGAAAGTTTAGCAAAACAGACGTTTGAAGATTTCACAAAAAAATAGTCAGTGAGGATCAGATATACATAAGCAAATTCTTTGGGATCCATAGGTTAAGATCAGCCATGGAAACAAACTCTTTTACCATTTTGTTGAGTGATCTGCTGTGCAAAAATGAAACTGGATAAAAATATAAGTAAACTATTTATAATACAGAACATCATCCAGTTTTAGATTCTGAAGTATAACTTTTTACACACATTTAATGTAAAATAATTTTTAAAATTACAAATCAAAACACTTCACTCTGGAAAAACCAAAACATAGTAAAGGTAGATATAACTAATGTTAACACCTTGGAGGATTAGACATTTATCAGACATGTTTTCCTATAACTGTCCATATATTTTGTAATGAAACTAAACAGAATATACTATTATAGGCTATTGCATAATTTGTCAGAAACATCTTTCCATGGCATTGAGTAGATGTCTAGATATTCTTATTAATGCTTTCTGCCATTATCAGAGACTTCTAGGTTCTGCCCATTTTTTTTTCTTTTATTAACATGACCACGAACAGGCTGGCACCAAAAACTTTATTCATATCCATGATTATTTTCTCAGGATGAATCTCCAGGAGCAAAATATCCTAGTCAAATGATCTATGTCAATTCTTTTGCCATCAGAGTCAAATCGCCCTACTGAAAGGCTAACATGCATCAGAAACAAATCAGTAAGGATAATCCTCCACAAACTAAAACTACTTTAAAAAACTTGACCAACGTAGTGTGAGGAAATGAATCTCACTGTAATGTTTATTTGCATTTGTTTGGAGTCGAACATCAAAGTCATTTTAAATGGCCCCAAGAAAGCATCTGCCTCTAATGCAGGAGACCTGGGTTCAATCCCTGGATCAGGAAGATCCTCTGGAGAAGGAAATGGCAACCCACTCCAGTATTCTTGCCTAGAGAATCCCATGGATGGAGGAGCCTGGTGGGCAATAGTCCACAGAGTCGCAAAGAGTCGGACACGACTGAGTGACTTAACTTACAACTTTCAACTTTCAAGAATAGCTTGGGTTAGTGAACAAATACTTTATTGGAAGTAGATAACACCTACTATATCTTCAATCCTAAAATTTTTAATTTTCCATGGGTTACCAAAACATTTAATATTTAAGTTTAAATTTTCATTAATAAGTTATGTGTCTTGCTTGTGATGAAATCCCTAGATGTTTGATATTTTGAATGAAACAACTAGATAATGGAAGGAACGCTTCATTTTTCCATGTAGAAGTTTTGATGTGGTTTGGATTTAGCCAAAGTTGCCTTTCTAAAGTCTTAAAGTGTTTTTTGGTATTGAAGTCATATTTTTTCCACATTCAAGATTTCCATGCATTTCAAAAATTATGGTGCTGGAATCACAGAACTTTATTGGCATTAGTCACATCTAAATAATATTTCAAAACATCTTGCTGTTTGGCATCATGTACATCCTTTCCCCTTTCTCAGCATCCCCCACTCCTCCAAAAAAGAAACATAGCAGATTTCACACAGTTACCTGTGGTAACCTATCTGGAGTAAACTGAACTGAGGTGCTGATATTGGTCAGCATAATCCACAAGAGGAATCAACACCTAAACCAGAGAGAAAAAGACTCTCGACGCTTCATCTGCATACCAGTTCCACCACCCTCTCTAATCCTCTGCAAGAAATGGTCCTCAGATTGTTGCATATGCAATCCATTTTGTACTCAACAATATGCCAATGTTTGCAAAGGGGAGAGAGCATGGAATTTAAGCCTTTGCTTCAAGTTCCATTCTTCAGAAGACAAACTCATAGGAAAAATAAATAGATTGATAAACCAATCAATTCAACTAACCAGAGCTACTAATATTGTCTACTTTGCCTGAAGTTACTGAACACTTTCAGCTAGGGAGGGCTGCAAGTCAAACTAACTAATGGTTCTTTGTTGTTGTTTGGTCACTAAGTTGTGTCGCACTCTTTTTTTGACCCCCATAGACTGTAGCCAGGTTCCTCTGTTCATGGGATTTCCTAGGCAAGAATACTTGAATGGGTTACCATTTTCTCCTCCAGGGGGTCTTCCCAGCCCAGGGATCAAACCCTTGTATCCCACGTTGACAGGTAGGTTTCTTACCACTGAGACACAAGGGAAGTCCCTAATGGTTCTTACAAATCTATAGAAGTATAAATAAAGAAAATGTTCCTTTTTAAAATCACAGAATATTGATCCCGGCTGACAAGGGGTCAAACACAATAGATTCAGGTAAAAAATAAAAGGTGACAATAAAAGGCCATTCATTGATTTGGCACTGGGTTTCACAATAATTCCAGATTAGCTGTCCATAAAGTATCTATGAAGAGGAAACTGTAGGGGGAAGAAAGGAATACCCTCCCCAGAGAGCAGTAGGAGTCTCAGTGAGCTTATCTGCAAAATGGGGGTATTAGAATAGATGACCCTCCTATTAGGAACTCTGGTGGACCCAGAACATCTATTCCTTTATGACAATGGAAGTGCTGAAGGATCTAGAGTTGAAAGGAAAAACGAGAGAACAGACCTGTGGAAAAGGCAGCTTAAATAACCATGCCTATATTACAGCAGGTAATGAGAGAGAACCAAAGTGGTGTCTCAATTCAAAGTAACTAATTTTTATAAAGTGTTTTCTGGATCACATTCTTTATGAAAATAGCCATTTAAGCAGCTTTAGAATAAAAGGACCTAAAATGTGATTTTGATTACAATGATTTTCATAAGTAGACACATTTTACCCACTAATGAGTGGAAGAATTTGTTAACTTACCATTTGTCCTCTGGAGTAAATTCTCCAATTGAACAAAAGGAACTAAGCTTACATTTTATTGTCCCTTTCTTTTCCAAATTACAGGTCATTTATGTAATACCAAAGCATAAAAAAAGATGCTAATAGGCTAAGAAATAAAAGGAATGCTTCTTCATAAAAATACAGGGTAGTTTTCTTTTTCATGTGAAGGTATTAAAAAACCAATAGCTTCCAATATTTTGCAAACATTCTCTTATGACACTTTGAGTCTATGAACTTGTACCAGAAATATGTAGTGTTATCATTAGTGAAAAACACTCAATATGCCATTTTCTCAAAGGCACAATGTCAAAAGTACTTACAGACTTTAAAACTTGTTTTAAAGTGTAAACAATGTCACAGGTGGTTGGTATATATTGATACTGTGGAGAAAAGAGTCTTTTAAGTATTATGTTTAATTTTAATGTCAATGAGCACGGAAAAAAGTAATGCTGCTATTTGAGGTCATTATATTTCCAGCAGTCTGAAGACACTGAGACATCAAAATAGTGATCTTAGGCACTTTGCCTAGCTCTGTCTTTTGGGAATCTTCAATTTATGTGACATATTTAAATAAATGGGAGTTAACTCTTTATTTGCTTTGGAGATCAGATGAGAAATCACTCTTGAAAATTGTAAAAAAGAAAAATGTAGCCGACTATATGCTATATTGCCTTATTTCTATCTGCCATCAGGTGCTGGAAATATTAAAGGGTGATTTTCTCCAGCCTTCCTGATTAACAGGACTCACCTGCCCTGCAGCTTGCCAGGTGAAATTCATAGAATGGATATTGACAGGAATAGCTGGCATTCTCTGCTGTGCTCTTCTGAAATCATGTGTAAAGGGGGCCATTTTCCCCTCTGAAACAATCAAGATATCTTCTTCAAGTCCTGGTTTAAAAAACACACACAAAGAAATAAAGCTATCAAACTAGCTGAACTTAGAAGAATCCAAATCAGAACTTGCGTGCCAAAAGAACACCGAAGAATTAGTAATGGGTCATTTCTTTTCACAAAGCACCTGCCTTCAAGTACCAATTAATTTTCCTGTGGATAAGAATGATGGCAAAGACGTATGCTTTCAGTGAAACGGAGTGAACTGTGGAATAAACTGGTGCCAACAAATGCTCGGTCCACTGAAAAACGCTGGATTGTAGAAACCAACAACAGCATGATCAGAACATCAGAACAGCTTAGATTTATGGAGAAAAAAGCTTAAACACTTTAGATGGAAAAGCGGTAGTCCATAGGATCGCAAAGAGTCCGACACGACTGAAGGGGCTTAGCAAGCACGCAGCTGACTAAAAAGGGGACAATCTTCCTTGGAAATTAAGTTTTAAAACATGAACTGAACTGAAATGCATGTATCTCTCCTTTAATAGAAGAGCTGGAGGGAGTGAAGACCCAGGCATTTGGGAAGAAGCAGAAGCTCCCGCGAAACCTTACCTATGAGCACTCTCGCCTGGTGAGCGTCGATCCACAGGTACAGGCTTTCCTCCGGCTGCTGACCGACCTCCGCTCGCAACACCAGCAGGCACGGGAGGATGCTCCAGAGCCAGAGCGCACCGGCAGAGAAGGCGCTTTCCCGGGCCATGCTACTCCGGACCTCCTGGATCGTGGTTCTCGCAGCTGAAACTCCTTCCGCACCTACCCGACCCTTGTCTCCCAGCCGGAGCAGTTCCCCGCGTAGACGGCTGGGCGTGTAGCCTCTTGGCTCTGGTACGAGTGAGTCTGGGTGTGCCGGAGGAGTAGGAGGAGGGAGAAGATATGGCGAGAGCGGGACAAGGGAAGGGGGAGCAGGTGGGAGAGGAGGGAGCGGAGGCGCAAGACTGGCAAAGCAGATGCCAGCCCGCCGAAGGAGACACAACGGTCAGAGGGTTAAATATAGCGGGAGAGTTAGAGCGGGAAGGGCAGGCGCAAGTGCGGTGCGAGCGATGAGTGACGGTGCCCAGTCGGTCGCCACTGGGGGGCGCTGGGGGGACGCGCGGGGGGTGGGGCGGCGCGGAACCTCGGAGGCAGAGTCCACCACCCGCCGTGCGCCGCTGGGGAGCAGACGCGGAAAAGGGCGCTCCAAGGGACCCCTGAGACGTCACTTGCGCTGCCTCTGGCCAGACGAGGCATGAACGGGGGGAAATGCGGTGAACTGACTTATTACGGCTTGACTGAACCCAGATGATAATAATGATGATGATAAGTCCCATTCGTACCCCGGTGTTAAATGAAGGCTCACGTTCCTCCACTTTCCCCACTGTCCCACTTCTCCCATATTCCGCCACTGTCATTCTTCACTCTGCAAACAGTAGCCTCTCCCATCTGCCACTGTCATTCTTCACATCTGCAAACACTTGGCGCATTCCCATCCATTTAAAACCCGAGAGTCCACTGTCCAGAGGTGTCCTGGTTGCTGGAGCTGGGGCTGACCAGGGCGTGGGGCTTTTACTCCTCACTTGTCTGGCACTGCGGAGAATGCTTTTTACAGCTGTGGAGGCTCTTCTCCCTGCTCACCGGCAGCACCCTGAGCTCTGGATGACAGGCTTACCTAACGTGCTGGGGTCGGGCTCCCAAAAGTCCTGACTATCTTCATAGTTGCGGGTATATGGAGAAATTTGGGGGCGCGCCGCGCTGGTGCTGAAATCGCAGGCGCTTTAGATCAAGCCAAGGCTCTGGCCTTGCATACGGGAAGAGTAGTTGGCCGGCAATGGGCTCTGGCCAGCCACACCCATTAAACCCCAGTAGGGATTTAATTTGCCCCCTGCCAAATCCCTTGGATGTGTGAAGAAAACGGAAGCAAAAGGGAGTTTCTTGTTTTGTTTAGATTTCAGACTCAGAATAAAGTTGTTTACTTCTCTGTTTTTTGGCATCCAAATGCTGCGACAGATGTCCCAAGGATTGAGCCTGTGGGGTTGGGCGCGTTTTTTGACTCAATCCCTTGTGGGGAGGGGCTTCCCTAGTGGCTTAATGGTAAAGAATCCACCTGTCAGTGTAGGAGAGGCATGGGTTCCATTCCTGGGTCAGGAAGATCCTCTGGAGAAGGAAATAGCAACCTACTCCAGTATTCTTGCCTGGGAAATCCCATGGACAGAGGAGCCTGGTGGTTGGGGGTCACAAAGAGTCGGACATTACTGAGCACACAGGTACAAAGGTGGGAGAGCAAACCTGAAGTGGAACAGGTGCATGCATTTAAGTATTGGGTCATGAGTTACTAAAGCATATGCATTTCTAATTATGAAATATTTTCAGTTGTACAACTGTTGATCTTCGAAAAGAAGAAGTGTTTTGCTGAAAGTTTTACTTTCATTTTAGGTTTGAAGGATTTGTTAACAATAGAAACCACAGGTCACACACAATAAACAATTTCAATATTTAATCGAGGATTAATTGACTTCATTTCAATTATACAGTCATTAAAAGAAAAGACAAAGGTCCTTCTAGTCAAAGCTATGGTTTTTCCAGCAGGCATGTATGCATGTGAGAGTTGGACCATAAAGAAAGCTGAGCACAGAAGAATTGATGCTTTTGGACTGTGGTGTTGGAGAAGACTCTTGAGAGTCCCGTGGACTGCAAGGAGATGAAACTAGTCAACCCTAAAGGAAATCAGTCCTGAATATTCACTGAAAGGACTGAAGCTGAAGTTGAAACTCCAGTAATTTGGCCACCTGATGCGAAGAACTGACTCATTTGAAAAGCCCCTGATGCTGGGAAAAATTGAAGACAGGAGAAGGGGAAGACAGAGGATAAGATGGTTGGATGGTATCACTGACTCAATGGACATGAGTTTGAGCAAGCTCTAGGAGTTGGTGCTGGACAGGGAAGCCTGGTGTGCTGCAGTCCATGGGGTAGCAAAGATTTGGACACAGCTGAACAACTGAACTGAAAAGAAACAATAAAGAAAAGTAAAAGCACATACATCACCAAATTGTGCCAACCAACATCTAGGCTTGAACAGCCCTAGGAAGTCCCTCATTAATAGCAATCTGGAGTCCCATTTGGGACAAAGTCCTGGGCAATGCGTCCACCCATGGGTGAGACTTCAAATTATAGTTTCCAGGGTTCCCACTTACAATCCTGGGCTACAAACATATCATCAATTTGCACACAAAAGTGCAGCCCTGGTTCTTTTTTAAACTTTTACAATGCTGTTTGTTTTATCTTGTGAGTCATAAGATTTTGTTAGATCTGGGGTTGGGGTGTGGGGATGCTGGCCAGACCCTCAGGGGCTCAAGAATTCCAGACCCATTTCCTTTTTTTTTTTTTTTTATCTACAGTGCCGCCTGACTTGTGTTTGCAGGCAGGCACAGAATCCAGGCAGTGTCCAGGCCAGTCAGAAGCAAGTCAGAACCTGCTCTCCTGCTTCTGAAGCCAGAACAAGACTTCCTCTATTTTAATTTCCCTAACAACAAGAAATCTCCAATGGATTTGAACTTCTTAATTGTAAAAGTAAGAGCTTACTTAATTCTCACAACACTTTAAAATAGGTAGGTGCTATTTTTATTCCCACGTTACTGATGGAGAAACAAGGCTCAAAAAGGTCCAGTAAGTTAGCTGACTGTGGTTACCCAGTGGTAACTATGGTTACTTACCTGGTCAGTGGTAGAGTCAGGGTTCAAATCCCAGTCACTTTGATTTCAAAGCCTATTCTCTTAACCACTATACCTCACACTGACAAGTAAAGCATGATTAAGTCTGTTCGCAACCAAAGCTTCACAGCCATTCTAACTTTACAATAAAATTCACATCTATTCAAAGATTTCACTATTTATTTCAGTGAATATTCATTTATGTAATGCATTCATGTACATTCAGCAATACTTACAGCACTTTAGCACTGTAATGCCAATTGTTCCCCAGTCAAAGATAATAATTTCACAACACAGTAGACATTTTCTTTACTCCAGAAAGGTGCAGTTTTAGTTGAAAATATTTTTTTCCCTCAATAGTGCTCTAACCCCTCCAGCTCTTGATGTAAGGACGCCCTCTACAGGCTGTTCTAATCAAATAATAATTGAGAAATATCCTTCATAAAATTCACTTTTTGGTAGAGAAAAAGAGGCACAAGAAGGCAATGGCACCCCATTCCAGTACTCTCGCCTGGAAAGTCCCATGGACGGAGGAGCCTGGTGGGCTGCAGTCCGTGGGGTCACTAAGAGTCAGATATGACTGAGCGACTTCGCCTTCACTTTTCACTTTCATGCACTGGAGAAGGAAATGGCAACCCACTCCAGTGTTCTTGCCTAGAAAATCCCAGGGACGGGGGAGCCTGGTGGGCTGCCGTCTATTGGGTCGCACAGAGTTGGACACGACTGAAGTGACTTAGCAGCAGCAGCAGCAGCAAATTCCCTCCTAACTCAACTTCTTCTGAGGGAGGTTCTTCTGCAACAGTTGAATCTGGTACTGGTGATACTGGTAATATATAGAGCTGTAAGGAATTTTTTTTCTCTGTTTACTTCTCCCCAGCAGTGGACACTTAGAGAAACTACATTTTATAGTAGAGAAAAGTGTTATTTAAAAATATTGGATTTGTTTTCTTTTGGTTTTTGAAGGGAAGGAAGGAACAGATGTTATACGCTAGTCAGCTATTTTCAAGAGTAAGAGGGTGTATTTTGGGGGAACAAGGTCCATCTAAGATTGAATCAGGCTGGATTTTCTTCTGATATTAAAGAGCACAGAGGCTTTTTCACTCAGAAAAAAGTAATATTTTAAGATTTCTCTGCTCAAATAAAAATGTAATGTAACAATATTTGTTGGCACATGATAAAAATCTGGAAATAATGTGCTAGGAGGTATTACAAGTCAACTTCATTTAGTTTGAAAACTCTACCATTTATTTTCCAGTCCATTATCCTTGCTTTCCTTGTGTAACTCACTCTCATCAATTACATTTGTGGGCAGTTTCATGTATTTATTCACTCATTTTCGCATTCAACATATATTTATTAACGCCTATTTTGTGTAAGAAACTGTCTAGAAGCAACAGGAAAGACAAAGGCAATGAAAAATATCATGAAACTACATAAGAGACAAAACACAATCCCAGCCCTCAAAGACCACTGGGGCTATTAAAACGAGTAAGATAAGAACCAAGTAACCATAATTCAAGGCAGAATACAGTGATTATTGATGAGACAGGATCAGAAATTCAAAGGAGAAATCTCATATCTGGGATTCTGAAAGTTTTTTAGTTCATTCATTCAAAAAACAATGTGTCTGATGTATGCACTCTACAGGTACAGGGGATAGAAAGGCACGTGAAAAGACAGCCCCGGCTTTTGAACTCAGTCTAACAGCGGAGATTGTTAATGAACAATAGGGGAAGAATAAGCACTATGATGGGTTTGTGCACAGGGTCATTTGGGACTTTGATAAAAGTTCCCTAATGCAGACTGGGACAAATGATGTCCAGCAGTAGCAAGAACCAAGAGATGAGAGAAAGAATGGTACGATCGAGGCCCTGCAGGTACCGATCTGCAGCGTGATGACCCTGGAGTTGGGGAGAGAGGAATGGATGAAGCCAAAAGAGTAAATAGGAGTTGGTTATGGAAACTGTGTGGAGAAGAATTCTCAGTAATTTATGGAGACACACTGCCCTCAAGGGCTTCCCCGATGGCTCAACAGTAAGGAATCTCCCTGCCAATGCATGAGATGCAGAGACACTGATTTGGTCCCTGTGTCAGGAAGATCCCCTGGAGGAGGGCATGGCAACCCATGGAAGTATTCTTACCTGGGGAATCCCATGGACAGAGGAGCATGGTGGGCTACAGTCCATGGGGTCACAAAGAGTCGGACACAACTCTCTTGCTGGCCACTCTGCCTTGTGGTCTCAGCCAGAGCTATTTTGGTGACCACAGGGGTTAGGACCGAGAATAGGGCATATCAGCTGCACTGTGAGCTGCATTTGGAGAATGGGGAGCAGGCACCCCTGCAGCACACTGGTCTGGAAAGGGAGCCACAAGATTGTAAGTGAAGAGAGCAAGTTGCCAAGCGTTATTTTTTTAAATGTTTATTGACATATAGTTGGTTTACAATGTTATGTTAGTTTTGGGTGTACAGCAAAGTGAATCAGTTGTACGTATATATACATCCACTATTTTTTAGATTCTTTTCCCATACAGGCCATTATAGAGCATTGAGTTCCTTGTGCTATACAGTAGGTCTTTATTAGTTATCTGTTTTATATATAGTAGTGTGTATATGCCAATCCCAGTCTCCTAATTTATCTCTCCTTCCCTTACCTCCTGGTAACCATAAGTTTTTTTTTTTTTTTTTCAACATCTGTAACTCTGTTTCTGTTTGTACTTTTTTAAAATTAGCACCATGCTCTAACCAGCTAGCTAACTGGCCATGACTGTTCATACCCTTTTTTAGATTCCACACATGATAGCATATGATATTTCTCCTTGTCTTACTTCACTCAATATGGCAATGTCTAAGTCCATCCATGTTGCACCAGGCATTATTTTAATGCAGTCCTGTTTTAAAAACCAAACACAGTATCTATCTATCAAGTTAATGTGCATATAAAATCAAACAGAAAATATCTAAAAGGTTACATACCAAAATATTTCCAGGGGTTACCTATGAGGAGTGAGACTTGGACCAGGGAATGATTTTCACTTTATGCATATTTTCTGATTTTTTTTTAAATGGGCAGATGCTCTTGTAATTAAAAGCATTTTGAAGAAGAAAGGTTGTTTCTCTCCTGCTTCAGTCAGTTTCTCTCGAAATAGGCAGCTGTCACCACCCTGAGCCAGCACCTCTTACGACATTGCTTGCATACTTTATCACTTAAGAACTGTACATCACAACACATGGCAGCTCATTACTGAAGCACAGCTTGAGGATTCCTCACCATCGCATGTAACACTCTTGCTCTTCTTCCCTACCATGATGGCACTGCCAAGCAACCTAGCATATCTTGTCTTCCACGAACCATACCCATTATTTTCTCTTCATCCATGCCGTTTCATCCCTATGACGTTTAACATTGCTTTTTTTTTTTTTTACTTTAAAAAAATGCTTTAATTGGTGGAAAATTGCTTCACAATGTTGTGTTGGTTTTTGCCATACAACAGCATGAACCAGTCATAATTACACACACACACACACACACACACACACACACACATATCCCCTCCCTTGGGAGCCTCCCCCCGCTCCTCGCACCCCACCGCTCCAGGCCATCACAGAGCACCAGGCTGGGCTCCCTGTGCCACACAGCGCCTCCCCACTAGCTCTCTGTTTTACACATGATAGTGTGTATATGTCAACGCTACTTTCTCAATTCGTCCCACCCTCACCTTTCCGCACTGTGTTCACAACTCTGTTCTCTACTAGGTTCATCAGTACCATTTCTCCAGATTCTATATCTAGAGAAATGGTACTAACAGTGTTATTTTTTATGATAGAGATTAAAAGGAAAACAATTGCATTATCCTGGAGTAGAGAAATGGAAAACAAATTTGAATAAGATGAATTAGTAAGATGAATTGTTACTGATCTGTTAAAGTTCTGACCTGTGAATTCAACCATGAAATTATCATCAGTCAAAATAATATCCATTAACCATCACTCCCAGAAGTTGAACAAATCTTATACACTTTAAATATGTGCAGTTTGTTATATGGCAACTGCATTAAATTAAATAAGCTTAAACATTTTTAAGAAATAAAATATACTGATGTTTCATCAGGACATGAACACTAATCATAAGAGAAAAAAATTGGTAAATTGGGTGATATTAAAATTAAGAAGTATTTTTTAATCAAAGGGTAGCAATGAGAGTGAAAAGACAAGCTATAAAGTGAGAGAAGGTACTTGGGCATATACGACTCTTATCCAGATATGTAAACAAGTTCTATAAATTAGTAAGAAAAAGGTCAAACAATCTAGTAGAAAAATGGTCAGAAGGCTTGAATAAGCACTTCATAAAAGAGCATAACTAAATGGCCAATTAACACAAGAGAAACTGCTGAACTTCATTAGCAACCACAGAATTAAAACTACAGTGAAACCAATTCATGTCATCAGAATGGTTAAAATGAAAAAAAATAAGACTATGTGAAGCTGGTGAAGAAGTGAAACATATACTGCTGGTGAAAGTATAAATTAGTACAATTATTTTGGAAAACTGTTTGGAAATACTAGTAAGGCTCAGTGATTGCACTTCTATGGGGAAGCCCAACAACAAAAAATGTGCACCTATTCATCGAAAGACACGCACTATTCTGGACTTCCCTGGTGGCCCAGTGGTTAAGACTCTGAGCTTCCACTACAGGGGGCCATGGGTTCCATCCCTGATCAAGCTCCTACCTGCCACAAGGCACGGTGTGGCCAAATAAACAAATAAATAATAATAGTAAAAAAAGACATGCTCTATTTATCTTGCCCCCAAGTGAAAACAACTCAAATATCAACAGTGGAATGAATTAATAAGCGATTATTATTGGTACAGTGGACTACTCACACAGCAATGAGAATATGCAAACTAAGATCATGACATTGGTCCCATCACTTTACAGCAAATAGATGGATAAAAAATGGAAACCGTGACAGACTTTATTTTCTTTGGCTCCAAAATCACTGTGGACTGTGACTGCAGTCATGAAATAAAGACGCTTGCTCCTTGGAAAAAAGCTATGACAAACCTAGACAGCGTATAAAAAGCAGAGACATTACTTTGTCGACAAAGGTCCATATAGTCAAAGCTATGGTTTTTCTAGTAGTCATGTACAGATGTGAGAGCTCATGTACAGATGTGAGATGTGATGTACATCACGTGAGATGTGGACCATAAGGAAGGAAGGCTGAGCGCCGAAGAATTCATGCTTTCGAACTGTGGTGTTGGAGAAGACTCTTGAGAGTCCCCTGGTCTGCAAGGAGATCAAACCAATCAATCCTAAAGGAAATCAGTCCTGAATTCACCGGAAGGACTGATGCTAAAGCTGAAGCACCAATCCTTTGGCCATCTGATGCGAACAACCAACTCATAGGAAAAGACCTGATTCTGGGAAAGATTGAAGGCAGGAGAAGGGGACGACAGAGTATGAGATGATTGTATGGCGTCACTGATTCAATGGACATGAGTTTGAGCAAACTCTAGGAGATAGTGAATGACAGGGAAGCCTGGCGTGCTGCAGTCCATGGGGTCGCAAAGACTTGGACACGACTGAGCGACTGAACGACGACAATTACATGCCACACAGATGACTCCTGTAGACCTCAGGCTGAGCTAAATAAGCCCAAAGGGTACATACTGCATGATTCCATTGACTAAAAATCTCAAAATAGGAAACACTATCCATGATATTAGAAGTCAAAACAGTGAAGGGATTGACTTTGGAAGGGGGTAATGATTGGAAGTGGCTGTAAAAGGTGCTTCAGGGTGTTGCTAATGTTTTGTTTCTTGATCTGGATGTTAGCTACATGGGAATGTTTATTTTGTAACAATTTGTTAAATTAAATACTTATGATTTGTGCACTTTTCTATGTGTATATTACAATAAAACATTTACTAAAATGGTGATTGCAGCCATGAAATTAAAAGACCCTTACTCCTTGGAAGGAAAGTTATGACCAACCTACATAACATATTAAAAAGCAGAGACATTACTTTGCCAACAAAGGTCCGTCTAGTCAAGACTATGGTTTTTCCAGTGGTCATGTATGGATGTGAGAGTTGGACTGTGAAGAAAGCTGAGCGCCGAAGAATTGATGCGTTTGAACTGTGTTGCTGGAGAAGACCCTTGAGAGTCCCTTGGACTGCAAGGAGATCCAACCAGTCCATTCTAAAGGAAATCAGTCCTGGGTGTTCTTTGGAAGGAATGATGCTAAAGCTGAAACTCCAATACTTTGGCCACCTCATGCGAAGAGTTGGAGAGAGAGAGACCCTGATGCTGGGAGGAATTGGGGGCAGGAGGAGAAGGGGATGACAGAGGATGAGATGGCTGGATGGCATCACCGACTCGATGGACATGAGTTCGAGTGATCTCCAGGAGTTGGTGATGGACAGGGAGGCCTGGTGTGCTGCAATTCATGGGGTTGCAAAGAGTCGGACACGACTGAGCGACTGAACTGACTGACTGAACTGATCATATAAAAACAAAATTATAAAATATCTAGTAGAATACATACATGGGTGCTAAGTCCCTTCAGTTGTGTCGGACTCTTTGTGACCCCATGGACTGTAACCCACCAGGCTCCCCTGTCCATGGAATTTTGCAGGCAAGAATACTGGAGTGGCTTGCCATTCCCTTCTCCAGGGGATATTCCAGTTTAACGGGTACAAAGTTTCAGTCTGGGATGATGAAAAGTTCTGGAGGTGGACAGTGGTAATAATTGTACCATAATGTGAATATGGTGGCTCAGCTGGTAAAGAATCCACCTGCAATGCAGGAGACCCCGGTTCGATTCCTGGTCAGGAAGATCCACTGGAGAAGGGATAGGCCACCCACTCTAATATTCTTGGGCTTCCCTGGTGGCTCAGCTGGTAAAGAATCTGCCTGCAGTGTGGGAAACCTGGGTTCAATCCTTGGGTTGTGAAGATCCCCTAGTGAAGGCAACAGCTACCCACTCCAGTATTCTGGCCTGGAGAATTCCATGGAAAGTCCATGGAGTCACAAAGAGCCAGACGTGACTAAGCAACTTTTACTTTCAATGTGAATATATTTAATATAATCTTAAAATGTTAACAGTAGCTCTCTCAAGTTATTTTCTCCACTTATTTTTCCTTTCTTCTTTTTGCTTGGTTTAATTTTATTTGCTTATTGTTATGTTCTAACATTTCTATAACAAAAAAGTTACTTAAATATTGAAAATTATTGCTGAAACAGTAGCTATGGATTCTTGTGAAAGAAATGGAGGACACTAACTGTCACGTTAGCCACTTCTATCTATGAAGCATGTGCTTTATTAATTTACTCCTCACAACAGTTCTGTCAGGGAGTCACTATGCATGTTTATAGAAGAGGCTCAGTGAGGTTAGGTAACTTGTATAAGGTCAAGCAGTGAAAACTCCACAGAGCCAAACAACCTCAGGAAAGTTTAATTCCCAAGTCTGTGTTCATGTCACATAGAGCTCATGACTTTGGCCTTTTAAATTATTAAAGAAGCAGGTCCCAGTGAAAAGAATTAAAACTCCACCCAGTTTGTGAAGATGTGTATCCTGTACGAGAGGCATGGCAGGAAGGAAGGCACTGGGGTCTGAAGTCGGAGCTGGGAGTTGAGTTTGAGATGGACAGAGAGGTTGGACCCATCCAGGAATGTAACTTTCCCAGGCAGGAGACAGAGAGCTGAAAAGGACGACAGAACACAAATATGTTGTTTCAACAATAACTATATAGTTCATGTGAAAGCACTTCGTAATCTGCAAAGCCCCACTCATAGCTAGTATTTTAGGAGCTCCAGCAGCAGTGGCCTGAATAGCTAAGATGCATGCCTGCCCTCACCTGTATGTATCAGGCTGTTCTCAGGACAGAGGAGTGGAAGGATTTTCTTGTGCTCACTGATTTCTGAAGTCTCCGCAGCACTGTGAATCTTCCTCCCTTGATTCTTCTTTCCAGTTTATTTGCTAACCTTATAAATTCTAATCTCATCTGAAAGTCATCACAGACACAGACATCCTAGAACACAGACTCCTGAAGCAACAGAAAATTCCATGGGTAACAAACACTATACGAAGGAGCTTTTTTCAGAATGAGCCTCAAAAAAAAAAAAAAAGAAAAAGAAAAAGAAAAAAGAAATCAGAACAGTTTTGACATAGAACTTTGATAAGGCCGTTTTGCCTATCAGAAGCAGACACACCACTTTCACTTATCCTTTTGAGAGGGCTGTTTTGGCACCACTAAGAATGGTACAGTTACCACCACAAGATAATCCTCACTCCTCCCTTCCTTGAGTCGTCCTGTTTAGTAAGGTTGGGGGATGGCAAAGAACTGACAGGATGGGTGAAGACATCTAGTGTGCACACCACTTGGGAAAAGAAAATCTTGTGTCTGATAGTTTGCAAACATTCTAGAAAAAATATAGGTGAGCATTTGGCAATCTTTCTAAACTAACACTCCAAACATATGTGTGGATACATATCATATATATGTATGAAAGATACATATATAAGATATACATATGTATCTTTACCTATATAGATGCATATATATATATATATATATATATATATATATATATAACCATATCCATATCTACATCTCAGGGATATAAGAAATAATATTAAAAGGTATATGATATCCTGAGGGAAATGCTGGGTTAAGTTAAAATCCTTCAGTTAAGTTCAGTCACTCAGTCATGTCTGATTCTTTGCGACCCCATGGACTGCAGCACATCAGGCTTCCCTGTCCAGCACCAACTCCTAGAACTTGCTCAAACTCATGTCCATTGAGTTGGTGATGCCACTCAACCATCTCATCCTCTATCATTCCCTTCTGCCTTCAATCTTTCCCAGCATCAGGGTCTTTTCCAATGAGTCAGTTCTTCTCATCAGGTGACCAAAGTATTGGAGTTTCAGCTTCAGCATTAGTCCTTCCAGTGAACACCCAGGACTGATCTCCTTTAGGATGGACTGGGTGGATCTCCTTGCAGTCAAAGGGACTCTTAAAAGTCTTCTCAACACCACAGTTCAAAAGCATCAGTTTTTGGCACTCAGCTTTCTTTACAGTCCAACTTTCATATACATAAATCCTTAATAAAGACAATTCTTGCCAAAATTTTAAAAAGAGATGACTTTCCAATAGAAAAATGGCAAATATGGGCAAAACGCCAGAGAATTAACATACACATACAAATAAATTAAAAACTATGGCTGTTTAAAGACATGGAACCAACTGAAATATTCACACACAACGGAATATTAGTCAGCCATAAAAAGAATGAAATAATGCTATTTGCAACATGAATGGACCTAGAGATTATCATACTAAGCGAAGTAAGACAGAGAAAGACAAATATCATATGATATCACTTCTATATAGAATATAAAATATGACACACATGAACATATCTAGAAAACAGAAACAGACTTACAGACATAGAGCACAGTCTTATGGTTGCCAAGGGGGAGGGGAGGGGAGGGGTACGGATTGGGAGTTTGCGATTTGCTGATGCAAATTATTATATATAGAATGGATAAACAATGAAGTCCTATTGTATAGCACAGGGAACTATATTCAATATGCTGTGATAATCCACAATAGAAAAGAATATGAAAAAGAATATATATATGTATAACGAATCACTTTGTTGCACAGCAGAAATTAACACAACATTGTAAGTCAACTAAACTTCAATAACATTTTTTTGAAACTATAGTAGTTTAGCATTTTAAGATATCCACCTTTGCTGGTAATTGTAGAAATACAAATAAAAACAATGAGATTATTCCCTTTAACCTTTCATTAAAGAAAAGATGAAAATGATTGATAGCATTCTCTGTTGCGAGGGTTAGGAATTAGTGCAGTCTTTCCAGAGAGTTATATGGTATCTCATATCGACGTTTATTTATTTATTTAAATGTTGAATTTTGTATTTGACTATGGCCAATTAACAATGTTGTGATAGTTTCACGTGAATAGCAAAGGGACTCAGCCATACATATGCATGGATCCATTCTCCCTCAAATGTCCTACCATCCAGGCTGTCACATAACATTGAGCAGAGTCCTCTGGGCTATACAGTAAGTCCTTGTTGGTTATCCATTTAAAAGACAACAGTGTGAACATGTCCATCCCAAACTCCCTGACTATCCCCTCCCCCCATCCTCTCCCACCCTGGCAACCATGAGTTTGTTCTCCAAGTCTGTGACTCCAAGTCTGTTTCTGTTTTGCAGGTAAGTTCATTTGTATCATGTCTTTTTAGATTTAATACACGTCTTTTTAGATTCCACATATAATGATCACATCAAATTTTTTTCTTTTTTAATTTTTTATTTTTTTAACACCAAAAACATTTTGTACTAGGGTATAGCCAAAAAACCCGTGGCTGATTCATGTCGATGTATGACAAAAATTGTGGTGACAAAATTATAAAGTAATTAGCCTCCAGCTAAAAAAAAGAAAAAAGTGTTGTGATAGTTTCAGGTGAACAGTGAAGGGAGAGCCACATATATCCATTCTCCCCCAAGCCCCCCTCCCATCCAGGCTGACACATAACACTGAGCAGAGTTCCATGTGCTATACAATGGGTTTTTGTTGGTTACCTAATTTAAATATAGCAAAGTGTATATGTCCCTCCCAAACTCAACTATCCCTTTCCCCCCATTCTTCCTCTGCCCCGACAACCGGGGTTTGTTTTCTAAGTCTGTGAGTCTGTTCTGTTTTGTAAATAAGTTCCTTTGTATTGTCCTTTTAGACTTCACACATATGTCTTTTTAGACTCTGCATGTAATGATCACATTAACGTTTTAGATAGGCGTATTCTTTTAACAAAAATGTTTACTTCTGAGAATTGATGAAATAATTAGATAGGAATGAGACATACATGAACAAGAATGTTCTTGACCAACTTTACTATATTAAAGAACTAGAAACAATTTTCATCAAAACTGAACAAATGACCACACAGTAGACTCCTTTGGTGCAAGTTAAAATTCGGTCTGGGATTTCTCTGGAGGTCTAGTGGTTAAGGCTCCATGCTTTCACTGCATGGGTTCCATCCCTGGTGGGAGAACAAAGATCTGCATGCCATGGGTGGTGTGGCCAAAAAAAGGGGGGTCTAATGGAATTTGTTGACATAAAAAGAAGTACTCATTATTTTAAATGAAAAAAGCATGGGTGATCATGGTATTCTCTACAGTATAATTACAGAATGGCTTAAAATATGTCTATGCATGTTAACATATTTGTGTATATCTGGACACTACTTATGTTAACAGTGATTAGATGATTACTTTATCACAGATTTTCACTTTCTTCATCTTGTTTAGTTTTATTATCTAAGGCTTTTACAATAAAGGTGTATTAATAAGAAAAAGCAGTAAAGTTATTTCACTGGTTTGAAAAATACTTAATGGGTTTTTTTGCCGCAAGCAAAGAGATTGAATCAAAATGTCATGTGCCTCTGCAAATGATGGCTATTTCAGAGTCTGCAATAGCATCATTTGAGGTTAGCTATCAACAAGCTTGATTAAAATCAGGTTTTACAAAGACTGTTCTCATTTATGCAAGAACACCAAGGGACTGAATGCTATCTGGAGCCTTGTTTACAATATATTTATAGTCCCACAAAATTTCACCTTCTCTTTGGGCTTTTAGTACCACTTGGGAGGCAATGTGGAGTAATGGAAAAAATACAGATTGTGGAAACAGGACAGAGTCCTCCCTTCCCTACACCCCATCAACTGAATATTTGAGGATGCTTTGTTTGATTAGCTACTTCAACTCAGATTTAGTTTAAGGAATGTTTCTGGCTTTAAAGTGTCTGAAATATAATAGGTATTTCTTGAGCATCTGTAAAATATACATGGAAAGATTTAATGCAATATTTGGATCCAAATGGCTCTCTCCTGTAAATACTAGCTTCTTCCAAGTTACTACAGACTGTCTGCAAAACTTTACTCTCAACAGAGGTTATTCGAATGGCATAAATGTCTTGAATATTTATCATTAATGTATATGAAGCTATATAACTTGGGCCTCAAGAAGAAACTTTGCTCTGCCCTTTGGTTATTGCAGTAAAAACATTACCATTAATAGACAATGGGGACATAGGTCTAGCTTCAGAATCTGCAAGAACTTAGCAGCATCAACTAGTATCTCAGAAAACTAAAAATTCTTCTCACCTAAGAAAAAACTCTCTTCATAATTAAAAAACATTTACCAAGGCTTTTATAAAATATACTGTGGAAGTTGCCTTATTTAAAACCATAATAAGGGTTGAATTCTCTCTTGCATTCATTCCTGAGGATACTCAAGTTTCTTGAGGCATTTTTCTCTGGTAAACATAACACCTTTTCTTTCCATTCATGGAAATAATCAGAATCAAACAGTGCCAGTTTATGTGACTGGCTTCATTTATGTAATATACTAAGCTCCCCCCCCAAAAAAAAGGGTTTCCCACGTGGCTCAGTGGTAAAGAATTTGCCTGCCAAGCAGGAGATGTGGGTTTGATCCCTGGGTCAGGAAGACCCCCTGGCAAAGGGAATGGCAACCCATTCCAGTATTCTTGCCTGGGAAAATCCCATGGACAGAGGAGCCTGGCGGGTTACAGTTCGTGGAGTCGCAAAATAGTCAGACACGACTTAGTGACTAAACAACAACAACTAAGGCAAAACAGATTTTTGCATGTAGTAACCTTAAAAAACATGCACTTGTGAAGTTTTGAAAGGACACATTCAGAATTTTCAAGGGAGATTAACTAATTGTGAAAGTAAGACCTATTGAGGAAAAAATACTTTGGCAGAGTTAGGTACAAAATAGGAAATTAATTTTGTTGCTTTCAAGTTGATGAGGTTTTCAGAGACTGTTTCAGGCTAAACAAACTCAAAACAGAACTGGGATAAACCAAAATGATAATCTGTTAATCTCTAACATGGGGAATCTATTTTTGGAGACTAGAATATAAAAGTCAGCACTCCAAGACTTCCCTTTCCTAGTATGAAGGTACCTGCAGAATTCACCTGGTAATCAGAAGATCTGTGAATGGTGATCTCCACTGAGAGTCTTGGCTGGCATGAGTTACTTCATCTTGGCCAGTGAGTCTCCACTGCCATCCACCGGGAGGCATTTTAGAAATGCCTTGTGGGGATGCTTTTGGTTATTACAACAGCTGGAGGGCACTGTGGGCTCTTAAAGGGTGTGAGCAGGGATAGCAGATGTCGTGTTTTGCACAAGACAGGACCACACATGAACTGTCCCAGAGTCTACGTATCTTTTGATGACTGCATTGGAGATTTATGTAGATGAAAACCTCTTATAATTATCTGAACCTAGAGACCTAGCTCCATTCTACATATAAACATACAGTTGTTAATATACACTGAATTTCCAGAAGTGCAACTAGTGGCAGTAGTGAGATTCTGTGAAAAGTCAGACTGTATTTGGTTTTGTTTGGATCTTTACCAAGAATTATTCACCTGTTGGAAAAATCACATCACACTGCTGCTTTTTCATTTCACTGTACTTTTATATATAATACCTTCTTATCTTCTTATTTCCCTTAAAACCAAACTTTTCATTAAAGTAGATGCAAACATCCATTTGGATTTTATTTAAGGATCATAATGGGGGAATAACAAAATATCTAAAACATTGGATTAGCCAAAAGTTAACTGGGTTTCTCCAAAAGATGTTACAGAAAAACCTGAATGAACATTTTGGTCAACCCAATAAAAAGGCAACTTTGGGGCAGTCTAGGCTATATATTGGGAGAAGGCAATGGCAGCCCACTCCAGTACTTTTGCCTGGAAAACCCCATGGATGGAGGAGCCTGGTAAGCTGCAGTCCATGGAGTCGCTAAGAGTCAGATATGACTGAGCAGCTTTACTTTCACTTTTCACTTTCATGCATTGGAGAAGGCAATGGCAACCCACTCCAGTGTTCTTCCCTGGAGAATCCCAGGGATGGGGGAGCCTGGTGAGCTGCTGTCTATGGGGTCACACAGAGTCGGACATGACTGAAGTGACTTAGCAGCAGCAGCAGCAGTAGCAGCAAGCTATATATTATGTAATTCCATTTATGTGACATTCTAGAAAATCAGGGATACATCAATGGTTGCCAGAGGCTAGGGGTTCCCAGAAAGGTTTAATTACAACCGGGCATCAAGAGGGAATTTCTTGGGGACAATGTTAACTGTTTTGAATCTTGACTGTGGTAGGGACTACTATATGACTGCATGCGTTTGTTAAAACTCAGACATGTATACGAAAAAAGGTTGAATGTTACTGTATGTGAATTTTTTAACGTTTAAAAACTGGGGGGAGAAACCCACAAACAAAACACAGAAAATAAACAACCAAAATGGTAGTGTTGGGTCTTAGTGTTGAGAACCACTGGACTAAGCCGTAGACACCCTGATCACATCTATGTTTCCACAGTTCACATCTCTAGTGACTGAACTACTCATTCTCCTCAGTCTCCCGTACAGTGTCAGACATGTGGAGAGATATAAACTCCTCTTTACAGCGCTCATGACAGCGAGTGAACGACATCTCAGTCCAAGCTGGCAAGTTATCGGCAGTTAGGGTTAAAATCTAGCCCCTTAATTCTAGTGATAATTTACTACATCGTACAGCCTCGCTGGTGGCTCAGAGGGTAACGCGTCTGCCTACAGTGCGGGAGATGGGGGTTCGATCCCTGAGTCGGGAAGATCCCCTGGAGAAGGCACTGGCACCCCACTCCAGTACTCTTGCCTGGAGAATCCCATAGACTCAGAACCCTGGTAGGCTGCAGTCCATGGGGTCACGAAGAGTCAGACACAACTGAGCGACTTCACTTCACTTCACTTCTTCACAGCCTCACTAGTTTTGTGCTTCAGTGGAAGAATGTTGTGAATTCTTCAGCTTTTCCACTCACTGCTATGTTACAATTCTAAAGTAAAATAAAATAAATTACCAGGACTCACATTATACAACCTCATGAGTTTACTAAGAAAGCAAAAAAAAAAAAAAAAAATCTCTTTTTGAGAGAAGAAAAGTGTACTATAATATTACTTCTACAAGAGAAAATACAGGTCTCTTGTATTTTTATAAGGTGTTTACAATTAGTCAGTGTTTGGATTGGGGTGTTAAAGACCTTTTGCCATTTACAGTATTTATTCTTCAGCCTTCTGAAACTGCTTTGGGAAATTTTAACATGTAGAAATGTTTAATTCACTTATTGTAGGTGATTAAAACAGTTAAGGAAGGAACATTAATAAATGCCTTAATTTGGGTAATATTCAAATAATAGATGTCAAAATGATGAATTACTAGCTTTCTACATTTTCTTATCTAATGATTTAACCAATTAAGTTATATTAATATGTAATAAGGATATATGGTCAGATAATCATTAATTGATACCTGTGCTAAGAATCTGTAATTCATATTCAGTATGTTGGCTTTCTAAAAGAAGAATCAAATAAATGTCACTTCATTAAATTTGCTTACAATAATTGACACTGGGATTGAGTGTGAAGTCCATGATTTAAAAATTGAAAAAACCAAACTGTACTTTATTGACAGTAAGTTGAACCATGGATTTGAAGGCAAGATGAAGCCTCCAGTGCTGATACCGTATGTTCTATTATAGTATCTATTGTAGCGGCACATCATCAACCTTCAGGTGGCACTCCTATTTTACCTACTCACAACTGTAGTTGTGATTGTCCCATTCATCATCAATTGAAAACTGGAGGGGTGGGAGTGGAGATGGAGGTATAGATGAAACACGACTGGCCGTGAGTAGATAATTATTGGAACTGAAACTTCCTCTGCTGCTATGATGAAGTAACTGTTGCTAGACTTGTCCTTCTATTGCAAACAACGAGAAAAGTTGACAAAATATAAGAAGCAACTGTTTTAAGACACTGAATGATAGGAATTGTTAAGTTTGTAAACCCTAAAAGACAAGAAAGCCCAAGATCACTCTGGATATTTTTCTGAAGGCACTTTCCTGACTATGGAGTAGAGAGGGAATTCAAGCAGAGCAAGTTAGTCTCTGGGGAAACAGAGATGGGGAGACCAAGGCAGATAGAATTTGTGAAGCAAAGAACTTAGAAGAGAGATTGTGGGGTTGGGAGGAAGCTCAAGAAGTTCCCTTACTAAGCTGACAATCCACAGGGAGGAACTTCACAAGGCTGGTTAAGGATCTACTCAGAAGCAATAACCTTAAAAGTTGCCAGAGCTGATGCAGAGCAGGGAGATATTTGAGTTCCAATCAACCAAACTGTAGAGACTTCACTGAACATCTGAAGCACTTGGTGCCAGAAGGATAATCCTTTAAAGGCAGGGTTAAACTAGCTCTAGAATACCTATTACTCCAGAGCCACTCTAATGGCTTCCCTTGTGGCTCAGTTGGTAAAGAATCCGCCTGCAATGCGGGAGACTCGGGTTTGATCCCCTGGGTTGGGAAGATCCCCTGGAGAAGGGAAAGGCTACCCACTCCAATATTCTGGCCTGGAGAATTCCATGGACTCCATGGGGTCACAAAGAGCTGGACACGACTCAGCAACTTTCACTTTCACTTTCCACTCTAATGAAACTTAACAACAAGATTCAAATAGATCTAACTAACCTGCAAGTTAACTCGCTTCAAAAACAAGACTCAACCCTTAAAAAAAGTTTTTTTTTTAATCCTGACATTTAAAACCTGAAATTCATAATGTCCAGCATCCAATGAAAAAATTACTAGATGTGTGAAGAAGCAGGAGAAGGTAATACATAAACTAGAAGACGAATCAATAAAAAAGACTAAGAAATGATAGAAATGATGAAATTCACAGATAACTACTTTTAAGCACCTACTTTAAACATGTTCAAGGGTTTAAAGGAAAACATAAATATAATGAGGCAAGAGATGGCAGCTATAAAAAAGATACAACTGGAACTAATACACTGAAAAGTGAGATATCGAAAATAAAGAAAATTCACTGAATAGGCTTCAAATCAGATTAGACATTATAGTAGTTTTCTATAAACTTGACATAGCACTAGAAATTTTCTAAACTGAAACACAAAGAAGGAAAAAGACTGAAACAAAATACAGCCTCAATGTCTGTAGAACAATATCAAGCAGACTTCCATATATGTAATTGAAGTTTCAGAAAGACATAGGGAAAGGAGGAAGGAAAAAGTATTTGAAAAAAAGAATGTCTAAAATATTTCCAAATTAGATGAAAACTGTAAATGAGCAGATTCAAGAAGCTCAACAAATCCCAAGCAAGATGAACAGATGAACAGTGTAGATGAACACTAAATCTTAACCAAACTGCTGAAACCAAGTGATAAAGAAAAGAAACTTTAAAGCAGGCAGAGAGTAAAAGACACATTACTTATAGAGGAATAAGCTTAAGGCTTCTTTTTAGAAACAATTCAAGCTAGAAGAGAATGGATTTTACAGTGCTGAAAACAACACCAACCTAGAATGCTATATTCATTGGAAATGTTCTTTAATAAATTAAAATGAGAAACAAAAATTTTTAAACAATAGTTGAGAAAACTTGTCATCAAAAATCTGATACAAAAAATACAAAAGGAAGATTATATAAGATGGAAATCAGAAAAGCTAAATATGAGGATAAATACAAAATAATCTTTTCTCTTTCAAAAATTTCCTTTAAAGCAACTGACTCTTTGAAGCAAAAATAGTAATAAAGTATTGCGAAGATTATAACATATAAAAGTGAAACATATGACAGCAATAGCACAATGAATGAGAGGGAAGAAACTGAAGTATAGTCTTATTACTTTCTTTAGTCTACGTGGAGAGGTACAATATTATTTGAAGGTAGACTGTGCTTAGTTATAGATGAATGTTGTACATCCTAGGAAAAACAGTAAAAAAAATAAAATAAAACAAAGAGGTACAGTTAATAAAATAATACTGGAGACAGAATTCTAAAAATAATCTAAAAGAGGGGGGGAATGAAAACAGAATAGATATAATAAGTAGAAAACAAATAGCAAAATGGTAGACTTAAAACTAACTTAAGGGGCTTTCCCAGGTGGTGCAGTGATAAGAAAAGAATCCACCTGTCAATGCAGGGGAAACAGGAGACGTGGTTTCGATCCCTGGTTTGGGAAGATGCCTTGGAATAGGAAATAGCAAACTTCTTGGAAAATTCCATGGACAAAGGAGCCTGGCAAGCTATAGTTCATGGGGTTGCAAAGAGTCATACACAACTGGGCAACTAAGCACAGCACAAAGCTAACTATATCTTTAATCACATTAACTGTAAAAAGTTTAAATACCCATTTAAATAGCAGAGATTATCATACTGGATTTTAAAAAGGAAGACTCAACAATGCTGCTTACAAAAAAAGTATGTTAAATATAAAAACTCAGGTAGGTTAAAAGTAAAAGGAGAGGAAAAATGAAAAATGTGTATCAAGCAAACATTAGTCATAAGAAATAGAGGCATTATTAGCATCAGAGAAAACTGACTTCAAGACAAGGAATATAAGTAGAGATAATTGTTGAAGCTGGGTGATGGATATATGCCAGTTCATTATACTATTCTCTTTAGTCTTGAAAATGCTTGGCATTTTCATAACATAACATTAAAAATTGAAAGATGAGAAACATGTGTTAAAACAAAAAAATTTTTTTTTCTGTGTAGACTGAATATACTCATCCTTATTTCATTTACCCATTTTGAAACAAAAATAGCTTATGCTGTGGGTTTGCATTACCAGCCTTAGTACCATAGAAACCTACTTTTTCTTTTCTCTATTATAATCATTTTAAGAGAAATTAAAGTAATACATATTTTGAAATCATACTTAGGATCTTCCCTGGTGGCTCAGACTGCAAAGAGTCGGCCTGCAATGCAGAAGACCCAAGTTTGATCCCTGGGTCAGGAAGATCCCTTGGAGAAGAAAATGGCAACCCGCTCCAGTATTCTTGCCTGGAGAATCCCATGAACAGAGGAGCCTGGTGGGCTATAGTCCATGACTAAATACACAAGCACCCACAGGAGTATTAGAGAAGGTTAATAATTCCCTTGGTGGATGTGGATATTAGGTTCTGGAAAGCTGTGGGTGGATTTCAGTTTTATAGAGTTCCCAGAGTTACTGCATATTTGGAACACTGTATTGCAATTCACATTTTATAGCTACTCTTTTCAAACACTCCCGAACAGAAAAGAATGTTTTCCATTATTAACAGAATATTTTTCTTTTCTCTTTTCGCCAAAAAGAGAAGCGATTTGAAAACTGCCAGATTGAAAATGGCATATAATTTACATGACAATAAACCATTTCACAGAGAATAGCCATACATGGCATTTAGCCCAGCTTAAAAAGATTTTGTCATTTAACTTCCATCTTCTCCACTGTTATTTACCATCCTTACTAGAGTTTCAAACAGTTTGTCACAGATAAGCATAATTTCCAATCTCAGACAAGACTTTGTAGATAAGCTGTACTTCTCATATACAGAAGTCTATGCATATTCTTCCCTAATTCACTAGGTAACATTCAATAAACTTCCAACAGAAACGGAAAGATAATGTTTAACAGAATTTTACCAAAATACACCTTAAACATGAAGCATTTTTTGTTATAATATTGAGATCTTCTAGTTTTGTAACACCATACTTATATACAGGGCTTCCCTGGTGGCTCAATCAGGAAAGAATCTGCCTGCCATATAGGAGGCCTGGGTTCGATCCCTGAGTAGGGAAGATTTCCTGGAAGAGGCAATAGCAACCCACTCCAGTATCCTTGCCTGGAGAATTCCATGGACAGAGGGGCCTGGTGGGCTACAGTTCATGAGGTCACACAGAGTTAGACATGACTGAGAAGGCAGGCATGCATAGGTTTCAAGAAATATTTTAAAAAAGAAAACTTAAAAAAAAAACCCCACCTTTTTATTTTGTATTAGGGTATAGCCCATTAACAATGTTGGGATAGCTTCAGGTGAACAGTCAGCTATAAGTATACATGTATCCATTCTCCCCCAAACTCCCCTTCTATCCAGGCTGCCACATAACATTGAGTAGAGTTCCATGTGCTGTATAGCAGGTTCATATTGGTTTTCCGTTTTAAATATAGCAGTGTGTATATGTCCATCCCAGACTCCCTAACTATCCCTTCCCCTCATCCTTCCCACAAACAGCCCTTACCCTGCCCTGTAACCATAAATTCACTCTCTAAATCTGTGAAACTCTTTCTGTTTTGTATGTAACTTCATTTGTAACATTTTAGATTCCACATGTAAGGGATTTATATGATAGTTTTCCTCTGACTTCACTCAGTATGACACTCTCTAGATTCATCCATGTGACAGCAAGAGAGATTTCAAGTGGTTTAAAAGATACATTGAATGTAACTGGATGGCATACAGTTTCAAGACAGGGATTCTTAAAGTTTAAATCAGAACATATAATTCACCCTGCTGCTCCCTTCCCTCTCATGAAGAAGATTTTCAGTTGCTTACATTGTTCACATTAGCGGTTCTCAATCCTGGCTGCATATTAGTGATCTCGAGCAGCCACAGAGTGGATCTTGGGTTCCCAGGCAGAGATGGAGGCCGGGTCACTGTGGTGAAAGCACCAGCTCCTAGCCATTAGACCAGTGACAAGGGCCCTAGCCTCCAGCCTTGCAGAAAAGAATTTCCATAAAGATAGAAAGTAGTGAAGCAAGTATTTATTAAGAGGGCAAAAAAGTACAGTACATATTGATAGACACACAAGGGTCTCAGGGAGAGAGAGAGTTACTGAGTCACGCCCTCATAGCAGTTTGAAGTACTTTTATGGGGCATTTCTTCTGGGTTTCTTTTGGCCAATCATGTTGATTTGCCTGGTTCATAGTCCATAGTTGGTATATCTTGGGATCCTCCCAGGTTTGTGCACACATCTTTTAGCCAAGATGGATTTTACTGAAAAGGTGTCTGGGTAGGACATCCCTTGACATAACTCCCCTGTGGCCTCCAAGGAGCCTTTTCTGTACCTGTGTGGTCAACGAGGTCTCCTGACTCTGAAAAGAAAATATGTGGTCTGGGCAGGGCCCAGCCTCCTCCCTTAACTGTCCTGCTATTCTTGTCTTGCAATTTCAATCAATAGGGAATGAATCTCCTCAATTGCTTTACCCTGTCAAGGGTTGGGATGGGGGACGGGGTGAGCATGCGCTTCCTGCCTCATTAGACTCTCATGGGGCTCTCTGGAAGCCTACCCACGCTAAGGTCCTAATCAAGCCCAAATACATCAGGACTGGCAGCATCAAGCTGGGGCTTTCGTGGTGATTCCAATGTGCAGTCAGTGTGCGGAACCTATGCCTGTCCCCACACATACACTCTCCACCTCTCTGACTTCTACAACTCTTCCTTAGATCATTTCACTCTAGCCACACAGGCTTCCTCACCAACTTTCTAGCCCATCCGTCACATTCCCTACTCAAGGCTTGTATATCTACTATTCTCTCCACCTGAAATATTTTTCTCCCAGACAGGCTTGCTCCCTCACCTCCTTCAGGCCTTTGCTCAAACTCATCTTTGCATTGAAGTTTCCTATCCCTCCTATTTAAAACCATACCCTCCTCCACCCTGCTCCAACATTTTCATCTCCCCTCCCTGCTTTGATTGGTAGTCTTTCTCGCCATCTGACATATCTTATGTATTTTATACACTCTCTCATCTCTACACTCCGCAAAACTAAGTTCTGCAAGCTTAGTCTGTTCTGTTCACTACTACATTCCCAGGACCTGGGAGAATGCCTGGCACTTATTTAGCACTCTCTGCATATTTCTTAGATCAATTAAGAGAGAGAGAGAAAATAAAAGGCCTTATACAGGACCCCCAGGGCTTCCCAGGTGGCTCAGACGGTAATGCGGGAGACTTGGGTTTGACCCCTGGGTTGAGAAGATCCCCTGGAGGAGGGCACGGCAACCCACTCCAGTATTCTTGCCTGGAGAATCTGCATGGGCAGAGGAGCCTGGCCGGCTACAGTCCATGGGGTTGCAAAGTCAGACACGACTGATCGAAACAGCACAGCGCACAGCACAGGAACCCTAAGTGTGACATATTGGGTTGGCCAAAAAGTTGTGGAAATATCTGACCGCACTTTTTGGCCAACCCGGTATTTTACAGTTAACTGTTACCATAACATTAGGAAGAAGATACCTGTAATTCTTTCCACAGCTTCCCTCCTTCTAAGGCCACCTTTCTGTAACATGGTACCGGAGAGACACTCCTCTGGACCACCATGGACTTTTCACTCCTCCCTGCCACCCGAAACTGCAGATCGCTTGTCACTGTCACATGACGCTCTTAGCCCCACACAAAGATCAGGAAAAGTGACTGCAGGGTAGACCTCAACCCATTGGACTGGTCTTTCCTTTATGACCCAACCACTCACTCACATGTAAGTACAGATAGGTGAGGTTTTGGTGAAATCTGGAAAGGGGGGTTAAATCAAAGACTTGCAAACACACACTGAGACATCCCTTTTCCTTCAAGTTTTTTATTTGTTCACCTTATAGTTCCCACCGGCAAGCTTTCTCCCCAGGTTCCAGCCTTGTCCTCTCACTCTTTTTTCTTCTCTTCCCTCCCACACATTCTCCCTCATCTCTCAGCTGTTTGTTTCTCCACTAAGCACAGTTTAGGTAAAATTTCCTCTTTCAGTATATGCTCGGCAATCCCACTTGCACTTTCCACTTATTGTTAAGATATTTTCCTAAATGAAAACAGCTCTCCCCCACCTTGGAAATAATTATGGTGACAGCTGTAGAAATCATTCCTCTCAATGAAAAAAATGTATATACAATGAAGGGAAAGAGAGAGGTTAATGGCTGTCCAAGGCAAAATCTCCAGTAATCGGGATTCAAACCCAGGTCATCTGTGATACCTTGTGTTTTACTATGTTAAAAAAAGAATCTTGTGTTAGGCAGAGATTAGCGTGACCATTTCACAGAGAAAGACACTAGCTCACAGCGATAGCGCCTTGTTCATTCAGACGTGTTTATAAATGTGGGTCAACCCATTAGACTGGTCTTTTTATTACATTATAATAGCAGCTGTAGTACCTTTTGCTAAGAAACCATAAGTTTAGTTAATATAATTAATAGAACTGTATTAGTTAATATAGCTAATATATCTGCAGCATTTTATTTTGAGGAACTAAAACTTTAGAGAGATATATAATTATAGCCAACAATTATATGGCATTTACCAGGTGCCAAGCACTCTTGTAAGCATTCTACATGTGTTAGTGTATTTAACTCATAATCTTGGTGAGGTCTCTAATAATGATGATGATGATTGCTTCCACTTGACAGTCAAAGTCACACAGCTAATGACAATGACAGCTGGGATTTTAAAACAACTAGCCTGATTCCCGAGTGTTTGCACTTAGTCGCTCTGTAATATAAGGAGACCATCCCTCCTTTACATTCTGACTCCACCCAACACATTTGAGGATTGACTTATTGGCCAGGCTCTTCTACGTGCTTTACATGTTATCTCATTTAATCCTTACAAAGTCCGGTGAGGTGGGTACTCTTATCCACATTTTACAAATATGGAAACTAAGGCTCATAGTTAAACGATTCATATAAGATCATGGAGCAAATAAACGGTAGAGCCAAGATTTGATCCCATGTCTTATTTACTACACAGTATTCTCTTTTCAGAATATACAGTACCTATATAAATGAACATATACAAATACATACATACCACATGGAATCTAAGAGCTCAATGAGCTTAAGACAAATTGACCTTCTGACTTCATTTCTGATTTAAAAAATATGATTGGAACCACGTTTTCCCCTTGACCTTGAGGGCAAAGATGATGTCCTATTTTTGTTTATATCCCCAACACTAGGCTCAGGGTTAAGTGGGTAAAAAAGGAAACGTTCGTTCCCATGAATAGTGACTTACTTCTTAAATCATGAATATTGGAATATGATGGACTCCTGTAAAAATGACTTTTTATGCTTTTAGTGTGAGGGAAATTGGAAGTGACCATAAATATAAGAGACAGTGCAATACTTGGCAGATGTTTGGCTTCACAAATAAATTTCACTTTAGATATTCAATAGAGCTCATGGGATTCAGCCAAATGTAAGTTTGGAAAAAAAAAAAACCAGCTATGAATAAGTGGAATTTGGTGACTGAAACTGCTCTTTGGGTTATGGAGAAAATTGCCACAGTCAACAAGGTACTTTAATATTCTGTGGGTGATTTAAAACAGAAAGGGGATAATAAAACAGTTTTTGAACAAAAAGGTAATTTGAACCTGGTAAGCATGGTTTAAAAATATTTTTTGAAGGAGAGTAAGGGCAGTGTACCTAGGTAGGTTTCTACACTGGACCATACTATTAAAAGAATGGGGTGGTGGGAACTGGGATAGGCAGAAAAACGGCCCCCAGAGATTTCCTGTGTCCTAATCCCCAGAATCTGTGGATATATTACCTTTGTTGTGTGTTAGCTGTCCAGTTGTGTTTGACTCTGTGTTCCCATAGACTATAGCCCGCCAGGCTCCTCTGTCCATGGAATTCTCCAGTCAAGAATCCTGAAGTGGATTGCCATTCCCTTCGCCAGGGGATCTTCCCAACCCAGGGATTGAACCTGGGTCTCCTGAATTGCAGGGAGAGTCTTTACCTTACATGGCAAAAAAAAAAAAAAAAAAAAAAATTTCAGATGTGATTAAGTTAAAGATCTTGAGGTGGTGAGATTATGGTGGATTATCCAGGTGGTCTCAGTGTGATCAAAGGGTCCTTCTAAGGGAAAGTGGGAGGCAGGAGAGTGAGACAGGGGAGATGGAACAACAGAAGCATGGACTGAGTGATGCGCTTTGAAGATGGAGAAGAGAACCACAGGCCAAGGAAGGCAGATATCCTTTAGGAGCTCAAAGAGGCCAGAAAATGATTTTCCTTCTTCAACCGCCAGACACAACACAGCCTTGCTTACCCCTTCATTTTAACCCAGTAAGACCCATTTTGGATTTCTGACCCTCAGAACTATAAAATAATAATTTGTATCATTTTTAAGCCACTAATTATGAGGCAATTTGTTACTGCAGTGATAAGAATCTGATAAAGAAGCCAACTTATCCATCATTATCACAATTCAAACAAATCATTTTTAAAGAGCTAATCAAGCAAAAGAATATATCATAAAGAATAAGATTAATAAATTTGACTATGTAAAATTTCCATGTATCTAAAATAAAAGACAAATAACAAACTGAGAAAAATACCCAAGACAAATATGACAGAGAGAGAAGAAATCATCTTCGTATTGAAAAAGAATTCTTTCGAACTAGAAAATTTCCTAATGGAAAAGTGGGCAAAGAACATAACTAGATAATAACCAGGAAGAATGCAAATGGTAAAAAACATATTTAAAAAAATTATCTCATTTTTAAGGAGGAAATGCAAATTAAAACAAGACTAAGATACTATTTTTAATTTACAAAACCTGAACAGGGGACTTCTCTGGTGGTACACTGCTGCTGCTGCTGCTGCTGCTAAGTCGCTTCAGTCGTGTCCGACTCTGTGCGACCCCATAGACGGCAGCCCACCAGGCTCCCCCATCCCTGGGATTCTCCAGGCAAGAACACTGGAGTGGGTTGCCATTTCCTTCTCCAATGAATGAAAGTGAAAAGTGAAACTGAAGTCACTCAGTTGTGTCTGACTCTTAGCGACCCCATAGAGGAGCCCACCAGGCTCCTCCGTCCATGGGATTTTCCAGGCAAGAGTATTGGAGTGGGGTGCCATTGCCTTCTCTGGGTACAGTGGTTAATACTCCACAATTCCAATGCTAGAGGGCACAGGTTGGATGCTGGTCCAGGAACTAAGATCCCACATGACCCATGGCCAAAAAAAACACAACTGGAACCCTTTAAAAAATTTCATATCAAAGTTAGCAAGAGTTCCACCAGAGAGGCAGTCAAAACCAATGCTGGCAGAGGTGTTTATTTATGAGTACTTTACAAAAAAAAATTTGCTATCATGTATTAAAAGGTATGGGGCATCCCTGGTAACTCAGCAGTAAAGAATCCACCTGCCAATTCAGGATAAGCAGGTTCGATCCCTGGGTTGGGAAGATCCCCTGGAGAAAAAAATGGCAACCCACTCCAGAATTCTTGCCTGGGAAATCCCCTGAACAGAGGAGCCTGGAGGGCTACAGTCCATGTGGTCACAAAATCGTCAGGTACAACTTAGTGACTAAACAGTAACAACATTAAAAGGTATAAAAATGTTTACATTTTTTTCTTCAGTGGTTCAGATTTAGGGAGTGGCTGGTTCTTCTCTTTCTGTTCCTCCATGTCACCATTCCACCGTTCTTGGTTCTACTACATGTTGTCCACAGAAAGATCCCTGAGCTCCCTTGCTCTCTAGCTTCTAGTTGGGTCTAGCCAGTGAAGGAGAAGAGAGAGCAGAAAAGGGGAGGAAATCTGAGGACATTTACCTCCCATCACTTGATCCCTCCCTGCTGCCATGGCTTTGTGAACAACTTTGTTCCTTAAGCCAGTGGTTCTCAAACTTCAGAGCATCAGAATCATTTGGAGGCCTTGTTTCCAAATTGGTAGAATGGGGAAGGGCCTGATAATTTGCATTTCTGATAGATTTCCAGGTGTTGCTGATACTGCTGATCTGGGGACCACACTTTGAGAAGTACAGATTTAAGGCCATGGTTTCCTGTGGGGCAGCTGTAATTGCTCGGTTGAAACTTTCTTTATGAGCCAGTAACAATCTGGCCCTTTTCTCTCTTGGGCTAGGCATGGGAAGGGTGTGTTTGCCAATTTCTGAGTGCTTCACCATTCCTTGTTGATTCCTTTAACCCTGCCCACACCTCTAGTAATCATCAGTAATTTCATGAAGCTCTCTTGAATTAAACATTTGGAATAGGTCATCAATTTCCTGCTAAAACCCGGGCTGATGTAAGGGTTTACCCTTGAGAAATAATCAAAGGTGCAGACAGACTTTTGATCAAAAATGTTCTTTGCAACATAATTTATAATAGCAGAAATATTAGAAACAAGGTGCCTAGCCAACAATAGGGGAAAGATGGATTATGAGGTAGTTATGAACAGCTAGCTGTATAACTGTATTGGCTAACCTAGGGAATGCTTATGATGCAACATTTAAGTGAGAGTAAAATATAAAACCATATTCAGCGAATGTTCACAATTTTTATAATTTTGTGTGGATGTGCTTATATAGGTTCGAACTGAAATGAAGTTGAAAAGAGAATGGTTTACTGAAGGAGGATTTGATTTACTAGTATTATTTGTATTTTTCTGATTGAGCATTTTGAACCCAGAAGTAACTCCAATTAACATTTTCTTCCTTCATTTCCAGTTGACTTCAGAATTAAAACCATACTTAATATTATATAAATATAAGTATTTATATTATACTTAAGTGATTTAAATTTTATGATATTTAATTAATGAAATTAAAATGTGCTTAAATATAAAGGAATAGGAACCAATTCTTCATGTCATAACCTCTTTCTTTATTTTAAATACATGGATTCAGACAAATTTAATCCACAAATTTTTACTGAGTACCTTCCCTCAAGGCAGTAACAGTCTTGGAAGGCACATAAGATGCAAATAAGCAAAAATAAACAAATGGGACTTAACTTATAAGCTTTTTGTACAACTTTTATACCATAAACAAAATGAAAAAACAACCCACAGATGGAGAAAATATTTGCAAATTATGCAACTCAGTTCAGTTCAGTTCAGTTCAGTTCAGTGGTTCAGTCATGTATGACTCTTCGTGACCCCATGGACTGCAGCACGCCAGGCCTCCCTGTCCATCACCAACTTCTAGAGTTTACTCAAACTCATGCCCATTGAGTCGGTGATGCCATCTGACATGCATCCGTCATGATGCGACTGACAAGGGTTTAATTTTCAAAATATGCAAACAGTTCATAAAACTCCATAACAAAAAAACAACCCAAACCAAAGATGGACAGAAGACCTAAATAGACATTTCTCCAAAGAAAACAAACAGATGGCCAATAGGCACATGAAAAGATATGTGCCTTTAATTCTCTAAATGCAAATCAAAACTGCAATGAGTTACCACCTCACACCAATCAGAACGGCCAAAAGTCTACAAATAATGATGCTGGGGAGGGTGTGGAGAGAAAGGAACCTTCTTACACTGCTAGTGGGAATGTATATTGGTGCGGCTACTAGGGAAAACAGTATGAAGTTTTCTCAAAAAATTAAAGCTAGAATTGCCATATGATCCAGCAATCCCATCCATGGGCATATCCAGACTATAATTTGAAAAGACACATGCACCCCTATGTTCACAGTAGCATAGTTCACAACAGCCAAGACATGGAAGCAACCTAAATGTCCATCAACAGATGAATGGATAAAGAAGATATGGTACACATATACAATGAACTATTTCTCACTCATAAAAAAGAATCAAACAATGTCATTTGCAGCAACATGAAAGAGCCTGTTGAGATTAGCATGCTAAGTGAAGTGAGTTCGAAAGAGAAAGAAAAATGTCATATGATATCACTTACATGTGGAATCTGAAATATGACACTAATGAACACATCTACGAAAGAGAAACAGATTCAGAGACACAGAGAACAGACTTGTAGTTGCCAGGGCTAGGGGAGGGAAGGATTGGGAGTTTGAGATTAGCAGATACAAGCTATTATATCCAGAATGAATAAACAACAAAGTCCTACTGTATAGCACAGGGAACTATATTCAGAATCCTGTGATAAACCATAGCAGGAAAGAATCTGAAAAAGAATTTATATATGTATAACTGAATCACTTTGCTGTACAGAAGAAATTAACAAGAACATTGTAAATCAACTGTACTTCAATAATATTTTTTAAAAAGACACAAGATCAATGTGGAATAGTGGAAAAACCACAACTTGGCATTAAAACACTAGAGTTTGATTTTAGGGTTTGTCACAACCACAATCAAGCAGTCCATGAAATCTTTCGCAGAGTATGTAGTAGAACATAAATTATAAAGCTCAATTATGTAATCAGGGAATCAGGAAGAGCTTTTTTATCATTCTGAATGCTCTGTGGCATGCATAGCAAGTATGTGTTTACTAAGCTGGAGTTAACATTAGTCTATCCTTTTAATTCTTCTCTGCTTCAGAACAGATGTACACATTGTTCTCCCTGCATATGCATAATTACGAAAGTTTTGGCATATTAGTTATACTGAGAATGAAAATTCAAAACCAAAGGATAGTTAAAACAGAGGTGGCATTTTTCTTAGATGGGAAAATGGGTATCTCATCCCTGATTCTTAACAAAGATATGTTTCCATGAAGAAAACTGGAAAGGCTGCTTAGGAATCTAGCTTATGGAAAAATAAGCAATTCAAATTTGTATGAGTCAGAGAAAAAAATTACTTTAAAAATTATACAACTGGAGGAAAGACAACCCAACAATGAACTGGTATCATCAAACTGTTAATGACTATGGGATTCAAATAAAATATGAATGTAGGATAAACCTGAAACTCTGAATTAAGAAGAATATGAGCAACTAAGATGCAATGAGATTTTCAATTCTGCCATTTCAGTTCTGCTCACAACATTCTAATCATCTGTTTCTTTCACTCTTATTGAACCTCCTGGGCTTCCCAAGGGGTGCAGAGTAAAGAATTTGCCTGCCAATGCCGGACGTGCAAGAGACGCAGGTTCGATCCCTGGGTCAGAAGGATCCCCTGGAGAAGGAAATGGCAACCCATTCCAGTGTTCCTGCCTGGAAAATTCCATGGACAAAGGAGCCTGGCAGGCTATAGTCCATGGGGTTACAAACAGTCAGACACAACGGAGCAACTATACATGCACACAAACCTATTTGTCCAAATAATAAATTCAAGTTTTACTTTCCCTGCTCTTTCATAATATCTGCCGGCTGCAACTTCATTTATCTCCCTGTCCACTAGACTGGACCCTTTCATTACTACATAAATTTATGCCATAGTCTGTTTGGCCAGACCTCAACTTTAGGAATCCCTAATGTCTTTTCTTTGCTCAGACTCTGAAGCTGCCAAACCCAGCTGCAGAACCACAGTACTAACCTTACCTTCTGCCTAAAATTGTGAGAAAAGGCACAGCGAAGAATCTCTCCCAAATTGCCTCCTAGTTAACCAGGAAAAAAACTTATATGAGAAAACTTGTCTATGAACATATGGTAAAATAAAAGATATAGTCAGCTTTTGTTAAGAAACAAAATAGTCCTGCCTGTCTGTGAAGCAAGATTGAAATATGAAATAAGCTTGTTCTTGCTCATTACTTGTTGCCACAGTGCCCATGGCTCAGTAGCTAAAGGCACTGACTTTCCATCCACTCTGAGCTACACCATTTATTATCAGATAGGAAAGGCATAGAATGACTTTTAGGTATCCAAGAACACAGAAGTCATATTGTCTTTCCAAACAAATGCCCTAAAGGCTTGCTTCAGAATCCCAACATATAATAAAAATTTAGATGCAAGAAAATAAAAGTGATGGCTAAAGGAATTAGGGTAATCAATGAGCTAAATTAAATATCTAGAGAGAAGTTGAATTTTTACAAATAGTGTATAAATTTGAAAGAAAGTTAGTTACTTGAAACAGGTGATTTATACTATTTAACATAAAGATGATGTAATTTTTGACTACAATTGAAAATAACCCTCCCCCCACAGGAAAAAAAAAAAAACCACAGGAGAGAAAGGAGAAGCTTCACCAAAGGAAATCAAAGCCCTGGGTTTTGCATCCTTAATAGTGGGGAGTACAGTTCTTATGTTGCTCTTGATTTTAATAATTAGATGGCAAAAGTCTAAGAATGGTTTAATTGAAACAGGATGCCTTCCTTCTTAATTATCTCAGACTGTAAGAACAAACTAACAATCCATGTCTAAAAGAGGAAAGGGATTAAAACCTAGGAACTACAAAATAAGACCTTTTGCTTTTTGTAACAATTAAGATGGTCATTTACCTCTTTTTCTGCCCAGAACCCCTGCATTTTTCTGAGCAAAGAACCTCATCCTCCATCCTCACTCTATCCATAGACTACAGATGGAAATAATACTGTTTTACATGATGTTATGTACCTGGCCTAATTATGTAGACGTGAATATCTGACTTAAGCTAACTCAGTCCTAGAACCTCACCATTCCCATCCACTCACCACCCAGCCCTGAACATCATACTCCTTTTCCAGGGTTTGTTCAGGAGTTGTGCAAAAGGGTTTTTTTTTTTAACTTTGAAGATAAAGCTGGGAAGATGGGTGGAGAGGTATGTGTGGACAGTATAGTAAGAGAGGCAAAGAAGGAAAGCAAAGCAAGAGGATCTTGGGGCCTCAAGTCTCTGATTCAGGGCGTCTCTAGCTGCACTCTTGCCCTTTCTGGTTACAGGAGCCAATGCATTTCCATTTTGCCTAAGTTAATTCAAGATGAATTTCTAAATCTTGAAACAAACATACATGTAAGATTTATGATTAGAAATGCAAATGAATTTAATTCTCTTAGTAAAAAGTCAAAGACTCAGATTCCAGTAGAAAATAAATCCAGTTTTATGGCCCCCTCTACAGTACCTGACATCTTGAAATCATCTGAGATTTTACTTCTGGAAAATTAATTTTTTACTTTGTGTATTAATAATGAATTAATTATAATTAATCTGTGATAAAGTTCACAGATTCCTTTATTGTGATAAATGAACTAATGCATGAAAAGTGATGCTTGGGATACACTAATCATTCAACAGTATTTGCAGTGATGAAGAGGTTTCATCAACACTCCACACAGAGCCCCTTTCTCTCTGCACTCATCTCAGATGCTAGCAAAGTAATGCTCAAAATTCTCAAAGCTAGGCTTCAACAGTACATGAACCAAGAACTTCCAGATGTTCAAGCTGGATTTAGAAAAGGCAGAGGAACCAAAGATCAAACTGCCAACATCTATTAGATCACAGAAAAAGCAAGAGAATTCCAGAAAAACATATGCTTTATTGACTATGCCAAAGCCTTTGGCTGTGTGGATCACAACAAACTGTGGAAAATTCTGAAAGAGATGGGAATACCAGACAAGCTTACCTGCCTCCTGAGAAACCTTTATGTAGGTCAAGAAGCAACAGTTAGAACTGGACATGGAACAACAGACTGGTTCTGAATTGGGAAAAGAGTACATCAAGGCTGTAAATTGTTACTCTGCTTATTTAACTTCTATGCAGAGTACATTATGAGAAATGTCAGGCTGGATGAAGCACAAGCTGGAATCAAGATTGCCAGGAGAAATATCAATAACCTCAGATATGCAGATGATACTACCCTTATGGCAGAAAGTGAAGAGGAACTAAAGGGCCTCCTGATGAAAGTGAAAGAGGAGAGTGAAAAAACTCGTTTAAAACTCAACATTCAAAAAATGAAGATCATGGCATCCGGTCCCATCACTTCATGGCAAATAGATGGGAAAACAATGGAAACACTGACAGATTTTATTTTCTTGGCTCCAAAATCAAGGCAGATGGTGACTGCAGCCATGAAATTAAAAGACGCTTACTCCTTGGAAGGAAAGTTATGACCAACCTAGACAGCATATTAAAAAGCAGAGACATTACTTTGCCGACAAAGGTCCATCTAGTCAAAGCTATAGTCTTTCCTGTGAGAATTGAACCATAAAGCTGAGAGCAGAAGAATTAATGCTTTTGAACTGTGGTCCTAGAGAAGACTCTTGAGAGTCCCTTGAACTGCAAGGAGATCAAACCAGTCAATCCTAAAGGAAATCAGTCCTGAATATTAATTGGAAGGACCGATGTTGAAGCTGAAGCACCAATACTTTGGCCACCTGATGTGAAGAACCAATTCATTGGAAAAGACCCTGATGCTGGGAAAGATTGAAGGCAGGAGGAGAAGGGGACAACAGAGGATGAGATGGTTGGATGGTACCACCGACTCGACAGACATGAGTTTGAGCACTGGGGGAGTTGGTGATGGATAGGGAGACCTGGCATGCTGCAGTCCATGGGGTCGCATAGAGTCGGACAGAACTGAACTGACTGAACTGAATCCTCAGCTTTCACTGTCTCAACTACCTGGATGATTTCCAAACCGATGTCACCTACCTGGTCACCGCTCTTGGGCTCCCTTGTCTTATTTTCAATTTCTCATACAAATCATCACTTAAATATTTCATCAGAACCTCAAGCTCAACATATCCAAATTAAACTACCTCCTAATTTCCTAATTCCAGCTAATGGAACAAGCATTCTCCTCATTCCCTAATCTGGAAAGCTTTGTTAATCCTCTTGCCTGAATCCTTCAACAAGACAGTTGAGCCCAATGCCAAGATCATGCAGCTTCTTAGTCCACGTTAGTCTTCCTCCTTGTCCTCCTTTAATTTCAATGCACTGCCAAGTCCTGTAAAAACTTTTTAAAATGCCACTTGTGCTTACCTTTCTCTTCATGACTCCCTCCTTCCAATGTATTACCTTTTACCAGAATTGAATTAGACTCCTAGCTTTCCTCCTAATTTTCCTGTTTCTTCTCTCTTCTGCTGTCCTGATAGATTATCGTCCTCAAACATGCCATTCATCCATTTCTTATGTGTTACCTAACAGGTTCCCTGGTAGCTCAGACGGTAAAGAATCTGCCTACAATGCAGGAGACCCAGGTTTGATCCTTGGGTTGGGAAGATCCCCTGGAGAAGGGAAGGGTAACTCACTCCAGTATTCTTGCCTGAAGAATCCCATGGATAGAGGAGCCTGGCGGGCTATAGTCCATGGTGTTGCAGAGAGTCGGACACAACTAAGCAACTAGCACACACACCAGATTCCTTGGGGCTTCCCAGGTAACTCAGTGGTAAAGAATCCACCTATAACGTAGAAGATGTGGGTTTGATCCCTGGATCAGGAAAATCCCATGGAGAAGGAAATGGCAACCCACTTCAGTATTCTTGCCTGGGAAATCCCATGGACAGAGGAGCCTGGTGGGCTACAGCCATGGGGTCACAAAGAGTTGGACACAACTTAGCGACTAAACAAAGACTCTTCTTTGCTTTGAACATAAGTCTAAACCCCTCAGCCCAACACACCAGACTTTCTACTGACATGAGTCTAACCTACATCACCAACTGCCCCGTTTATGGACACTATGGATCAGTCGACCTGGCACACTGGTTCCTACCCAATAACCCAAACACTTTCTGAATTCTCTGATATTTATCCTTGATATTTCTTCTGCCTAGAAAGTATTCTTGAATCATCTCTGCCTATCAAATCCCAGCTATCCTTCCAGGACTTTGTCAAATATCACCCTTGCCAAAAAAGGCCTTGTGCACCAGCTATAACTTGTTCTTTCTTTAAGCCACTATCGCATTCTGTATGTTAGTGATGAAAATATTTTTTTTCAAAGATATTCAGAATTTGTTATCTTGACCTCTTACTGGGTTTTAAGTGTTTAAGGGTTTTTGTCCCACTTATCTCTTATCTTTTAATTTTATGAAGGCCCTTTTTAGTACAGCATATTTCACAGAGTTCAATGAATATTTATTAAATTTAATAAAGATTGTATTCTTTAAGACAGAAAAAATTATTCTGAAAGCATGACCAATGTTTCTTGAGCAGACTATGTAAAACAAAGACTTGTTCAAATATAAAAGGCTATTTACTATATGTAAATCTTTGCTTAGAGAATGAACTAGTTAAGTATGTCTTTGCACAACACATGAGAAGACACCCATCATTTTTTATGGTGGTAGACCTGAATGAAGCATGTACTCTGCAAGAAAACCAGGCAACAGAAACACATGTGAATAGAGGTCTTTCTGAATATTTGATGAAGTGCCAGAAGTTAACCCTTATACACAGTTTATTTAGAAATATTTGACTCTCTGTTATTTTTGTTAACATGGAGATAATAACAGCTTTCATACATTACACTGCACAGCCTGAGTAGATGTAAGAAAATAATGGAATACAGGTCTAAGAAAGCAGATTGCAACTCAATTCTGGAGGACCTTGAATGCTAGTATTGAAATTTTATTTAGTAAGCAAATCATGAATTTTTGTTTCTGTTTTTTTCTTACTGTTTGTGCTTGATGTTGTCAGCACTATCATAGACACGTGCTTCAGGAAAATTAACTGCAGAGCAGCAAGTAGGTTGGATTGGAAGGAGAACCTAGAGGTAAGGACCTAACTCATCTACTTAGAGTAGTAAAAGGTCAATTGGACTAAAATGGCATAAGTAATGGACAGGAGGGAAAGGATGCTGATGAAGGAACTATTGCAAAGGACTTACCAAGTGACCTGTAAACGATTATGGTGGTCAGGGTAGGGAGAAATCAGAAATTGCTCTCAACATTCTGACTCAGAAGGTGGAGACAGTACCATCCAGTGGGGGCTGGGACAGGGAGGAGAAAGAGAGAGAGAGGCCCTAGAGGAGCTGGAAATGTTATTTCCTTTAATCCTCTGGTGGTTCAGAAGGTAAAGAATCTTCCTGAAATGCAGGAGACCGGGGTTCAATCCCTGAGTCAGGAAGATCCCCTGGAGAAGGGAATAATTATCCACTCCAGTCTTCTCGCCTGAGAATCCCATGGAGGAGGCTGGTGGCTACAGTCCATGGGGTCACAAAGAGTCAGACATGACTAAGTGACTAACACTTCCTTCCTCTGAAAACAGGTTTTCCTCTTCCTTCCCCATCTTTTATATTGGTTACTCTTCATTTGTTTGCCCTTTAAAAGTTAGCATTTCAGACACGTCATTAATATCTGGGTCATGCAAGCCAGTTAGATATCTCTTTTTGAGTAGCAAATGGAACATAATTCTAAAGGATTTATCACCTGCAGTTTCAGCTTATCAGTGTGGGAAAATAGATTATGGTTACGTGCTCCGGGGGCAGGGAGAATATAAACTGGGAATTAGATTTTCCATTTAGAGATATGTATATGGTTTGGGTTTCTACAGTTTAAATCAATTTTATTGAGATGTACATATAGTAAAATACACTCATTTAAGTGTATTGTTAGGTATTAAGATTCATATGTAAATCTTTGAGTGGATACGTTTCCTTTTTAATTCGGCAAATATCCAGGAGTGGAATTGCTAGATTACATGGTGAGTTTATGTTTGACCTTATGAGAAACTGCCAGATTGTTATCCAAAGTGGGTGTACCATTTTATATTCTCACCAGCAATGTGTGAAAACATTGGTTGCTCCACATCCTTGTCAACACTTGGTGTTGTCACCTTTTTAAATTTTAGCCATTCTAGTAGGTATGTTGTTGTATTTCACTGTGTTTTAATTTGCTTTAATAAGCAAATAACTCAAATAACTAGTGATGATGCACATACTGCCATGTGTTTATTGGCCATTTTTATGTCTTCTTTTGAGAAGTGTCTACTTAAATACTCTGCCCATGTTTAAACTGTGTTGCTTGTCTTCTTACTGAATTATAAGTATTTGAGATACATGTTCTTTATCAGATATATGTATTGTGAATATTTTCTCCCAGTATGTGGTTTGCCTTTCATTTTATTAAATGCAGTCTTCAAAGAGCAGAATATTTTAGTTTTAATGACAATTTACCATTTTTTCTTAATGACCATTACTTTAGGAACTCTAGTTTAAGAAAATATAAGCCTCAGCATTAACTTGCTACAAATTGCAAATTGTTATCAGTTTGCTTGCAAATTGCAGAATTAGGTTAGAATCTAGATAAACTGTACAAAAGTCCCTGAATGTGACTTCCACCTTTGTTTATATTATTAGGTATCATTTTGTGGGTATAGTGTACACCATTTCTTTATCCAGGGGATCTTCCCATCGAAGGGATCCAACCTGGGTCTCCCGCATTGCAGGCAGATTCTTTACCATCTGAGCCATCAGGGAAGCTCTGTACACAGTAAGCAGTATAATAAATACTCCATATATTTCATTTAATCATTACAAAAAGCCTTAGTGAAGAGGAAACTTATTTGAGTAATAAAAAAAGTAAAGGCTTAAATACTATCACTGGCAGAACTAGAGTCTACCTGACTCCAAATCCCTTTGAATCTTAAACACTATGCAGTATCTTGTCTAGGAAATTTTTGTATATGTAAAAGTTATGAAGATATTTTCCTATGTTTTCTTCTAGAAATACTATGCTTTTAGTTTTTATGCTTGTGATCCATTTAGGTTCATTTTTATATACAGTGTGAGGAAAGGTTGGAATTCATTCCTCCTATGAATTGAAGTTGCTCCATCATCATTTTGAAAAGCGTCTCCTTTCCCTCGCTGAATTACCTTGACACCTTTCTGGAGAATCAACTGGCAGTTTGTGTGGGTCCATTTCTGGAACCACTGTTCTGTTCCACTGATTTGATTCTCTTATATGGATACCACACTGCATTGCTTACTGTAACTTTATATCTTTGTGATATTGTGATTTATAATAAAAAATACATAATTCTGGCACAGCACTCCTATAACCCTTCAAAGTACTTAAGTGTGGAGAGTGATAAAGGTGTCTTTTATTATTTTGATGAGGTGATCTTTGGAATACTCCTAAATTACCTAAAAGTCAGGACTAGTCACCAGAGGAATCAGTGAAGTGATTAATGGATTGGAACTTTCGGTCCACATCAGGAGCAGGCAGAAGGACTGGAGGTTGAATCAATCGTCAGTGATTTAATCAACTAATGAAGCCTTCATAAAACCCAAAGTACAGGGTTTGGGAGCTTCTGGTTTGGTGAACATGGAGGCACTGGGAGGACTGAGCAGCTGGACAGGGCATGGAAGCTCTGTGCCCTGCCCAGTGCATCTCTTCCATCCAGCTGGTCTGAGTTATATCCTACCACAATAAACTGGTAATCTAGTAAGTAAAATATTTCTTTGAGTTCCATGAGCTGCTCTAGTAAATTAATCAAACACAGGGAGGGGTCCCAGAAACCTCTGATCTATAGCCAGTTGGCCAGAAGTACAGGTAACAACCTGGACTTGTGACTGGTGTCTGACAAGCCTAGACAGTGTATTAAAAAGCAGATACATCACTTTGCTGAAAAAAGTCCGTACAGTCCAAGCTATGATGTTTCCAGTAGTCATGTATGGATGTGAGAGTTGGACCATAAAGAAGGTTGAGCACTGAAGAATTGATGCTGTCGAACTGTGGTGCTGGAGAAGACTCTTGAAAGTTCCTTGGACAGCAAGGAGATCAAACCAGTCAATCCTAAAGGAAATCAACACTGAACATTCACTGGAAGGACTGATGTTGAAGCTGAAGCTCCAATACTTTGGCCACTTGATGCAAAGAGCCGACTCACTGGAAAAGATCATTTTTTAAAATGATCTACTTCTCTATCACAAATCCCTTTCTGCTTAAAATACTTCAGATGGCATCTCTTTCTAGCACTGTGATACACACAGTTAGGAGACATTGAACAAAAGTTTAAGCAACCAGATATGAAAATAAACAGCCAGTTCAGAGACAGAAATTAAGTTCCTGAAAGAGACAGGTGTGGCAGACACAGTCTCCACCACAAGAAAACAACACACTACCCTAGTTATCGGGCAATCAGAATCAACTTCAGGACAGCCTATGTGTTCAGTCAGTAAACCTCTATCCTGGGGCTTTTGCGGATCCTGCCATTCCCTATGCCTAGGAAGAAGTTGGACCCCAATTTGCTGGGCAAGATGACACCTTTATCTCAAGGTGAAGACATCTCAGTGATGACAATAGAGAGATGCAGGGACAGGGCAATAAGCAGAGCCGTTTAAAGCTTAAAAGAATAATTTCAAGGTGAATAAAAGGCAAAGCTACTTCATAAGGTATTTAGTATATGTGTGGTACTCACTACCCTCAAGATATGAAACACATATATAGCTTTAAATGCATTTTTCCTCACAGACCATTAAGAACTGTAAGTAGTCAAACACGTCATTGAGCCCATTTGTCATCCAATTTAGAAATCCCCTCCATGTTACTGACTAATGATTATACAACCCTTGCTTGAATAGAGTGATAGTTCACTATTTCACAAGCCTGGCTATTCCACTTCCCTAACCATCAGAACTATCAATGGAATTCTGTTTTTAATGTCAAATACCACATAATTTCTCTGTAAGTTTTCTGTCTGAGGGCAGGCACATGGTCTCTTGCTACTTATCTCTATTTCAAAGTATCTCTGATAGCCATTCCCACTCACAGAAAGCCTCAATTCCCTTTTCGGAAATCTTATTTCTTCCATGGTGTATGGTTTTCAGAAGAAAAAACCTGTCTGCTTGCCTCCCACTTTGGAAACAAAGGGCAAATCCTTCCTTTCTTTGCCCTCATAAAATTAGTATATGGATGCGTCCTAGGTTTGGTACTACACACTTTCTCTTCAGTTTTTTAATCTTAGAATGTGGAATGAATAAAAAAAATAGACATCATTTAACATAGAGGAGAGGCAGTGAGCCAACTGCAGTTTGCAGTTATGAGACAGAGGCTGCATTTCAGCTTCCACATCAATTTGCGTTACCTTGGTTATTGTTCATTTCAGAAACTGGTTCTCTAATCTCAAGGCTAAGTGCTGCAATAGCCTCTCAATGGTTTAATTATCTTTTAGTGTTTGTTTCTGTTGCTTATGATTCAAATCTCTAACCAAAACAATATATATGAATGAGTGGATAGTTTTTTCCCCTGAAGTGTTTAGTCTCTGCTTCAATTCAGTTCAGTTCAGTCGCTCAGTTGTGTCTGACTCTTCGTGACCCCATGAATTGCAGCACGCCAGGCCTCCCTGTCCATCACCAACTCCCGGAGTTCACTCAGACTCATGTCCATCGAGTCAGTGATGCCATCCAGCCATCTCATCCTCTGTCGGCCCCTTCTCCTCCTGCTCCCAATCCCTCCCAGCATCTCTTTTCCAATGAGTCAACTCTTTGCATGAGGTGGCCAAAGTACTGGAGTTTCAGCTTTAGCATCATTCCTTCCAAAGAACACCCAGGGCTGATCTCCTTCAGAATGGACTGGTTGGATCTCCTTGCAGTCCAAAGGACTCTCAAAAGTCTCCTCCAACACCACAGTTCAAAAGCATCAATTCTTCGGCGCTCAGCTTTCTTCACAGTCCAACTCTCACATCCATACATAGGGACAATTTGGTTGCAATAGATAGAACCCACTGTGGCTGACTCAAAAAAATTAGTTTTATTGAAAGAGCACAAAGAAACTTCAAGACACTAAGAGCATGAATTAGATCTGGGTCCAGGAGAATTGGAGCAGGGAAATGGGAAGTCAGGAACTGTGGTTATTCTTTGCATCTCTCAGGGGTCAAGTGTTTTCTTTCATATTTGTGTCTCTCTTGTGGCTTCACTGCCATTTTCTACACATATATTCTGGTGTCTATTCCTCCTAGGTTTCTGTTCAATCATCTCACACTGACTGCTCGTGACCTTTTAGCTTAACCTACAATCAAGTGACTACAAATCTATGTCAGATTATCCAAGGAAACAAAAACGTGCTCTCTGACCTGCCAGTAGATTGGCTGACTTTGAATTAGGTATTCATCCTGAGTCAAATTAGCTAGGAAAGAGGTGGGGGCAGGTCAATTGTATATCCCTCTGCAGGCAGTGGATGTGGCATGTCAACGTAGAAGGTGCAGCTGGGAGTGACTGGCAAACTGACTGATTGGTCCAATGTGCGTTTGATGGCAAGTGCTCCCCACATGATCAGACATTTTGAAAAATTGTAGTCTGGGAATTGGAAGTTATCCTTTTTTAAGACTCATCCAAGATTTCCTGTGTATATGCATGTATGTGTACGTGTGTGTCTGCTCAGTCATGTCTGACTCTCTGCAACCCCTCTGGACTGCAGCCTGCCAGGCTCCTCTGTCCATGGAAATTTCCAGGCAAGAATACTGCCAGGGAGTGAACCCACAATTTCTGTGTCTCCTGCATTGGCAGGCAAATTCTTTACCTCTGAGCCACTAGGGAAGGCCACATTTCCTATTCACTAAGAATAATCTTTCTCACCAAAGGACACCAGCTTGTTTGTAAGTAGTCATACTGACCAGTTGTTGCCCCCGAGAGGCTGACAGAGACCCATCCTGTTTCTCCTCATTCCCTGTCACATTCCAGGGTGTCTAAAGACCTCCTGCATTAGAATAAACGGGGAAACTTGTTTAAAATGGAGATGGATTCTTGGGATTCACTGCAAACTACCAAATCAGCATTTCTGCAGTGGCAGGATTGGAAGAAGCTGCCCATCTATCTGCATTTTAAATAAATTCTCTAGGTGATTTTCAAGTACATTAACATTTAAGAACCACTGGACAAAAATATAAATTACTTGAGGATAGGGTACAGTTAGTCTTATTCAGCATTAAACCTCTTATACATTGCCTGGCACATAGAAGACACATAGAGAATCAATAAACTCTCTCTTACATTAACAACATAATTCTGATTATATAGAAACATGTATTGGCGATAAGGCTTAACTTAAAATTACTGATTGAATCATAAACTCGATTATATTACAATACCAAATTATTTCTATCTATTACTAAGAATACTTGTAAGGTGTCAAACATCCACCAATTATTAAAAAAAAAACAAAAAAACTCCTTGCAAACAAAAGTCCAGGACCAGATGGCTTTACTGGAGAATTCTACCAAATATACAAAGAAGAACTTATACCAAACCTTCTCAAATTCTTCCAAAAGGTTGAAGAGGAGGGAATATTCCCAAAGCCATTTTATGAAGCCACCATGATCCTGATACCAAAACTAGCCAAAGACACTGTCAAAAAGAACATGACAGGCCAATATCTTTGATGAATATAGATGCAAAAATTCTCAACAAAATATTAGTAACTGAACTCCAACAACACATAAAAATGATCATACATCAAGTAGAATTCATCCCAGCATCACAAGGATTGTTCAAGTTATATAAATCAATCAATGGAATGCACCACATCAACAAAAGACAAAAACCACACGCTAATCTCAGTACATGCAGAGAAAGCATTTGATAAAATTGAATATCTATTCATAATAAAATTTCTTCCCAAAGTAAGTACAGAGGGACCATACCTCAACATGATAAAAGCCATTTATGACAAACCCATAGCCAATATAATACTCAATGGTAAAAAGCTGAAAACCTTCCCACTAAACCTGGAACAAGACAAGAAGGCCCACTCTCACTGCTTCTACTTGTCATAGGGTTTGAAACCCTAGCCACAGTAACCAAACAAGAAACAGAAATAAAAAGTATCCAAATTGAAAGGAAAGAGGTAAAATTGTCATTATATGCAGATGATGTGATACTACATACAGAAAATCCTAAAGACTCCATACAAAAACTACTTGTTGTATCATACAGCAAGGCAGGATACAAGTTTAACAAATAGAAATTATTTGCATTTCTTTATATAACAATGAAATATCAGAAAGGAAAAGTAAAAGAAAAACAATCCTTTTTATTTTTAAAAATTAATTTTTTGGGAGTATAGGTAATTTACAATGTTATGTTAGTTTCTTCTATACGGCAAAGTGAATCAGTTATACATATATCTACTCTTTTTATACTCTACTCCCATATAGGTTACTATAGAGTATTGAGTAGAGTTCCCTGTGATATATCGTAGGTTCTTATTAGTAATCCTATTATATATATAGTAGTGTGCATATGTCAATCCCAATCTCCCAATTTATCCCTCTCACTTCCCTTTTTCCCTTAGTAACCATAGGTTTGTTTTCTATGGCTGTGACTTTATTTCTGTTTTGTAAATAGGTTCATTTATACAAAAGCAATCCCTTTTAAAATTGCATTAAAAAAATACTTAGGAAAAAACCTGACCAAGGAAGGGAAAGGATTATATGCTGAGAACTATAAAACATTGATAAGGGAAACTTAAGATGATTTAAATGGATAGCTATCCTATGCACTTAGATTGGAAGAATTAATATTGTTAAAATGGTTATACTACGCAAAGTAGGTGATCTCTATTTTCACAGAACTAGAACAAATAATCCTAATATTTATATAGGACTATAAAAGACCCAGAATTGCCAAAGGAATCCTAAGGAAAAACAACAAAACTGGAGGCATAACCCTCCCAGACTTCAGATACTACTACAAAGCTACAGCAGTCAAAACAGCATGGTATTGGCACAAAAATAGACATATGGATCAATGGCACAGAATAGAGAACCCAAAAATAAACCCACACATCTATAGTCAATTAATCTTTGACAAAGGAGGCAAGAATATACAGTGGAGAAATGACAGTTTATTCAGCAATAGTGTTGGAAAAGTTGGATAACAGTAAATCAGTTAGAACACTCCCTCACACCATATACAAAAATAAACTCAAAATGGCTTAAAAATTTAAACATAAGAATGACACCATAAAATTCCAAGGGAAAACATAGGCAAAATATTCTCTGACATAAAACTGTAGCAATGTTTTTTTAAGTCAGTTTCCCAAGGCAATAGAAATAAAAGCAAAAATAAATGAATGGGACCTAAACAAATTTATTAGCTTTTGCAAAGGAAACCATAAATAAACAAAAGACGAGTTACAGACTGCAAAAAAATATTTGCAAATGATACAACTGATAAGGGGTTAATTTCCAAAATATAAAAACAGCTCATACACACAAAGAACAAACAACCCAGGAATAAAAATGTGCAGAAGACCTAAACAGATATTTCTCCAAAGAATACGTGCTGCTGCTGCTGCTAAGTCACTTCAGTCGTGTCCAAGTCTGTGTGACCTCATAGAAAGCAGCCCACCAGGCTCCTCCATCCCTGGGATTTTCCAAGCAAGAGTACTGGAGTGGGTTGCCATTGCCTTCTCCAGAAAGAATACATACAGATGGCCAAAAGAGGATTAGCAGATACAAACTATTATAAATGAAATAGATAAACAACAAGGTCCTACCATATAGCACAAGGAGTACATATATAGTTAAATATAGAACAATCACTTTGCTTATACCAGAAACTAACACAACACTGTAAATCAACTACACTTCAAAAAAATTTTTGAAAAACCAGTCAATTTTTATGATACTTTTACTAGAATCCTCCTTTGTTTTTATGTTAGACTAGCCTCCAGCTCACATTTCAATTCTTCTTCTCCCAGTGGCATAGGTAGGGTATTCATGTCCTGTGAGTCCAATTTCAATTAATTTTACATCAGACCATTTCAAGGTAGAAATAATTGTCTATATTATCCTTGCTGTTCATTTTCTATTAGTTACCTTTTTGGGGGGTCAGATTCTTTGAGACTTATGGGATATTAGCTCCCCACCAGGGCCTGAACCTGGGCCAGGACCGTAACAGCACCAAGTCCTAACCATTGGAGATCCAGGGAATTTCTCTATCAGTTACTTCTTGTGTTTCATAGTTGTTGAGTGCATAAAATGCCTGTGGGATGAATGGGCATGTGGGGTGGTGATGGTCATGTAGGTTAACTTGCTAGTAGTAATCCCAAGTGACTCTTTAAGAAAGTGGTGGGTCATAGTCTTTCTTTGATCTCCTTTTATTTTTGTAAAAATGTATTGTTTTTGCACTATTGCAGAACAAATATAACAGCAGTTTTATGCTTTGCAATTTTTATTGCTAATTTCATGAACTTTTAGAAACTCTGTAAGATTTCTGACAGTTATGAATGTTGTCTCCCCCTGTGACACTGTGTCAAAATGCTATGGCATTAGAGGGAGAGGAAGAGACACATGTTCCAGCTCAGCCCACCCCCCACTCACTTCCTCTCCTGCCACTGAAACGTCTGCCAACTGGCATGTTCCCTCCTCCTGTTCCCATTTCCCCTTCCAACACCATCCAAAGATCCTGGTGCTATCTTCTGGAGACAGAGGGGTTTAAATGAAGTTTAACCTAAAAAAAAAACCTTCATGTATATGAAATATACCTCCAATTCAAAACATACCCCAAATCCAATCACTGCTCTTTTCCTGCACTGCCACCACCCTGGTCCAAACATCAACTCTTGCCTGATTATTTCAATAACCTGATTTGCCTCCATGCCTCCACCCTGGCCCCACCTGCAACAGCCTACTCACAATAGAACTCCCAGAAATATGCCTCAAAAACACATGAGATATAGTCACTCTTCTATCTAAGCTCAGTTCTCTGCTCTGTGATGACCTAGAGTGGCGGAATGGAAGGGTGAGAGGGAGGTTGAAGAGGAAGGGGATATGTGTATACATATAGCTGATTCATGATGGTGTACAGCAGAAAGTAACACTGTAAAGCACTTATACTCCAATTTAAAAAAATCCTCCACATGGCTCCCCAACTCATGCAGAAACTGGCCAAAGTCTTGAAGTCCTGGTGGCTCAGGTTGTAAAGCCTCTGCCTACAATGAGGGAGACCAGGGTTCAATCCCTGGGTTGGGAAGATCGCCTGGAGAAGGAAATAGCAATCCACTCCAGTATTCTTGCCTGGAAAATCCTATGGACAGAGGATCCTGGCAGGCTACAGTCCATGGGGTCAAAAAATTGGACATGACTGAGTGACTTCACTAAAAGGCCCTATCCTGACATATAGTAGGTATTCACTAAGTTTTTGTTGAATGAATGAATAAATTTAAGGAACCCTTAATTCTTATTTTCAGATTAATGCTCTAGTTCCTGAAAAGTTCCTCAACGGCTCAAATCATTTCCAGACTTTCATTCTGGTCATCCTCTCACACAAATTTTAGGTGTTTAGTGTCCTTTCTAAAATCTGGCACTATGATTAATATGGTGATCCAATCTTACTCCATACATCCTTTTATCACTGTTACATAGGATTACAATAGCTTTTTTGGAAGTCATGTCATAACATTGAATCACATTCTGTTTTTAATGAACAAAAATTCCTATTTTTGTTCACCTAGAAATTGAAGTTAATTCAAATCTACTCATCTTTGCCTCTGTGCAGTAGGTATTTTGAAACAATGTAAGGACTGACCAAAAATTACTTCCTTCACAGAATTTGATTCTTTTTGTTCAAAGACATTTGCATCAATGCTTCTAATTGCTCAGTTTTGCTACTATGGCAACACTGTTAGTTGTTACTATTTTTTCAGCCATTACATTTTCCATCATCACCCTGTCCCCCTTGTCTTCCAACTGGTATACGACACAAAAGGGTTGCTTTTTCTTTTTTCTTTTTTTGCTGAGATTATATTCTGAGATCATTTAAATGATTCTTCTGATATTATTAATTATAATATAGAAAGAAAAAGTAAATAAATTCAGAAGACCTAGGTACTATCACATTTTCTAGCTTTGTGATCTTGGAGAAGTAAATGAAACTCTATGCCTCAATTTCATCACCTATGTAAAATCAGAATGATGATAACTCGGTTTTGCTATTCAATAGGGTTGTTCATTGAGATCATGGAAGTGCCAAAGCAGTACTGATATAAAATAAGAAAAATGGCCAAAGATCCTTAACCAGGTACAACTAAATAAGCTTCTCTTATCTTGTTATTTTCTCCCCCTTAAAATATAGCTATATTGTACGGAGACCTGGTCTGAAGTTAGGATGCCTGGGTTCTAACCTTCATTTTCTCACTAACTAGCTAAGGCACCTTGGACAAATAATATAACCTTCTAAGCTTTATTTTCTTAACTTAAAAACAATAGGATTTGCCTACATACTTTCTAAGATCCCTCTCAGCTTTTAAATTTTTGAAAATCTGTCATGATGGCCCACATTCAAGAATAACACAAATCTTATCTGCACATTTGTCTTCATTAAGGTACATGTCTGGTGGCTTTTATAATGATTGAGATACTTATGCTGCATTTCAAATAGGAGTAGAGGTGCAGTGCCTGTAAGAGCTAAAGGCTTTTTAAAAGAGTTCTAAAACACCAAACTGAAACCAAAAAGTTTAGGTAAGTAATTAAAGAACCACTTGAGGAAAGAATTTTCCAGTTACTGAATGTGAGTTTTGTAGCTCAGACCCCACCTAAAACCCATGGGTACTACAGACTTTAATAACAATAATACATCTTATTTAAATAAAAACAGTTAACCTTTTATATGAAGTTTAAATGTTTCAGACATTAGCCATCAATTACTTCTTTCCTTTAGAAAAAATGCACCACTTGGACTTTTACACAAGAAAGTCAAAATGCTAAGAAGGGAACATTAACATGAACGAAGAAGAGAAAGATGACTTGGGACATTACCTCAGATTCTTTTATGAAGTTTATTTTTGTTAAAGACCCAATTGAGCATTTAAAGTGAGTAAAGCAAAATTAATATTATATTATTCATAATCCCACTACTGTATGAAACTTTATAAACACTTCTTAGTTTTTCATTTACAGGCATATATTGAGTTCCTTAACTTCTAGGGAATAATCAACTTTAGGCCTGCATTGGAAGAGCCTGTTATCCACAGGGACAGTAGATGAGGAAAATCTTCAGAAATGTGGCTTAGCGCCTTCCCAGACATCACTTTCTTAAGTTTTTCTCCATCTCATATACCACGAGCCTCTTTCAGTCTCCTCTCTGTTGGTTTCATGTTACCTTCTTTTCCCCTAAATGTTGGAATACTTCAGGGCTCAGTTCTCTTATCTTCTCTTGTTTCTGTGTACTTATTTTCCGTGGCTGTGAATTCCATCCATATGTTGCTGATACTTATATTTATAACTTTAGCCCAGACTCCTGTAATACATCTGCTTAGTAGACTCTTCTGTTTGGAAGTCCCAAACATAATATGTTACAGAGGTTCATGACACTGTCCAGGAGGCAGTAATCAAAAACATCCCCAAGAAAAAGAAAAGCAAAAAGGCAACATGGCTGTCTGAGGAGGCCTTACAAACAGCTGAGAAAAGAAGAGAAGCTAAACGCAAAAGGAAAAGGAAAGATACACCCATCTGAATGCAGAGTTCCAAAGAATAGCAAGGAGAGATAAGAAAGCCTTCCTCAGTGATCAAGCAAAGAACTAGAGAAAAACAATAGAATGGGAAAGACTAGAGATCTCTTCAAGAAAATTAGAGATACCAAGGGAACATTTCATGCAAAGATGGGCTCAATAAAGGACAGAAATGGTATGGATCTAACAGAAGCAGACAATATTAAGAAGAGGAAGCAAGAATACATAGAACTACCATATAAAAAAGATCTTAATAACCTGGATAATCATGATGGTGTGATCACTCACCTAGAGTCAGACATCCTGGAATGTGAAGTCAAGTGGGCCTTAGGAACTATCACTATGAACAAAGCTAGTGGAGGTGATGGAATTCCAGTTGAGCTATTTCAAATCCTGAAAGATGATGCTGTGATAGTGCTGCACTCAATATGCCAGCAAATCTGGAAAACTCAGCAGAGGCCACAGGACTGGAAAAGGTCAGTTTTTATTTCAATCCAAAGAAAGACAATGCCAAAAAATGTTCACACTACCGCACAATTGCACTCATCTCACACACTAGCAAAATAATACTCAAAATTCTCCAAGCTAGGCATCAACAGTACACGAACTGAGAACTTCCAGATGTTCAAGATGAATTTAGAAAAGGCCAAGGCCAAGGAATCAGGAATCAAATTGCCAACATCCACTGGATCATAGAAAAAGCAGAGGAATTCCAGAAAAATATCTACTTCTGTTCCATTGACTATGCTAAAGCCTTTGACTGTGTTGATCACAACAAACTGTGGGAAATTTTCTTAAAGAGATGGAAATACCAGACCATGTTACTTGACTCCTGAGAAATCTATATGCAGGTCAAGAAGCCACGGTTAGAACTGGATATGGAACAACAGACTGGTTCCAAATTAAGAAAGGAGTCTGTCAAGGCTGTATATTGTCATCATGCTTATTTAACTTCTATGCAGAGTACCTCTGGAGAAAGCAATGGCATCCCATTCCAGTACTCTTGCCTGGAAAATCCCGTGGACGGAGGAGCCTGGAAGGCTGCAGTCTACCGGGTCACTGAGGGTCGGACACGACTGAGCGACTTCACTTTCACTTTTCACTTTCATGCATTGGAGAAGGAAATGGCAACCCTCTCCAGTGTTCTTGCCTGGAGAATCCCAGGGACAGAGGAGCCTGGTGAGCTGCCGTCTATGGGATCGCACAGAGTCGGACACGACTGAAGCGACTTAGCAGCAGCAGCAGAGTACATCATGAGAAACACCGGGCTAGATGAAGCACAAGCTGGAATCAAGATTGCCGGGAGAAATATCAATAACCTCAGATATGCACATGACACCACCCTTCTGTCAGAAAGCAAAGAGGAACTGAAGAGCCTCTTGATGCAAGTGAAAGAGGAGAGTGAAAAAGCTGGCTTAAAACTCAACATTCAGAAAACTAAGATCATGGCATCCGTTCCCATTACTTCATGGGCAAATAGGTGGGAAAACAATGGAAACAATGACAGACTTCATTTTCTTGGGCTCCAAAATCACTGAAGATGGTGACTGCAGCCATGAAATTAAAAGACGCTTGCTCCTTGGAAGAAAAGCTACAACACACCTAGACAGCATATTAAAAAGCAGAGACATTACTTTGCCAATAAAGGTCCATCTAGTCAAAGCTATGGTTTTTCCAGTAGTCATGTATGGTTGTGAGAGTTAAGAAAGCTGAGCACCAAAGAATTGATGCTTTTGAACTGTGGTGCTGGAGAAGACTCTTGAGAGTCCCTTGGACTGCAAGATCAAACCACTCAATCCTAAAGGAAATCAATCCTGAGTATTCACTGGAAGGACTGATGCTGAAGCTGAAACTCCAATACTCTGGCCACCTGATGGTAAGAACTGACTCACTGGAAAAGACCCTGATGCTGGCAAAGACTGAAAGCAGGAGGAGAAGGGGATGATAGAGGATGAGATAGCATCACGACTCGATGGACATGAGTTTGAGCAAGCTCTCAGAGTTGGTGATGGACAGGGAATCCTGGTGTATGGCAGTCCATGGTGTCAGAAAGAGTCGAACACAACAGAGCTTCTGAACTGAACTGAAACATAACATATCCAAATGAATCTCTTGACTCTCACCGAAACTTATTATATCTCCAGGTAGCTACATCTCAGTAAATAGCAACTCCTTTCTTCTGGATACTCCATCCCCAAAAGTTGGAGTCACTCTTGATTCCTTTCTCTCAGATCCAACATCCAACTTGTAAGTAAATCCTGCTTAGCTCTACCCTTAAAATATATTCAGAATCCAAATGCTTCTTACTTCCTCACACTACCGCTCTGTTCCAAACCATAACCTTTTTCACCTGAATTTTTGCTGTAGCCTCCTAACTTATCTCTTTTTCTTTCTTTTTCCCCTCCTAAAATCTATTCCAAACATAACAGGTCTTAAATGTAAATTAGATCATGTTGCACCATTCCTCAAAACCTCCCCTCTGTTCATTAGTCTTTCTGTGAAAGCAGGATCCCACCTTGCGTATTCCCACTCTTGTTTTTGCCCTTGCCATTCTCTTCAGATGCCTACACAAATGGCCCTTTATTGGAAAGGTCTTCCTAACCACCCACATAGCGTCACCCACCTATGACCTGTAGTCCCTATCTCATTTCCCTTGCTTTGTTTTTCTTCTTAGCACCGTTCATTAACTGATACATTACATGTTATTTGTTAATGGCTATCTTCTTGAGCTAAAATGTAAGGTCCATGATATTATTTTGTTCATTGTAGTATCTCCATCCCCTTGAACAATGTTTGGCCTACAATAAGCACTCAATAAATATTTGTTGAACAAGTCAATGAACAAATCCTGCAGTCTTAACTAGAGATGACAAAATATTTACTTTTAGCACCTAAAAAGTAGGCATGCCATTCATTGAATTGATATAGTGAAAATGACTGAATTGGAGCTATATATATCTGAACTGCATAAATAAGGTATTGATCAAAAATATAAGTTGCAGAGAATATACAAGGGAAAAAAGACAGTCTCTTCAGCAAGAGATGATGGGAGCCGGCACGTCGGTGACTGTGGCAGAACCTTGTCATCTGGACTTGGGTGGGGAGTCCTGGTTTCTTCCCACCGGGCGTCTGGCAGAAATGTCTAATGCAAAAGAAAGAAAACATGCAAAGAAAATGAGAAACCAGCCCACCAATGTGACTTTATCCTCTGGCTTTGTGGCTGACAGTGGTCTAAAGCACCATAATGGAGGTGGAAAACCTTTCCAGTCTCAAAAAGTCTCATCCTGGAACTTCCCGACAGTGGCAGACCAGAACGACTCACCATCCGCTGCCCAAGTCTGATGCAAAGGAACAGCCTTCCTCCAGGGTAACCTTTAGAAAAAAGGGAGGATGGAAAGCAGGTCCCGAGGGCACTTCTCAGGAGATTCCCAAGTATATAACCGCTTCTACTTTTGCTCAAGCCCGAGCTGCTGAAATCAGTGCCATGTTGAAAGCAGTGACCCAGAAGTCTTCTAATTCGCTGATTTTCCAGACTCTGCCACGGCACATGCGATGAAGAGCCATGAGCCACAATGTCAAACGCCTTCCTCGGCAGTTACGGGAGATTGCCCAGAAAGAGGCAGAGAAAGCAGTTCATCAGAAAAAAGAACACTCAAAAAATAAGTGCCATAAAGCTTGACGATGTCACATAAACCGCATACTGGAGTTAACTGGAGACAAAAGAAGAACAAATGGCTGGAAACTCACATCTGGCACGCGAAGCGGTTTCACATGGTCAAGAGGTGGGGCTACTGCCTGGGGGAGAGGCCGACAGTCAAGAGCCACAGAGCCTGCTAGTGGGCCATGACGAGCCGCTGCCTCCTCCAGGATTTATCCTACTACTGTTGTTTGGAGTTGGAGGGCGAAGAGGAAGAAATACTCAAAGCACTTTCTTCAATGTGTAGCATAGACACAGGATTGACTTTTGCCGCAGTCCACTGTTTGTCTGGAAAGTGCCAAGGGAGTGTCATGCTTTACCGGGCAAATAAGTATCCCCTAGAAATGCTGGGTCCTGTGACATTTATGTGGAAGGCCCAGGAGACCCCTGGTGACACTTCTGAGAGCAGGCAGTTGTGGATCTGGCTTCATCCAGCTCTTAAACAGGATATCTTAGAGGAGATAAAAGCAGTGTGCCAGTGTATGGAACCTACCAAGGCAACTGTCCAGACCCCAGATCCCCTTCTGACACCGTCTCAAGAGAAAAGCCAGGTTGACCTGCCTTAAGAAAAAGTCGGCAAGAAAAGAAAACGGAAAGATGATGGGGAAAATGCTCAACCAGTTAAAAAAGTCATCGGTGATGGAACTAGAGATCCACTTCAACCATTTTCTTGGCTCTCTCCAACCACAGGCATCGTGATCCGTGATTTGACTATGGAGATGAACAGATTCCGGCTGATCGGTCCTCTTTCTCACTCCATCTTAACTGAGGCGCTCAAAGCTGCTTCCGTCCACCCCGAGGGAGAGAACACAGAGAAGACACCTGACCGTTGGTGGATTGAAACCTGCAAGAATCCTGATAGTGTTTCCCTTCATCACAGACAAGAAGCCATTTTTGAATTGTTGGGAGGAATAACATCACCAGCAGAAATTCCAGCAGAAACTATTCTGGGACTGACGGTTGGTGACCCACGAGTAAATCTGCCTCAAAAGAGGTCCAAAGTTTTGCCCAATCCAGAAAAATGGCAAGATAATGACAAAGTTAGACAGCTGCTTCTGGAGGGTGTGCCCGTGGAGTGTTCACATAGCTTTCTCTGGAACCAAGATATCTGTAAGAGTGTCACAGAGAATAAAATCTCAGATCAGGATTTAAACTGGAAGAGGAGTGAATTGCTGGTGCCTGGGTCACAACTTTTTTTAGGTCCCCATGAATCCAAGGTTCCTATCCTTTTGATTCAACAACCAGGAAAAGTGATGGGTGATGACCAACGAGGCTGGGGAAGCGGCTGGGATGTCCTGCTCCCAAAGGGCTGGGTCATGGCGTTCTGGATTCCATTTATCTATCGAGGTGCAAGAGTCGGAGGGTTAAAAGAAACCTTAGTGCATTCTCAGTATAAAAGGTCGCCTAATGTCCCAGACGATTTCGCAGACTGCCCTCCTGGGGTTCTCTTTGCTGAAGAGCAAGCGAAACATCTTCTTGAGAAGTACAAGAGACGTCCTCCTGCAAAACGGCCCAACTACATTAAGCTTGGCACCCTGGCACCTTTTTACTGTCCCTGGGAGCAGTTAACTCGAGACTGGGAGTCAAGAGTCCAGGCTCCAGAGGAATCGCCTGCAGCTTTCTCTCCAAGTTTTGGGGAGAGTGGCTTGAGCAGAGATGGGGTGCCTCATGTTCCCGAGCCTGGGAGGACTGCTCAGCTGTCTGACGACCAGGGCACACCCCTGTGTGACTCCAGTGAGCCTGAGGGAGTCATGGACACAGATTGTCCAGCTGGGGTGGGGACCGAGGAGGTGGCCAGCCAGAGTGCCGCCAGCAGGCCCCTTTGTGTTCTGAGGAGTAGATTACTGAGGCAGCTGTCAGCCTGGTGCGGGCCCAGGCCTGGGGGCCGTCAGGCGACCCAGCGAGCCGGCAGAGGGCAGCAAGGACTAACCAGAGAGGCCTGCCTGGCCGTGCTGGACGGCTTCCGCAGGGCCCTGGTGTGGGTCAGGCTGGCCCTGCTGGGGAAGGGCAGCCCTGGCCCACACACCCTGATCTGTGTCCCGGCCGAGGAGGATCTCCTGCAGCTCGGCCGCGATCGGCTGTACCATGGGCCCCAGGAGCCCAAGCACGGTGACCCATTCAAGAGCCAGATCCGGGAGCAGAAGAAGAAGAAGCTAGAGAAGAGGCTGAACCGAGGGCGTGCCGTGTCCGAGGGCCTGGCACAGGATGGCCCTGCAGCCGGGCCCCAGCCCCTGACCCCGGGCTTGTGGTCAGGCCCCCTCCCTGTTGTAACTTCTCACTGCTCCAGAGTTCTCTTTGGCTTTGTCACACAGGGAGATTTTTCCATGGCCATTGGCTGTGGGGAAGCCCTGGGGTTTGTTAGCCTGATGGGCTTGCTGGACATGCTGTCCAGGCAGCCAGGGCTAGTCAGGGGCCTTGTGTTGCTGAGGCTGCCTGCCTCCCTGCAGTATCGGTTTGCGAGAATCACGATTGAGGTGTGAACGTGGGTTCGCATCATGGCACAGAGAAGAACTGTGTTTGCCAAGTCTCATAACCAACCAGAGAGTTGTTCCCCTCCCCCTGCCCCACCTTCTGTTTCAAGACATCATGCGAAATTCCTTGGAAATGAGAATAAAGAAACTTACGTATTTATGCAAAAAAAAAAAAAAAAGAGAGATGATGGGAAAGTGGCACAGCTACATGTAAATCAATGAAGTTAGAACACATCCTCATACCATACACAAAAGTAAACTCAAAGTGGCTTAAAGACTTTATAAGATATGACACCATAAAACTCCTAGAAGAGAGCATAGGCAAAAATTCTCTGACATAAAGTGTAGCAATATTTTCTTAGTTCAGTCTCCCAAGGCAATAGAAACAAAAGCAAAAATAAACAAACGTAACAAAACTTACAAGCTTTTATACAGCAAAGGAAACTATAAACAATCGAAAAGATACCTATGAGTCTGGGGGAAACTATCTGCAAATGATGCAACCAACAAGGGCTTAATTTCCAAAAATATACAAAGAGTTCATAAAACACAATAAAAACCCCAATCAAAAAATGAGCAGAAGACCTAAACAGACATTTCTCCAAAGAAGATCCACATATGGCCAACAGGCACATGAAAAGATACTTAACTTTGTTAATTATTAGAGAAGTAATTTGAGAAATAATAATTCTCTGATAATTATTAGATAAATGCAAATTAAAACAGCAATGAGGTAACACCTCACACCATCTCAAATGGCCATGGTTAAAAAGCCTAGAAATAGCAAATGCTGGAGAGAGTGTGGAGAAAAGGGAACCCTCGAACACTGTTGGCGGGAATATAAGTTGATGCAGCCACTATGGCAAACAGCATGGAGATTCCTCAAAAAACTGAAACTAGAGTTGACATATGATCCTGCAATCCCACTCCTGGGCATGTGTCTGGACAAAACTATAATTCAAAAAGACACACGTACCCCTATGTTCATAGCAGCATGGTTGACAATAGCTAAGACATGGAAGCAACCTAAATGTTCACGGACAGATGAATAGACAGAGAAGCTGTGGTACATGTGTGGAATGGAGTACTACTTAGTCATAAAAAAGAATCAAATGCCATTTGCAGCCACATAGATGGACTTGGAAATTATCATACTACGTGAAGTAAGTCAGAAAGAGAAAGCCAAATACCAGATGATATCACTTCTATGTGGAATTTAAAATATGACAAAAATGCACCTATCTACGCAACAGAAACACTCATAGACATGGAGAGCGGACTTGTGGTTGCCGGGGGGGAAGGAGAGGCGGGGAGGGACAGAAGGGGATTTGGGGTTAGCAGATGCAACTTTTATATGCAGAATGGATAAACAGCAAGGCCCTACTGCATAGCACAGGGAACTATATTCAATACCCTGTGATAAATCATAATGAAAAACAATATATATAACTGAATCACTTTTCTGTACAGAAGAAATTAACATAAATTTGTAAATCAATAAAAATGTAAGTTCAGAAGAAAACATATTTTATACATATATAAAATTTTAAAATAGCTTAAACATACTTTATAGATATTATGATATATATATTGTATATATACTATATGCATATAGAGAAAGACAGAGACAGAGAAACAGAGAGAGAGAGCAAGAAGAAACAGAAGATGCATGAGAATGCTAAATACCAAATTCAGACAACAAAATGGATATTTGAAGGAGGTAATATGGGCATAGATGTTCACAATATAATTCCTTTTGTATATGAAAACAAAAAATTAGTTATGTATACTTTAAATGGCAACCCGCTCCAGTGTTCTTGCCTGGAGAATCCCAGGGACGGGGGAGCCTGGTGGGCTGCCGTCTATGGGGTCGCACAGAGCTGGACACGACTGAAGTGACTTAGCAGCAGCAGCATACTTTAATGAAAAATTCTTGGGCAGTTAATGGAGATAATCTTTCCATCTTTATGGATAATACAATTAAATAAAATTCCCATTATGCAACACTGTTTTCCTTCAAAAACCTTCTTACTACCAGGCATGAGGTCTTTACCTTTTTAAAATATTCTTTTTATTTTGGAGAATTTCAAACATGTAAAAAATGTAGAGAGATTAGTATGTTAAACCCCCATGTACAAGGAGTTCTCCTTCTCTTCAAAATGGAGTAACAGAGATTAGATTTATCCTCTGACCTGAAACAACTGAAAATAAACTGAAACAGTTTCAAGACATTGTATATCAGGCAATGGAGGACACTGATCACTGAGAAAGGAGGGAAGAATGAGGTGAGCCTGATGCCCCAACTTTATCTGGACAGAAGTTTCAAGCCTGACATCAGAGGGGAACCCAGTGGACATCGCTGTGAATCTGTTCTTCAGGGGCCAAATGCACAATGAAAGAACACACACCATTCAGAAATGTTCCTCTTGTTTGGGTGGGCACTAATGTTCTTTAGAGGCAAGCAGAAGCCAGGAGCAAGTTTCTGTCATGAGTGATGGGAGACAAAGCTTTCCATCCCATAGACAAAAATCAAAAGTGGTCTTCTCCCTCTGCTACCCACTCTGTCCAGGCTTAAACTTCTGGGAAGAATGGATAAGAAATATCAAAGGATACATAACCAAAAGTTTGAAAGTATTATAAAATACAGACTTGATAATTTTCTGTGCCTGTCTCCTATCAAATTCTCGTATCACAATCAATATAACACAAAGTAACGATTCAGTAGAAAAATTGGATAATCATAAACTGAGCTATTCAGATCTCTTTACACCATTGTTTATAAGATATGAGGCAGAAAACTTTGGTGTTAAGATGCTTTTTGCTGCTTAAGGAAACCAAATCTCTAGAGTAGCCTGGGTCATGAGCCTCTTTGCAGGTATATTTCTTAAACTTCATGATGAATTTGTAGATTCACACTTTTCTCCTATTTCTAGCTAATCCTATAGGAGTCTTATCTCTGATGTATTTCTTCTTTGTGTGCCACCTCACAGTCTTTCTAATACTATTTTGTGACATGTGGTATCACTTAATAAGCCAGGCCCTTGGAAGGATGGAAATTTCATTTAGACACAGATCCTTATCTCAAAGAACACAGAGAAACAAACCAAGTATATAAATAAGTCTAACGTAAATGCACAATAAGAAGTACTATATGAAAGTACTTTCAGAAAGTTCGGAACTTGTAAGAGATCTTAATGGTCAAGCATTCTTACTTAATTTTACAGATGAAGAAAGTAAATGAAAAAAGGTTAAATGATTTCCTCTGTGAAGTACAGTCTTCTCGTGTGAGGCATTGTGGTGCCCTGGAAAAAACAGTGAACTTAGGGTGAGACAATCTAGGAATGATTTTGGATATCAGCCAGTAAACTCTCATTAAGCACAAATTATCAAACTTTCTTGAGCCTTAGTTTTCGCATCCATAGAAACAGGATAATAATGCTTGTCTGTTAGGGTTGTCAAAAAGATCAAATGAGATCATGAAAAGGCTTTCTTGATTATGAGATAATATACAAGAATATTGCTACAATTAATTAACTGCAGAACGGGAATAGACCTCAAATCTCCTCACGTTGAGACCTATGTCTATCGCATATTAATATGAAACACTCTCCATGACCCCTTGTACATGATTTAGCAATTCACCTTCTTGCACAGGGTAGATTATAATTATCAATCATATGTATGTTGTTTACTTGAGTTGTATGAGCATTCATCACCTGTTTGAGTTATATACAGCAAATTAAAACAGATGCTCTTTCTATGAAACTTTCTTGGCTAATTCTCACAATAACATAGGATAAGAATTTTATCTAACATTTCTCAATACCGTGTTGTATTTTCAGCCTGTTTATTCTGGCTTCTTCCTTAGAAGCACTGTTAGTGTTGAATAAAAGTTGAGCAATTAAAAAGAAAAACATCAGGAACTTTGTAGGTCAAAGACATCCTTGAGGCACTTTAGAGAAGTTAAGTGATAACATCATTATAATATTGTGTTACTTCTTTGATCTGCTAAGAACTTAAAACAAAATAATAAGCTTTTTTATTTCTGAGTTTTCTTTCCTATTGTTGCAGGAAGCAATTAAACTAAGGAATAGGTTAACTGTAAAAGCTTTTGCCCTCTTATTCACCTCATTACAGACTCCTTTCTCTTTAGGATGGGTGAGAAAAGTGAGATATAAGTTTATTTTCACACATATTACTGTATGATTTAAGAAAAGTATTCAAGAGGTTGTGTGCTGTACTAGAAAGAACATGAAATTTGGATTCTGAGGCCATGGGTTTCAGTTCTCTGTCTGGCCCTTTAGACTTGAGTCAAGAAACTTTTCTAATGTCAGTTTTCTTATTTGTAAAAGATGAAAACTAATAGAATCTACCCTTTGGATTGTCCAGGGAATTGTATGATACCCCGCCCAAAATTAAAAGACAGCTAAAAAGATGTACATCATCTTTGGAAGAGAAAGTAAAATTAAAATCATTTTATTGCAATTAGCAGAAGAAAGAGTATAATAAGACTGTTACTGCCTTGATCACATGTTGCAGCTTGACTATATAAACCTTCCCTCCTCAGTAAGAAGCAGGGCACAGTTCTTAAAGCACTAGCCTACTGTGTTCTCCCTTTGCCTGGCAAAGTAATAAAGCCCCTCTTTCCGTCTCCTCCATAAAAAATCATTTTAAAAATGAGGCGCATGAATATAAAGTTAGAAAATGTAGACGGTGTTAGCAATGCAATTGATTTATCAATATACTCCATACAGCTCTAAACACTTGCTATCAGTTCAGTTCAGACACTCAGTCATGTCCGACTCTTTGCGACCCCATGAATCGCAGCACGCCAGGCCTCCCTGTCCATCACCAGCTCCCGGAGTTTACCCAAACTCATGTCCATCAAGTTGGTGATGCCATCCAGCCATCTCATCCTCTGTCGTCCCCTTCTCCTCCTGCCCCCAATCCCTCCCAGCATCAGGGTCTTTTCCAATGAGTCAACTCTTCGCATATGGCCAAAGTATTGGAGTTTCAGCTTCAGCATCAGTCCTTCCAATGAACACCCAGGACTGATCTCCTTTAGGATGGACTGGTTGGATTTCCTTGCAGTCCAAGGGACTCTCAAGAATCTTCTCCAACACCACAATTCAAAAGCATCAATTATTCGGCGCTCAGTATTCTTCACAGTCCAACTCTCACATCCATACATGACCACTAGAAAAACCATAGCCTTGACTAGATGGACCTTTGTTGGCAAAGTATGTCTCTGCTTTTGAATATGCTATCTAGGTTGGTCATAACTTTCCTTCCAAGAAGTAAGCGTCTTTTAATTTCATGGCTGCAATAACCATCTGCAGTGATTTTGGAGCCCAAAAAGAACTCCCAGATGTTCAAGCTGGTTTTAGAAAAGGCAGAGGAACCAGAGATCAAATCGCCAACATCCACTGGATCATGGAAAAAGCAAGAGAGTTCCAGAAAAACATCTATTTCTGCTTTATTGACTATGCCAAAGCCTTTGACTGTGTGGAGCACAATAAACTGTGGAAAATTCTGAAAGAGATGGGAATACCAGACCACTTGACCTGCCTCTTGAGAAATCTGTATGCAGGTCAGGAAGCAACAGTTAGAACTGGCCGTGGAACAACAGACTGGTTCCAAATAGGAAAAGGAGTACGTCAAGGCTGTATATTGTCACTCTGCTTATTTAACTTCTATGCAGAGTACATCATGAGAAATGCTGGGCTGGAAGAAACACAAGCTGGTATCAAGATTGCCGGGAGAAATATCAATAACCTCAGATATGCGGATGACACCACCCTTATGGCACAAAGTGAGGAGGAACTCAAAAGCCTCTTGATGAAACTGAAAAAGGAGAATGAAAAAGTTGGCTTAAAGCTCAACATTCAGAAAACTAAGACCACGGCATCTGGTCCCATCACTTCATGGGAAATAGATGGGGAAACAGTGGAAACAGTGTCAAACACTTGCTATGGCTGGGACATAAATTTGAGTCTGAACTTCTTAGCTGTCATCTCAAAGAAGGAAACAATGGCAAGTCAGCAAACCAACAGGCTTCCCTGCTGGGTCAGTGGTAAATAATCTGCCTGACAATTCAGGAAAGTGGCTTTGATCTCTGGGTCAGGAAGATTCCCTGGAGAAGGAAATGGCAATCTAATCCAGTATTTTTGCCTGGGAAATCCAAGGGACAGAGGAGCCTGGCAGGCAACAGTCCACGGAGTTGCAAAAGAGTCAGACATGACTCAGTGACTAAACAACAGCAACAACAACAGCAGACAAATAGTGTCCATACACAAAGTGAAAAAGAAATTCATAGTTTTCCAATTCCTCAAAAAGTGAAACACATAATTACCACATGAAATGAAATTCTTAGGTACATACCCAAAATAACTGAAAAGAGGTATTCAAGCAGATACTTAATATTGATGGCAGTAGTAGTCACAATAACCAACAAGTAGAAACAACCAAAATTTCTATCAATCAATGACAGATAAACAAAATGTGGTATATCCATAATAGGAAATACTATTCAGCCATAAAAGGAAATGAAGTGTTGGATACATGTAACATCTTGGTGAATCTCAAAAGGCTAAATGAAAAGAGTCAGATGCAAAATGTCACATTATTGTATGAGTCCATTTATATGAAATATCCAGAGGAGTTAAATCCATAGATACAGGAAGAAGATTAGGTTGTGAGGGAGCTGAAGAGGGGACGAAATAGGGAATGCCTGCATAATGGGTATGGAGTCTCCTTTGGGAGTGTTGAAAATTTTTTGGAACTAGATAGAGGTGATGACTGCACAACTTTGTAAATGTATGAAATGCCACCAATTGTATACTTTTACATGGTCAATTTTATGTTACATGAGTTTCACTTCAATAAAATAATAATAATAAATAAATAAAGCAAAATCCAAAACTGAAACAAATGAGTTGTCTGGAAAATTGCAACTACTGATAATATTAAGGTCAGAAAGGACACTAAGGAAATAAACCCTTTGCAATATCACTGAACATAATGTGTCATCATTCTTCGGAAGGTCCTTCAATATAGGCTAATGTCATGATTATTAAAGGAAATACAGCAAAACGTATATTCCTGGGAACCAGGGAGAGTATGGTGTTAGTAATGTGGCTCAAGCTACACTATTAAAATACTAAAAATATATAAAGGAGGAGATAGATTATCTATTCTTCTGTAATACTTCACAAATTTTCCTTTAGTCAAAATTTTGGAAGCTGTAGAGCAGGAGTGAGTTTGAGACTGCACTCCCTGTAGAGTATGTGGGTGTGGTTTGCTAATTTAGAGCCTGTGCTTAGTTAGCCAATCTGGAAGCAAGAGTAAGAACCATTGGTAAATGAGGAGAATGTTGGAAGTGAGTAGCCACAGTGCTGAGCCAGCGAAGGTTCTCCTGAGAAATGTTAGATCTGCTCAAACAAAGGGTAATTATAACCCCACAGTAGTTCCATGTAATAAATCATGCCCTCAATATCTTGAAGGAGGAAAGGTTTCTAATAGAGGCCATGGGACTATGTATGTAAAAACTCTTTGTAAAGTATAAAGTTTATACCAATCATAGTTTTCATTCTTATGAATATCTGGCTATAATACCTAACAAACAAACAACATATTTGAATAGCATTTTCATATACAATATTCATTAATTGGTCTTAACAAGTACTTATCGAATATTATTTGTGTACCCTAGAAGGATAGACTATATTATCAACATTTTAGAAAATAACTGAGGTTCTGAGAATCTGAGATTTCCTTAAGTCACACAACTTGGAGACTCCAGACCTTTGGTTCCTAGATCATTCCAAACTTTATGCCCCAAGGGCTGAAATGACTAAGGACTATGGTTGCCAAATTCCTCCGTCTTCCTTAAGCGCTAAATGTGATTATTTAACACCCTGGGCAAAGATTCATCATTTCTATTTCTGTCTGTGCAGTGGTTCGGTTCAGTTCAGTTCAGTCGCTCAGTGCTGTCCGATCCTTTGCAACCCCATGGACTGCAGCATGCCAGGCCTACCTGTCCATTGACAACTCCCAGAGTTCACTCAAATTCATGTCCATTGAGTCGGTGATGCCATCCAGCCATCTCATCCTCTGTCATCCCCTTCTCCTTGTGGCTTCAGTCTTTCCCAGCATCAGGGTCTTTTCAAATGAGTCAGTTCTTCACATCAGGTGGCCAAAGTATTGGGGGTTCAGCTTCAGTAGCAGTCCTTCCAATGAATATTCAGGACTAATTTCCTTTAGGATGGACTGGTTGGATCTCCTTGCAGTCCAAGGGACTATCAACAGTCTTCTCCAACACAACAGTTGAAAAGCATCAGTTCTTTGGCCCTCAGCTTTCTTAATGGTCCAACTCTCACATCCATACATGACAACTGGAAAAACCATAGCTTTGGCTAGACAGACCTTTGTTGGCAAAGTAATGTCTCTGCTATTCAATATGCTGTCTAGGTTGGTCATAACTTTTCTTCCAAGGAGTAAGCATCTTTTAATTTCATGGCTGCAGTCACCACCTGCAGTGATTTTGGAGCCCCCCAAAATAAAGTCTGTCACTGTTTTCACTGTTTCCCCATCTATTTGCCATGAAGTGATGAGACCAGATGCTATGATCTTAGTTTTCAGAATGTTGAGTTTTAAGCCAGATTTTTCACTCTTCTCTTTCACTTTCATCAAGAGGCTCTTTAGTTCTTCTTTGCTTTCTGTCATAAGTGTGGTATCATGTGCATATCTGAGGTTATTGATATTTCTCCCAGCAATCCTGATTCCAGCTTGTGCTTCATCCACCCTAGCTTTTCTCATGATGTACTCTGCATATAAGTTAAATAAGCAGGGTGACAATATATAGGCTTGATGTACTCCTTTTTCTATTTGGAACCAGTCTGTTGTTCCATGTCCAGTTCTAACTGTTGCTTCCTGACCTGCATACAGATTTCTCAAGAGGCAGGTTAGGTGGTCTGGTATTCCCATCTCTTTCGCAATTTTCCATAGTTTATTGTGATACACACAGTCAAAGGCTTTGGCATAGTCAATAAAGCAGAAATAGATATTTTTCTGGAACTCTCTTGCTTTTTCCATGATCCAGTGGATGCTGGCAATTTGATCTCTGGTTCCTCTGCCTTTTCTAAATCCAGCTTGAACACCTGGAAGTTCATGGTTCATGTACTGTTGAAGGCTGGCTTAGAGAATTTTGAGCATTACTTTACTAGCGTGTGAGATGAGTGCAACTGGGCGGTAGTTTGAGCATTCTTTGGCATTGTCTTTCTTTGGAATTGGAATGAAAACTGACCTTATCTAGTCCTGTGGCCACTGAGTTTTCCAAATTTGCTGGCAAATTGAGTGCAGCGCTTTCATAGCATCATCTTTTAGGATTTGAAATAGCTCAACCAGAATTCCATCACCTGCACTAGCTTTGTTCATAGAGATGCTTCCTAAGGCCCACTTGACTTTGCATTCCAGGATGCCTGGCTCTGGGTTGGTGATCACACCATCATGATTATCTGGGTTATGAAGATCTTTTTTGATTAGTTCTTCTGTGTATGCTTGCCACCTCTTCTTAATATTTTCTGTTTCTGTTAGGTCCATGCCATTTCTGTCCTTTATTGTGCCTGTCTTTGGTTGAAATGTTCCCTTGGTGTCTCTGATTTTCTTGAAGAGATCTTTCCCATTTTATTGTTTTCCTCTATTTCTTTGCTTTGATTGCTAAGGAAGCCTTTCTTATCTCTCCTTGCTATTCCTTGGAACTCCGCATGCAGATGGGTATATCTTTCCTTTTCTCCTTTGCCTTTTGCTTCTCTTATATTTACAGCTATTTGTAAAGCCTCCTCAGACAACCATTTTGCCTTTTGGCATTTCTTTTCCTTGAGGATGGTCTTGATCCCTGCCTCCTGTACAATGTCATGAACCTCTGTCCCTAGTTCTTTAGGCACTCTATCAGATCTAATCCCTTAAAACTATGTGTCACTTCCACTGTATAATTGTAAGGGATTTGATTTAGGTCATACCTGAGTGGTCTAGTGGTTTTCCCCACTTTCTTCAGTTTAAGTCTGAATTTGGCAACAAGGAGTTCATTATATGAGCTACAGTCAGCTCCCGGTCTTGTTTTGGCTGACTGTAAAGAACTTCTCCGTCTTTGGCTGCAAAGAATATAATCAACCTGATTTTGATACTGACCATCTGGTGATGGTATTTTCTTTAGTTGCTGTTGCACGGAGTTCTCTCTCAGAATCCATGCTTACCAAATACACACACAGTGCTTGCTGTACAGTACTGGCTAACATGAGTGTACCTTGTGTTAGGTGTGGTGCTAAGAATTACACAGACATACTTTCATTTAATCCTGAGAATAGCGTTCTGAGGAAGGTTTATCATCTCTCTTTGGATAATATAGAAATTACAACTCAGAAAGATTAAATAATTTGACCAAAGCCAAGGCAGAAATATATATAAATAGTCTGACAATCATTGTAGGAGAATATTAAAGATTCCTGAAAATCCGAGGCTAACTTCTGTGATTCCTACCTGAAGAGCTAGTAGGGTGTGGAACAAATATGGAAAGTTCGTGACAGGACTGGGTCTATATCCAGTTTTGCTTAATTTCAGACTCACAGCTTAACCACTCTGCTATTCTGAGACACAGGTCTAGTATGTTTGTAATCATTTGATTCCCCACCCAGACAATTATATTAATAAATTTTGGGTCATTATTATCATAAGTGGCTAAACTTTTCTATGTCAAATCCTCTTTAAAGTACTTAACAGTCATAGAATTCAGGAACATTTATGGATTTTAAAGTCCTCTGATGAATGACTAGGAAATGCTTGTCCATGTGAGAGTATTTTTGAGGAGATGGCAAAAGTAAAAAATTCAGATTACTGAGTATTATTCTGCTGCTGGATTCAGGATGTCAAAAAACTAGTGTGTATGGTTTTGACTAACATATTTTCCTGTTCAGATGTGTATAATGTAAGAGGGCAAAATAATTCATTTGATGAAGGCATCGTGGTGTGTCAGATAGTGTGGTAGATGCTGCCACACAGCTGCTAGGGTTTGAGTATTCAAGAAGTGTCAATCTGCCAGGGTTAGAGGAAAAGGGAAATGTTCTTTACCAAACAGGGCAAATCTCATCTCTCTGAGAATCATTTCCTATTCTGTAAATAAGGGGGTTGGATCTCCAGGTCTTAACTGATTCTGTTTTTTGACTGTGTATGGTTTCTTCTCCTCTGCCACTACTCTCATGTGAAAATATTCTCACACTGTCTTAGCTTTGCAATGCATTAAATTAGTTTGACAAATGTCTACTGAATTTCTACTGTCAGGCACTAACGGGGTGAATGAAGCAAGGTTCCTCCGCTCATAAAGCCTACAGTTCAAAAGCATAAGACAATAAATAAATAGGAAGACAAGTGCATAAAAATAATCATTAATAATAAACAAATAACTATAGGTTGGAAAGGTTCCAGGAGGAAAATAAGCTAGATGGCACGTTTTTGTTTCTGCAGTCATATGATTGGCTCTTTCAATTCCCCAAATGAGGACCTATCAAGGTTATCAGATTTTAAAGGGGAAAAAATGATGATACCCTACAACTAACTCGGGAATCAATAAGCATTACTCTTGAAGAAAATTGTATTGGGGCTGGTTTACTCTGTATCTCTTCCTTTAAACATTAGAGGAGCGGCTTCTCAAAATGAGCCGCGAGACAAACTTTTTTTTTTTTTTTTTTGGTGAGTCAAGCGGAAAGACAAAGTGAAAAGAGAGAACCAGGGCTCAGGAAAATTTGCCAATCACCTGGCCATCAAGATTTCTTTAAGTCTCTAGGTTCCCCTTGGCAGCGGCAATCTGGATGAAAAGAAAATTAATGCCAAAAACTTCAAGGCAGATTTCAATTATTACTGCCCGGTGGCAGGAACCTGGAAAGAAAAGGTCAAGGTGTGGCTTGGCAAGAGGCAACTCCCGGGAAAGGCGCTGAGAAGGGCAGGGCGGAGAACAGACAGAGAAGGAGACACCCCGAGATGAAAGCGCAGAAAAACTTTCGGCCGCTGAAGCCGCGCACGGCTCAGGTGGCCCTTTCCCGCTCAGGTGAGCTCCTCCCGTGCCTCCCATTGGCCAAGCCGCCCGTGGCGCTGGGAGGGCGACGCAGCCCGGTCTAGTTCAGGGTCTAGGGCGGCGCGTCACTTCCGGTAGCGCGGAGCTTGTAAAACACCCTGGAGAGAAAATGGCGGCGGCAGCGGCTTCGGCGCCTCAGCAGCTCTCGGATGAGGAGCTTTTCTCTCAGCTCCGCCGTTACGGCCTATCTCCTGGCCCAGTGACGGAGAGCACCCGCCCGGTCTACCTCAAGAAGCTGAAGAAGCTTCGAGAGGAAGAGCAGCAGCAGCACCGGTCCGGGGGCCGCGGCAGCAAGACGCGGAACAGTAATAACAATAACACGGCAGCCGCCACGGTCGCCGCCGCCGGACCAGCGGCGGCGGCCGTGGGGATGGGGGTCCGGCCGGTCTCCGGCGACCTCTCCTACTTACGGACTCCTGGGGGCCTGGGCCGGGTTTCGGCTTCGGGTCCGGAGACCCCCTTGGGAGGGCCTGGGGGCGCCTCGGCCACCCTCACGGCTGGCAGCAAAGTACTGCTGGGCTTCAGCTCGGACGAGTCGGACGTGGAGGCCAGTCCCCGGGACCAGGCCGGCGGCGGCGGCGGCGGGAGGAAAGACCGGGCTCCGCTCCAGTATCGCGGGCTCAAACCGCCGGCGGCGCCCCTGGCCGCCAGCGAGGTGACTAACAGCAACTCGGCCGAGCGGAGGAAGCCCCACTCGTGGTGGGGGGCCAGAAGGCCGGCGGCCCCCGAGCTGCAGAGCCCGTCGGGGAGAGATGGGGCGGCGGACGACGAGGAGCAGGAGGGGGAAGACGGCGAGGACAGGGACCCGGAGGCCGAGGAGCCGCTGTGGTCCGGCCGGACTGTGAATGGCAGCCGGCTTCTGCCCTACAGCTGCCGGGAAAACTATTCGGACTCGGAGGAAGAGGAGGACGACGACGTGGCCTCCAGCAGACAGGTATTGAAGGACGACACCCTTTCTCGGCATCGGCCCAGGCGGGGCCACAGTAAGCCTCTCTCGCCGCTGCCTGCGAAATCGGCCGGCGGCCGGCTGGAGACCTCAGTTCAGGGAGGGGGAGGAATCGCGATGAATGACAGGGCGGCGGCCGCCGGGAGTCTAGACAGGAGCCGAAACCTCGAGGAGTCGGCGGCGGCGGAGCAGGGAGGAGGGTGTGATCCGCTGGACTCCAGCCCCATTCCTAGATACCGCGTTAACGCTAAGAAACTAACCCCTCTCCTGCCGCCGCCACTCGCGGACATGGACTCAACCCTGGATTCGTCCACAGGCTCCCTTCTTAAAACCAATAATCATATCGGCGGCGGGGCCTTCGGCGTGGACTCCCCCAGGATTTTTCCCAACAGCCTCCCTCCCAGCGCGGCGGTGGCCGCCTCGAGTTCACTCAGGATCAATCACTCCAATCATACAGGCTCCAATCATACCTACCTGAAGAACACATACAACAAACCGAAGCTTTCCGAACCCGAGGAGGAACTTCTCCAACAATTTAAACGGGAGGAGGTGTCCCCAACGGGGGGTTTCAGTGCCCACTATTTGTCCATGTTTCTCTTAACTGCTGCCTGCCTATTTTTCCTCATTTTGGGACTGACTTACCTAGGCATGAGAGGGACAGGAGTATCCGAGGATGGAGGACTCGGCAGTAAGTATTCAACCCCGTGGTGAAGGCAACAAAGGGAATGCTGTTAGTGGCCGGCTCTAGCCGCACTGGGCATTTTACCCGAGGTGACTTCAACCTACAAGCACATGGTTTAATAGTGCAACCTGCAAGCACATGGTTTAATAGTGCAACACAACACATTGAGGGCATTCGTGTCATCTTTCTTTAAGAAAGAATATGGTTATCGTGATAAGAATGATAACCCCGTGGCTGGTTTTAAGATTTTTCTGTATGATGTGTTGAGGAATTCAAAACATCTTCTAAAAGAACAAAATATTATAAGCAAGCCTGTTAGTAGAGAGCATTTAAAATGTGTGACTTAAATTTTCTTTGGGCCTTAAGTAGTAACCATATGTGGAGATGCCAGTCCAATTACTCAAAATTTGAAGTTATTTTGATTGTTCAGGCATCATAAAGGCAGTGGGTTTTTTTTAAATTGAGTTGTTGTTCTAAAAGACAGTGTAAGATCTCTTGAAACTGTAGTTAAATATTTTGTAATATTGCAGTGTTATATTTTGTAGTATTAAGTATACGTGTAGATATCTCTGATTTCTTTAAAGTGAATGAATGCAGAAAGTCAGAAGTCATGCTTCTAAACATTGATTTCCCAGCCCAGAGCAGCTCCACTTCCACCAGTGGAAAACAGTAGTGGAATGGCAGTGCAGGGGTTTGCAGTCACCTTAATTTGGATTGGTCTCCAGGCCCTGCCTTTTGCTTTGCTGAATGGCTGTGGGCAGTCTCATTCACTCATTCATTAAGCCAGCATCATCTGTATTGAGCACTCAGGATACAGCAGTGGTAAGTCAAGGTGTCCCTGCCCTTCAACACAGGAAGATGATGAATACTGATCACTTTATGTTCTATGAAGGATATAAGGATGGTGTAATTGGTGTACTCTACTATAGACAGGGCTCTAGTATAGAGGGCTTCCCTCATGGCTCAGTTGGTAAATCATCTGCCTGCAATGCAGAAGACCCAGGTTCGATTCCTGGGTCGGGAAGACCCCTGGAGAAACAAACGGCAACCGACTCCAATATTCTTGCCTGGAGAATCCCATGGACAGAGGAGCCTGACAGGCTACAGTCTGCGGGGATCGCAAGGGTCGGACACGACTTAGCGACTACACCACCACCACTGTAGACATGGTGATGGTGGGAACTTTGTGAAATGAGACCTGAAGCAGGACAAGACGACAGCCTTGTATTAGACAGGAGAGCATTCTGGGCAGAGGTTATAAGAGGAGGAGGAAAGGCCTTGAGTTGAGCAAGGGGGAGTGAGCTAGAGTGTGAGCTTCCCTGACATAACCTGTAAAATGATGCTAATCTTGATTAGAATGATGCCTGGGAAGATTAAAAGAAAGTAAATTTAGTAAGATGTATTTTAGATGTACTTTAAAGAAATTAGAGATATCTACACATATACTTAATACTACAAAATGTAACATTTATAATATTTAGAAAGATGTACTGCTGAATAGGTAGATTCTCAATGTTAGGTCCTTCTCCCCTGTACCCTGAAACTTTCTACCCTTTTCACTCAACATGAATTCACTGTCATGGTTTGTATTTATAAAATTGACTTCAAAATAGTCAAAAGATACAGTTAGCAGACTTAAAGAGTGTACTGAAAATAGTGTAAGCCTCTGTTTGGATATAGCCAATTTTAAGATAGTCAAATAATAGGTTATGATAGTCCTTAACTATAGCGGGATTAGAAGGAGGACTGAAATCCAGCACTCATGTTATGGTGCCCTGGGAGCAAGAGTGAGATATATATATAGTGTATATATAGTGTCCTACCCCAGATATTACAGAGAGAGACAAGAAATAAAGTCTATTATCTAGAAGTTACACTAGTAAAATTCACATAAGTGACATTACCTATGAGCAGTACCTATCTGTATGCTTGTTTCTCCAATGGAACTGCTCTGTTCTGTGAACTGGCCCTTTTTTAAGAAATAAAGGGTTTGCAAGTATTATTGCTGAATCTGCCCAGCAAACTCACAGAGGCAGACGGTGTCATCCTCACTTTATAGGTGAGGACAGTGAGACTTACAGAAGCTAAGAAATGTACCCGCAGTTAAATGGCTAGTGAGTGACAGGACTAAGATTTGGTTTCAGATTTTTTTTCAACTATTATGCCCATCCTACTTTGGGTATTATTTGTAGAGAGCTTTCTAAATTAGAGGATACTTTTATTAGAATTAAAATAATTGAATACTTGGTAGGATTTCATACAGAATTACTGTATGAAAGGTGCACAATGCTCAACTAAGGTGACTTACACATCTTTCTTGTCACTGTTAAGATGAATGACTAATATTTTCTTAGGCACGAAAATTTTAAATGGACTAGAAAGGGATAGGATTGCTAGGGCTTAGGTAACCGCCAATCACTTTCACCAGTGTGGAAGGAAGGAAATTATAAAGTAGTTTGCACTTTAATAAATGGTAAATGTAAGGTAGCCTGGGGGATGGAAAGAACAGTGTTTAAGAGACAGAGAATCCAGGTCTTAGGACTTGTCAAAATGACCTTAAGTTAACTTCTGAGCCTCGTTTTCTTATATATTAAATGGGAGAAACAGTTTCTGGTGTCTGTCACAGTTCTGAGGATCAAATGACATAGTTTGTAAACAAATGTAAAGTGATATTCAAAAGTTTGGACAGCAGTTGTATTCCTGGTAAACTACCGTATATGTGGGAAGAGAAATGGTTGTCATTTTTTTATATTTACTAGAGTATTTCTTGCCTATTCAATATTTAATTTTTATTGAATTCTGTTAAATACATATTGTAGATATTGATATAGAAATTTGAGTCAAAATGTGATGAATCCTTAAGTGTATTATATACTTGCTGCTGCTAAGTCACTTCAGTCGTGTCCGACTCTGTGCGACCCCATAGGCGTCAGCCCACCAGACTCCCCCACCTCTGAGATTCTCCAGGCAAGAATACTGGAGTGGGTTGCCATTTCCTTCTCCAATGCATGAAAGTGAAAAGTGAAAGTGAAGTCACTCTCTTAGCGACCCCATGGACCGCAGCCTACCAGGCTCCTCCATCCATGGGATTTTCCAGGCAAGAGTACTGGAGTGGGGTGCCATTACTTGACCTACTGTATATCCTGGTAGAAAGAAAGTGCCTGTTAGTTAGTTCAGTGTGCCTGTTAGTGTGCACACTTAAGGTGAATAACTTCACTCCCTATATTTATGTATTCTGAATCCTTTGTCACAGTATAATGATTAGTCATTTCTTAACTGTAGGTTTCGTTAGTCAACCAGTGTGCTTATGAAAATAGTTTACTTTGAGTAATAATTTCACCAGAAGATTGTAAGTTAAATGTGAGAGTAAGCTTTAGCGAGCTTTTATTAGTTATCTTTTATATGTGTAACACATAGTAGATTAGCCCTTTAAATAGTTTCTAATCATTTGATCTTTAAAAACTTCTTATTAGTACCCTAGTTTTAGTAGTTAAGGTACTATGAGTCTCTGCTTTCTCATCTGTAAAATTCGGGGGTTGCCTTAGATAATGTCTATGTTCTTTCCAGCTCTAAGCTTTAAGATTCTGAGTTTGAACTGCCTTACCAAAACAACTCAAGGATCAGCCCTGAAGTCACATTAGATCATGACAACCCACCAAAAGAAAATAGAAAGGCAGAATAGATTAACTTTCTTAGGCTCATACAATCATTATTTAAAAGTTGTTTTTCAGTTACAAGAGACATGATTTTCTTAGAAAATTTGAACTGAGATCTATGAAGCAAAAAATGAATCAGTATTGTATGCCTCATCCCCTAGTCTCACACTCAACCCTGGCATAAGTTCAAATAATAAATTAGAACTTTCTTAATGCTTTGCATGTAAATATCAATGTATGCATACATATGTACATGAGTGTGTGCACACAGACATTTTCATTGAACAGTAGAGTGCCTATTATGTGCCAAGCAATATTTTAAGCTGCAAGGATATGTGGAGAACAAGGCAGATGAAATCTCTCCTCTCATAGAGTTTACATTCTAGGGGAGCTGGGGAGATGGGCACATAAACAAATGATAGTTTCAGTTAGTGATGGTTGCTAACATGAGAGTAATGATAGTAACTCAAAGGCCATAGAAGTGACATCAGACTATACATGTTCTTCAGCTTATTTTTTCACTTAATATTGTATCATGGTTAACTTTCCTTATATTAAGCTTAAGTACAAAGCCATAATTTAAAAATCTCACACTTCACTGGTCCCTTCCTAATCCTTTGCTGCCGCTTGGTCACCAAATTGTGTCCATCTCTTGTCACCCCATGAACTGTAGCCCGCTAGGCTTTTCTGTCCTTGGGATTTCTCAGGCAAGAAGACTGAGTAGGTTGCCGTTTCCTTTTCCATCTAATCATATAAAAATGCTAAAATCTCTGCCATCCTGAAAATGCTCTTTAACTCTGTTCTCTAGCTCTTACTCCTTCTCAGCCAAAATTAATGTCTCTTTCCTCCCCTTTCCTCTTTCACATTCACTTAGCCCCCATCTAGTTTAGCTTCTTCTTTTTTTTTTTTTTTTTGCTTCACACCCTCTTCAGCATTTATTATTTGTAAACTTAAAAAAAAATTATGTATTTTTGACTGTGCTAGGTCTTTGTTGTTATGGCATCTTCTTCTAGTTGCAGCGATCAGGGGTTACTCATTGCACTGGCTTCTCTTTGGAGCACTGTTTCTAGGGTGTATGGGCCTCAGTGGTTGCAGCGCACGGGCCTCAGTGGTTGCAGCGCACAGGCTCAGTAATTGCATCTCGTGGGCTTAATTGCTCTGTTTGTGGAATCCTCCCAGACCAAAGATGGAACCTGTGTCCCCTGCGTCCGCAGACTGATTCTCATTCTCTGTGCCACAAAGAAGTCCTAGTTTAGCTTTCTTTACCATCCATTACCTCTGTAACCTCAGTTTGTCCTCAGTTACTCAGTTGTCAAATCCAAGAGGTTTAAAGTTCATCTCTTTGATACATTCAGTACATCGACAATTCACTTTTCATGAAACTCTCTCCTTCCCAAACTTCTGTATCACCACTTTTTCCTACTTTTCATTTATTTGTCTGCCTGTATTTTAAATATTGGTGGTCTTATTCTTTTGCAGTTTGTCTAGCTAGTTTCTCCTGGCTGCTGCTGCTGCTGCTGCTGCTGCTGCTGCTAACTCGCTTCAGTCGTGTCCGACTCTGTGTGACCCCATGAACTGTAGCCCACCAGGCTCCCCTGTCCCTGGGATTCTCCAGGCAAGAATACTGGAGCGGGGTGCCATTTCCTTCTCCAATGCAGGAAAGTGAAAAGTGAAAGAGAAGTCACTCTCTTAGCGACCCCATGGACTGCAGCCTACCAGGCTCCTCCACCCACGAGATTTTCCAGGCAAGAGTGCTGGAGTGGGACACCATTGCCTTCTCCCTTCTCCTGGCTAATACCTGCCAATTTTATATTTTTTGCCTTAGATTTCTCTCTCCTGAGTTCTTGACGTAATCATTTATTAGACAGTTTCTTCTGGATGTACCAGAAGTAACAACACCATCTGTCCTTATCAGCTTTCATTCTTTTACTTTGTTTCTCCTGCTTTGTTCCCTGTTTTAGTTAACATTTGCATTTAATAACATGGTGCATTTCCATCCACCCAGAACTTAAGCTAAAAATCTTAAATGTGCCTCGATTCCTTCCTTTCCTCCATCTTGCTTCCAAACTCAGAGCAGTCTAACTTGTTACCAAATCCTGAAGTTCTACCTCCTACCTATCTTTTGAATCAGTCTCTTTCTCCTCATTCCCCACTGTCTTGCCTAACTGTTCTAGCAATTTCCTAATGGTTGTCTATGCTTCTGGAGTGTAGCTTTTCCAGTTAATTTTTCAGTGCCAGAGGATTATTTCTAAAAAAAAAAAAAAGTAATATTTCATTCATGCTTAAAATTACTCAATGGCTTTCCCTTACTCATTAGATCAAATCTAAACTCCTTGGCTAAACTGTTCATGATCTAAGTATTCCTGCTTTTTCTTACTTCATTTCCTAATAGTCCCTCTTATCACACTTTACTTTCTGGAAAACTGGAACTTTCTGGGACACTACTTGGTGTTCACTGACTGTCATAAGGTTTTTGTGCCTTTGTGCATGTTACTCCCTTCTTTGAGAAGGTTGTTTCTTCTTAGTAACTGCTCTTCATTCTTAAAAGTCTCACTTCTGTCTACTCTTGACTCCCTATCCTCTTCACCCTGGAATTTTGCTCATCATTTGCTGCTCAAATAACATCTTTCGCATTCTTCATATCATTTATTTCAGCGTTTATAATTGTGTATGCCCACTTACAGCTCCTTGAGGTAATGTTCCTACAGGAGGAATTGAGTACACTGGTAAAGAGCACAGGCTTTTCACTCATTCTGTGTTTGAATCCCTCCTCTCTTGCTTGACCACAGGGTCATGAGCCTGGATGACTGAGAGAACAGTAATACCATTGATGGGGATTCAGTTCAGTTCAGTCGCTCAGTTGTGTCTCTTTGCGACCCCATGAATTGCAGCACACCAGGCCTCCCTGTCCATCACCAACTCCCAGAGTTCACTCAAACTCAATGTCCATCGAGTTGGTGATGCCATCCAGCCATCTCATCCTCTGTCGGCCCCTTCTCCTCCTGCCTCCAATCCCTCCCAGCATCAGAGTCTTTTCCAATGAGTCAACTCTTCGCGTGAGGTGGCCAAGCATTGGAGTTTTAGCTTTAGCATCAGTCCTTCCAATGAACACCCAGGACTGATCTCCTTCAGAATGGCCTGGTTGGACCTCCTTGCAGTCCAAGGGACTCTCAAGAGTCTTCTCCAACACCACAGTTCAAAAGCATCAATTATTCGGCGCTCAGCTTTCTTTCCAGTCCAACTCTCCCATCCATACACGACTACTGGAAAAACCATAGCCTTGACTATGTGGACCTTTGTTGGCAAAGTAATGTCTCTGCTTTTGAATATGCTATCTAGGTTGGTCATAACTTTCCTTCCAAGAAGTAAGCGTCTTTTAATTTCATGGCTACACTCACCATCTGTAGTGATTTTGGAGCCCCCAAAAATAAAGTCAGCCACTGTTTCCCCATCTATTTCCCATGAAGTGATGGGGCCAGATGCCATGATCTTCGTTTTCTGAATGTTGAGCTTTAAGCCAACTTTTTCACTCTCCACTTTCACTTTCACCAAGAGGCTTTTTAGTTCCTCTTCACTTTCTGCCATAAGAGTGGTGTCATCTGCATATCTGAGGTTATTGATATTTCTCCCAGCAATCTTGATTCCAGCTTGTGCATCTTCCAGCCCAGCGTTTCTCATGATGTAGTCTGTATATAAGTGAAATAAGCAGGGTGACAATATACAGTCTTGATGGGGATTAGAGATGCTGAGGGACTTGAGGAGGGAAAGGTGGCATAGAGAAAATTAGTTTATTTGAAGCTTATTTTTTGAGTTATTCAAGTGAAAATAACCTGTATGCTATTGTAGTTACACAATTGGAATAAAAGTGAGAGAGTCGTACATAATGTGAAAGTAAAGTGCTGTTTATTAAAGGAATAGATAGCTTTTTAATATTTGTTTCTTTTTTTAATGTGGGTTTTTCTTTTTCAAGACAAAATCAAGTGCTACAAAGGGTACTGTAGTTTTTTTAAATTATATTTTTACTTTTTCAAGCAGTTTGACTAGCTGAAATATCTAAAACTTTGTATCTGTAATAAAATAGGTATAAAGAATTTTGAAAATTATTTGTTGCTCTCATTCTTGAAGAATGAAAGCTGAGTGAGCTTGAAGTTTTTAAAGTTGACCACTTTGTAAGAAAAAAATTCTTAAACTTCCAAGAACACTCATGGGAAAAGCAGGGGTTTGTATACCTCAGTTTGATGATTTGAGAAATTAAAATCTACTGTATAAAATATCTTTTATCTGAAAATTATCTCTAGCATAATTTAAAATAAAAATCATCAGAAAACTTGTAAATTCCCTATGAATATATTCATGGAGTCTAGTTTGAAACACTGGCATAAATATTAGGGCTTGGGTCATTAAAAAAGAAACCTGGGTTTGAATTTGGGCCTTTCCTCTTGTTAGCTTTTTTATTGAAGGCAAGTTGCTGAACCACTTTAAACCTCAGTTTTCTCACCTGTAAAATAGAGTTGTGAGAATTAAATGAAATAATGCCTATAAAGTACTTGGCTCAGTACATGACACAGAGTAATACTACTACTACTAATAATAGCAGCTAATCCTTATGTATGGGCTTCCCTGGTAGCTCAGATGGTAAAGCATCTGCCTACAGTGCAGGAGACCCAGGTTTGATCCCTGGGTCGGGAAGATCCCCTGGAGAAGAAAATGGCAACCCACTCCAGTATTCTTGGAGACTCTCATGGATGGAGGAGCCTGGTGGGCTACAGTCCATGGAGTCGCAAAGAGTTGGGCACGACTGAGTGACTTCACCTCACTTCACTTCTAATCCTTATGTAGCACTTTCTGCCAGACAATTATAATTGTTATGTAATCTTTATGAGGCAGGTATTTATCCAATTTTGTAGATAGGGAAACTGAGACACAGAAGTTACATAATTTGCCTGGGGTCATGAGTGCAGAGGCAGTGTTTAGACCCAGATAGTGGCCCTTAACCACTCTGCTAGATTGCCCTTTAATGTGTGTAAGTACATAAAGCCTCTGTATATGTCCTCTACTATTATTATTATCTAGACAGTTATCTGGAGAAGGCAATGGCACCCCACTCCAGTACTCTTGCCTGGAAAATCCCATGGACAGAGGAGCCTGGAAGGCTGCAGTCCATGGGGTCGCTGAGGGTCGGAAGCAACTGAGCGACTTCCCTTTCACTTTTCACTTTCATGCATTGAAGAAGGAAATGGCAACCCACTCCAGTGTTCTTGCCTGGAGAATCCCAGGGACGGGGGAAGCCTGGTGGGCTGCCATCTGTGGGGTCACACAGAGTCGGACATGACTGAAGTGACTTAGCAGCAGACAATTATCAAAGATGTGGATAGGTGAAGCAGCTTAATACATGAAATCCTAGAGTGCCAAGGGTAATCTGTGAAACAACTTTCTTAGGACAACAAATTACAAATTTTTACTCACTTGACATTTAGGAATGGTGTGGAACCATTTATCCTTACTTAGATTTTAGATTAATCAGTTCACTGATTTATGAGGAAGGCAGTCTGCTGCAATATAATACAAGTTACATAATATGTAAAACCATAAGGTATATGATACTATTTCTAATTCTTGAAAGATTGGCCTAGTCTCAAAAGGGGTAGGGAAAGTCGTCCTCTGATTTATATTACCACTTTAAAACTTATGCTTTCCATTGTTCATTTTCAAGATGTAAAAATCTTTTGTTCTCCCATTTTTGCACCTTTTAAAAGAGCTTTGTATGTATTTTCCTATGCTTATAATTTATTTCAGTGGGAATGAAGCATTCTAAAATTTCCGGGATTTTTTTAAAATTAGATATTTTCATTATTTCTCAGTAGAGTTATGAAGTCTTAAAATAACTTCTCCTTGCTGAGAAGTATTTTATTTAAGTGAAAGGAACCTCTGACCAAAGAGGTTATAACATCAGTGCAAAGAGATATTTATCTAGTTCATAAGAGTTTAAAACTGAAGTAATCTTTAAAATATATGGTAAGCAAGCAATAGTAGCTTCTTTATGAAAAGTATATTACTAATGGTATATCTTTATTCTTATCCTGTGTTAATTTAGTATACATGCAGAATTGCTACTATTTAATTTGGGAACCAAATTAAATACTAATTGTATAAATTATTATAACAGTTATTGTCTCATAGCTTTAGATTTTGACTTTCATACTCAGAATTTATTTTTAACAGATGTTAAAGTGAACCGGTAGCAGTGTATTTGGATTTTGCTGTTTTAATAATGTATGTTTTAACCTGAATCTCACAAGTGGTAGTTTAAAAAACAAAATTTGATCTAATTAATATTCTTCATTAACATCACACTGAAAAATAATTTTTAAGAGGGAAGTGTTTAGGTTTTAGTTTTTATCGAACATTTTTAGGTTAGGTTTTACATGTTTTATCTTATTCTTTTGAAAATACATTTCTAAGGAATTACCTTTTTAAAAGGATTATAAAAATTTGTACTAACAGGTAATAATATCTGAAAATAAAGTAACAAGTCTATCATATAGAAACCATCATTATTGCTTTTACAAGGTCTTAATTGTTTTTCTTTATTCTAGAGGTATAGATTTTCGGGAGGCTTCCCAGGTGGCTCAGTGGTCAAGAATCACCCTGCTAAAACAGGGGATGCAGGAAGGCAAGTTCCATCTCTGGTTTCAGATAGAGGAAATGGCACCCACTCCAGCGTTCTTGCCTGGAAGAGCCCACGGACAGAGGAGCCTGGTGGGCCACAATCCATGGGGTCTCAAGGAGTTGGACATGACTGAGTGACTGAGCACACACATACAGTTTAAAGCTACGCCATTTGTTTTGTCTTGGTAGCAGAGTTACTGCTCTGTGTCCATAGTTTTTTGCTTAAAATGTTTTTGCACAATGGCTTATGCATTCATTTTTATAGCTGTATTGCTATCAAATGGCAAGTTAATATTTAGAAATAAGGCTTGGGTGCAAAACTCTGCAGGTTAGTGATAAGTGATGAAGAATGTACCAACAAAATTGCTCCCCTGCCTTGAATATGCATGAATGGGGAAAAAATCCTTTAGGGGCAATGGGCATTTTAACACATGGAACATCAATTTTATTTTGCAATTTGAGACCTCTTTTACATGTATATATGTACAAAAGGAATTTGCTAATTGTGGCTAATTCCTAAAAGTACTTTGTACTTACAAAGGAAACTTTTGCTCTGTAGGAATTCACCTACGTATAATTTTTTAAATTTACATATAAAGAGAGTAATTGAAATTAATTGGCAGAGGGAAATCTATAGACTGTGTGTTTCTTCTAGGCCCTGGGGTGTGGCTTAGAATCTTGTTCAGCCTTACTAATGACTTCCTAGATTAAGGATACCTATTAAAGTGGAAGTGCAGTCGCTCAGTCGTGTCCGACCCTTTGTGACATGGACTGTAGCCTACCAAGCTCCTCTGTCCATGGGGTTTTCCAGGCAATAGTACTGGAGTGGACTGCCATTTCCTCCTCCAGGGGATCTTCCCAACCCAGGGATCGAGCCTGAGTCTCCCACATGGTAGACAGATGCTTTACCGGCTGAGCCATACCTATTAAGGTATCAGAAATGCTTGCTTTCTTGAATTAGTTCACTTGAAGAAACATTGTTTCTCCTAGTCATTCATCCATTTACTCACTCATAAATTATTTATTGGGCACCTCCAACCAGTCCATTCTGAAGGAGATCAGCCCTGGGATTTCTTTGGAAGGAATGATGCTAATGCTGAAACTCCAGTACTTTGGGCACCTCCAACCAGTCCATTCTGAAGGAGATCAGCCCTGGGATTTCTTTGGAAGGAATGATGCTAACGCTGAAACTCCAGTACTTTGGCCACCTCATGTGAAGAGTTGACTCATTGGAAAAGACTCTGATGCTGGGAGGGATTGGGGGCAGGAGGAGAAGGGGACGACCGAGGATGAGATGGCATCACTGACTTGATGGACGTGAGTCTGAGTGAACTCCATTCATGGAGTTGCAAAGAGTCAGACAGGACTGAGCGACTGAACTGAACTGAACAGATGTGATTCTAGAAGATGAGTATATACTTTCTAGAACTGTAGGAGTGATACATTTTCCCAACACACCACCTTCCTCCTCTCCCCTTGCATTCTCTTCCTTTTCCTAAATTTATGTACTAGCTAGCCTTCAGAATTAAAATTTCGTTACTGTGCATCATTGTTTCAGATTTGTATATTGTAACTTGGGAAAGGTGACTTTTAAAGTTAATTTCTGCAGATTTGAATACTCCCTGTGATAAAGTTTACCACAAAAGAAATAGTTTGATTTCTTACAGGACTTCAGAAGTAATAAAGTGTATAGCTGGTAAGAAGTTGCTGAATAGCACAGGGAGCTAGGCCTGGTGCTCTGTGATGACCTGGAGGGGTGGGATGGGGGAGTGGGAGGGAGGATCAAGAAGGAGGGGATGTGTGTATAGTTAGGGCTGGTTCATGTTTTTTTGTGCAGTGGAAACAATGTCGTAAAGTGATTATCTTCCAATTAAAAATTTAAAAATGTTAAAAGTAAAAAAGAGATAAGAATGAATTTATTCAAAATGAAAATGTTATCAACTTGAAACGTTTATGATTGTGGTTCAAGATGTTCTAGAAGTATTCTTACAACAAAAGTCTTGTTTTTTTTTTTAATGTCATCTTTAAATCTCCCTTCTTTTGGATTGTAAAGCCTTAAATGATAAAAGCGTTTACTAAGAACTTTCTGTATTCGAGCAGTTTATCTTAATTTACATGAAGGGAGCTATTAATATTTATCTCCATGGGGAAACTGAAATACAGAGGGAAAATGGCTAGGTTTGCCTTGTGTTAAGATCCCACCACTAACTGAGTTTTCAGGCCAGCATTTGAACCCATGATCTGACTTAAGAGTCCACAGTCTTAGCCACTGGGAAGCAGTAGATTTTCTTAATGTATCTTTTCTCACCTAATAACTTTATTGGGGCAGGTAGGTCACTCGTAACCTCTGAGACTTGATTTTTGCATCTGTCAAATGAGGGGATAGTAAAATCAACTTTACTTGCAGCCATGACTTCTGTAGGGCACCAACGTGATGTTTGTGGAAATGCTTTCTAGAAATTAGAAGTAATGTATAGCTATGTTATCTTTTATTTTTTTAATTGGAGGATAATTGCTTTACGGTGTTGTATTGGTTTCCTCTATATAACAACGTGAATCAGTCATAACTCTGTGTGTGTATGTGTGTATCTCAAGAGAGATTTTGAGCCCTCATCCCACCCCTCGAGATCATCACAGAGTGCCAGGCTGGGCTTCCTGTGTTATATAGCAGCTTCCTGCTAGCCATCGATTTTACACCTGGCAGTCTATATATGTCAACCCTACTTTCTTAATCTGCCCCACCCTCTCCTGTTATTTTTAATGTCATAAGTTAGAATTTCCCAACAATAGTATTTTGAGCAGCATGTGTTCAGCACTATGACATGTCCTGCTACTGCTAAGTCGCTTCAGTGTGTCCGACTCTGTGACCCCATAGACGGCAGCCCACCAGGCTCCGCCATCCCTGGGATTCTCCAGGCAAGAACACTGGAGGGGGTTGCCATTTCCTTCTCCAATGCATGAAAGTGAAAAGTGAAAGTGAAGTCGCTCACTTGTGTCCAACTCTTAACGACCCCATGGACTGCAACCCACTAGGCTCCTCCATCCATGGGATTTTCCAGGCAAGAGTACTGGAGTGGGGTGCCATTGCCTTCTCCCATTATGATGTTAATAAGTAAGAGTTGGTTAAATTTATAGCTCCTATCAGAATTTTTTAAAGCTGTCTCTCAAACTGTCCAAGTAGATAAAAGGAGTCATCTTTTTATATTACCTAATTAGTGCCTTATTTCTAGGTGCTGAAAAAGAATTTTCTTATCTTTGTTGTTGTTCGGTCGCCAAGTCATGTCCGACTCTTCAACTCCATGAACTGCAGCACGCCAGGCTTCCCTGTCCTTCACTGTATCCCAAAGTTTGCTCACACTTATGTCCATTGAGTCATTGATGCCATCCAACCATCTCATTCTGTTGCCTTCCTCTCCTTTTGCCTTCAGTCTTTCCAAACATCAGGGTCTTTTCCATTTGATCTGCTTGCTGTACAAGGGACTCTCATGAGCCTTCTCCAACACTGCAGTTCGAAAGCATCAACTCTCCAAACCATAAATGACTACTGGAAAAACCATAGCTTTGAATATATGTACCTTTTTTGGCAAAGCGACTTCTCTGCTTTTTAATATGCCATCTAGGTTGGTCATAGATTTTCTTCCAAGGAACAAGCATCTTTTGTGGCCTCTGTCAAGTGTCTGCAGTGATTTTGGAGCCCAAGAAAATTAAATCTGTCACTGTTTCCACTTTTTCCCCATCTATTTGCCATGAAGTGATTGGACTGGATGCCATGATCTTGCTTTTTGAATGTTGAGTTTTAAGCTAGCTTTTTCACCCTCCTTTTTCATCCTCATCAAGAGGTTCTTTAGTTCCTCTTTGCTTTCTGCCACCATCAGGGAAGCCTCTTCTTATCTTTACAGTTATATTAATTTAATAGGTTATGAAACGGTTTGAAACTAGATTTTAGCCTCCTTGACCATTAGAAGTTAGATTTGCTGATAGGAAAGATGGGGTACATTGCTTTAATCCAAAACATAGTAGTGAATTTGAAACAGAAAAACATCTCTTAGAAATATAGATGGGTCTTAGAGTAAGCTTCTGTTAACATTATCTGAAGAACAGACAGTACTTGCAGCTGGTAGAGAAGAATGGCCTGTCACATGCTGTTCTTCATCTAGTTTGTAAGATAGGATACCGTGAGTACTGTTACTGCTAAAGTGGGAAGATGAGGTGTGCCCCTATGAATAGGCAGTAGATTGAACAGGGAGTAATCAAGAGATGGGGGGGTATAAAATAATAAAATGAATTTGATAATATCATGCTGATTTAATAAGGAATTTAAAGTGCATTAGGATCTTTAGTCTCCTAGTTAGTTCATATATAGAACATAATGAAATTTTCATCCCATTTTGCATTTGAAATTGTATCAGAGATATGGTTTTAGACCAGAACTCTCTCACAGAAATGTAGTATAAGCCATTATGTAATTTTAAGCCATATGTAATTTTAGTTTTTCTAGTAGCAACATTAAGATGTAAGACAGGTTTACTTAATCTGGTAATCTAGAATATTATCATTTCAATATAATCAGTTTAAAAATTATTGAGATATTTTGCCTTCTTTCTGTATAAGAATGTATGGTGCTAATAGCCGATTTTATACTCACAGACTGTCTCAGTTCAGACTAGCTAAATTTCAGTGGCACAGGTGGCTAGTGGCTACTCTGTAGAATAGCACAGGTCTAGACCACCCTGAGGTACAGAGTTATATTGTTGGTTTAATAAGATCTAACAACTGCTGATTTTTGAATCTTACAGTGTGCCTGGCATTGTGTTCTCTGTAATATTTTCACTTAATCTTTATAATAACTTCATGATGTAGCTTTTGCTGTCTCATTTTGTAAATACAGTGAGGTATAAGATATTAATTTAAAGTCTAAGGTCAAACAAGTAGGACAGCAGGGATTTAAAACCAAGTCTGACCCTGAAATCCTTGTCCTTTTCACTGTATTGCACTGTTGTAAAGCATAGTCACTTGCCTAAGGCAGGTTGGTGAATGAGATTCAGTTCTTCCACTGCTTAGTCATTTTTGATTCACTGCAGTGACTTGATTTAATTAATCCTTATTTTAAAGTATAAATACAGATCATTTTAGTTTAACCTAAAATGGAAGAGGTATCCCCTAAATTCTTCCTTATATTTCTTATGGGGAATATTCTTTATATTCTTTTCACCATTTCCTGTTGTAAGCTGCTTTGTGTAGCTCTTCAAACTAGACATGTAGGAGGGAAAAATGACATTTTGATTCTGGCACATGACTGTTTTGGGAGATAAGGAAAAAGTCAGCTACTGTTGAGAAAAATGAAAATAGATACAACTAATAAAACTTTTGTTGTGGTAAAAAAATTTATAGGTTTTAGTACTTTGAGAAAGATTTCAGTCAGTCAGTTCAGTCATTCAGTTGTGTCCAACTCTTTGCGATCCCATGGACTGCAGCACGCCAGGCTTTCCTGCCCATCAACAACTCCCGAAGCTTGCTCTAACTCATGTCCATCAAGTCGGTGATGCCATCCAGCCATCTCGTCCTGTGTTGTCCCTTCTCCTACCGCCTTCAATCCATCAGTCTTTTCCAATGAGTCAGTTCTTCACATCAGATGGCCAAAGTATTGGAGTTTCAGCTTCACCGTCAGTCCTTCCAATGAACACCCAGGACTGATCTCCTTTAGAGTGGACTGGTTGGATATCCGTGCAGTCCAAGGGACTCTCAACAGTCTTCTCCAACACCACAGTTCAAAAGCACCAGTTCTTCAGCACTCAGCTTTCTTTATGGTCCAACTCTCATATCTGTACATAACTACTGGAAAAACCATAGCTTTGACTAGATGGACCTTTATTGGCAAAGTAATGTCTCTGCTTTTTAGTATGCTGTCTAGGTTTTTCATAACTTTTCTTCCAGGGAGGAAGCATCTTTTAATTTCATGGCTGCAGTCACCATCTTCAGTGATTTTGGAGCCCAAGAAAATAAAGTTTGTCACAGTTTCCATTGTTTCCCCACCTACTTGCCATGAAGTGATGGGACCAGATGCCATGATCTTAGTTTTTTGAATATTGAGTTTTAAGCCAGCTTTTTCCACACTCCTCTTTCACTTTCATCAAGAGCCTCTTTAGTTCTTCTTTGCTTTCTGCCATAAGGGTGGTGTCATCTGCATATCCGAGGTTATTGATATTTCTCCCAGTAATGCTGATTCCAGCTTGTGCTTCATCCAGCCTGGCATTTCGCATGATACACTCTGCATAGAAGTTAAATAAACAGGGTGACAGAATACAACCGTGATGTGCTCCTTTCCCACTTTGGAAACAGTCTGCTGTTCCATATCTGTTCTAACTGTTGCTTCTTGACCTTAGAGTAAACTGAACTTGACCTTAAACTAAACTGAGAAAGATTAGGGGTGGTCTTATTCATCATGCTCTTTGATTTATAAAACATCTCAGTTCTTTTGCATGGTGTTATTTTATGGTGAATTTACATTTAACATTTAATGAATTTGAATACCTAATGTTTGCTCATAAAGGCAAGTTGTTTGCTTCTAAAAGGAAAATCAACAGTCTATGGTTTATGAATGGTTGTCTTCCAGATCATGTGTAAAATAGTTGTTTAAACTTGAAACATGTCTAACTGTACTAAGTTCCCAGGCTAGCCCATAGAAAGTTATTTAAAACCATATCATTTTATGAAACTAATTCAAAAAGATACATGCACTCCAGGGTTCATAGCAGCTTTATTTACAGTTGCCAGAATATGCAGCCTAAGTGTCCATGACAGATGAGTGGATAAAGATGTGTGTATACACAGATGTGCACACACACACAATGGAATACTACTCAGGCATAAAAAGGAACAAAGTTTTGCTTTTTGCAACAACATGAATGGACTTGGAGGGTATTATGCTAAGTGAAATAAGTCAGAGAAAGGCAATTTTATGACATCATTTGTATGTGGAATCTAAAAAAAAATACAACAAACTAGTGAATATAAGAAAAAGAAACAGTCTCACAAATACAGTGAGCAAGCTAATGGTTACCTTGGGAGAGGTAGAGAGGGGAAAGGGAAGAGGAGCAACTTAGAGGTAAGAGATTAAGAGGTACAAACTGTTATGTATAAAATAAGCTACAAGGCTATATTGTACCACACAGGGAATATAGCCAGTGTTTTATAATAACTATAAATGGAGTATAACCTTTAAAAATGGTGAATTACTATATTGTATACCTATAACTTACATAATATTGTGAATCAACTATATAATATTGTACATAAAAAGTATATATCCTGTTTTAGCACGTGTATCAGTTCAGTTCAGTTGCTTAGTCATGTCCGACTCTTTGCTACCTCATGAACTGCAGCACACCAGGCCTGCCTATCTGACCAACTGCCGGAATCTACCCAAACCCATGTCCATTGAGTCGGTGATGCCATCCAACTATTTCATCCTTTGTCCTCCCCTTCTCCTCCTGCCTTCAATCTTTTCCAGCATCAGGGTCTTTTCAAATGAGTCAGCTCTTTGCATTAGGTGGCCAAAGTATTGGAGCTTAAGCTTCGACATCAGTTCTTCCAATGAACACCCAGGACTGATCTCCTTTAGAATGGCCTGGTTGGATCTCCTTGCAGTCCAAGGGACTCTCAAGAGTCTTCTCCAACACCACAGTTCAAAAGCATCAATTCTTCGGTGCTCAGCTTTCTTTATAGTCCAACTCTCACATCCATACATGACTACTGGAAAAGCCATAGGCTTGACTAGACAGACCTTTGTTGGCAAAGTAATGTCTCTGCTTTTTAATATATTATGTAGGTTGGTCATAACTTACCTTCAGTATTGGTATAAGTTTTAGGTCCTTAGAATATGGGCATGTTGCGTGGGAGTTGCATTAGGAGACAGCAAGTTTATTTTTGGCTTTTTGTGTTTTCTTTTCTGTCTCTTAATTCCTGTTCTTATGCTGGCCTAAGCTTCTTGCTATTCTGCTATAATCTTGGTTAAACATCTAAGTGCTCAGTACTTCAGATTTTTTTTTTAATTGAGATTTAATTGACAGTGTGTTAGTTTAAGGTATGCTATTAATACATAATGATTTGATGTATGTATGTTTTGTGAAGTGATAATCACTAAGTTTGGTTAACATCCATCACTATATATAGTTACAATCTTTTTCTTATGATGAGAACTTTTAGGAGTTACTGTCTTAGCAGCTTTCAGTATACAGTGCAGTATTATTAACTATAGTCCCCACACTGTCCATGACATCCCCAGGACTTACAGCTGGAAATTTGTACGTTTTGACCACCTTCACCCATTTCCCCCACTGCCCTACCCCCGCCTCTGGCTGCCACCAGTCTGTTCAGTGTCTATACGTTTTGTTTGTTTGTTTAGATTCCACATACAGTGAGAGCATACAGAATTTGTCTTTGTTTGATTGATTTCATGTAGCATAATGCCTTGTAATAAATAGTAGGTCCAGCTATTGGGTGTTTGGCAAGTATAAACATAAATGTTTATACTTAAGCATTTAAATCTTAAGCAGTTTGTTTACATATTTTGACAAATGAAGAATTTGTAATGGAGGGCTAGGCTAATCACTTAGTCCAAGATTGCAGGTCAGAGAGAGGAGTTACGGAGTTAGGTTGTTGGTTGAACTGTGGCAGTATGAATTGAAAGCTCACCCCCTAACTATTTTACTGTATTGCATTTCTCTCACATTCCCTCTTTCCCTTTTAACAACTTGTAACTCTGATTTTCTGAGTTCAGCTGCTGCTTCTGCTGCTAAGTCGCTTCAGTCATGTCCGACTCTGTGCGACCTCAGAGACAGAAGCCCACCAGGCTCCCCCGTCCCTGGGATTCTCCAGACAAGAACACTGGAGTGGGTTGCCATTTCCTTCTCTAATGCGTGAAAGTGAAAAGTGAAAGGGAAGTTGCTCAGTCGTGTCCGACTCTTAGCAACCCCATGGACTGCAGCCTACCAGGCTCCTCCATCCATGGGATTTTCCAGGCAAGAGTACTAGAGTGGGGTGCCATTGCCTTCTCCCTGAGTTAGGTTGCTTTCAGCTAAATGATAAGAGAAATTCATTTGATTGAATTAATTCACAATATTATAGAATTCTGATAATAAAAATATGATTTTGATAAAACTCGATAGTGTGATGATCTTTAGTGAGAATTGAGCCAGTATGGAATCAGAACTTAATCCTATTTCTCTAAATCATCTTTCATTCTTATATGTGTTGTAGTTGGGTTGCCTCCATTTTTCAGTTAAGAAGTTAGGTCAGTAGTTCTCAATGTAATGGGCCAAGAACATTTGGGAACACCACCTATTACAAGGTATTGTCTGATGACCTAACAGATAATTTGCCCTTCTCATAGTGTGCTGTTATTTTTAACTGTGTATCAATACTACCTTGATTAGAATATAAAAAATTATGTATTCATGATAGAATTTTGTCATATTTTCTTAGTGTGTGAATACTAAAAATACTACCTTGGGGATCTGAACATCTTGATGTAAACGAAATCCTTTTACTTGTAAAGAAATACTGCTTAAAACATACTATAAGGAAGTTGCATACACTGGTTATATTTTAGAATTTGTTTTCAAGGCAACCATAGTGAATAATGGGAAATCAGTTGTAATATTTGAATGAATGACTAGCTTGCCAACCTTCAACTGGTAAAATCCCTTTTATCTTCTCAGAGGTGATTCTGCTTTAAATACAAGATCTTTATTAACCCAAATTCTCTCTCTGATTAGGGAAATTTTGGGTATTTAGTATAAAATTCAGGTAAGGGGGTTTTGGGCAGAAAGCCTTGCCTTGGGGGTCTTCTATTTTTTCTCTTTCTAACTTAAGAGTTTCTGAGGACTGTCATTTCTTCCCAGTAGCTCCAGGGCAGAGACAAGTGAGGAATGGAGTAGTGGCGTATTGTGTTATTTTGTGAACTGAGTGCCGTCTATTTTTTTTTTTTAATTTCATACTAGGACTGGGAAAAAAATGAAAAAGCTAAGATTTATTAATCTCTTTTCTCCCCACATTGCTAAGCATAATCACAAACCATCCCATTTTATGTTAGTTTGCTAGATAGAGTCTCAAAGAGGGTGACCTGCCGAAGGTCCCAAGTCATAGATTTTTGGAGCGAGTATTCCTTGCTCCAGAGATTTTTCCTTTTCATTATACCTCACTGCCTTTCAGTATGAAGAGCTATTTTTCATTCATCTAAATGACATGATATCAGAAGTAAGCATTACTTGAGGAAATTCTTATTTAAATTATAAACATTTAATTTGTAATTTTAGATTAAAAAATTATTTTTGGCTGCACTGGACTGCTTTTGTGGGTTTTCTCTAGTTGCAGCAGGTGGGGATCGGTCTTAATGGCGGCTCACGGGCCTCTCATTGCAGTGCCTTCTCTTGTTGCAGAGCACTGGCCTGAGAGCACGCAGGCTCCAGGAGCTGCGGCGCACACGCTCCGTAGTTGGCACCTCCCAGGCTCTGGAGCACAGGCTCCATAGTTGTGCATGGGCTTAGCTGCTCCTCGGCATGTGGAATCCTTCCAGACCAGGGATCAAACCCCTGTGTCCCCCTGCACTGGCAGGTGGACTGTCATCCACTGTGCCACCAAAGAAGTCCTGTAATTTGAATTTAAAAATTTTAATAGGTTGAATTTAATATATTAAAGTTATAAATTATATTAATATTGTGTCACCCAAGAAGGAAAAAGAATAAAGATACCACCCAATTACTTTGAAAATATTTAGTGCCTTTATAAGAAAATTCTGTAATATTTGAGTTAGAAAATGAGACAAATAGAATGATTTAGGGTCATTGCCTAAATTTTATTGTAGGCAGAATATCAGTCCACATACATTTTAAAAAATAGTGGTAGAGCATTCTGTTGGGTTTGTTTCAATCAGTTCAGTCACTCAGTCATGTCTGACTCTTTGCGACCCCGTGGACTGCAGCACACCAGGCTTCCCTGTCCATCAATAACTCCCAGACCTTGCTCAAACTCATCTCCAACGAGTTGGTGATGCTATCCAACCATATCATTCTCTGTTGTCCTCTTCTCTTCCTGCCTTCAGTCTATCCCAGCAGCATGGTCTTTTCCAATGGGTCAGTTCTTCACTTCAGGTGGCCAAAGTGTTGGAGCTGGAGCTTCAGCTTCAGCATCAGTCCTTCCAATGAATATTCAGTCAGGATTGATTTCTTTTAGGATTGACTAGTTTAATCCCTTTGTAGTCCAAGGGACTCTCAACAGCCTTCTCCAACACCACAGTTCAAAAGCATCAATTCTTCAGCGCTCAGCTTTCTTTATGGTTCAGCTCTCCCATCCATTCATGACTACTGGAAAAACCGTAGCTTTGACTAGATGGACCTTTGTTGGCAAAGTAATGTCTCTCTTTTTTTGTGGGGGAGGGGGTTAGTTTAGATTGCTTATTTAATTTTATTTATTTTAAGCAAATACCTCCTTTCTTTGAAATTCTTTTTTGGTAATTTTGTAATGGATTTTGTAAATACATGGTGATATGGATTTTGATGTTTTAAAGCAAGATTAAAGCTTGTAGAGTATACATTTGCAGGGGGTGAGAAACAGCTTAAAATAGTAAATCAAAATTCTGGCAAATCAGTTTGCTAACTAGAACAGACATAACATGAATGTAAATATATATGTAATCTTGTGCTTTAATTTATAAGACTTTTTTTCTACCAGTTTATTACAGATTTGTTGCCATACTTTTTTGGGGAGGGGGCCTATTTTCGTTAATAAATTTTGATCCTAAGGGAAGGAAGTTTCCATTGAATGAATAAAAGTAGATGAAAAAAGTCAACATTTTTGTCTTATACAATCACCTTAGAGTTTAAAGGACTTTTAGAAGTCACTGGCTGCTTTGGCAGTGGGATTTGGGAGAAGATGTTTTAGTTCCTCTCTCTCGAGTCTTAAACTGGAGGTTTACTCAGGGTGTCTGTGGACTTGGACTGTAAAGACTTTAGGAATTAATTCAGATCAGGGTACTCTGGGTCTGTACTGCATGCAGTTATTTCACTTCTTAAAACAATCCTGAGAGCCAGGTGGTGTTATCATTCCCTTTAGATTAAGAAACTGAGGCTTAGGGAAGTTAAGAAACTTGTCTAAAGTTAGTAAGTAGCAGAACCAGGATTTCAGTACAGAGAATCTAACTTCTGGCATGGGATCTTTGTCCTTGTACAGTACTGTCTACCTGGATTTCATTTGACACTATCTTCACCAGCTCCCCCTCCCCCAAAAGTTTTATATTCTACTGGGCCAGGAGTTCTTAACCCCCTCTGGTCTCTGAACCTTAAAGAAGCCGTAAGTGGATTCCAGGTAAACTCCTTGAAATTAGATGCAAATTTTGAATGTGTATTCATTTTTCTTGGGATAGGGTCCATAGATTTTGGCAATTTCTCAAGGGTCTCTGACCCTCCAAAGTAGTGAGAATCACTGTACTGTAAGCCGCTCTGAGGAAGGTACTATGAGTTTTCATCTTTGTATTCCTTAGCATCTGGTTTTTTGATTGCTCAAAAATATTCATTGAAGAGAATTTTAACAAATAAGAGATAGTATGTGGGGAAGTAAGCTTAGAATAGGTCATAATTTGGGAATTTTAAGATACCTTGAAATGTTTACTAAATGAGTATGAGAACATTAGTTTTATTTACTTGGTTCAGAAAATTGTTTTGTTTCTGACAAGTTTGAATTTTCAGCTCTAGTATATAGTAGCCCTATGAAGTTAGGTTTTTTGAAGTCAGAGCATAAATTAGCAAAATTTAAGTGTGTTCAGAAATGCCATTGAAAAGTCCTCTAGATCAAGAGGCTGCTATGTGGTTTCTCTAAAAGGCCAGTTTTGTTTGTGTTTTTTGCTTTTTTTCATCCAGTTTTAGTACTTGGTGGAGCTCTAAGGTCCATAGCACATCTTTAAACATTAAAATCATACTCAGTGCTTAAAGTATTCCTAGTTATGAGAGCCACATGGAAACTGAGAGCAGCTGAGGGAATGGCAGTGTCATATCTCCCGTCTCAGGCTTTGTCTAGAGCACATGTGTTTTGACTGTATCAGGGTAGATTGGTTGTTGGGAATTGCATGCTTTATTTTTTTTTCTAAGTGATTGTTCATGTTCACAGATTTATTTGTATTCTCTCTCTCCTACAAGTAGGAGTTAAAAGTAGACATTAGGTGAAAATCTGATGATTCCAGCAAATGTTGTACTTTCTGTTCATTGTGTTCAAGCATGAGTTTTACTCTCAAGGTTTCATATATTTTTACCAACAAAAAAGTTTCTTACTTAGACTGTTTTACCATGTCAAAACTGCTTACATTTTGTTTTATTGAATGTTTTTCTCTTTTTTTTGGACCTAATGAGATGACATATTTAAATTGCTCTATTTGCCAGATGACTTCAATTTCATCTGCTTTCTTCCAGAGCTAAAAGGCAAGATGTAACTTTTGAGCACATTGCTCATAAAGTCAGTGTTGAGGGGTTTTGGTTTTTTTTTTTTTCCTGTTAGCTCCAACTTCAGTTTATATGTTAGTTTTGGTCATGCTTTAATCTCTGTGCTTTGTCTTTGCATATAATGCCCCTTTCCCTTGTCTCTGTTTAATGCATAGAATAAGAACTATTTTTTTTCCAGTTTTATTCACTTTCTCATTGCACTGCAGCTTTTCTCTCTCCAGTTTTCTTATTTGAATAATGTCTCCTTACTGCTCAAAACTAACCATGCATTGTGACTGAGAATGTTACTAAGTAGAAGGAAGGTGTTAGTCGCTCAGTGTCCGACTCTGCAACACCATGGACTGTAGACCAGCAGGCTCCTCTGTCCATAGGATTCTCCAGGCAAGAATACTGGCATGGATTGCCATTTCCTTTTCCGGGGGATCTTCCCAACCCAGGGATCAAACTTGGGTCTCCCACATTGCAGGCAGATTCTGTACTGAGTCACGAGGGAAACCCTAAGTAGAAAGAAAATCTCATGAATTTAATTGTATGGGAAATGCATGTTGTTTTATTGCATTGTGCTAGAGATTGGTTGTACAGTGTATCACAGATTCCTTTCAGGTTTCTAAATTCTCTTTTAGCAATATTCTTTTAGAACAGCCTCTTCATAATACAGTTTCTTTTGTATTCTTGGCAACGTAAACCTTGAGGAAGTGTTATAACCAGTCTCTAGTGTATAACAGTTAATGTTTAAAATCTCTTAATACAGTGAGCTGTCACCATGTTTAATAAATTACAGTATTGCATTAACATAAATTCCTTTGGGTGCCAAGATATCTGTTGCACAGATGCTTGCTGTTATTTATAGGTTTGTTTCTAACCTTTGTAGGTTGACTTTTATTTTTCTGTTCATTTGTCACCATGCAGTAGCATAATTCTTTAACTGGCATATATGCAAAATAGTTTTCAGGAAGAGACTTTGAAAGTACTGAAAAAGCAGATCACTCAAAACTTTTGGACCTTAAGCAGTATAGTACGATAAAGTTCCATAATTTAAATAGATATATTGTCTTTATTTGGATGTGTTCTTATATGTCCTTTCTTCCCAACATTGGGTAGACTGCAGAAGTGTCTTTATCTGACAAAACTAGATGGTGGCAGTAACTTGATCGTTTCTCTTTGGTTTTGAACCTCTGAGACCAGGTGTTGGGGGTGGGAAAAAATTCATATGTTTGTATTTTATTTTAGAGTAAGCTTTGGTATTTTCTGTAAGTCTGAGTCTTTTTTATATTAAACAATTTTTGAGTGGGAACTTCAATTTTATTTGCTAGTCAGATTCAGTAATCAGTAACTCAGATATTCTTCTTTAAGTTATGGATACTCTATTAAAATATCAGAATTAATTTTTAGAAGGAATGTGTAATATTTTGATGTGCTAGTGATCTAATTTTCTAATTTGTAATTATTTTAGGTAAATGAAGCCAGTTTTGTAAAATCATTGGTAGATGAACTACCTCCAGCTCAGGAGATTAAATGTATTAGAAAATAGTTTTGAATATTTGTAAACATTTACTTTTTAAAAGTTACTAGACACAAACTCCTACATTTTGCTACTTCCCTATATGCCAAGTTTCTCACACTATTTTAGTATAATAGGATAAAATCTTATCTGTAAATGTAAATTATGTGAATTTTTAAAAATAAGACTATATTAGCCAGGTCTTTCTAAAACAAAACAAAAAAACTTACATTCCAGTAACTCTTCTAGCTTTTTGCATAAGAGGAACTTTTCAGTTTTCAATTTGTTAAGAATTTAGACTAACTTGGAAGAAAAAAGAATTTTTTTGTACAATAAGCTGCAGCTATTATAATTGGGGTTTTAACCTAATGTATCTAGGGATTGAAGTGGTCTTTTACCAGTTCTCTGGTAGGATTTTAGCACCCTTAATGAATGGGGCTTCCCTCGTGGCTCAGTAGTAAAGAATCTGCCTGCCAGTGCAGAAAATGGGAGTTGGATCTTCAGGTCAGGAAGATCTCCTGGAGAAGGAAATGCCTACCCACTCCAGTATTCTTGCCTGGAGAATCCCATGGACAGAGGATCCTGGTGGGCTACAGTCCACAGGACTTTGACAGAGCTGGACATGACCTAGCGACTAAACAACCACCACCATTAACAAATACTTACTGTTTTGCTTTTTATACTTTTCCTCCCCTAGTATTTTATTATGAAACATTTCAAACAAGAAATTGAAAGATTGTGCTGTGAGCACTGTAGATTGTACAGTTTACATTTTCTGTAATTGCTTTACTATGTATCTTATTCATCATTCTATCCATCCACCATTCTTTTTAAAAAATATGTCTAAGTAAATTGAAGATATTAGAATATTCCACCCTTACATACTTCATGAATGTTAGTAATTAAGCGTGAGGTTCTTTTTCTTTTTAGGTAAAATTTGCATGTAGTCAAATGCATAAATCTTTAATGTACCATCAGATGAGTTTCAAGGAACACATCTAGCCATGTAACGTAAACCCCTGCAGATACAGAACATTACCTTCACCTCTTTTTCCTCCTGCCCAGTCAATACACTGTCACTGTTCTGTTGTTTTTACCATAGATTTATTTTGCTTATTCTAAAACTTCGTATAAGTGGATTCATAGAATACTCTTTTGTGAGGCTTTTTCACTCAGTATGGTCTTTTTGAGGTACATTAATGTTGCATTTTCTAGTAGTTCATCCCATTTTTATTACTTTTGGTTTATTTTGAAACCTCGGGTGTACTTTACACAGAAATTATTTGTCCCTTCCTGAATTCTTAAAGCACTCTATACTAAATTCTAAGGTATTTGTTGTATCATAGATACTCATTTATCTTCACTACTACGTAAGCAACATGTTTTCATAGCATGGTGTATAAAATAGGCCCCACTAATACTTGTTGAACGGTCTATAGTTAAAAGTCTTTCTTACAGCTTTTGTTACAGAGATCCCAAACTTGAGTTACAATTATAATGTAAAATCAGTGCTTAGATGACTGGAGAAGGAAATGGCCACCCACTCCATTATTCTTGTCTGGAGAATCGCATGGACAGAGGAGCCTGGTGGGCTCCAGTCCATGGGGTCACAAAGAGTCAAGAGACGACTGCAGGACTAACACTAGTGTTTGGATGAAGATTAAATAAAATTTTAATAAAAATTTTAATTATAGTCTGTTGTCAATTTTTTCCAAGGGAGTCTTCATTTTTAAGGTGAGCAAATGTGAGACTTTCAAATAACCATAAATTTGGAAGAAACCATAATGATTCTTAGCATATAGGGGTGAAGAGTGGAAATCAATCAAATAATAAGACTATTGCCAATTTAATTTTGACTTTGATCTTTTATTTCTCTGAATACATTATTTCAGTTTTCATTATATTCTTGGTACTTTGATAATCACATTTAAAGTCCTTTTTATTTTATAGAGTCACCATGTACATTTTTTATTCTTTAAGAAAACTTATTTGGAAGTAGCACGGGATCGTTGCCTCTCAGAATAGGGCAAGTGAAAAGTTGGGAGTCTTATAGGATATGAAAAGTGGAGAAGCATCTGTGTTTTTGCCCTTCTCATCTCTTTCACTGATTATCCCAGTCTAGATCTGTACCTCTGTAAATCCACATAGATAGGTAGGCTTCATATGGAAAGGTTATTTATGAGTAGAACATGATGATACAAGTTTGCCTTAGGCAAGTTTTATAGTAGACAGTTCTTGTCCATAAAATTCTGCCTATTTTGATTGTAGATTTAATCTCAATATTCACAGTAATTTACTAAGTACATTTGAAGTGAGCTGTTCCTGAGCTTTAAAATGACCATGGAACAATAGGTGAGCTCTCAGAGAACAAATGGGCCGCAGTGCTGTTGCGAAAGAATGGACTGCCTTGTTCACCATGTCCGTTTTTAGATCAGTCTGGCTGGCAGTGAAATGCAGAAGTGCTTGCCACACAGGTGCAGTGTTCTGCAGCTGTTGGAAACATTTGCCCTCCACCCACCCCCCATTCCCCACCCCACCCCCCACTTCTTCACATATAATTATGCTCTGTTTAAACTGCTAATGCTAGAAGATGGGATTTGAGAGTTTGAATGTCTGTTTATAACTAGGTATAACTCAGAGAGATAATTGGTCATTTAAGCAGCTGGATTTAATTGTCTAGATGACTTGAAGTTTCCAAAAACTAAAAACCTAGCCTTAAGGTCAGAGTTTTAGAATTACAAGAGACTGCCTTTACCTTTGAAAGAGCATGTCTGCAGAGTTACTGACCTCCAGACTGAACTTCTTGAAAACAGAGCTTATATATATATTTTCATTTCTTAACCTGTTGCAACAAGCATGATACCTGGCACCTAGTAGGCACTTGATATATGTTTGTGAGAGTCTTAGATTAGCAGATGAAGCCAAAATATTATTTAGATGTGTTATGTTTCTAAATCAGAAAATTATGTTTGTTTTTTTTTTTAAGCAAATGCCTCATGGTAAGTTTTATAGCAGCCTTGAGAACAAAGTGCTGTGGCAGCAGAGAGAAGGGGAATGGTCAGTGCTGCCCATGGTGGTTGTCAAATACTCCATGTTTTGATATATCGTGGAAAATCTTTTTCCTAGACTACAGTTTAGAGAACTTGGTTTTGTAGAGTTTTTATCATCTTAAGAGACATCAGTGTATTTTCCCTAAAGCAGTGTCTTTTCCTCCTTATCCCCATTTTAGCCAATTTTTATGCATTATGTAAGGAGATTAAAGTTTAATGATTCCAAATCTGAAAGTTCTAGAGAAGAATGTTTTCCGTAAACTGACTAGAACAAATATTTTCTTTTCTGTAGCTGCCTTTTCTTTTCTGAAAAGAAAGTAGGCTTTGGAGTCAGACTTAGGTTTGAATCCTAGCTCTTTAAACAGCATTTACCTGAAGGAAGCAATTTAACCTAATCATGCATCAGTTTCTCTGTCCATAAAATAGGGGTAATACCTGCTGTAAAATAGTGGTATTAGGAGAAATAAGCTACTTCCTAAAAGCGTGGCATCAGTATTCCTGGAACATATCAAGAATTTAAGAAATATACTTCCTTTTTATTCAAAGGAGAATCTTATGGAGTGAGCAGGATTGTAGTACTTCTCTAGCATTAGGGAAGCTGTTGTAGGAGGCTGCACTATGCCTTCAGGCTTGTGTTCTTTTGACATATATTAGTACACAATATCTGCAAGGCAGGTAGAGATTTTGCAGTCTTGTTGGTGGAGGAAACAAAAAACTGATAGTTAAATTATAATGTAAGATAGGGATACTGAGAGTAAATACATAGAGGTTCTGAGAAGAGTAAGGTCCTGATAAACTGCAGTTATTAGGCATCCTTCATGACTGTAGGAGAGCTGCAAACTGGACCTTAAAGACAGAATGAAGGAGAAGGAAAATCATTAAGAGGATCAGAAGGATAAAAAGTGCAGAGCCTTTCTGGCAGAAATTTTTTTCCACCTTTACTCAGATATAATTGACATACAACATTGTGTAAGTTTAAGGTGTGCAAGTATGTAAATTTGGTAAATTTATATATTGCAAAATTATTACCACCTTAGCATTAGCCACCACTTCCAACCTGTCACAGAATAGTATCATTTCTTTTTTGTGGTGAGAACATTTAATATCTATCGCTCTTAGCAGCCTGCAAGTTTTTAACAGTATTGTTAGCTGTAATCACTGTGCTGAACATTAAATTCCCAGAATTTGCCAATCTTGCAACTAGAAGTTTACCCTTAGATCCGTATTTCCCTCATTACCCCCACTGCCCATCCCCTGGTAACCACCACTCTGCTCTGTTTCTCTGAGTTTGGCTTTTTTAGATTCCACAGATAAGTGATAACATACTGTATTTGTCTTTCTCCGTCTGAATTATTTCACTTAGCACAATGCCCTTAAGGTCCATCTATGCTATTGCAAATGGCAGGATTCCTTCTTTCTCGTGACTGAGTAATGCTCCATTTGTACACACGTACTGCATCCTCTTTATCCATTCGCCCAGTGACAGGCTGTCCCCGTATCTTGCCTATTACAGATGATGCTGTGATGAATGTAGGGGTGCAAATCTCTCTTTGAGATTATGTTTTCATTTCTTTTGGATGTATACCTCATAGTGGGATTTGCTGGATCATATGGTAGTTCTGTTTTTAATTTTTTGAGGAGCTTCCATACTGTTTTCCTCTGAGTGAACTCCAGGAGTTGGTGATGGACAGGGAGGCCTGGCGTGCTGCGACTCATGGGGTCGCAAAGAGTCGGACACGACTGAGTGACTGAACTGAACTATACTGTTTCCCACAGTGACTGTACCAATCAACATTCCCACCAACAGTGTATAAAGCTTCCCTTTTCTCCCCATTCTCACCAAATTTACCTCGTCGTTTTAAGGATAGCCATTTTAACAGGTATGAGGTGATATCTCACTGTGGTTTTGATTTCCAATTCCCTGATGGTTAGTGATTTTGAACACCTTTTCATATACCTCTTGGCCATTTGTATGTTGTCTTTAGAAAAATGTCTGTTCAGTTTTTCCTGGCAGAATATTTTTATATGGCTGGTAATAGTAGTTTCAAATATTTAGAACAGAAAAATGTTGGGGCTGACTGAAACTGTGCTGATGTAGAGGAAGGTACCCTGAATGTATTATTTCAAGAGAGTGACCTGTCACTTATTACTTGTGTCTTTCTTTTAAAGCGTAAGCCAGGTAGCATGCTTCCTATTCTCTGAGATTTCTTGCTCAGATTAATAGATAAAAAATCTTCAAAATCCTATATTATCTTACCTATTAATTCCCTTAAATAACCTTTGACTTCATTTCTTGCTGTTTGCTCTCTCATCCACACAGCTCTGTTTCCAGGAGTAATATGACTGACATGCTGCCACTCCACAGCCTGCGGACTTCTTTCTGTCTGTAAACCTCTTCCTCCAGGTATCCATGTGGCTTGTTCCCTCAGCTCTCTCAGGTTTCTACTCCAGTGCAATCTGAGGAAAGAGGAGAAAAGGGAACTCTTGTACCCTGTTGGTGGGAATGTAAAAATTGGTACAGGCATTAGGGAAAACAGTATAGAAGTTCCCTCACATGTCAAGTGGCATTGTTACTGTTTTATTTCCAAAGCACTTAGAACCATTTGACATGTATTGTAAAAAGTGCATTTGCTCATTGTCTCTTCTAATCCTTCTAAAATATAGACTCCTTGAGGGCAGATACATTTTTTTTTTTATTCATGGCCACACTACCAGTGCCTAGCACAAACTAGACAAGAAATACTTATTAAATAAATAAACTTTTTCTTTCTTTTTGAGTTGTAAAAGAACTTTGGTCACCGTAGACTTTTCTTTCCTTTAGTGCCATTGAATGACCAAAACAGGGCCTTCCTGAGGAAAGCATCAGTTCATTTGGTTAACATTAAACATGTACTTTGCAAATATAGACATGCCTCAGAGATACTGTGGGTTTGGTTCCAGACTTACTGTAATAAAGTGAATATTGCAATAAGGGGAGTCACAGGAAATTTTTGTCTCCCAGTGCCTATAAGAGTTACGCTTACATTATACTGTCTAAAAAAGGTGTAATAGCATTATGTCTAAAAAAAACCCCTACATTTGTAATGTACTTCATTTTTTCCCCTTTTTTATCTGAGAATTCATAATGATTGACAAATTTGATCTCACCCTAAGAGAATGGAAAAGGTTTACACTTGGTTAGAAAGGGTCAGTAAAACTAGTAACATTTTTGAAATTTATGTGAGAGAAAGAGGTTTAGAGAAGGGGCATCAACAGTATGTCTTGTAAGTAGGAAAGTATCACAAGATTTGAATTAGTTCCTTGAAGCAAAATGTGATGGGAAATGATTGAACGGTTTTGAAGAGTCTAGTAGTATAATTAAAGATATATTTTTAGGACTTTTATTTTTGCTAGGACAGTCAGAAGAAGAGAAGTCAAAATTTTAAGGACATTTATAAAGAAAAGTTTGATGTATTTGAGGTTTGAAATAAAATGAACAAGAAAAATGAAGGGAAAATGGCTACAATAGGAGAATTTGAGAAAAAGCAGAAATGAGACGCTGTTTGGGATGTAGGGAATAGAGGAGGACAGTGTTTGAAATACCAACTTGTTATTATCATTGCTTTAGGATAAGCGATAAGAGGGCTTCCCTAGTGGCTGAGTGGTAAAGAATCCACCTGACGATGCGGGTGATGCGGGTTCGGTCCCTGGGTCAGGAAGATCCCCTAGAGAAGGAAATAGCAACTCACTCCAGTATTCTTGCTTGGAAAATCCCATGGACAGAGGAGCCTGGAGGGCCTCACAGTCCATAGAGTCATAAAGAGTCGGACAGGACTAAGTAAGTAAACAACACCAACAATGCAGTAACTAAATTTACTCTCAGTTTCCATCCTTAGAAAAGAGGCTAGAAAGTGAGGTGACAATTTTTGGGGGAGGGGGAGCTGTAAATTGCTTTTGGAATATGGTTTCTTCTCTATAATGGCCTAATTAGCAGGGGAGGGAGGAATGTTTTCACTAGGGATAGCAGTATGTTTTTTATCCATCTATGATCATAGGTAATGTGGGTGAGAGAAAAAGTACTGATGTAGTTTCAGAAATACTGAAATGATTTGGGGGAATAAAACTTAGATGCATAGAAATGCTTTTGCTTTGTTAAAACTGCTATTTTTAAATGGAGTTTCCTTTCGAATCTTAACCTCAAGACTGGTTTACTTTTGTTTGTTAACTTAGTAGGTCTATCTGTTAACTTAGTATGTGACAGTTTTCACGGAAGTCAGGGAACATTTTTATTTTTTTTAGCAGTAGGTGTGTATATTGTTGGCCTTTTAGATATGTTATACTCTCAGCTAGCTAAGTGTGCTAGATAAGAGGCCGAAACCTAGAAAGAAACAAATGGCAGAGCAGTGTTTTTCAACAGAATTATTGTTCTGCTCTTTGGCTTTCTCATTGTCATTCTATACATCTCCCTTCCCAGTTGCTCAGACATACCCTTTTCCAGCTTCCTGCAAAATTTAACACTTCTGCTTCTATGTTAACGCACAGCATTGAATAAAGAAGGGTAGATTTAGCCTAGACGGCTCAAACAGCACTTTTCAAGCACTAACTGTTTGCTGAGTACTATGGTTGACTCTGAGCATACAAACCTGAATACCCATGATCCCTTGTTGTGAGAAAGTCACAGCAGAGCAATCTAGTGGGAGAACATCCACAATCTTTTCATAGAGATACTTGAAGAGCTAGTTTCCATTTAGTAATCTTGACAAAAACAAATGCAGGAACAGTCAAAAAGTGGTCCTCTCATGGCTTTTCTTCATAAATATTAAAACCTATATTTTAGAATTGCATGTTTTAATGTTTTTTTAGAATTTCTTTTTAGTTCAGTTCAGTCGCTCAGTCGTGTCCGATTCTTTGACACCCCATATAAAGAGCAAATAAAATACTTGTTTTTTTAGAATCATTTGACTAATTTAAGTAGATTGACAAAGCATTTTTAGTAGTATGTTGAACTAAATATGGCTTTATTTTAAATTATTCAAATTTTACATTAATAAAAATTGGTGTATTAAAAAGGATCTTTTCAGTCCAAGCATGTTCTGTTTCTTAACATTTTATTTAATCTTTAAGTTTTATTCTCCGTCCTGTTTCCTATTAAGTACTTTTGATTTTTTGTTTTTAAAAAATTTTTCTTGGCGTGAAAACCCTATTGCTTTATAGAAGAATGCTGTCTGAAATTCATTATCATATCCTTTAAGATGATAGCAGAATATGTTTTTCCCCCTTTTTTTAATTGTATTTTTTTACTTAAACTGGTCTTACACATGAACTTTCTTAGAATCAAGTAGTTCCTGGTTCCTATGGGACTTCCTGTTTTCTCAAATAAAAATAGAAAAGCACCTCAGAAAGGAAACCTGGTCAGTGTGAACAACTTTGTAGGCTCAATTAGTCTTAGTTGTTTCCTGACTTACAGAGATCCAGGTGTCTGAAAGCTTTGAATATTTTTGCATATAATTTTAAAGTAGAGGGTAAGGAGGAGATTCTAAATAATAACTAGAAAAGTGCTATATAATATTCAGCCATAAACTTGTTTGAATCTTTTGGGGAAGGATGGATGTAGGGAGGTTGGATGGAAAATGGTAAATCCTTTCTTTATAATATTTATTAGAAAAAAGTTGTTTAATATTGATACCTAATTCTTAGCTATTTTGATGTGTGTGTATGTTTCTTGACACTTTTCCAGATGTTAGCAAGGACTAGGCAGGTTTATCTTTTAATCATTGCAAGTAAGAATTCTAAATGAATTACTCAGTTTTAAAGCATCTTGCATATTTCCTCTAGTAGTAACTGACTTTTATATTTTGAAGAGAAACCAAGTTGAGCCAAAATGAAGTCACTAATAGTAATGATCATAGGTAACATGTATTAAGTGTTTGACACTGTATCAAGCATTTTATATGATTTATCTCATTTAATCCTAACAACTGTATAAAGTAGGTGTCATTACATCCTTCCCTTATAGAAGAGGAAACTACAACTTAAGAGTGGCTAAGTAGATAGTAGTTCAAGGTCACGTTGCTAGCAAGCAATGGAACTAGGACTGGAACCAAGTCTGAGACCAGAGCACCTACTCTTAATTATTATAGAGCAAACTACAAAATCATAGTGAGAATGGTAAATATAGTAAGTCTGAAAAATTAGTTCTCTAACCTTTGTTATCATCAATTTGTTTATATTTTCTTTGCATATTTATATTCAGTTTTAGCAGAGTACGTTTTAGCATTTCTGAGGGCTTGGTTAGGGGGATTCTTATTCTTAAATGATACTAACATTTCTCTCTTTTTCTTTCCTTGATAGTAAAAAACCCCTTTGATGAAACATTTGCAAACATACAAGTAAGTAAAAAATCTTAATACTGATACTTTATGTTATGTTTTTTATGATAAAAGTATTAGGATGAATATCAACTGACAATAGGAATTTTAAAGGTTCTTTTATGCTGAGGCAATAAATTTTCTTATTTTTGAGTATTCCTTTTCTATAATATAATTAAATCTGACACAGATTTTCTCCGAAGAGCAGAACTGTTTATCATTTAAAGATAAAAGCCAATCGCAAAGTAAAATGGCAGTGGCATGTCATCTGGGCATCTGATCTTAGCCTTTAAGGTGTGTGTGTGTTTTCTTCGTTGTTGGATACTCTAGCAGATTTTGCTCTTCTTTTGTTCTCTTTGGATTTTTTGCTCATTGGCAGGCCTTTTCAACTGTCAGGAAGCAAAGGATTTAGTTAGAGTGTTATGCAACCTATTTATGATTCCTTTTCTTTTTAAAAGATTTATAATATTAATTTTAACCTAAGTGTTATGTGGAAATATTTTTCACTTGCCCATCATCATTATAGGCAATACAAAGGTTGTGATATTTAAGTTTATATCATAATACACAATTAGTTATTTTTTTATTGTTTTATTGTTATAGGAACTGACAGTAATATAGATAGACCTATATGGAAAACAGTGTTTTGCTAAAAGATATGTGATAATGTGAAGTCAGATCCATAGATTGTAACTTTTTTAGATTGTTAGTATTGATTATTTTCAGTAGTATTTTATTGTGACAATACTTAATTTTTTTTTTAAGTTGACTTGATCAGTTATGATATTAACACTGCTCTGGCATCGTAGTTTAAATCTGCAGTATATACTCACTGAACATTGAAAATGCAAGGCTTTATTTTCTTCTGTATAATTTTCCACTTGGAGGAACCTGAAGTTCCTAACCTCTGAATAATAGTAATAATTATAATGAATATAATGGCTAGTCACTTATATTAAGTGTTTATTCTGTGCGAGGCACTGTGCTAAGTAATTAAAATCCATTTTTATCATTTAATTAAGGACTTGATATAAATACAGGAAATATCCTTGAGACAGTTGGCTGAGATAGGGGAATATTTAAAGGTGACACTATATGAGAAAATTTGGTGGCATCACCCTATAGTTTGACTTTTCCTCCTACGAATCAGAATGATTCAGAGAATGAGATTTGCTTCAGAGAATGATTTATATGACTAAAAAAAAATGTGGAGCTTACCAAAATACACAATTAGAAGGTAGCTATTAATATTTCAAATTTAAAATTATTTTTGCTAATGAAAGGTTACTTTTGAAAGCTTACTTTAAATATGGATTTGTTTGTAGATCTTTAACTTGTTTTCAGGGTGATCAGTAGACACATTTCAAGCCAAGAATTAGAAGAGAGTTTGAAAAGCAGAATGGAAGAAGTTTATAATGAAACTATAAGCCAATATAAGTTTCTCTAAGAAAGTAACTTTGGAATTTAATATACAGACCTTTCAGGTTTACCTATAGTTTAGCATAATGGTGCTAAAGATTATTGAACCAAAGCCTTTCTACTCTTCGAAGTTGATTTGTTTCCATTAATAAAATATTCCATAAAAACTATTTAGATCATAATTTAGTTGATCATTTGGATGGCACTTGACACCCTTGTAGAAATATAGATGGTCATTTTGAATGAGTTGCCACTGGAAAAATAATTCTTGAAAAAATTACAGTCGAGATTTTGGGGTGTTTAAATTCTTTGTAATGACACTATAATAGCATATATGTTATCCAGTATGAGATCCAGTTACGTATGATTAAGTTTTGTTATTTTTTCTACTTGTCTAGTCCAGCATTAACAGATGTGAATAAAAAGATGACATTTATTCCCAGGCCTCTGATGTTCATTAAAGATATACAGAGGACAGTGTCAAATATTTGGCTTTAGTTTTGATTTTGAAAGAGGTGTGGGGAGGGGCATGATCAAGACATGTAAAACAGAAAGGAAATCAGTCTCTTTCCCAGATAAGGGAGGAAAGAGACAAAATGCTCAGCTATTTTAGTACCAAAGCTTAGTCAGATTTCCCTTGGTTTTATATATCAAGTCTGTAATTTACACAATCAGTGGGACATCTCATCTTATTATATTGAACATATTTATTAAGTGATTTTAATAGTGGTTTAATCTATCACAGATGCATAGCTTTCAGAATTGTGTATTTCAGTCCCTGCAGTTACTTTTTGATGTCTGATTTGTACAGTTTGGATGTTTGATCTTATTTGATAAGGACTGACTTGATTCAGAATCTGATTGAGATAGAGTTGAGGGGGTGAAAAAGCAAATGGGAAAAGCAAGTAGTTTGCTACTTGCTACTTGGAAAGCAAGTAATGCTGAAGGATTGTCACCTATCTCTGTCTCTATCAACTGTCTCACATAAAACCAGGGACTCTGCTAGTAGAATTGTGGCACCTCTGATGAATTTTCTTCTTCCTCCTGTCACTCATTAAAGCTTCATTGACAAAAGTATGCCATGCATTAGTGTGCAAACTTGTCTCTTCTGTCCTTGAACATACAGCATGAAAATAAATGGATGTGATTGCATGTCATTGGGCATATGAACTTTACTTTCCTAGCTTTTTATATCCTGTATGAATTTGTTCCTGGTCACATTTACCCAATAATCCTATTTTGTCAGAAACTTCAGGAGAAAGGAAATCATAAAGACATAACCCCTCATGAATCATGCATTTATTTCAAATAGTTTGATAAGCTATTCTTACCCTCCTCCATTGTTTATATCTATCTTTGTTAATTGTGATTACTCTTAAATTGAGGTCTCATTGCTTTAGCCTTCTTGAGAGGGTGCTTAGGTGTTGCAGGAGTCTACACTCTGGTTTCCTTTCATATGGTCAGAATAATATTCCTGACACACATTTCTGTTTAACTTTTCTTCTCCTAAATATTCAGGATGAAGTCAAACTCTTTGTCTTGGTATCTAGGGCTCTCTAGCTATTGATTCCAAACTACTTTTCCAGGAGTCCTGAATCATCTTGTTGGTGTGGATTCCTCGCTTTTCTGAGAACAGTTCTTAACTCCCAGTTGTGGTTGTTCAGTCACTCAGTTGTGTCCAACTCTTGGCTACCCCATAGACTGCAGCATGCCAGGCATCTCCTGGAGCTTGCTCAAACTCACGTCCGTTGAGTCGGTGATCCATCCAGCCATCTCGTCCTCTTGTCTCCCTCTTCTCCTGCCTCCAGTCTTCCTCAGCATCAGGGTCTTTTCCAGTGAATTGGCTCTTTATGTTAGGTGGCCAAAGTATTGGAGATTCAGCTTCAGCATCAAGTCCTTCCAGTGAATATTCAGGGTTGTAGATACTTATTAAATGTTTCTTTCACTTTAATGGTTCATAAACATATGCACAGCCACTTTGGGAGCCTCGGAGTGGTTTGAGGATTAATCAAAAATGTCAGGTTGGTTGACATTATGTGGTTATCAGGTTAAAACAAAACATGAAGAAAACAGTCAATATGTGTAAGTATGCATTGTATAGAGGGGAATTGGGAGCATTGCTTTGATGGTGGGGGGAGTTTGCTATACAGGAGACCTTTTCTGGCACCAAGGTTAGTACAATATCGCAATCATCCTCAAGAAAGTAGAATATTTAGATAGTTTAGATTCTTAGATTAAGGTTTCTTTAAAATATGGTAGCCATTGGTTAAATATGAATTTGCCTTTTATATTATGTAGCTTCTGTGATTGTTGAATTTATTTACTATTTTTCTTTTTAAAGATTATTATTTGGTGCATTTTCCCTTAAGATCAGATGTTTTATAATGTTTTTCTTTTAAATTTAGGAAAGTGAGAAAAATCTTATGATGAACACTTTATACAAGCTTCATGATCGATTGGCACAGCTTGCAGGTAATTGTCTCAACATTCATAGTATGTAAAAATGTTTTGAAAATTAATTCATATATGTAGCATGTGATATCAATAGAAATGGTTTTTCCTAAGTTCAGTGGTGTTATGTTACGTACATGTGGATATTTTCTGTTTAGAAGTTTTTATTCCCTGTAGGGAATGAGTTTTTATTTGTATAGATATGTTAATCAAGGCCTTGACATATGTGTAGGATGAAATATAGATATATACTGTATTATATGTTATCACTTTTTTATTGCACTGATAGTAACAGAATTCTCAAAGCTTGTATATCAATTGAATTGAGTAAGCAACAAATTAACTAAAATCATAGATCTAATATAAAAGAACAGATTTTCTTTTGGTGAAGGTATAGGTGTCGTTTCTTTGGATAAAGTAAATAGATTACAGAATTTCTTTCTCCTGACATGTTGCATTTTCCTCATATTCTGCTCTAAGTAAGTCTGAAAATTCTCAGGTATGCAGCATATCTGCAATTAGAACAAGAGAAGTGAATTGGCATCAAGTTTAGCATCTGTAAGCTATAGTAGCCACCTTGTCATTTATTATCTTTTAAGTTTCACTTATTTTACACATAATCTGAAAGAAGAGACTTTAGATTCTCTTCCTATAAACAGTTACAAGGAAAGAAAAATGTAATTTTACAAACTTTTGTATGTAGTAAGTCCTTTTGTAGAAACCAGATCATTTGTACAAGCTTAGTAGGTAAATGTGGAGAAGGCAATGGCACCCCACTCCAGTACTCTTGCCTGGAAAATCCTATGGACGGAGGAGCCTGGTAGGCTGCAGTCCATGGGGTCGCTAAGAGCCAGACAGGACTGAGCGACTTCACTTTCACTTTTCACTTTCATGCATTGGAGAAGGAAATGGCAACCCACTCCAGTGTTCTTGCCTGGAGAATCCCAGGGACGGGGGAGCCTGGTGAGCTGCCGTCTATGGGGTCGCACAGTTGGACACGACTGAAGTGACTTAGCAATAGCAGCAGTAGGTAAATGTGGAACTTCTCTAGTCCAGTAGATGGATTTAGAATCCAGATAGTTCCCCATCCTCTCACCAAGGTTTTTTTTGGGTGGAGGAAGTTAGTTCTTTAATTCTGGTCAGTGTTTTTGGCTAATAATTCTGTGTATATCACTAAAAGCTTTTTTTGCATCGACTGATGGACTGTTAACATACATATGCTACAAACTAATGACATTAATTTGGTAGCTGTAGCACCCAGAAAGAGAGTATATAATCTACATGGAATTCCTGATATTGCTCCTATAATACAAGCTTCTACAGTTGTCTCTATAGCAGTTTTTTATGAAGTGTGTTAGATCACCATAATCTGGAGTGCTTTTAAAGATACAGATTCCTTCCTGTAGAGCAGGGGTCTGCAAACTTTTTATCTGTGAAGGGGCCAGATAGTAAATTTTTAGGCTTTGTGGGCTAGACTGTCTCTGTCACAGCTACTCAGTTCTGCTGTTAGAGCATGAAAGCAGGCATAGATAATACATAAATAAATGAGTGTGGCTGTGTTCCAATAAAACTTCACTTATAAAAGCTGGTGGTAGGCCACAGTAGGTCTTTGGGTTTGCCAGCCCTTGCTATAGATCTGTAGAATCGGATCTCTGAAGATAGATTATAAAGTTTGAAGACTTTTTTGGGTTCATCTAAGAGGTATTCTCATTTTACAACTATGACCATTAAAATCTGGAACAAAATTATAAAGTTGGAATATGGTTGCTTTTATGATAAAAATTTGCCAAAAATTTTACTTTATTATACTTTTATGTTAAAAAAGTTTTTTTTAAGTACTTGAAAGAAATAGGAGAAACAAAATTGAAGTTCACTGTAAGGATAATTGATATCTCACAACCATAGAGAGCCTGGTGGGGTGAATAAAGGTTTGGATTCTCTTATAAATAGCTATGAGAAAAGGAAAATGTAGTTTTCCAAATTTTTTAGTACACCTGATTATAGCTAGAAGCTTCTATCTAATTTCCCTGTTGATCTGTGTTATAATATTTTAAGTTTTGCACACGCCTTGCTAAAAGTAGGCTTAGTAATACTCCAAAATGGACATTTTAATTCAGATTTACTTGAGTCTTGAATTATTAGCTTTAGTAGTAGATGTACAAGTTAGCACAATGAATTTTCCCCCTTGAAAAATATATCTATAGAGGGCTTTCTTTGCACCAAGACCTATGAATAGGCATCAGTGAGCAGTACTTGGTTCTTACCCCTGGCTAACAATTTCATTAGGAATATAAAAGGAAGGTATGTTTCTATGTAGATTGAAATGCATATAAAGGTTGTGGTTTATGTAAAAATACTTGTTTACATTGCCTATTGGAAGTTTTTTCTAGACAATATAAGAGTGTCTTCTTTCTTTACCGATTATAATAATACAATCTATAATTGTGTATTTTATAAAACTTTTGATTAATTATATTTGTTTTCTTTTGTTTAACATAGTACTGATTCAAAATTAATATGCTAATCTTTTCAGGAGATCATGAATGTGGCAGTTCTAGTCAGAGAACACTTTCTGTCCAAGAGGCAGCTGCATATTTGAAAGTAAGCAGTGAAATTAGAATTTTAATAGCTCTATTCTTAAAGTTAATATAAACTATTACAATTTATATTTACCATCTGATGCATTTGATTACTTTTACTGTTAAAAGTTTGGGCCTGCTGTTTGGTGTAATGTGACCAGATAGAGAAAGCAGAATTACTCAGCTGTTTTAAAGTACTCTGTTATGAGAGAATGCACAGTAGTTTGGAAAGGGTACAAACACCATTGGTGAGAAAGAAATTGAAATAGGTAAGTAGTACATAAGAAAGCAGGTAAACATCTAACCATTGTCATTTATTTCAGTCCTTCTTCCCTGCGATAATTCCATTTCATGGTTCTAAGAGAACTTGCAGATACATTTTTCTATATGACTGTGAATAATGTTTAGGAAATCTTAAATGAAAGAAAAAGTACTAGAAGGTTAAGATGGAGAAGTGTCACTCTGATTGCTAAAGAGGGGAGAGTGGATTTTGAAAATCATACTAGGGAGCTTGATGTTAGTCCAGTTCTGTAAAGATGTGAATACTTGCAGATGGAAATACTAATCCCTAAAAGTTGGCATCCATTCATTGAGAACAGGTCATGTCATACAGACTTCACTGTAATTGTGGTAAAAAAACACATAATATGAAGTCTACCATAAAGTGCACAGTATTGTTGACTATGTGCATGTCGTTCTGCAGCAGATCTCTCAGACTTTCTCATCTTGCATTATTGAATCTGTGTACCCATTGCACAGCAACTCCCCTCTTCCTTCTCCTAGTCCCTAGCCACCACCGTACCACTTTCTGCTTCTATGAGCTTGACCGTGGTAGATACCTCATGTAAGTGGAATCATGCAGTATTTGTCTGTCTGTAACTGGCTAATGTCGTTTAACACAATGCCCTCAAGGTCCATTCATGTTGTAATAGATGGCAGAATTTCCTTTTTTTTTTTTTAAGTTGAATAACATTCTACCGTATATATATACCCCACATTTTATGTATCCATTGATGTGTTTGTGGGCATTTAGCTGTTTCCACTTCTTGCCTATTGTGAATAATACTGCAGTGAACATTGGAGTACAAATATCTCTTAGATCGTGTTTTCAGTTCTTCTGATAAATACCCAAAAGTGAGATTGCTGGAACATGTAATAGTTTTATTTTTAATTTTTTTATTAACTTCCATACTGATTTTCTTAGTGGCTGCACCATTTTACATTCCCACCAACTGTTTACAGTGTGTGTGTGTGCTCACTCTGTTGTGTCTGACTCTTTACAACCCCATGGACTGTAGCCTGCCAGGCTCCTCTGTCCCTGGGATTCTCTCAGCAAGAATACTGGAGTGGGGTGCCATGTCCTCCTCCAGGGGATCTTCCCAACCCAGGGATTGAACCTGCATCTCTTACATCTTCTGCATTGACAGGTGGATATTCTTTGCCACTAGCGCCACCTTGGAAGCCCACAGTTTACAAGGATTCCCTTTTCTCCATATCCTTGAATACTTCTGTTTTCTTTTGGTTTTGGTTTGTTTTTTTTTAATAATGGCCATCCTAACAGGTGTAAAGTGATATCTCACAGTGGTTTTGATTTGCATTTCTCTGATTAGTGATGTCAAGCATCTTTTCATATACCTGTTGAAGTTCCTTATTTATTTTTGGATATTAACCCTTATCAGATGGTTTGTAAATGTTTTCTCCCATTCCACAAATCGCGTTTATACCCTGTTGATTGTTTCCTTTGCTGTGCAGAAGCATTTTAGTTTGATGTAGTCCCACTTGTCTCTTTTTGCTTTGGTTACCTGTGCTTTTGGTGGTATATCCAGAAAATCATTGTCAAATCATAATTTAAAAATCATTACTAAGACCAATGTCATGAAGTATTTCCCTAAATTTTCTTCTAAAAGTTTTATAGTTTCATGTCTTATGTTTAAGTCTTCACTCCATTTTGGGTTGATTTTTGTGTAGTGTATGGTAAGGTTTCAGTTTTAATTCATTTACATGTTGAAATCAGTTTTCTCAGTACTGTTTTTTGAAGAAACTATCCTTTTCCTATTGTGTTTTCTTAGCACACTTGTTGAAATCAGTTGACCATCAATGTGAGTGTGTCTCCATTTTATTCCATTGCTCTATATGTCTTGATACCAGCACCATACTGTTTGATTACTGTAACTTTATGATATGCTTTGAAATCAGAAATATGGGGCCTCCACTTTTGTTGTTCTTGCTTAATATTATTTTGGCTATTTGGGATTCTTTGTAGGTCCATATGAATTATAGTATTGATCTTTCTATTTCTGAAAAAAAGAAAACAACAACTGCTACTGAAATTTTGATGGGAATTGCATTGAATCTGTAGATTGCTTTTGGTAGTATGGACATTTTAATTAAGCCTTACAGTTCACGAACCCAGGATGCCTTTTCATTTATTTGTGTCTTGAAATTTCTTTTAGCAGTGCTTTGTAGCTTTTAGTGTGTAAGTCTGTTACCTTTTAGATAATGTTTATTCCTAAGTATTTTATTCTTTTTGATGCTTTTTGTAGATGAGATTTTTAAATTTTCTGGTTGTTCATTTTTATGTATAGAAATGCAGCTTCTTTTTGTTTGTTTGAAATCTCTTTGATTTCTCTTTAAAAAAATTTTTTTGGGGGGGTGCTTTGCTGGGTCTTCGTTGCTCTGCGTGCTTTTCTCTAGCTGCAGTGAGCAGGGCCTGCACTCTAGTTTTGGTGTACACGGCTTCTCATTGCAGTGGCTTCTCGTTGCAGAGTGGGCTTCAGTAGTTGCAGCCCGAGGGCACAGTAGTTGTGGTACACTGGCTTGGTTCCTCTGCAGATACAGGATCTTCCTGGTTCAGAGACTGAACCTGTGCGTGTCTCCTGCATTGGCAGATGCATTCTTTACTACTGAGCCAGCAGTAAGGCCCCTTCCTCTTTCATTTCTGATTTTGTTTGAGTCTTCTTTCTCTTAAGTAAGGGTTTGTCAATTTCACTTATCTTTTAAAAAACCACATCTTTGTTTTGTTGGGTTTTTTTTCCCTTCTGTTTTCTATTTTGTTTTTGCTCTAATTCCTATTGTTTCCTTCTGCTAACTTTGGGCTTAATTTATTCTTTTTCTAGTTCTCTGAGGTGTAGAGATGGCTTATTTGAGATCTTTCTTTTTTAATGTAGGCATTTACCATTGTGAAATTCTCTGTTAGAACTGCTTTTGCCGTATCCCATAAGAAGCTATTGGGTTTCTTACATCTGAATGTCCATTTCTTTCCACAGATTGAAAAGTTTGGGTTATTATTTCTTCAAATAAACTTTCTGCTCCTTTCACTCTTCTCCTTCTGGGACTTCCATAATGTGTGTATTGGTCCAGTTGATGATGTTCCAGAAGTCCCTTAAGCTTTCTTCACTCTTCTTCATTCTCTTTTCTTCCTCCGACTGGATAACTTTAAAAGACTTATCTTTTAGTTCCTTGATTCTTTGTTCTGATGGATTTAAGACTGCTGTTGAACCTACGCTGTGAATTTTTCAATTCAATTATTGTATTCTTCAGCTCCAGAGTTCCTGTTGGTTCTTTTTAGTATTTTCTCTCTCTTGATATTCTCATTTTACTTATATGTTGTTTTCCTGAGCTCAGTGAGCATCTTTATGCCAGTTTACTATGAAATTTTTATTGGATAATTCATATACCTCAGTTTTTTTAGGGTCGGTTTCTGGAGATTTATTTTGTTGTTTTACTTGGGCCGTGTTTCCTCGTTTCTTTTTGTGTGTCTTGCTACTTTGTTTTGGGATATTCCATTTGAAAACACAGCCACATCTCCCAGTCTTTAAGAACTGCCTTCATGCAGGGGAAGACCTTTACCGGTGAGCTCAGATATGCTGGGGTCTCCTCAAATCTTTATTGTGGACTTGTGGGTGTATATTCCCAACTAGAGAGATTTTCCAGGTTTCTTTTTTTTTTTTTAATAGTTCCACTATATATTACAATTATTTTTTAAGTACATAAATTTTCAGTTGGAGTTTCAGTATCAGACTCTCAAAAGTTAATAGAATGAGTAGACAGAAAAGTAGAAGGGTATAGTAGATCTGGAAAGCACTATGAACCAATTCAACATAATTAAGATTTATATAATTTTCACACAACAATGGGATACAAATTCTATTCAGGTTCCCAGAGATTATAAATCAGGAGACACTGGAACATATCCAGGAATGTAAAACAAAGTATAAAAAATTCATGGTCTGAAGGTATATATAATACAGAATCTGTTCTCTTATCACCGTGGAATTAAGTTAGAAATCTATCAAAAGATATTTGAAAATAACCCACATAGCAGCAGCAGCAGCACGTATTTTCAAGTACAATGTGACATATACCAAGAGAAATCTTTGACTTAGCCATTGAAAGCCTTGATAAAGTTAGAAGACTTAAAAAGTGCAGAGGGCGATTGCAGAGAACATTTAAATGAGAAGTTAATATCAGAATAAGAAATAAGAAATTAATACCAAAGATACTTTAAAAATCCCATGTATTTGGTAATGTCCACTTTTAAACGATGGATGTATCTAAGGAGCCATAACAAGAAAAGAGTTGTGTCTGACTCTTTGCAGCCCCCATGGACTATAGCTCGCCAGGCTTCTCTGTCCACGGGATTCTCCAGTCAGGAATACTAGAGTGGGTAGCCATTTCCTTCTCAGGGGATCTTCCCGACCCAGGGATCAAACACAGGCCTCCTACCTTGCAGACGGATTCTTTACCATCTGAACCACAGGGAAGCCCCACATCAAGGATATTAGAAAATATGCATGACAGAATAAAAGTGAAAAGAGATTTTATCAGAATTTGTTGCATGCAGCTGAAGCTGCTCAGTGCAGCTAAATACAGCGTGGGATCTTGAATGAAGTATGAAAACAAATAATGGGCACTAATATAAAATTTTGTGAATTTGAACAAAATCTTTTTTATAGGAGCTTGTAGTCTCTTGCTCCCTCCAGTGCCTGTCTGCTGTACTGCGGGTCCTCTGGAGCAACAGCAAGCTGTCCAGCTCCTTTTTATTTTCAGCAACCCCCAGGCATCTAGCCTATGGCAGCTCTCGGTATTTTGAAACAGGTAATACAGAAACCAGTCCTTTGGATAGCTCCCTGAGAAACTGAAACATTGGACACACGTTCCAGCTCTTTCCCTCCTCAGGGAGAAATGAGGAGTTAGTGGTTTTCTAACACTTATTTTGCACTGAGCTGCAGGCAGAGTCAGTGGCAAGAGAGTGTGTGCTAGTTCATGGCCTTTGTTCTTGGAGGTCCCCAGCCTGGTGCCCTTTGACCTATTAGTGCTTAGATTCAAGCATGACAGAACCCTGTCCTTCTACTACTGCTAAGTCACTTCAGTCGTGTCCGACTCTGTGTGACCCCATAGGCGGCTGCCTACCAGGCTTCCCCGTCCCTGGGATTCTCCAGGCAAGAACACTGGAGTGGGTTGCTGTTTCCTTCTCCAGTGCATGAAAGTGAAAAGTGAAAGTGAAGGTGAAGTCGCTCTGTGTCCCTCAGCGACCCCATGGACCATAGCCTACCAGGCTCCTCCGTCCATGGGATTTTCCAGGCAAGAGTACTGAAGTGGGGTGCTATTGTTTTCTCCGCCCATCCCTCTGGTGGCCCCCCAAAAGTCTGAACATTTAGACAGTTACTCCAATCTACTTCCCTGCTCAAGGAGAAGCCAGGAATTGGGAATTTTCTCCCCATCACATTATGCTGTACCAGGGGCAGGGGCTCCAGTGAGTCTGTGTTACAAATTTTCCTACTTTCATGCAGCTGGTTTTGTACTTGTTTGGGATGCAAGAACCTCTTAACTGGTTTCTGGGTTTCTTATCATACAAAGGGAATTAATCTGTGTGTTGTTGAATTTGTGTCTCTAGCAGGGAAGGAGGATCAGGGCCTTCCTATTCAGCTGTTTCGCTGATTTCACCCCCTCTTTTTTGTTTTTAGATTTAGAATATTGTATTGTTCTAAAGCTTTCAGCAAAGTTTTGGTGACAATCTCCCATGATATGCTTGTCAAAAAAGAGAAGTATGGACTCAGTTTTTAACTTAATTCATAACTTCCATGTAGATACACAAAAGATGTTAAGACAGTATAACACGATGAGGAGTAGACATTGATTCACATTGCAGCACTGGCATGCAGAAGCTTTGTGTCTTGGTAAAGTCCCTTTACTTCTCTGTACCTGTGTCTCAGTGTACAAGTGGGACTGTTGTTATTCATGACTATCAGCGTTGTTAGGAGAACTTAAGTGAAAGTATAAAGTACCTAGTTCAGTTCCTGATGGTTATACTAACTTCCAGTAAAATTTATTTCTTTTTTTGTGTGTTTCCTAACTAAACCAGTGTCATTCTGGGGAGAGTTTTCTTTAACATGCTGCAGATTTTGTCTGTCAGCCTCATTCTCTCCTTCATTTTCAATTGTGGCCTAGATGACAACATTAATGGCAGGTAAACTTGTAGAGAGTGTAGTAGCTAATAGTTTGGATAACTGAAGGATCAGGATCCAAAAAGGTCTAAATAAGGAGGGCTTATAATTACAAGGCTCTGTCTTAAAGAGTAGAAGAATTGCTAGATGAATTATTCAGGTGAAGGCAAAGATAGGATTGGATTGAGTAGGCTAAAGGGAACATAGAGTCAAATAGTCCAGGAAAAGGGCAGAACATATGGGAATCCAAAGTCAGCAAGTGAAAGTGTTTTTACTTTTAGCAGTAGGAAGAACTGATCCCAACCAATGAGTCCCTCTTGGTTTCCCCTTTTTTCTCCCCAGTTGACTCTCTCTTGTCTTGGCTTGTGGCTTGGGCTTCCCTTGTGGCTCAGCTGGTAAAGAATCTGCCTGTAGTGCTGGAGACCTGGGTTCAGTCCCTGGGTTGGGAAGATCCCCTGGAGAAGGGAAAGGCTACCCACTCCAGTATTCTGGCCTGGAGAATTCCATGGACTCTATAGTCCATGGGGTTGCAAAGAGTCGGACATGGCTGAGCAACTTTTACTTCATTTGACTCTCTCAGAGTGGCACAGATATCAGATATGTGCTATCGTCGGTCATAAATTCCTGGGATAGGATTAAGTTACTTTTCACAAGAACCCTGAGATTCTTTAACTCTACTGAATTGTGTTCGAAGGAAGGACTAAATGGATGGGATAGGGCTTGGGAACAGGATAAGGCTTCATCGGTAGTTAGGTTGGAGCTGGAGGAGTCAGCGGTTGGTGAGGTGATTAACTGCATCTTTTTCCCCTCCCCAGCCATTTGACTGGATAAGGTAAAAAAGAAGGGACACAGAACCAGAGTTGGGACAATTGAAATCTAAGCCAAGCAGCAGTGGGTACAAAAGATTAGTTCTATTAAAATCTGGCAGCAAAGAAGTTACTAGAAGTACCCCTTCATGAGCTGAGTAGAGAACTGTCTGTATTGAGGGTTTTTTTTTTTTAATTTAGAAAATGATGATAGTGAATTCCAGTCTTCAAAGATCTTCATATCTTTTCTCTGGAACTGTTTTATGTTTCAGATTAGGTTTTGCCTTTTTAAAAAAGAAATTTAGTAGAACATATAATGTGTATTTTTACAAAAGATTTTGGATTAATTTCTTAATTAGTTAAATGATGTTACTTTCTGTAGATAATATCCTTTTTGTTATACATTTAGGGGTGTGTGTGTGTGTATTCTTCTTGGAGTTTCATTTTCAGGTTTTCAGTTGCTGTGAAATCTGATACGACTTGTGCCAAAGATGCAGTTTGGACTGCTACTAAAAGAAAAACCTTAAAACAGGAATTTTTCCCAAAAAATAGTTTTATGGTCTAGATAAAAGTTTAGGTGCTGTTTTTAATAGGCTGCTGCTTCTTTTTTTTTCAATATAACATTACCCCATGTTTATGATTTAACTCATATAGAAAATAAAAGGAAAACTGCATTTCAGATTCACCACCTAAAGTTAGCCACTCATTTTGGTCCATGTTTCTCTAGTCTTGCATTTCCCCCCTGAAATTAGTTATCAGTATAAATGTTATAAATACTGATGTTTTTTCCTTAAAGTTGTTAGCATTTTCCCATGTCATTGTTCAGGCTTTTAAAAACTGTTCCTTTTTATTATTGAATAATATTTCTTTACATGTTTTTATTCTCCTGGGTTGTGGGATTTCAGTATTATGAAAGCATGCTAATTTTGCATTATAGTATTTGATTTTGTGATATTTCCTTAGGAAATAGTCCTAGAAAGGAAATCACTTGTTCAAAGAACTTTTGTTAATACTTTTGAAATATGTTGCCAAATTACTTTCTAATTTGTAATGATAATTTTAGCACAACCTATTTTATTTTACCCAAGTTCTAACATAAATATGGAAGAATCCCACTACAATTCTGGTATCAAACAATGACAACTATATGTATATTGTAGGCTTTCTGCTTATGGAGAAAGAGCTATTGTACCTTTTATGTGCTTGTACCATGGTTTCACCTGCAACACAATTAAGTTTTTGCATTCAGGAATAAATGAGCCAGAGAATGTGTAGAACTCCTATGTTGTAAGCTAATTTTCCCTCAGCTTCTGGTGCATTTTAAGTAAATATTTGATGGAGTAAAAGGAATGAATTTTTTAGTTGCTAAGTCGTCTCCAACTCTTTTGTGATCCCATGGATTGTAGCCCACTAGGGTTCTCTGTCCATGGGATTTCCCAGTTAAGAATGCTGGAGTGGGTTGTCATTTCCTTCTCCAGGGGATCTTCCCGACCCAGGGATTGAACCTAGGTCTCCTGCACTGGCAGGTAGATTCTTTACCACCGAGCCACCAGGGAAGCCCGAAATGAGTGAATAAGCCTCAGTAAAAACTTTTTTCACTTTGAGTCTTTACATTCCTTTTTCTTTAATTTTTCCCACTTTCTTCTTCAAAGAAAATTTAAATAAATGTGACAATTAATTTAAATAACTTTAACATTTTTTTCTTACTCCTACAGTGTTTTTCTTGGGCTTTTTATTCCTCATTTTTGAGGTTGAAATCTAGTTTGGATTTGTGAAAAGAGGTCCCTCTGGTGGAACATGTAGGAAATATGTGGCACTATATTTTCATGAAAAGACAAAGATGCAAAGTTAAATGATCAGAGCTTTGTAGGATAGCTTAGCAATAGAATGATGAAATGAATGGTGGTTCATTTCCTAGGTCACTTTTAAGACCTGTTTAATTTTAAACACAATATGTTTTAAGATTTGTGAAGACTATAATAGGAAAGAAGATTATGCCAAATTACGGGCTGAATAAATTTTTATGGACTAACTTGGAATGTTAATCACTGTTAAGAAGATTGTCTTTGTGGGAAAATAAGTATCCTAAAAAATGAAATGAATTAATATCTTTCATAATGGTTATAGTATTTCAAGTATAATTTGTCTTGGTACTTTCTGTATGCTACCTTTGATTTCACAGTGATGCAACAAGGTAGGTGGTTTCAGACTCACCTTTATAAAGAAAATAAAGCTCAGAGGGGTTTAATAAGTAGGTCATCCAGCTAGTAAGTGATGGAACTGTGAATAGAATCAAAATATCTTCTCGTTTCACTATACTATTCTGCCTCTTAGATGGAAGAGCTGAGTTTATAACCCATACCCTCATATTGAGTGGTCAAGAGACTGACCCTGAATAGGGTTGAGAATCTGAAGAAGTGAACAAAGTATATGCATTTGCCTACATGACTTATTTTCTCTTAACGTCCTTTTGTGGTTATACATACAGCAATTCAGTAGTGGAGTCATGATCTGATTCCAGGCCTCTTGGATTCTAAAGACCATATTCTTTCCATTATTCCTGGAAGTAAAAGATCAACTTTCCACTGAAACATTAAGAACTAAATCATACTCACTATTGATTTCTGTGTGTCATATTTTATGTAATTTAAAGGTAGCATCTAGTGTGTATTGTTTAGCCCCTAAGTCACGCCTGACTCTCTTGAGACTCCATGAACTACAGCCCAGTAGGCTCCTCTGTCCATGGGATTTTCCAGGCAAGAATACTGGAGTGGGTTGCCATTTCCTTCTCCAGGCTATCTTTCCGATGCAGAGATTGAACCCGTGGCTCCTGCTGCGTCTCCTTCATTGCAGGCAGATTCTTTACCACTGAGCCACCAGAATATTCACTAAAGCCGCATAGCTATTAGTGTCATGCAAATTATCCATTTGTGAACTTTATCCGGTAGATGTTTAATGTTGGCTTAACTTTTCCCTGTACCACTATCTTTTCCCCTCCATACATTTTTTTGCTTTCTTTAATGAACTGAATCTTTTACATGAAGCAGTATTGTTTTTGTGCTTTGAAACTGTAATCCAAGTTCAAAGCATCTGATATGGGTTTTTTAATTACACATTTTGGCTAGTTATTTTGAAAATAAGGTAAATTTGTAATTGGGAATCAATTATAGTATATTAAATAGATTTAATTTGTTAAAGATTTGGGAAAACTTCCTTTCAATTTAGAAAGATTTCTGTGATGCTGTCAGCAGTGTGTTAGCTGAGCCGTTGCCTATAAATAGTAACAAGTAATTACGTTAATAATAGACCTACTTTAAAAATTAAAAACTTGGTTTCCTCCTGAGTTTTGTCATCAGTTATTTGAAAATGGGTGTTTTATGATACAGGAATGGCTTACCTCAAGGATTGGCAAACTGCAGCTCATGAGCCTGGTTTTGTATGGCCTGCTGAGGTTTTACAATATTTTTAAAGGTTGCATTAAAAATATGTAAGTGACAGAGATCAGAAGTATATATGTTGCAAAGCTTAAAATATTTACTGTCTGCCCTTTGCTGAAAAAATTGACTCATCCCTTGCATTACAGCTTTCCAGGTGGCTCCAAAAAGTGAATAAAGCACTTCAGACTTAAAATCAGGTAGATGCTGTATGCTGCAGTGTTAGCATGAACTGTTTAATTTGCATATGCCAGAAAAGAATTCAACTTTTACTTCTACAAAAATTCCATTTTATGATACTATAGAACTCCATGTACTATGTCGAATATTTGTGGAAGTAATGGTTTATTTAAGAACTCAAACTCTGTTAAATCTTTAATGAAAGTTTTAAATAAATTATCATTTGTTTTTTAAAATGTTTATTCATAAAGGAACATTCCATGATTCTGTTGTATAGCAAGTAGCTATTGGATATCGAGGGGTATTTACATAGGAAAGGAGAACAGAAAATGGAAAAATAACAGCAGATACCTTTTTCTATCCTTCTACTGTTTTATAACTAGAAGTGTTAAGCTCTTTGTTTTTCCACATATTTAACTTATTAGAGTAGCTGTCCTTGTAATTTGAACCATTATGTTTGTTTTTAATGATAATTAATGAGGGCACTCATGCTATTTATAATCTTTAGCCTCCATTTTTATATTTAAATTACACAGCAAGTAAACTTGGAAATTCATTTATTTTTGCATTACTTGAAATATGTTTATAGTCTAATTTTTTACATTCTGTATAGTAATGAAAAAATGTCATAAAATACTGCATACTGCATTGAATAGAAACTGAAAATGTGTATGTAAATACAAGTTAAATACAATGTGTGTACTTCATTGATTTTTAAAATATCCACATCTTTCAAGGGTGGTATCTTGTTTGTGTCTTTGAAGGATACAGTCTTTGAAAGGAACTAAATGAGTACGAAATCCTTTTCAAAAACCAGTAAATTACAAAGAGGAATTAACACAAGGTCTTCAGCTCTGTGTCAATTCAGTTCAGTCACTCAGTCGTGTCCGACTCTTTGTGACTCCATGGACTGCAGCACACCAGGCCTCCCTATCCCATCACCAACTCCTGGAGTTTACTCAAACTCGTGTCCATTGAGTCGGTGATGCCATCCAACCATCTCATCCTCTTTCGTCCCTTGCTCCTCCTGCCTTCAATCTTTCCCAGCATCAGAATCTTTTCAAATGAGTCAGTTCTTCGCATCATGTGGCCAAAGTATTAGAGTTTCAGCATCATTCCTTCCAATGAATGTTCAGGACTGATCCTTTAGGATGGACTGCTTGGATCTCCTAGCAGTCCGGACTGCTTGGATCTCCTAGCAGTCCAAGGGACTCTAAAGAATCTTCTCCAGCACCACAGTTCAAAAGCATCAATTCTTCTCACTTTTCTTTATAGTCTGACTCTCAAATCCATACATAACTACTGGAAAAACCATAGCCTTGACTAGAATGGCTTTTGTTGGCAAAGTAATATCTCTGCTTTTTAATATGCTGTCTAGGTTGGTCATAACTTTTCTTCCAAGGAGCAAGCGTCTTTTAATTTCATGGCTGTAGTCACCATCTTCAATGATTTTGGAGCCCAAAAAACAAACTCTGTCATTGTTTCCATTGTTTCCCCATCTATTTACCTTGAAGTGATGGGACCAGATGCCATGATCTTAGTTTTCTGAATGTTGAGTTTTATGCCAACTTTTTCACTCTCCTCTTTCACTTTTGTCAAGAGGCTCTTTAGTTCTTCTTCACTTTTTGCTATAAGGGTGGTGTCATTTGCATATCTGAGGTTATTGATATTTCTCCCAGCAATCTTGATTCCAGCTTGTTCTTCATCCAGTACAACGTTTCTCATGATGTACTCTGCATATAAGTGAAATAAGCAGGGTGACAATATACAGCCTTGACATACTCCTTTCCCAATTTGGAACTGGTTTGTTATTCCATGGCCAGTTCTAACTGTTGCTTCTTGACCTGCATACAGATTTCTCAAGAGGCAGGCAGGTCAGGTGGTCTGGTATTCCCATCTCTTGAAGAATTTTCCACAGTTTGTTCTGAACTACACAAAGGCTTTGGCATAGTCAATAAAGTTCCAGATGTTTTTCTGGAACGCTCTTGCTTTTTCGATGATCCAGTGGATGCTGACAATTTGATCTCTGGTTCCTCTGCCTTTTCTAAATATGGCTTGAAGATCTGGAAATTCACAGTTCACATGCTATTGAAACCTGACTTGGAGATTTTTGAGCATTACTTTGCTAGTGTGTGAGATGAGTGCAGTTGTGTGGTAGTTTGAGCATTCTTTGGCATTGCCTTTCTTTGGGATTGGAATGAAAACGGACCTTTTCCAGTCCTGTGGCCACTGCTGAGATTTCCAAGTTTGCTGGCATATTGAGTGAAGCACCTTTACAGCATCATCTTTCAGGATTTGAAGTAGCTCAAGTGGAATTCCATCACCTCCACTAGCTTAGTTCGTAGGGATGCTTCCTAAAGCCCACTTGACTTTGCATTCCAGGATGTCTGGCTGTAGGTGAGTGATCACACCATCGTGATTATCTGTGTCATGAAGATTTTTTTGTATAGTTCTTCTGTGTATTGTTGCCACCTCTTCTTTATATCTTCTGCTTCTGTTAGATCCATACCATTTCTGTCCTTTATTGTGCCCATCTTTGCATGAAATGTTCCCTTGGTATCTCTCATTTTCTTGAAGAGATCTCTAGTCTTTCCCATATTAATATTGTTGTATGGAGTTGTCAAAATCTTGTATTGCTTGTGCTTTATCTAATCCTCATCAATGCAGTGTAACCAGAAATAATGTTCTCTTGATGTTTCTTTATCAAAGCTTTAATCTTCTCTAATTTAGAGTAAGTGAATATGAGTTCTGTTTGATTTTTTAGTTATATGCAAAGTGACTTCTGGTGTCTACTTACAAAAATTAAAACAGTAATTATTGGGAGGGAGGTTCAAAAGGGAGGGGATATATGTATACCTGTGGCTGATTCATATTGAGGTTGACAGGAGACAATAAAATTCTGTAAAGCAGTTATCCTTCAATAAAAAAATAAATTTTAAAAAAATGGCAGAAATTGCCTGAAATTATCTTGTATAATTGCATAACTTTTTGAAGCAGTACTAAACAAAATTTACTTTTTCTTATTTTCTAGTTCTTATTCACATGAGTATATCTTTCATAATTAGTAATAGTTGAATGCTGTATTTTACTTTTTAAAGTATATAGCTATTGAGCTCTCATCATGATTATTTCTAATTTAATAATATCCAACAGAAGTGATCTCATATATAAATCATCTTTTAATAATTAATTGCTAACATTGACTACAAAGTTTTTGGTATTTATAAATAATGCTGAAATTATTACACTTAAAAAAAATAGCCTATAGGTTATCTTTAGCATCTGAAAATCCTGGCAGTAGTTACACATAAGTAATGATGCCTAGCAAGATTAGTTTTGCTTCATAAAATTCTTTATTATACTTTCAAATTTGATATATTAAAATAACATTAGAAAGTAAACTGAACAAATGAGAACATTGTAATTTCCAGTGCTGTCGAAGAATCTGTTGTTAAAATGCAGTAGCTATTACATATAAATATTTTTAAAGAATTTTATAAAGTGACTTATTGTTTCTACTTCTAGAAATTCATTTTTTTGCATTTCCAAAAGTATATAAAGACATACTTTTGAATAGAATACAAGTTTCCATGAGCGTGGAGAATTTTGGCTTTTTGCTTAGTGCTACAGTTCTAGGTCCTAGAACAGTACCTGGCACATAGTGGGCCCTCAATTAATATTTTGAATGAAAGAATATTTAAGGATGTTTATTACAGTATTATTTGTTATACTCAAATAATTGAAACAATTTCATGTTCATTAGTGAGAGGGTGATGGTGTAAAATAACCACACAATGGAATACTACTGTGCTGGAAAAAATTGGAGTTGTCCCATGAATATTGATACTGATATACATTGACAACACCAGTTCATTCTGTGAAAAAAGCAAGTAGAAAAACAGTGTGTATAATACAACACCACTTTCATTTTTAATATTTTGATTTAAAAATACATAATCCACTTATGCATAGCACTTCTTAAACTTTCTGGTTTCAGGATCCTTTTGTAGTCCTAAAATTACTGATGATCCTAAATGGCATTTATTTGTAGAATATATATGTATGTTTTTATTTATTTAGATATGTATTTGCCGTATTAGAAATTAAAGCATTTTAAAATTTACTTATTCATTTAAAATAAGAATAATGACTTTATTACATTAGCATAAATAGTGTGTTTTATGAAAAATACTATTTTCCAAAGTAAAAACATTTAGTGAGAAGTGGTGTCAGTTTACATTTTTGCAAATGTCCAGCTTAATAAATGTCCAGCTTAATAAAGGACAATTGAATTTTCATATCTGCTTCAACATTCAATCCATTGTGATACTGTTTTGGTTGAAGTACATCACGGAAATCTAGCCTCACACAGATAGGTATCAAAACAGGGAAAAGTATTTTAATTCTCAAGTCAGATAGATACTCTTCTTTAATACAGCATCAAAACTCTACAAGTAATAGTTTCTTAAAGATTAGTGTAGTATAGAATTTAAAACCATGACAGCGAACTTTTCATACTCATACTTTTCATACTAAGGCCTTTTCATCTGTTTTGCAGTGAGAATGGATCTTTTACCTATGCAAGATTTTATAGCTTACGATTGGTCATTTTGAAAATATTGGGTCACTAGTTACTCAGATCTTCCAAATGTTGACACATTTTAATATGCTATACTCTAAAGTCACATTTGTGAATATCACAGCACAGTTTCATTTCAAAAGTTTTTTAAGCACTGTGAAATTGTTAAGCTCATAATAATGGATGTATGTTATTTAGAATTCTGCTTTTCACTTCATTTGAAAGCTTTAATTTTATCGTGAATAACACAATCAGTTGTTTCTCTGAAACTGATGGGCATATTTCATTCACTTGTTGAGAAAATGGCTGTGAAACCAAGTCTAAGTAATTTGTCATTTTGTTCATCTACAAATAGTGTTCCATTAAAAAGAAAAAATGACTAATTCATTCTTAGCACGATACTTGAAAAGCAGTGTTTAAAAACAATCTAAGTTTATTTTTTAAATAAAAAATGAAAAAGCATAGCAAAATGTTAACAGTGGTTATCTTAGGGTGGTGGGGAAATGGTGACTTTTTTCTTTTATTTCTTTTCATTTTTCTGTATTGAATAATATATTTTTATTATATAGTTTAAAGTGTTATATAAGGTATGTTATTTATAGGACAGCTTACATGTAAAATCAAGTGAATGTGAATTATTAAGGTTATTTTCATTTTTCTTATTAGGATTTAGGTCCTGAATATGAAGATATATTTAACATCTCATTACAGTGGATTTTTGAAAATGGGAAAGATGTTGGAATAAGGTAAAAGATTTGGTTTCTACTTTGTCTGTTTTGTAGTCTAAGCGGTGATTTTGACTCTCAATTCTCCCGTAATTGTTTTTGCATAGGTGTGTTGGTTATGGCCCTGAGGAAGAATTGACAGATATAGTTGATGTTCAGTTTTTACAATCCACAAGGCCACAGATGTCCTTCTGGTGTCGTTTTCGACGTGCTTTTGTTACTGTCACCCACAGGTTATTGTTGTTATGCTTAGGTAAGTTGTGAGAATGAGAAAGATACATTGTAGTCTAGATTTTTGTATCTGTATTTCATCAAATGCTGGGTTTGAGAATATACTTCTGTAATAGTTGTCATTATAAATCACATCCAGAAGTCTTCACTAATATAAAGTAATATTGACGGTTTTTATGTCAGTTGGCTTCCCCAGTGGCTCTGTTGGTAAAGAATCTGCTTGCAGCGCAGGAGACCCAGGTTTGATCCCTGGGTTGAAAAGTCCCCTGGAAAAGGGAATGGCAACCCACTGCAGTATTCTTGCCTGGGAAATCCCATAGACAGAGGAGCCTGGTGGCTACAATCGATCGGGTTGCGAGAAGTCGTGCACAACTGAAGGGATTAACACACACACAATGTCAGTATCAATCTCTTAAGGGCTTAGGAAACAGTGCTGTGAGAAGTAGGAATCAGACTTTGTCATATGTATGTTACAGAAAAAGCAAATACAGTGCATAGATAGAAATCCACTTCAGGAAATAGAGCAGGAAGATACAAAAATTAGCTTATTTTTAAAATACTGGGTTAGAAATTAACTTTTTAAAAATTATTTTTCATTTAAAAAATATTATTTATCCAAATGAAAATTTTCATTCAGACATCCTAATTTTATGTGACTATTAGAAATGTCTTCTGTTTTCTACCCAAGTCCTTTAAAAATAATTTAGTTTACTTAAAATTAAATGTTTACAGTCTCATAAGACTCACTTTTCTAGTAGCTTAATGCTGCAAAGAAAAAGGTTTGTGAAGCATGTTACTTTGTATTTTTAAAAAAATGGAATTTAAATAAATGTTCAGTTGTCAACCTAAAGAAGAAATGTTTTTTTCTGGAAAGATTAAGTGACACACTGGGAAATGTTTAATATTAAATTTTTATACTTAATTTTATTATGTAGCTAAATCAAACCACTGTCTTGAAGACTTATTCCACTATCCCATTATGGCAGTTAAATAATCACTGTAGAAACTGTCAAAATGGCTTTTTTTCCCTCTACTTTGTTATACCAGATTTAACAGCTGACAGTTTTTTCAGGTTGCAACAAGTATTACTGAATGCCACTGAACACAATTTTAAAACACAATATATGTAAATATTACAGGTGTAGTGATGGTTTGTGTCGTTCTGCGTTACATGAAATATCGCTGGACAAAAGAGGAAGAGGAAACAAGGCAGATGTATGATATGGTGGTAAAGATTATAGGTACAGTATTTGTAAAAATCTAAACTATTTCTAGAATAGTCATCATGTGATAAATTACATGGTGTCCAATAGTTGCTTTCTTTATAAATTTGTTTGATCTACTTTCAGATGTTTTACGAAGTCATAATGAAGCTTGCCAGGAAAATAAAGATTTACAGCCTTACATGCCTATTCCCCATGTGCGAGATTCTTTAATACAGCCTCATGACAGGTGTGTTCAAAGCATTGTGAGTTGAAGTAAATCAGAATGTTACCTTCTGTGGTCATGAAAATTGTATTGAGAGTTATGACCCTTCTCAACAATAGCTTTTTTACCATACAGGTGTCTTTTTGTACTTTAAACTCTTTTCTAAGCTTTCATCTATTATCAGCCTGATTTTAAGTGGCATAATAGACAACTGGATTTCTAAGCATACTTTTCTTACTTTTTAAAAGTCTCTACCTTATTTCCTTCAATCACATCCTGATAAATAGAGACAGACAGTAGCCAGTGATGTTTTACTAATGTTTTAAAATACTTTATTTCGTTGTTAATGAAGCTTTTTAAATAAAAGAATTCAACAACGGCTTCTTGAAAATAAAAGATGATGTCACATCCTAAAGCAGCATTCTTACCTGTGTAAGATGTGTAGCAACACATCAGAATCATCAGTAGAGCTTTTGAGAGGGGAAAATACCAATGCATTGTTCCACCTCTGGACATCCAAATATGGTAAATCTGAGGGGAGTTTCAGGCACCTTAATCTTTTTGGAAAAAACTGCATAAGCATTGATAAGAACAGCCCTAATTAAGAATAACAACTGCTACCTTCAGTTACTGATATTTGAAAAAGATGACAAAGATGATTGATAGTAAATTTGTTATTTTCCTTCAAATGATAGGAAGAAAATGAAGAAAGTCTGGGATAGAGCTGTTGACTTCCTTGCTGCTAATGAGTCTAGAGTTCGCACAGAAACACGAAGAATAGGTGGTGCAGACTTTCTAGTTTGGCGGTGGATCCAGCCTTCTGCCTCCTGTGACAAAATATTAGTAATACCTTCTAAAGTGTGGCAAGGTCAAGGTATGTATGCTTAAACAACAAAAAAAATAGATAATTTTTTCAAATATAAAATTCTTATGTGTTTAAAATAGTACAACTGAAAGATATGTGATGGCAAAGCTCCCTTCCAGCCCCATCCAATAGAAGGATCAGTGTTTATTTCTTACTGTCCTCCCACTTTTCTGTGTGCTAATACAAATAACATGGTTTGTCTTCACAGTGATATAGTACTAGATACATTACTTTGATTTTTTTTCTCTTTCACTTACTAAAAGCAACCTAGTATTAAAGATCTAACTGCATTCTTTTCCCTGATATTTTTTGTGTAGATAATTTGTAATATATAATGTATATATGTTTTACTTATATATACATATCTATGTATGTACAAGTATATATTTTATATTTAAAACATATGTAAGTGAAACCATAACTTTTTAACTTCTCTTTTTTTCTATTTTTGCTTGCCTTTTTCATTAAGAGTCTCTCACCAATGAGATACTTGCATATCTCATGCCAAGTCACTTTTGTGGGTGTCTTTCCGTATTTTTCTTAATGTTTGTATAGTTGCAAAAACAGATATAAGTTTATAGGAGGATTTGGTGTTTGGTTGCCTTATGTACCCAAACCTCTACAAGTAATAACTGTTAGCACATTTGAATTTTTTGTATGTTAATGGTTAATTGCAAAAAGAAATCTCATGGCTAGTTTAATTTGTATTTCAGAACTAGTAGTGAGTTGAGTTTCTTTTAATCTTCTTGGATAGAAAGCATATTTATCAATGCTTGCTGTACTTAGACTATATGGGAAAGGTAGGTTAATTGTTTTGAAATTGAAATAAAATCCAGTCTCTCCCTTTTTTCTCTAATTGAGTTTCACTTTCAAAGACCTTGAGTAATAGGATCTATAATCATGGCATAAAAATGAAGCTTTGTTGCCAAGATGATACTAAACCATTAACTCTTTGCTTTAAAGGGTGCATGCTGGGGAGTTCCCTAGTGGCCTGATGGCTTTCACTGCCATGGTCCAGGATCAGTCCCTGGTCAGTGAAGTGAGATATCCCACAACTGAGTGTTGTGGCTAAATAACAAAATGGTGCGTGTCTGAAGAGTTGGTATAATAGTTACAGTAGTCTTTTGAGTTCACTACCACTGCAGGCTATTGTCATTTAATGGTACTTTCCCCAAGTAACTGTTAAATAATCAACCTTACTGAATTTTCAGTTCAGTTTCTAAATAGTACTTAAATAAGAAATGGATGATAATATTAGTATGTCTAAAGGTATTTTAAAGCACCAGTTAAAAATTAAACACTATCTCCTGGGAAGCACAAGAATTATCTATGCTTCTGACAAATGTCATGTTTGGAATAAATAGCATTCATTTGAAGGACCCAAAGGTAGCCCCTGAGGTATTTAAAATGTATCATTCAGTAGCTGCTGTTTCTTTACATTAGAGTAAAGAAGCCATGGGAATTAGAGTTTAGTTAGATCAATCAGTTTGATCTTTTGGACTACTTTCTGACTAGAATTGGCCAGGGATAGTTTCTTCCAGGTCTTTTATTTTCTGGAGTCTTGGGTGTAGGCTAAAATAAGGTGATATGAATGTTTCTGTTTTCTCTGGTTGAACCCCGGCTAACCTAAGTCATTATTAGAATTTCAAGGAAGTCAGACTGTCTAGAGCTAAAAGGTCATCTAAGAACAGAATCTATATACTGCTAGAGAAGTTCGGAAGGTACTAGAGGTTCACAGACCTTCTTGATGTGAGATTTGGCAAAGATTTTTCATATCTAGTGACTATACCTCCATCCCATGTCAAACACTGTTTGAATATTCATACTCCAGATGTTTCTTATTACTGACACTTCTGAAATCTTTAATTGATACACTCTGGTTTTTGTCATGAACTCATCCTTTCAGCCTTCCTGCTCCATGTATTTGGGAACTCCAGAATCTCTGATTCTTCAATGTACATTCTTTCTCCAGTTCTTTAGCCTTTCTCCTATCTTTACTTCTTTTCCTGTCCATCTTAGTTTCCTTGGTCCATCTTTTCAGTCACTCTCTTGCTAGTACCCTTCTGTCATCACCTGTCCTTAATCTTACCCTGGTAAATTCCAGCCAAGGATGGAACTGTTTATCTCTGCTTGTCTATATGCTAATGACTGAGCATAGCAAGGAAAGTCAGAACCACTTGACAGACTGGCACCTTTATAAATAAGTAACTCCAAGAAGGTTGTCAGTACTACTTGCCTTTCTTGTTCTTACCATTTTTTGCTAGTCACTTTAGTTTCCTATTCTACTCAATAGCAGTTTTAGATCTTGTCCCCTCTTGTCAAACTTTTGCTCTTCTCTGTCTTCTGATTCTCAGTTGATGACTCAAATAGAAGCAATCGGATTGTACCTGCCTCAAATTTCCACCACCAAATCCATAGAATTACCAGAATTTGTTCTAACCTGGTAGCTCAGATGGTAAAGAATCTGTCTGCAGTGTGGGAGACCTGGGTTTGATCCTTGGGTTGGGAAGATTCCCTGGAGAAGGAACTGGCAGCCCACTCCAGTATTCTTTCCTGGAGAATTCCACGGACAAAGGAGTCCATGGTGTTGGAAAGAGTCAGACATGACTGAGCAACTAACGCACATACATGCTCATCCTTACCTCCTGTTGCAATCAAGGAGCTATCTCACTTAACAAGGACCCAACCCTTCTCTTTAGAGGATCCCTCTGGATCTCATTCCCTCTAGTCTTCTCAAATATCTTCCCTTACTGTGTTTTAAATTCCTGTCTCTCCTGGATCTTTTCATTAGCACTTAAACATACTGTAGTCTCATCTTTAAAACACATTGTTGCCCTATACATTGTCCTTTAGCTGTCATCCTGTGTCTCTACCTGCATATAGCCAAATAGCATTAAACAGTTTACTCACTGCCTTTACTTTTTCACCTCCCATTTATTCTTTAGCTGACTTCAATCTGTTATCCATCCCCATCATTTCAAGGAAGTAGCTCTCAGACTTTGATGTTGCTAATTTCAATGGACATTTTTCTTTCTTGTCCTTATTTTACTTAGCAGTATTCACAATTGAACCTGCCTTGGTACTTTCTTGTTTTGTGGTTGCCACTTTCTTCTGATTTTCATCCTACTTCTTAGTATTTCTTAATTCTTCTTTTTCAGATTTTCCTGGACCTCTTAAGTATTGAGGTTTTTCCAGGCCATCTTTTATCTTCTCCTGGTCTTCTCAAACGATCCTATGCTGCAATTTCATTTGCTATATATATGTTGATAACTTTGAATTTTATATCATGGACTAAGTCTTCTGTTTTGACTTTCAGATTTTTATACCCAGCTGTGTATACTTGTCTTCTGTACTAAGAAGTGCCAGACTTTCAACACATGCACGAACATAATGTCATCTCTCTCCAAACTGACTTCTCCTCCAGTGTCCTGTTTAATTAATGATACCGTCCCCTCTTCAGTCGGTTCTGTCAAAAACCAGGGAGTCATCCTTAATCTCTCCCTTAGTCCCCACATGTGTGGTCATTAAACAAGTCATGTCAAATCTATTCCATAATGTCCTGATTCTGTCCACTTATTTCCATCTTCATCATTGACCTGTCTTATCCACATTACTATCATCTCCCTCTTGGACAACATAACATCTAACTAGTCTCCTTGCATTCACTTTTTACTTCCATCTATTTTCCACATAACAGTCTATTTAAAAATTTCAAGAGATCTCATCTTACTGTTCCTGTCCTTAAAACATTTGAGTGGATTCCCATTGCTCCTATGGTAATATCCAAGTACTTTAATGCAGCTTACATAGTCCTCCATAATCCAGCATCTTCAGGGTTATCTTTCTGTTGTTCCATCTCTAATCACAGTGGCTGTCTTTTAGTTATTTGAATATATCAAGTTCCTTCTTGCCTTGGGCTTTGTATAAGCTGTCACCTTTGCTTTAGATGTCCTTTACACCTCTCTTTATTCTGCCTATGTTTATTTATTCTTTAGGTTTCAGCATAAATTTTTTCTTTTTTAATTGAAAGATAATTACTTTACAGAGTTTTGTGGTTTTCTGTCATACATCGACAAGTATCAGCCATAGGTACACCCTCCTCAGTGTTATCTGATATTCACAAATGGGCTTAAGTACATTGACAGCTTTCTATACCCTTCTTTCTTAGAATTTGCCACAGTTATAATTTCTTTGGTGATACTGTTTTTCATCTGTCTCCCCTACTGTAAAGTGTGAGATCAGTGACTATCTGTCTTGTGACTGTGTCTGTCTTTTTCACCTTGATCCAGGGATCTAGCTCATAGTAAAAGCATGCAGTGAATATTTTTTGAATGAACTGACTGAATACCTTTCAATAAAATGGAACAGTGGAAAATAGTAAAACTTATTTGTTTTTTTATAGCATTTCATTTAGATAGAAGAAATTCACCACCAAATAGTTTGACACCATGTCTGAAGATTCGAAATATGTTTGATCCAGTTATGTAAGTATTATGACAAAAGGTACATGCAATTTTTAAAATATCTGGATGAAAAATACATGATAGTCTTATAATGCTGTGTCTATAATTGAAAAATCTCTTTTACTTCTGAATCTTAACTACCAAAATGTTAGTTTTCCCAATTTTTCTTTTTAAATTTGAAACAAAGTTTTCCGAAGACACAGGTGTATAATGATTTGAAAAGCTTTTAAAAATCTTTGTATATACTATGAATCTATAGAAGACAGATGGCTTGAATCAGACTGACAAATATGATGATAAATAACAGTATCCTTATTAAATGTATGTCACGTTTGCCACCACTCTTTGCCTCTGTAGGCAATATAGATAAAAATATCTGCTGTCTTAAAATTTCCAAACCCTTATTATAAAAAGTTCTCTACGAAAGATGTACATACCCCCCTTTCTATAAGATTTGTCTACCTGTCATTGCAATATTTGAGGAACTTTTATGTCCATTTGCCATTTGAGGAACTTTTAGGCCATTTACCATTTGAGAAACTTTTCTATACAATTACAGTGACACATGCATTCCAGAAAATAGTCTAGTCAAAAGTTATTTCTTTAAAATCCATAATATTTTACATATAAGCTGTAATAATCTTTAGAATTTGCTTCCTAGAGGTGACTGCTTATCTGTCCAATAATAGGACAAATCAAATTCTGTTTGTCTGGTTTTTTAAAAGCTGATAGTGGAAATTGTATTATATATAAAATATGTATAATTCCCATCTGATAACTCATTTATTTCAAGAAATAGTTAATATGATAGACTAAGTAACAGAGAAATTGTTAATGTGACAAAGCACTGTCAGCATACACGCACACACATGCACCCCCTTCATTTTGCAGAGGTAGAAATGACAGTGTGGTGATCCCTCTACTGGGAGTCTCACCCCATACCTTAGAGATTAGGAAGTCTGTGCCAGCCCAGTACTTTATTACCTGAGATGAAGATTTATGATTTGAAGTGGAATGGCCTTTTCCTCTGCCCCACCATCTGTATCTCACAAGAAAGACAAATGTGTGTTACTATAACAGAACCTCTCATAATAGTAAAGTGACTTATTTTTGCAAAATGTTTGTCCTGTATAAAGTTTCTAATATTTGGGGGAAAAACAGCTCAGAATATAATATTTACTAAGAATTTTCCTTAAGTTAGGGATTTGAAAATGTCATTAAAAAATAATCCTTAACTTTTATAAGTTTACCACAACTCATTGAAGTGTTTGTTAACACTTGTTTAGATAGAAAAGAGAAATGACTGTAAATGCAAAGGATTTTAAACATAAAATTGAAAACATATTTATCTTGCTATGGTAGGCTACTGCTAGTAACAAGCATTTATATACTATTAGTTTTTTACAATATATGGTTTTTAAGCTGTCCTAATTCTAGTTAGGTATATGGTGATGCTAGTGGTAAAGAACCCACCTGCCAGTGCAGGAGACATAAGAGACACAGGTTCAATCCCTGGGTCAGAAAGATTCCCTGGAGGAGGGCATGGCAACCCACTCCAGTATTCTTGCCTGGAGAATCCCATGGACAGAGGAGCCTGCCAGGCTACGGTCCATGGGGTTGCAGAGTCAGACACAACTGAAGCAACTTAGTATGCACTCATTGAAGAGACAGAAAACTTCTTTCTGAGTAGGAATATGGCTCTTGATTTTTGTTTTCATTAATTTTTTAGGGAAATAGGGGATCAGTGGCATTTGGCAATTCAAGAAGCAATTTTAGAAAAATGCAGTGATAATGATGGCATTGTTCACATTGCAGTAGACAAAAACTCTCGTGAGGTAAAGTAACTTTTACTATTGAATTCTACATTTTGAATTGTTGCTATTAAACTAAGACTATTTCTTTCTTCCTTTTTGTTTTCTTTTTAAAATATTACAGGGTTGTGTATATGTTAAATGTCTGTCTCCAGAATATGCTGGGAAAGCTTTTAAGGCATTGCATGGCTCTTGGTTTGATGGTAAGAAATTTGAATACTACAAACATTTTGAAAAGATAAATTATGGCTTACTGTTAAATTCTACCAGATTTTAAATTAAAGAATCTTAGGTTATCATTTGTAGAGTAATAATTTTAGATTATTTTATTTGTGTTCATTTATCTTTTACCACAGTTTGATTTCTATTAATATTAAGCACATTCACACAGATCTAAAATATTATTTTTATCTTACAACAGGGAAATTGGTTACAGTAAAATATTTACGACTAGATAGATATCACCATCGCTTTCCCCAGGCTCTTACTTGCAACACTCCCTTGAAGCCATCAAATAAACATATGAACTCTATGTCTCATCTTCGTCTTCGGACTGGCCTAGCCAATTCTCAAGGAGGTTCCTGAAAAGACTTTCTTCCACTCCTAAGACTGTTCTTTACAGTAGGAAAATTCCTGTTTGGCTTCCTGTCTCCCTTTTTAAATGCTTTTTGTATGTAATATTTTTATTGAATACAGCTCTATTTGAACGTTCCAGAAATCTTAAGGTTCCAAAGGGACTTAGCAGTGAGGCAGCAATGCTGAGTAGATAGAGTAATTGTTTTGTTCAGTTTTTGGAGTTCAGTTAAGCCAATGCACTTAAAAGTTTTGCATGAGGAACATTGACCTTATTGAGCATTTTCAGATGTGATGGTTGTATTTTTTGCACCAAGAAGTGTTAGAATAACCACACAAAAGCATGGGGAAAAGGCTTGTTTTTCCATAATTTCCTGTAAACTGATATTGTGAATTTTTGTATACAGTCGCCTAAATAGTTCCTTACAGACTAATGTGGTAAAACTATTAATTTCCCAGTTTAACCTTAGGTTTCTATTGCTTGTAAGAGATTCATTTGCTACAGCTGGAATATGGGAAAATCAGTTTGGGTTTAGTGGTTACATAAACGTGTAAGTGGATGTACATGTACTTAAACTGGCTTTTGTATATATGTATAAATGCTGGTGACGGCCAAAGTAGTCTGTTTTGTGAGGATGTCTGCATTAAAGCAGTAAAATAAGCTTCCTATTTTATTCATAATCTAATGTGTGTATATATATGTATGTGTATATATGTGTGTATGTATATATATATGTGTGTATGTGTATATGTGTATATATACACACACATATATACATATGGCTGTACTATCATACAGATCAAACAGCCAAACACCTGGAAGTATTAGATACAAGTTTAAAATAACTTTTATAGGTTTTATATAAAAATGTCTGAGTATGATTTTGTGTGAAAGTTCCAATATCAGTTGTAATAGATTCAAATTTATGTGAGCAATAAAAAAGCAATTGGCAGATACTGGGAAAATATTTTGTGAAAAGCTGTATTTATTATAAATACTAGGGCCATGACATAGTACCGCTGGGATTAAGTCATTTTCCCAATCTATTTATAATTTAATGAAATGTTAGCTTCCCTGTTGTATGTCAAGTTAAAAAACAGGGCACATTGTCGCAGCAAAATGTGTATTTGAAAAATTCCGTTTGCAATTTTGGGTTATGAAAGTTCACAGTATATTAAATGCACGAGTGATGGTCACCTTGTGCCTGGGTATTTACTTTGTTTCAGTAAAATCACTTTATTATGGTTTATGATTTCAGATTAAAATAGTTACGGAGTAAAGTTTACTTGTAATGTAGCAATTGGCTTTTTAAAAATAACCTGTTGATATATCATTGTCAGTCCAAATGAATATGTGAAAAAGCTGAAATTGTACCAATTTTGATTTTGTTTAAAGCTCAGTTTCCTTTTATTTAAAATTGTATATGTGTTAGGTTTGCAGCATGAACTTGCACAGTTAATGCACGTTTCCTGGTTAAGTAAACATGATGCACACTGTTCTGTAACAGAAAACCTTATTGTGCCTTACCTATGTGCTTTTGTGGGCACCATGTTTATGAAGAATAAAAAATGATTTGTTATCTGAAGAGAATAAATTTTAAATTCTCAGTTTATGTCTCAGATGCTAACGTGTGAAAATATAAATATATATAATATATATAATAACCAATCTTTCTGTATTTTATGTGCATCACAGTGATTTATCTGAGCTTAGTGACCCCATCTTGTGACCTGTTACAAGAGTGAATGTAAAAAAATAGTTGTGGCATTTTAAGAGGTCGCCTTTTGATGCATATGCATCTTTTTCTTGCTTCTAAAACATATTCCATGTAAGCATTGTACACTTACTATTGTAATATATACTATTATGCAGCTTATTTTACCTGAAACTGTTAAGCCGACCAAGATCCCTCCCTGCAAGACAGATGGGAATGTGTATAATAACTAGATATTTGAGAAGTTCTGAAGTTTGATGTAATCTGTTACTTGTCCTGTTTAAAAAAAGGAAAAAAATTCTAATTAAAAATTTATTAGGTTTTTTTTTAATGTGTCTTGGCTTTAAAAAAAAAAACTTTTTAAGTGCTCTGTGTCTTTATTATATTTTTTTAACCAGTGAAAGTAAATCCCTTTATTTTTAAACATTTTGGGTATTTGTAAATATACATACACTATAAAAGTGGATGAAAGTTAATTTTAACTTTCACCCATAAAGTTAATTTTCTTTATGAAAATGTCTTTGTCTAACTTTCAAAGTGTTTGGCTCAAAGTGGGGCAAGAATATAGATCAGATAGCACTGCTTAGTTCAGCTAAACATTTTTTCATAGCAAGACTTGCTCAAAAAAGGAAGCCATTCTTTCACACATTCTGGCTCAAACGCCTTATCATAAACAAACAGTCTGTGGTCTTGCTACTTTGAGTAGCATTGGTTTAGATTTTTAGATGATTTAATCAAGTAAAAAGAAGACTTGACTTAGTTGGTAGAATTTTATTGATTGCTAACAAATGTCAGGCACTGTTATTTGTTAGGAGTGCAAAGATGAAAAAGACATGACACAATCTTCAGGATGGCCATAATCTAGAGGAAGAACATAGATAGCTTACTTAAAAGGTACTGTTGAAAATATAGTGAGTGAAGAAAGCAGAATAAATTCTGGGAGTATAGAGAGGTACCTTGTGTATCTTAGTAGTTGGAAAAGATACCAGGACAGATGAAGTATTAATAACATTAGACACTTTTGAATTAGTATAGATACAGTGATACGTCTCTTTTCCCCTGAGCTCTCAGGGAAGCTTCTGTTCTTGTGATGAGCTCATAAAAATTAATGTGTGGAACCTGAGTTACTGCAAAATCCATTTTCATGCTCATTGGTGTGCAGATTCTTGAATATCCTGTGAATATTGAAGCCTCTTATTGAACTTTGTTATATTTTGTGTGCTGTTTGCTGTTTGGATGACAAGTTGTAATTTCCAAGTATATGCCCAGAACATTTCCTTTAATCATATCGACCTTACAATTTTCATTCCTTGCTCCTGGTGACATTACGTTACTATAGGTCACCTACATGGTGGCTTCACCCTTTTTCCCTAGACTTATCTCATCAAGTCACTTCTTCAGATGACTCAACAAAGAATGTAAATCAAGCAGAATTTTGGCAGCCACTCTTGAAAAGGGGGTTCAAGAACAGGTATTTAATTGAAAATTAGAAACCATTAGTTGTGGTCTAAAGAAACTGTCCATAATGTTCATTGTGCTGGTCTAGTGAGCATGACTAGGTACTCCCTTTAAGTCTCACTGGAGAAACTTTATGACTAGAAATACACCCTGATTGTAGATTTCTATACCTAAGAATCTCTGCTTGGGGCAGCAGGATAGACTCATTTTGTTGATTCTTAGACTTTAAAACCAGTAGAACCTGAGTACTTTAGATTTACTGTTTCTTGCATGGGTGGACACTGGAGACCTGCACATGCCCCAAAGTTGGAAAGAAGGCTGTCTAGGTATAGAAAGATCCATATGGTGAAAGCTATGGTTTTTCCAGTAGTCATGTATTGATGTGAGAGTTGGATCATAAAGAAAGCTGAGTGCTGAAGAATTGACGCTTTTGAATTGTGGTGTTGGAGAAGACTCTCTAAGAGTCCCTTGGACTGCAAGAAGATCAGTCAATCTTAAAGGAAATCAGCCTTGAATATTCAGCAACAATGCAGCAACTTTATTATACATCATTATACAACAGACAAATTCAAAATCTATTTGGCTTAGGAATTTTACTAAAAAGATAGCTGGCCCAGAGATAAGCAAGCAGCAAGTGAAAGAGGCAAAAATTGTTCATTTTTAAAATTATAGTTGATTTACGTCATTGTGTTTCAGGTGTACAGCAAAATGATTCAGTTATACAAACCAGTCAATCCTAAAGGAAATAATTCCTGAATATTCATTGGAAGGACTGATGCTGAAGCTGAAGCTCCAATACTTTGGCCACCTGATGCAAAGAGTCAACTCATTGGAAAAGACCCTGGGAAAGAACGAAGGCAGGAGGAAAAGGGGGCAACAGAGGATAAAATGGTTGGATGGCAACACTGACTCAATGGACATGAATTTGAACCAACTCTGGGAGATGGTGAAGGACAGGGAAGCCTGGCATGCTGCATTCCATGGGCTCGCAGAGTTGGACACACTGAGCGACTGAACAAGGCATAGAGAACACATGAAAAAGACAGATGAGGAGAAAAAACCTAGTGCATGTATAAACTACACACAGTTTGTCATGGTTGAATTACTGAGTACAAGACAATACAGAGACATGAAAGGTAGGTGATGATCAGCTCATGGAACATGTAGGTTATATTCTGAATTTGGATGAAGGTTGTTAAAGGGAGATCAGCTGAGGATTTGTTGGGCCGAAAAATGGAGAAAGGATTTGAAAAATATGCAAGAGATAAAATAGGAAGGACTTAATTAATTGGATTTTGAGAGAGAAATTGGTGTCCAATTTTCTAATATAGGAATTCTAATCCAGTATTTGGAGAATAGGTGATAAGTGAGAAATTGGATGGGAAAGATTAATTGAATTTTGGGGTATGTTGAGATTGGGATGCCTATGGAATATCCGGGTGGATATGCCTAGTAGGTGATTAGATTTTCAATTCTGAGGTATTCTGAGAAAAATCTGAGCTGGAGATAGATACAGTTTGGGGGTTAAAACCACAGAGGTGAATTAGATGACCTAGAGAGAGAGAGAGGGAGTCCCTATAGAGACAGAAATTTCGTTTAATCCCAATTCTGCCATATATAGCTATTTGACTCTTCCGTGGAAATTTGGGTTGGGATGAGATATTAAAATTCTGAAACAAATTAAGAGGGTAGAATTTGAAAAGGTCTTTGAATGGGGTAGTGTTGAAAGAGAAATTTGGTATGACTCACATTTCTAGCTTGGGCAACAGGTTAGATGGTGTTGACATTCCCTAATTTTGGATGGGGATGGGGGGCGGGGAGCCAGATGGTAGTCAGGATACTAGATAAGACTTTCCAGAATTGCAAGAGTTAGGCTAAATAGTCCTTCTGACTTTTAGTTTTCTAGTGTAGGGCACTGTTGGAGGAAAGGTGATAGGGACAGTCTAACTTCCACAAGGTTCTAGCATTGTCTGTGATTGTCTAAGATTGATTGAACGTTTTCCTGATTGTAGAAAATGAGAAACCTATGACTGTCGAAAGGAGGAATAAATACAAAAGTTGGTTTTTAAATAGGATTGATTGTAAATGGTTTGCCACGCACTCCTGACCAGGAACTCGTTTGTTGCTGTATATTATACCCTTATAAAGCCTTTGTAAGCTAGTCAGGTTTTATAGGCCTGAAAACCATTTTTTTTTCCCTTGGTGACTTCATTTCTCCTTTGATTTATTGAGTTAATTAAAAAATGTAATTTTAGAGGGCAGTTTTAGTTTAATAGTTCCAAGTGGTACAGTACTTCCCTTTTACTTAAAAAAAAATTAATGTGGATATTTTGAGATTTCAGTGATTTTATTTACTACTGAGTAATAGCTAAAGCTCAAGTTGGCCTGTCTTTCTCTAGACCAGTGCTGTATAATACTTAATATAATGTCAACCATGTATAATTTTAAAGTTTCTGATGGCCACATTGTAGAAAGTAAAAAAACAGGTGAGATTAATCTTAATACATTTTATTTAACCTTATATATCCAGGATATTATTATCTCAATATGTAATATTTTATTAATGATTTTTTACATGCGTTGACATCTAGAATATAGATTACGTTTACAGCTAGGGTGACCCTGTGTTGTATAACTTACAGTACTAAAACTTGTACAGATGGTCACCTTATTTATAGCCCATCTTTCAGATGCTACATTTTCACTGAAAATGTTTGATCTATATTTAGGTTTCATAAAATCTGCAGTTTGAGAAGTTTATTAATATACCCAGTTTCTTCCAAATAGACTTAAAAATATTCCTATAACTAAATCAGGTATCCATTGTTAAATTTACATTAGTTGCATAGTTGCGTAGTGAAGTCGCTCAGTCGTGTCCGACCCTTTGCGACCCCATGGACTGTAGCCTACCAGGCTCCTCCCTTCAGTTCTTCAGTGGTCCCAGCCACATTCTAAGTGCTCAGTAGCTACATGTAGCCAGTGACTACCACGTTGACAGTGCCAGTTTAGACAACCTTTACATTTCTAGCTAAATCCTAGTACTCACCCAGCCACTGTGCTACAACTAAACTGCACTGGTTGCGCTTCCTCTTCATACTTAACTTTTGCTTGATTCTGACTTTTCTGGCATTGTTGCTATTCTTTTTGCCTGAAACATGCTTCATTTCCTTCTTTTATATACCCAAATGTTGCTCCTCTTCTAGGAAGTGTTACTCTTTGCCCTTGGGCTGGAACTAATTTCTATCCTGTGCATTCCTGAAGTATTTGATTTCACCTGTCTTATGATTTTGGCAGTTTCTGTCTTGTATTCTAATAGTCATTAATCTGTACTAGTTTGGATTCTGTCCTTATTCCCCCTCTGAAATCACTCTTTAGGGATCACCACAAACTTCCTTTTGCCAAATTCTAGAGTAATTTCTATGTCCTCACCTTTCTTGAACTCATCACCAACTAATACAGCTGATCATTACCTCCCATTTTACTTAAAAATTTTTATTATGAAGTAATTCACACATACTAGAATATATATGAAGGCTTCCCTGGTGGCTCAGATAGTAAAGAATCTGCCTGCAATGCAGGAGATGTGGATTCGATCCCTGGGTTGGGAAGGTCCCCTGGAGAAGGAAATGGCTACCCACTCTAGTATTCTTGCCTGGGAAATCCTCATGGACAGAGGAGCGTGGCAAGCTACAGGCTCCAAGCGACTTAACACTTTGACTTTCACTTAGGAAGTGTATATTTTACTTACATTTTGAAGTACAACATCATTTAAAAAATAGAACATTAACTTTGAAGTGCCTCAGTGTCTTTAGGAGAAGGCAGTGGCAACCCACTCCAATACTCTTGCCTGGAAAATCCCATAGACGGAGGAGCCTGGTAGGCTGCAGTGCATGGGGTCACGAAGAGTCGGACATGACTGAAGCGACTTAGTAGCAGCAGGAGCAGCAGCAGTGTCTTTAATGCTTCTCTTTCTTTCCTAACTTCCAGATGACAACTATCTGAATTTTGTATCAATAAATCTTTATTTTTCATTATAATTTTACCACATGTTTATATGTCTCTATAAGTACAGTATTTCCTGCTTTTGGCTTTTCTGTGAATAGAACCAAATTATATGTATACTTCAGTGACTGTTTTTGCTCAACTTCATTTTTGAGATTCATCTGTATAGGTGCATGTAGCTATCACTCATTGTCACGGCTATATAGTATTCCATTACAAAATTCATACCATGATTTATCCATTCAACTATGGACATTTAGATTAGCTTTTTTTATTATTATAAGCAAGGTAGTTACGAACATTTCTTCTTGGACATGTTTCCAGCTGCACGCATTCAAGTTTCCTAGGTCATTGAGACTCAAGAAATATGGTTCTTCAATTAGCAGTATAAACATTACTTGGGAACATATTAGTCCAAGCAGATTTGGGGCCCCACTCTAGACCTACTGAATCAGAAATTTTGAGCTGGGGCCTGGTACTCTAAGGGCTCCCTTGTGGCTCAGGTGTTAAAGATATCTGCCTGCAATGAAGGAGATCTGGGTTTAATCCCTGATTTAGGAAGATCCTCTGGAGAAGGGAAAGGCTACCCACTTCAGTATTCTGGCCTGGAGAATTTGGGTCACAAAGAGTTGAACACGACTGAGCAACTTTCATTCACTCTGTTTTAATAAATCCTCCAGATGATGCTGGTGGCGTACTCAATTTTGAGAACCATTGATCTAAAGGTGAGATTAATTTGCACCTTCTGATTAAGATTTTTTGGCTTCCATATTCTTTTTGAAGTACTGTTTAATATTTTTCCCCTCTTTTTTTCCGTGACACTTGAGTACTCCTGACGAGGAAATGATTTACAACTGATGAGGAAATGATTTACAACTAAGGAACTAGACTGAAAAATCACAAAGAAAGCCTGTCAGGTATATTCTACAGTAACGCTCTCAAGGCTCTGGCAAAACCATAAACTGAAATAGTTTTCTTTTATGATAAAGTCAGCCTGCTCAAAGACAGTCTAGCTGCCAATTAGTGTATTAAAAAACTATAAGCAAGACTTACTGTTTCTAAACTGTAATTTGTTCCCTCCCTTTTTTATTTTTGTCTTTTTTGCTTTGATAAGTTTTTGATTGTCTATGTCATGTGACTAAATCTGCATACAAGTAACTAATTAAATATTTTTGAGTATCCTTTCACACACCACAATTCTGTTACTGTTTTTTTTTCCCTCCTACTTAACTGGTTACTCTTTTTCAGTCCCCCTCTGCCAGCTTCATCCTCTTTACTCAGTCTTTTAATATTGCAGTGCCCTGGGCCATAGTCTAAGCTCCTCTGCTATTCTCTATCAGGATATTTGCTCTAAATAGTCCTGTTTTATGGTTTAGTTGCTAATACGTGTCCAACTCTTACAACCCCATTGACTGTAGCCTGCCAGGCTCCTCTGTCCATGGGATTCTCCTGGCAAGAATATTGGAGTGGGTTGCCATTTCCTTCTCCAAGATAGTCCTACCTGAGCCTAATAAATGACTCAAATTTTTATCTCCAGCCTTGACTCCTCCCCTAGGTCTAGACTTGTTTTTTTCAGCTCAATACTTGATATCTCCATTTGGATGACTAAAGGTTTTTCACCTTTTACATACCAAAACAAAACGCTGATTTCCATGCTTAACTGCCTCCAAACTTACTCTTCTAGTCTTTTCTTTCTCCATCAATTACATATATCTTAAACTGAAAACCTAAGAGTTATCCTTTATTTCCTCTTTTTTTCCTCAGTTACCACATTCAGTTAGTCCTTTCAGCTCTTCCATATCTATCTAATCTCCAGTCTATCCATTCTCTTGATGCCATCATTTATGTCTTGCCTGGATGGCTATAAAAGCTTCCTAAGCTAGTTTCCTTGTTCCCTGCCCAGCAACAATTAATGTGACATGCAGGAATCAAAGTTGTCTTCAGAAACGTATCAGAACATGATATTCCCTAAAACAAAATCTTGCAGTGATTCCCACTGCATTTCAAGTAAAATCCATATATTTTATCATGGCCTTCAAGGCCCTCTATATACTGGACTATGCCCATCTCTTCAACTATTTCTCCTATCATACCGCAACTTACTTTCTACTCCTCTGATACACAACTTACCTTCGGGCCTTCATACTTGTTCTGTCTGGAATTCTGTTCCCCTGGGCCTAGATCTTTATGTTTGATGAAGTCCAATTTACTATTTTGTCATTGTTGTTGCTTGTGTTTTGCTGCCTAAGCCTTTGTATAATCCTAGATCATGATGGTTTTTTTCTTCTAAGAGTTTTATTATTTTTCCTGTCATGTTTAGGTCATAGATCCATTTTGAGCTATGTTTTATATACAGTGAGAAGGTAGGGGTCCAGCTTCATTGTTATATATGTGAATATCTGTTTTGGATGTCCTGGCACCATTTGTTGAAAAGACTATTCTTTGCTCCTCTTGAATTATCTTGTCACTCGCTGAAAATTAGGTGACAGTAAAAGTGAGTGTTTTGAGTCCCATAGGGCCAGGGAGGCACCAGCTGCCCCATGGGGAGGAGGCTGAGTCCGCAGTGTGAGGGAGTCCCCAGCCCCTCTGCACCTGTGTCTTGCAGAGCCAGTGTGAGATGAAGGGACAATCCTTCCCAGCCACTGGGATCATCAAGAGTTTTGGTCAGACCTTCAAGCGCACACCGAGATAGGAGCTAGACGAAAAGCACAGACTATGGTGCTGAAACAGATTAATAAGGAACTTAGTAATTTGGCCTGTGACCCTCCAGCACAATGTTCTGCAGGTCCAGTTGGGGATGATATGTTCATAGGCAAGCCATAATTACAGGACCTAATGACAGCCTATATCAAGGTGGTGTATTCATTTTCCTTCAGACTACCCCTTCAAACCACCTAAGGTTGCATTTACAACAAGAATTTATCATCCAAATATTAATAGTAATGACAACATTTGTCTTGATATTCTAAGATCACAGTGGTCTCCTGCTTTAACTATTTCTAAAGTTCTTTTATCTATTTGTTCACTGCTATGGGATCCAAACCCATATGACTCCCTAGTGCCAGCGATTGCACGGATCTATAAAACAGACAGAGATAAGTACAACAGAATATCTCAGGAATGGACTCAGAAGTATGCTGTGTGATGCTACCTTAAAGTCAGAATAACCTGCATTATAACTGGAGTAAACTTTACTGTTCCTTTTTTGATTTTCTTATCTGGCTGCTACCCTATCAGACCTCATCTTTTTTTATTTTATTTTTTATTTACCTCCCTCCATTCATTCACATGCTCATCTGAGAAGACTTAAGTTTTTCCAGCTTTGAACAATAACTGCTTTTAGAAACTGTAAAGTAGTTACGAGAGAACAATTGCCCAAGATTCAGAATTTTTAAAAAAATGGAGCATGTGTATTATGTGGCCAATGTCTTCACTCTAACTTGGTTATGAGACTAAAACCATCCCTCATTGCTCTTATGTGCTGAAGAATCATCTAAGAGGGAGGAAGATGTCACATCAAAGGAAGCAGCATTATTCTAGCAGCATCCATTCTTGTTTAAGCCTTCCACTGTTGGAGATTTGAGGTTACATGATATACTTTATGCTCATAACTGATGTGGCTGGATAATTGGTATTGAATTTATAGTATCAGCAGAACAGAAAATGTGATTATTTTGTGCATGTCAATAAAGGAAAATTCTGGTTCTACAGAGAATGGAAATTGGAAGTCAAACACCCTTTGTATTCCAAAATAGGGTCTCAAAACATTTTGTAATTTTTGTTTAAATTGTTAGGAGGCTTGGACTTACTAGTTAATCTATCTTCCAATATACAGTTTAATATAGCAGAGAATAAATGATGCAAGTTGTCAATGGAGGAGTGACCAACTACTAGCTCTGCTAGTAACTGATTTATTTTTCTTCAATAAAGTTGCATAAACCAATGAATTAGCTGCCTGAATTAATCAGTACGGGAAACAATCTTTTGTAAGTGCAAAGCCGTTTTTTGTATGTACTTTTGGGATTTGCCTCATTGTTTGACGTCAAATGATGTAAAGTTCAAGACAGTGAATATTTTGCCATGTTCAGTTAAAAGTGTGGAGTCTGTTACAAGTTGATGTATTGATTGACTTGATTTATACAGAATCAATAAGCTATTGAGATAGTGTAGCTTTACTATGCTGCACCTGATACTGGCAGCCTGGGAGTTCATAGATGGGCTTGGAACCCAGCAGTTTTGAAATGTATATATGGAGTTTAAGAAATTTATTTTCCAGGTACAACCCTCATATAATTAAATTTTTTCTTCACCTTGCACAGTTGACAGCTGAAAAGGCCATAACATGGAAGTGACAATGGGTCAAAATTCACAAAATAAAGTGCTCTTTTGGTGTGGGAGTTGACATGAGGCTGTGTTGAAGTGACTACCTATGTGGGATATTGAGTTTTTTAGTGGATTGAATATCCATTAAAATGGATTTGTTCAGCCATTTACGTTAATGAGCATTTAAGTGCAACAGATACCACTTCAGGTGACTTAGTTCAGTCTCTCAGTAATGTCCAGCTTTCACCTCCTGTCCATCACCAACTCCTGGAGTTTACTCAAACTCATGTCCATTGAGTCGCTGATGCCATCCAACCATCTCATCCTCTGTCATTCTCTTCTCCTGCCTTCAGTCTTTCCCAGCATCAGGGTCTTTTCCAGTGAGTCAGTTCTTTGCATCAGGTGGCCAAAGTATTGGAGCTTCAGCTTCAGCATCAGTCCTTCCAATGAATATTCAGGACTGATTTCCCTTAGGATGGACTGGTTGGATCTCCTTGCTGTTGAAGGGAATCTCAGGAGTCTTCTCCAACATCACAGTTGAAAAGCATCAATTCTTCAGCACTCAGCTTTCTTTATAGTCCCACTCTCACATGACTACTGGAAAAACAATAGCTTTGACTAGACAGACCTTTGTTGTCAAAGTAATATCTACTTTTTAATATGCTGTCTAGGTTGATCATAACTTTTCTTCCAAGGAGCAAGCGTCTTAATTTCATGGCTGCAATCATCATCTGCAGTGATTTTGGAGCCCAAAAAAGTAAAGTCTGTCACTGTTTGCATTGTTTCCCCATCTATTTGCCATGAAGTGATGGGACCAGATGCCATGATCTTCATTTTCTGAGTGTGGAGTTTTAAGCCAACTTTTTCACTCTCACTTTTATCAAGAGGCTCTTTAGTTCTTCTTCATTTTCTCGTATAAGTGTGGTGTCATCTGCATATCTGAGGTTATTGTTATTTCTCCCGGCAATCTTGATTCCAGTTTGTGCTTCATCCAGTTCAGCATTTCTCATGATGTACTCTGCATAGAAGTTAAGTAATCAGGGTGACAATATACAGCCCTTGACGTACTCCTTTCCCACAGTCTGTTGTTCTATGTCCAGTTCTAACTGTTGCTTCTTGACCTGCATACAGATTTCTCAGGAGGCAGGTCCGGTGTTCTGGTATTCCCATCTCTAAGAATTTTCCAGTTTAATTTAACAAATAATGTATAAGACATGAGGAAAACTTTTCTAAAACAGATCAAAGAAAATAAATGGAGACAGTCATCTTTCCTTGATAGACTGAATATGAATGTAGCAAATAGGCTCCCTAATTCTCCCTAAAGTAGTGAAGAGGTTTAATGCAATTCCACTAAAGGTTTCCATAGATGTATTGGGTTGGTGCAAAAGTAATTGTGGTTTTGCATTGTTGAACTTTGCTGTTCAACAGTGCCATTTAAGAATGTATTAGGATACATTCTTAAATAAATGTGGTTATTTTATACATCATTTTATTGCACATTTCTTGCTTCATTTTTTTTTGCTAATGACTTATTGCTATTTATTTTATATTTATTTTAGACTAGGGAAATGATGTCTAAAAGCAAAAGACAAAAAAGCAAATTTGAGCAGTTTTCTTATTCGAGTTCAAAATGTGTCATAAAGCACTGGAAACAACTCGCATTTGGCCCAGGAACTACTAACGAACATACAATGTAGTGTGGTTCAAGTTTAGCAAAGGAGACAGAGCCTTGAAGATGAGGAGTACAGTGGCTGGCCTTCGGAAGTTGACAATGACCAATTAAGAGAGAGAAGTTAACAAAGAACTCAACATCGACTATTCGACAGTCATTCAGTGTTTGATGCAAACTGGAAAGTTGGAAAAGCTCAGTAAATGGGTGCTGTGTGAGCTGACCAAAAATCAAAAAAATTGTTGTTTTGAAGTGTTATCTACTCATTCTATGCAACAACAATGAACCATTTCTTGATCTGATTGTGACATGTGACAGAAAGTGGATGTTATACAACAACCAATGCCAAACCACTCAGTGATTGGACCAAGAAGAAGCTCCAAAGCACTTCCCAAAGCCAAACTTGCACCATAAAAAGGTTATGGTCACTGTTTAGTGGTCTGCAGACTGTCTGATCCACTACAGCTTTCTGAATCCTGGCGAAACCATCACCTCTGAGAAATATGCTGAGCAAATCACTGAGGTACACCAAAACTGCAACACCTGCAGCCAGCATTGGTTAACAAAAAGGACCCAATTCTTCTCCACAACAGCAACAGCACCCTACCACACATCACACAACCAGTGCTTCAAAAGTTGAACTAATTGGGCTACGAAGTTCTGCCTCATTCACCGTAGACCTGACCTCTCACCCACTGACTACCACTTCTTCCAGCATCTCAACAACTTTTTGGAGGGAAAATGTTTCCACAACCAGCTGGTGCTGCTGCTGTTGCTAAGTTGCTTCAGTCGTGTCCAACTCTGTGCAACCCCATAGACGGCAGCCCACCAGGCTCCCCTGTCCCTGGGATTCTCCAGGCAAGAACACTGGAGTGGGTTGCCATTTCCTTCTCCAATGCATGAAAGTGAAAAGTGAAAGTGAAGTCCCTCATTCATGTACGACCCTTAGCAACCCCATGGACTGCAGCCTATGAGGCTCCTCTGTCCATGGGATTTTCCAGGCAAGAGTACTGGAGAGGGATGCCATTGCCTTCTCCGTCCACAACCAGCAGGAGGCAGAAAATGCTTTCCAAGAGTTCCTTGAATCCTGAAGCGCAGATTTTTATACTACAGAAATAAACATTTCTCATTGGCAAAAATGTGTTGATTGTAATGCTTCCCATTTTGATTAATAAAGATGTGTTTCAGCCTAGTTATAATGATTTAAAATTCATGGTCCAAAACCACAATTGCTTTACTAGTAAATTAATGTTTTGGGATTTTAAATGAATTTATAGAAAATCAGCTGGAAGGAATTATAAAGATATTAAATTATTAAATTAAAATATGATTAATGAGAGATTGGCATCAGATGTTAAATCTGTGTTAACATTGTTACACAGATATATAGTCAGACAACTAATGCTTTGAAACAGATACTTATCAGTGAGTAACTGATACCAGAAGGTCCCTTAAATCCTATTTAAGGGGGACCAAATTTTCATAAGTAGTTTCACTAGAACTTTTGAAATTTTTTGCTAAGACTACAAAAAAAACCTTACTTTCTTATAGTTAACTTATAGTATATTTTAACTCTTAGAAATGTTTTTTGACAAAATCATTTGAAACATGGAATGATAATCTTCACTTCATGTTGGCTGTTCCATAATTGAATCATTTTACAAAACATCCCAGACCTCATCCATTTTTGTAAGAGTATCTTCTAGTCAAATCTTGCATGTTTGACTTTTTGTTCTTGTCAACTTTAATAGCTAGTTGGACTGATTAACACAGTCTATGGCTCTGCTCATGGCTTGAATAGTTTTCCATAAGTTCACTTCATAGTCAATTTTCATTGCACTTGCATTGTATTTTTGAATGACAATCCGTGAGACAGTGGCAAACACAGACATTAACACAGGAGGTACTAGGAAGCAGGAAATATTTGAGGAAGGGTTGATTTCTCTTTTTTTTGGCTACACTGTCCGGCTTGCAGGACCTTATTTCCTCAACCAGGGGTTGAACCTGTGCCCTTAGCGGTGTATACATGGAGTTCTAACCACTGGTTGTTGTTCAGTTGCTAAGTCATGTCTGACTCTTGTAACCCCATGGACTGTAGTCTGCCAGGTTCCTCTGTCCGTCGGATTCTCCAGGCAAGAATACTGGAGTGGATGCCATTTCCCCCTTCAAGGGATCTTCCTGACCCAGGGATTGAACCTGTGTCTCCTGCATTGACAGGCGAATTCTTTACCACTGAGCCACCTAGGAAGCCTCCCACCATGCTTTAATAACATGGAAAAATCAAAATCACTTTCCTTGGTTTTCCCCAAAGGCAGCTGAATATACTTAAAACACTATTTAGGGACTTCCCTGGTGACACAGTGGATGGGAATCTACCTGCCAATGCAGGGAACACAGGTTTTATCCCTGGTCCAGGGGAATTCCACATGCTGTGGAGCAACAAAGTCCGTGGGCCACAACAACTGAGACCACATGCTGCAGCTACTGAAGTTCACGCACCCAGCGCCTGTGCCCTGAACCAAGACACACCACCACAGTGAGGAGCCTGTGCACTGCAACTAGAGACATTCTGCGAGCAGCAACACAGACCCAGCATGCCCAGAAATAAGTAATTTAAAAATACATGACTTGGTTATAAAACAGGGCCTTATATATGAAGATAGGTGGAATAAATATTACCCTATGAAATTTAAGTGTTTGTAGAAGTATGCTATTTTCATTAGATTTAGAAAAAAATAAAGTTCAGTTGAACTTTAATATGGATTTGAACTGCATGGGTCCACTTATGCTCAGATTTTTTTCAATAGTAAAAACTACAGTACTACACGATTCATGAAAGGTTAACTTGGCGGGTGCAGAACCACAGATACTGAGGAATCAAATATAGGTAGGGCTGATACTATTTTTTGACAGCACAGAGGATCACCACCTACAACCTGTGTTATTCACGGGTGAACTGTACATCATAAAGTATATCATATTCTAATATTAGAGAAATTGGTAAGAAAATTACTATTTACCTGAAGTAATTTTTGAAGATATGCCTTGAAAATTTTAATATTCCACTCACCTAGGAGCTAGAACCTGACTGAAAAATAACCAGTTTTCAAAAAAAAAATATTCACAGGGTTAAAACTATGGAAAGATTAGTCACTGATGACTCATGAAGCAACTCAGAATCTTGAAGTGCCTCATTTCAAAACTTATTGTAAATCAAAAATTGCAGTTATTTGAATTCCCTGTAAAGGTCATGAAAGCTGTGTTATTAATACTCATGTATTTTCCTGTAATCTTTCCCACCTCTTATGGGCATTATAGAAAATAAGAGTTTAAAACTTATCCTCTCCAGTCGGAAAGTAGACATGAAAATTACTCTGGTTACTTAAATCAGGGCAAGATCTGTGGAAGACCTGTCTTAGAATCATTTGGGACGCTTGTTAGAAATGCAGATTTCTGAATCCCTCACCAGACCTGAATCACTGTATGTAGGAGAGCTCCCAGGATAGAAACAAGTTCTCCAAGTATTCTCATATTTAAGTTTGAGATCCATTGCCACATGACTTCTGGATCTGAGATATCAACCTTGAGAGCACAAAAATAATTCCTCCCATAAATGTTGATACAGGGGAAACGTGACATTAAAATGGGTGTGCTACTTCCCACAGAGTATAAGAACAGGAAATAATATGTTCTGCCATCAGACGAAAGGAATTTTAGAGGCAAAGTTGGAAATAGTTAAGAGCTATTTCATTTTTGGTTATACTAATAACATCATTGCTTACAAAATGTATAGATTTTACAATGTATTTTTCCTTATTGATGTTAAGTGACATGAAATTAGCTGAGCATCATTTGATTCCTTTGGAAAATGTTTTTGTTGTTTTCGTGTTTTGCTTTTACTTTAAACACTCAGATGTATCTTTAGGAGTTCTTTCCACTAAATATCTTGAGTTTTCAGAGCTGTGGTTGTGATACATGTTTTCATTAATGCTAGCCATTTTTACTTGTAATCCCAGTCATAATTGTTACCAGTGGAAACTGAATAAAATGGGTTTTATGGGACTTCCCTGGTGATCCAGTGGTTAAGTATCTGCCTTGCAATGCAAGGAACATAGGTACAATCTCTGATTGGGGAACTAAGATCCCACATGCTACAAAGCAACTAAGCCCACACACCACAACTCCTGAGCCCGGGCTCCAGAGCTTCAAGGCTCAACTAGAGAGTCCCTGTGCCCACTGCAATGAAAGACACTGCAAACGCAACTAAGATGAGGCAGCAATATATACATAAATACATATACAGAAGGAACTAAATTTTTTTATTTTTCTTTTTACACAACTGTGTAAAGTTAAGTGGCTAATAGTTTTCATTTGGTCAATTTGTTTTCTTTGTGAGAGTTGAACACACATAATTCTTCCTTAATCATCTCCCAACTTCCCCTTCAAACCTTGCGTTTCCTCCCCGCAACCCCCCACCTCCCATTGCTGCTGCGCTGTGTTCAGTCGTGTCCCACTCTTTGCAACACTATAGACCCACCAGGCTCCTCTGTCCATGGGATATCCAGGCAAGAATACTGGATTGGGTTGCCATTTCCTACTCCAGGGGATTCCTGACCCAGAGATTGAACCCACATCTCCTGCATTGGCAGGCAGATTCTTTACCACTGAGCAACCTGGGAAGGCTGCTTTTTGTTTTTTCTATAGGAGTTGAATATACATGAATTCTTCCTTAACTGTTTCCAATCTTCCACTTCAAACCTCAAACCCCTCCTCCCAGGCCCAGTTTAAAAAGAATCAGTCAACAGCATTTACTGAGCATTCATCACACCATGGGGAATCACAAAAGAAGAATCTAGGCTCCTTTTCTAAGTTCTCTATCACTGATAAGAGTTCAGTCAGTATCCAAGTCCTACCTCTATTACTCCAAAATTTGCAAGACTCACTTTTGCTCAGGGGCAGTCATGGACCAATCATGAGGTTTGGCCTTATTCTCCTCCACCTGTCTCCTCCAAAACACTCTGCAGAGGTATGGGCTGTGGGCTTTTTGTGGTCTCCAGTTTCACAGGGGGCTATTCTTGGGTGCTGTTGTTCAGTTGTGAATCCTAGTCTGCCCCATATCTGCAAAAGTGGATTGAAACCAGATCTCTTTCTCCTTGCTGTCATGACTTTTCAGCCTCCACAGAGTGAGACACTAGGGCCTAGTAAAGATAATTTCAGGACAAAATTACAAAGTAGGAGAGCCAAAGGTTAAAGTTTGGAGCTCTATTTTGGATTTTCACCTGCACTACCCAGGAGAGAAAACCTTAAAGGTCTTAAGCTTTTAGATGGAGAAAGTCCTCCTGGCTTTGGGTTTGTAACACCACTTCAAATAGTTTCATGTGCACATGGGTGTGTGTGTGTGTGTGTGTGTGTAGGGTGTGTGTGTGTGTGTGTAGGGTGTGTGTGTGTGTGTTTAGGGGGTGTGTGTGTGTGTGTGTGTGTGTGTGTAGGAAATGATGGATGGACTGTGGGTTCTCCAATTCACATTTCTTATTCAATGTTCTCTCCAGGGCAACTGTAAGCCTGTGGCTCTTTTGCTAATTAGCCCATACCTTAAACACACACACATGTGCATACACATTCACATAGATTGTACTGCATAGTACAAAACTCATATATTGAGAATAGAGTATAGCCTCAATAGTAGTAACTTTCCTGTCTGGAAAACAAATAGGTCTGTAACGAATGGTTTGATATATTTCTTGATCTCTTTAAGATCTATAGAGGAGCTGGAACTAGCTCTATATGACTCTTCATTTCATAGTGGTCACGTTGCCCACGTTTTTGTTGTTTCAGAATATGCCTCAGAAACACGGGGATGAGGGTAGCAACAAGTTCACCAGTTTCTCTCCAGGATTGCTAGATATAGCAAATAAAAATACAGGATGCCTAGTTAAACTGGACTTTCAGATAAACCATGAATAATGTTTTGGTGTAAGTATGTGCTATGCAATATTTAGGATATACTAAACAATTATTTGGTGTTTATCTAGAATTCGAATTTATCTGGGCATCTTGGGTTTTTTTATCTGGCAGTTCTTTTCTTATCATATCTCCTTGTTCATCTCTAGTCTCACAGCTACCGTCTTAGACTAGGGGCTCTCATTACCTCAGGCTTGGGTTCTGCATCTGCCTGGGTTGCCTTCCCAATACTGCTCTCCTCTACTGATCTATCCCATAGCCTGCTACACACTAAAAGTTTTTTAGATGCTACTTTCATTAGGTTTCTCTTCCACATAAGAAATCACAATGACTCCTGTTCCTTTCCAAAGTGATTTTCTAAAAAGATATGATTCAAATGAATTTATTTACAAAGTAGACTCACAGAGAATGAATTTATGTTTGCCAGGGAGAAGGATGAGCAGAAGGGATAGTTAGGGAGTTTGGGATGGACTTGTATACACTGCTATATTTAAAATGGATAACCAACAAGGACCTACTGTTGAGCACATAGAACTCTGCCCAGTGTTATGTGGCAGCCTGGATGAAGGGGAGTTGGGGTTGGGGGAGAACGGAAACGTGTATATGTATGGCTGAATCCCTTTGCTGTTCACCTGAAACTATCACAACAATTGTTAATTGGCTGCTACTGCTACTGCTAAGTCGCTTCAGTCATGTCCGACTCTGTGCGACCCCATAGATGGCAGCCCACCAGGCTTCCCGTTTCTGAGATTCTCCAGGCAAGAACACTGGAGTGGGTTACCATTTCCTTCTCCAATGCATGAAAGTGAAAAGTGAAAGGGAAGTCGCTCAGTCGTGTCTGACTCTTAGCGACCCCATGGACTGCAGCCTACCAGGCTCCTCTGTCCATGGGATTTTCCAGGCAAGAGTACTGGAGTGGGGTGCCATTGGCTAAACTCCAATAAAAAGTAAAAAGATTTTTAAAAAAACACCTGATTTTCAATCAGTGTACAATTAATCACATACCAAACTATGTGGATTTGTGGGTATATGAATTTTCCTTAGAGGATCTTTTATTTTTTCAATTGGGATCTCAATGTGGTATCTTCAAGCTATGTAGAGAACTGTGGCTTATACAAAGAAACAAAAGTAGATGAATTTAGAAAAATGCACCTTGCCTCAGTCATGACTTTTGCTTTAGACATCAGCATTTTGAAAGGTCCCTTATTAAATCATTGGACTTCCACCAGCATTTTGCAGAATAGGCAGAGCAGGGATTATTTCATTTTAAAGATAAAGTAACGAAATCCCAGAGATGTGAACTGTAAAGTCATGCACAGCTGTCACATGGCACAGCCAGAGTTTGAAGAGAAATCTGCAAACTGCAAGTTTGTTTCTCTTTCCACTTTTATAATCACCAGCTTTTAAAATGGCCTCCAAGATGGTTCAATGGGTAAGGAATCCACCTGCAGTGCAGGCGACACAGGGTTCGAATCCCTGGGACAGGAAGATCCCCTGGAGGAGGAAAATGGCAACCCACTCCAGTATTCTTGGCTGGAAAAGCCCGTGGACAGAGGACTCTGATGGGCTACAGTCCAAAGGGTCGCAGAATGGTACACGACTGAGCGACTAAGTATAGTAGTACAGCTTTAAAAACTATAAAAACACTTGTACAATATTTTAAACAACAGTTTTAAAGCCACTTTGTATATATTTGAGCCTCATAAAACTTCCTCTCCGTCTCTAAAGAGATGTTGTTCCCCGAGCTGTGTGGTAGGCTTATCATTTAGCTGTCCTTCACACATCACAAAGATGGGGGGTTTGGCCATTTGGCCTATAGCATTAACTTTTCAGTGTGGTCACAACAGTACTTGTATTCCAGTGCTTCAATTCCTCAGAAATCTAGAGACTATTTTTAGGGTAGGTTTCAGAGTTGATTTATAAGTCACAAAATAAAATCATTTTTAATGTTTTATGTTTACTCAAGCATAAAAAGGATATAACTTTATATGGTGATTCATCTACTTTGGTTCTAAATTTTTTTCCTTTTCCACAAATAATATATTCTAAGCATATAAATTGAAGAAAGTGAAAAAAATAAAAGCTTCTGTTGCTTCCTAGGTCTCCTTATGGTATTTATTTTTCTGCTACCTCTTTAGCAGCCTCACTTTCTTTATTCTTTTCTCTCTTTTGGTCAGGAGTGCAGCTTGTGGGATCATAGTTCCCTGACCAGGATCGAACACATGTCCCCCTAAATAGGGAGGTTGGAGTCTTAACTGCTGGACCTCCAGGGACGTCCCAAGCCTCACCTTCTTAGTGGTTCTGCTGACTTAAAAAAAAAAAATCAATCTGGGGACTTTTCATGATCTCTCATGGTTGGTCTCTATGCTACCTGCAGCCCAGACATTCTCCTATAAATGCAATTTTCATATTTATTGCTCTAGATGAACATAGTCTTCTGTGTCTAACAGCCATTTCCAACTTAACATGCCCAAAACTGAGCTAATATACCACCCCACCACCTCCTTCTAAGTCATCCATAGTTTAGGAAATGGTAATTCTGCAATGCTCAAAGTATAGAGGCATTCTCAACTTCTCTTTCTTTCACAATCTGTACTCGACCTGTCAGCAAATCTTCTGGCCCCCTGTATCCAGATTTCTCCAAGACTAGATCACTCTTCACCACCTCCACTGCTTCCTCCCTACTCCCAAATCACCATCACCTCTCGCCTGGATTATGATCAGGACCCTCCTAACTGCTCAGGACCCTCCTAACTGCTCCCCTTTTCTGTATCTGCACTCCTTAGCAGAACAGCCAAAGGACATCAGATCATTTCAAAACTCAAAACCCTACAGTAGCTTCCCTTCTCACTCAAAATAAAAGCCTAAGTCCTTGCAAAGACTCAGAAGATCCTACCTAGTTCCCTCTCAGGCCACGTTTTCTAACTTTCCCCCATGCTCCTTTGCAGCCTTTTCTCCTGGATGATCCTCCTATGAGGCAGGCCTGACTCTGCTGTGGGCATGGCCTTCTCACATGTCATTTCCCCTCTCCCAGACACCACACACACGGCTTCCTTTTCCTTCCATGTCTTTAATATGATGATGCCAACACTCTCAGCAGCATTTTCTGCCTTATTTCTCTTATTAACAGTTTATCACTAACACACTAAATATTTTACTGGTTTATCTTGTTTATTGTCTATCCAGCATATAAAAAGCATTCAATAAATGTTTGTTGAATGAATGAATGAATGCAAAGATGATTTTCCCATGTTGAAGCTATTTTTAAACATGTATTATATTTTTTGACGGCAATTCTAAAACTGGCTTTAACAAAACAGTTTGAGGAATCATGTGTAGCCTTCTAATCTTATTGAGAAAGTTAAAAATATATTTGAAAACATAGTTACTATTAGTAACCTTGGGTATAAATATAAAATGTAAATTTGAAGAAAATATGTGTTGATGGGATTACTAAACTGAACAGACTTCCTTAAGAAGTGATTATAGATACAGACGTAGGACTCTCAGCTGTGAAGAGAAACTATGAGTCATTTCAGAGGAAATCATATTAGATAAGGCTTAAAGGCAAAGAGTGGCTTTGTGGTAACTGAAAGTTAGTGAGCAACTATACACGTTAATAACATTAGTACTGCATTGATATTTATTAAGGGTTTACCATTTGCTAGCATGAGGCTAAGGGCTAAACATCATGTGGAAGATATCTTTATTTTTCCATTACACAGAGGAAAAAGAATATCAAGGCTTAGAGTAATTAAGTAACTTACCCACTGTCCCAGAAGCTTTAAGGGCAAAGGTAAAACTACCGCAGAAAACCCTGGAATATAGCACCATTTTGGAGGGCAAAATACGGTTTCCCAGGAAGCCCAACACAGCCAGGGTTTCCTCTACTTTCTGTTGAAGCCACTTTGGATGAACAACACATCAAAGTGCTGGTTAGGGGTAAGTTGTGTGGAAAACACCGCACCTTTAAACACTGGACACACACACACCATGGGGTGAGGTGCTCTGGATATCAGAAGCACTCAGGAATAGACCACATGAAAGAGCAGGGGCAAGGCTCCTGTCAGAAGTTTCCTGTACCAAATAAAAAGTTTGTCCCTCTCTTCCGGCCTCCTTATTCCGTGTGTGTAGTTGACTTTGCATATGCTGCTTTATGTGATACAATCTTGCCAAAAGCCAAGCAGCTTTGCTGGTCTAGAGAGGATTGCTTATTTCTCTACAATATTGAAAGTCTTGTTGTTAAATATTTATTACTTGTTGTAGCATATCCACAGCCAAAGGTGATAGAATTGGGCAGCACATTAATCATGGGAATGCATTCTTCAGATCTCTTCAGAATTAATCAGCGAAAGGGATGGCCTCAACGGGAACAATTTACAAATACTATTTCAGATGCAGGCAAACCATTTTACCAAGAGAAGAAGGAAAATACCCACTTTAACTCAGCCTTCTGTCTTTAAGAGTTCTTGTCGTTTTAGTGCCTTTGATGACTGGGGGCTGGGAGGGTGTCACGGAAGTGGGAATCCTTCCTCAGAATCTAAGAAAATGTTTGGTGTCACCCTTAGCCAGTCAGCATTGAGTCTGTGTCCTTCATGTTGCTGAGAAGAGTTCTCAACTCTTTTCCCACTCCAACACCTTGAGGCATGGGGGTATACTTCCATCAGTGTAAAGCAGTGTTCTCAGCAGGGGTGAGAGTGATAGCAAGATAAAGTGAAAGTGAAATCACTCAGTCGTGTCCGACTCTTTCTGACCCCGTGGACTGTAGCCTACCATCTCCTCTGTCCATGGGATTCTCCAGGCAAGAATACTGGAGTGGGTTGCTATTTCCTTCTCCAGGGGATCTTCCCGACCCAGGGATCGAACCCGGGTTTCCCGCAATGGAGGCAGATGCTTTAACCTCTGAGCCATAGATAGCAGAATTTTTGCAAGTTTGGATTGAGTGAAGTTAGAAAAACTTTCTTCTGGAGAGTCTGTTACACCCTCCTATGAAGTAATTTCCTTACTTTCCAATTGATCGTTAGTGGTTTAGAACAACTGTTGCTGTTCAGTCTAAGTTGTATCCGACTCTGCGACCCCATGGACTGCAGCACGCCAGGCTTCCCTGTCCATCACTATCTTCCAGAGTTTGCTCAAATTCATGTCAATCAAGTCAGTGATGTCAGCCAACCATCTCATCCTCTGTCAGCCCCTTCTCCTCCTGCCCTCAATTTTTCCCAGCATCAAGGTCTTTTCTAAAGAGTCAGTTCTTCCCATCAGGTGGCCAAAGTACTGGAGCTTCAGCTTCAGCATCAGTCCTTTCAATAAATATTCAGGGTTGATTTCCTTTAGGATGGACTGGTTGGATCTCTTTGCACTCCTAGGGACTCTCAAGAGTCTTCTCCAGCACTACAGTTTGAAAGCTTCAATTCTTCAGCATTCAGCCTTTCTTTATGGTCCAACTCTGACATCTGTATGTGACTACTGGAAAAACCATAGCTTTGACTATATGGATAATATACTTGATAAATGCTCATTGAATTGAGCTAACTTAGTTTCTCACCCTGCCTGGGACTTTTTAATAATATTAGGTTGGATGTGTCCATTTTCTGTTTGCATCTACCCAGGCGATTTAGCAGCAGAAGGAAATGGCAACCCACTCTAGTGTTCTTGCCTGGAGAATCCCAGGGACGGGGGAGCCTGGTGGGCTGCCGTCTATGGGGTCACACAGAGTCGGACACGACTGAAGCGACTTAGCAGCAGCAGCAGCAAGATGTTTTTTTGGGTATATGACATGGGGGCTGTCTCAAAGCTTTACATAATGGCTGAGGGAATTTCATTAAAGAGGTGAGAATAGTACGTCAGAGAGACTGTAGTTTGAATGCCTGTCACGCTTGCAGACTCCTTTTCAAGCGGCTGCCCCCGATTCAACCCCCTAAAAAGGCAGCAACACAGTCTGCTTCTTTCTTCCTTTTTGCCAGGTTGGGTCTCAGCTGTGGGGCTTGGGCTTTTCTCTAGTTATATCATGTGGGCTCAAGAGCCCACAGGCTTAGTTGCCCCTCAGCATTTGGGATCTTAGTTCTCTGACCAAGGACTAAACCTGCACTCCCTGTGTTGGAAGGTGGGTTCTTAGCCACTGGATCACCAGGGAAGTCACCAGTCTGTTTCTTTAGTACAGGTGACCATGCCATGTCCCCTCTGAGCCTTCCATCTTAGCGATAGCTGAAGAAGTAGGAGAGGACACCTGGCTCAGAGGCACTCAGTGGCTTATGAGATAACCTCATACAAGAAGTTTCCCCAAGAGGAACAGTAGTGATAGAATCAAACTCTCCCCTCCAGAGCATTTGATTATGAGCTCTAGAGAACTGGCACCTGGTAGTGGGTTTCCCTGGTGGCTCAGATGGTAAAGAATCTGCCAGCAACTCGGGAGACCTGGGTTCAGTCGCTGGGTTGGGAAGATCCTCTGGAGAAGGGAATGGCAACCCACTCCAATATTCTTGTCTGGAGAATGCCACGGACAGAGGAGCCTGGCCAGCTACAGTCCATGGGGTGGTGGAGAGTTGACACGACTGAGAGACTAACAGTGGGAGCAGGAGCAGAAGGATCTGTGGTTGTACAACTTGAATTATGCTGTGTTTGGAAGACATTAACAAGGAATTGGGGAGTGGTGAGATGGGCTGGCTCATGCGGGCGAAGAGCTGGTTGAGCACATCTCTTCTCAGCTTTGACTCCAGAGACTCAGGTTGCTGGGAGTATTGACATCCACATAAATTGGCTTTTGTCACAATTTAGGCTTCCTTCCTCAAGATCTGGTTGTTAAATATTTACTAGCACACCATTGGGGTGTGTGAGGCATCCCTGTAATATATACATAATAAACAGAAGAAGTAGTTACCTCCTCTGAGAGTTTTGTCTTAAAATTGATGCCGAAAACTCAGCTTCTCTGTACACAGTGTGGAATCAAATCTCGAAAACAGAGTTTGGGGAGAGGGTAGCAAAGAATGTCTAGAGTGCACAGTGGTAAAGAATCTGCCTGCGGTGTAGGAGACACATGCAGGAGATGCAGGTTTGAGCCTTGGGTGGGGAAAATCTGGAGAAGGAAAGAGCAACCCACCCCAGTACACTTGTCTGGAAAGTCCAATGGACAGAGAAGCCTGGCGGGTTATGGTCCATGGGGTCACAAAAGAGTCAGATACAACTGAGTGACTAAGCAGATTGCTTTGCCAGGTGAAGGGGGACACAGCAGGCTCATGCCCTCAAACCAAGTGTCCCAATTTGAGGAAGACTGTGGTAAGTTTTTATAGTAATTGTGCAAGAGGGTGTTATCAGCTCGGGGACATTCTTCTGATGGGTTGGTGGTGAGTTAAGTAGAGTCCACATTGTCAACCTTCAGGTCCAACTGGTCTGGGGTCTACATGCTTGTGGGCAGTATACCACTGTTGATCCTTAACTTTTCCCACCTGGAGGGGGTTTCAGTATCTGCAAAACAGCTCAGAGATATTGTTGTGTGTATTGATGGGGACCTAGGACCCTGCCCCAAGGCTGCTCTTGACAGTTTGTTTCTCCTTGGTCTCCTATCCTCTCCCTTCCCTAGTTAAAAACTGCTTGGATCTGCCCATTGGAACTCAGGGAAGGTCACGGAGGGTGAATGAAAGCTGTTTCCTATAATCAGAGAAATGTTGGACACAAAGGCCTTGTGCCCAGGAGCCCCCCACAGGGCCCTGCACATATCAAAAGCAAACATAATTTAAGGTAATATATTAATGTGATTGTCATTAAGATTATAACAACAGAGAAAATGTTGGGAAATATATGATTTAAACTGCAAAACTCATTGGAATGGGGTCAGAGGGTGGTAACTTTCCTGTTTCTGGTACCCATCAAAGGCACAGGCCCCCACCCCCAGGCTCACAAAGGATGACCTGACAAGCCGGTTAAGTCTCTGGCCTTATTTCCACATGATTTCTTTACCGCTGTCACTTGAGGTAATCTGAGTGCACACCAGTTACTTAAAACCTCAAGAACTCAATGGATACAGTTTTTGAAAACCCCATTTTTCATTTTTTTCCTAATGTAGAGAAAATGGGGCAGATCAAAAGAGTAAAAAGAGTGTATGTAGCCTTTGGAATAAGATTTGAATTCCAATACTACTTTATCCCTTCCTGATAGCATAATTTACTTATCTATGCCTCTCCTTATCTGTAAAATAGGGACAAAAAATTAAAAGCTCAAAGATATTTGGAAGATTTAAACAAAATGCTGTGTGTAAAACAACTAGCACAGTGACAGGCACTTACTATGTACTCAGGAACTTCTGTTCTTTCCTTTCCTCTTCAATGTATTTATTCAAGCTTTTAGAACAGCTGCTAATATCACTGTCAAGTCAGCAGTTGACAGAATTAATCAACCCTCCACTTCCCTGGTGGCTCAGACGGTAAAGCATCTGTCTACAATGCGGGAGACCCCGGTTCGATCCCTGGGTCGGGAAGATCCCCTGGAGAACGAAATGGCAATCCATTCCAGGACTATTGCCTGGAAAATCCCATGGACAGAGGAGCCTGGTAGGCTACAGTCCATGGGGTCGCAAAGAGTCGGTCACGACTGAGCCACTTCACTTCACTTCCACTTATAGTAACAGGCAGTGTTATACTGCATTCTTTGTAATTTTATGTAATTTTGTGCTTAAGGTCAACTAAAATATTGTAAATATAGACAAAATTATTACAATCCTTTGAAACAAGCTTTTCTCTACACTTAGGAAGCTCCTGTGTATCAGTCTACAAAATGTGCTCATTTTACTTTTGTTTTTAAACAAACATTTAAACTATGGGCAAAGAATTATACCACATGTTTTGGTGGGTGTGTGCTAAGTCACTTCAGTTGCATCTGACTTTGTGACCCTATGGATTGTAGCTGCCAGGCTCCTCTGCCCGTGGGATTTTCCCGGTAAGAATACTGGAGAGGGTTGCTATTCCCTTCTCCAGGCAATATTCCCCATCCAGGGATCAAACCCATGTCTGTTGTGTCTCCTGCACTAACAGGCTGTGAGGGGAAAAAAAAAGTGAATATGAAATGAAAAGTGCTTATATAATACAAAACATATAAAAAAGAGGAAAGGGAGGGAAACTGTAAGAGTTTCCTGAATATTCCCTTTCAGATACCCCACTTCTAGGTACTTAAATTGAATAATGTCATGTGTCCTTTAAATCCCTAATATACTGTTTTACAGTTTATTTACTGTTAGTTTACTTAGGTTATCTGACCTTCATCTCATTATCACTGCTAGCACATTAAGGGTGAAATATGCCCATTTGCCAGGAATAATTCATGGGATGTGGTGCTTCTCAGTACCAGATGATTTAAGGGGAACCACTTGCCAATGGACTGGTTTTTGGCATACAGGGCCTTAATACTATGCCAGAACTGAATTTGTTTTGAAATAAAGTTTCTAATTTTCAAATATAGCATTTTCAAACAAATAGTGTGATGTACAAATTACTGTACTTTAGGTCATGTTAGAATAATCCACCCTCTAAATCTGTTTGACTTTTACCCGTTAAGTATTTTGCATCAGTTAATCATTTCTGTTGCATATCACAATGGTTATAAATAATTACATAATCCTACATCTTTAGGGCCTGGCCATTAGTGCCAGTAAAAAAAAAAAAAGTAATTAGACATCATTATGTCCTCTTGAAAAGCTAAGGTCATTTGGCCTTGATTGCTGGCAGAGTTATCAGTGCCAAAGAAAAGTCAAGCCACTGTTGGCTTAGGCCTATGATTAAACATTGGGCTTGACACTTTTGAATAAAGGTAGTACCTTTTGAGTAAATTTCAACACTACCCTTCAGATAAGTTGAAAGAAATACAAAACTAGTGTAAAGGGGTTGAAGACCATATATGGTATTCAAATATAAGTTTGGGAAGAGCCAATTTTTGACTCTCGCTAAGCACACACACACCCATACCCACACCCTGGTGTAAAGGTCCCACTCATCTGGGATGCAGAGGGCTGGTTTTGTGTGTTAGATCAATAATGCCTGTCCGTTCTGTGTAGGATGGCTCACCTGAGTGTGTGCATAGCTGACAGTGCTGCTCTAGCGCCGCCCCCCCCCCCCCACCACACACACACACTCCAGGGAAGCACTTGCCAAATATTTTTATCCCTTTACTCCCAGAGCTCTCAATTGATTGGGGGCCATCGGAAGAATCTCCTTAAACTCCTTAGACGTCTTCCCGCGGGTCCCTGGCTAGCTGTCGGGTCTCCTCGTGATGGTTCTTCTCTCTTTTAATTCAGGGGCTTAGGCGGGCCCCGTGGAGGGGGGATGCTCCGCTCTGCTCTTGGGCCCCAACACTGGAAAGGGATGCCTTCTGGCAGAGGGCACCTCCGGTCGCGCTCGGCGGCTGGCGGCCTCGGGGTGGCAGTCGTGGAGGAGGAGGATTCAGAGAAGGGAGGGAGCTGGCGGCTGCCGAGGCCCGGGCAGCGGGCCCCGTCCGCGGCGGGCGAGCTCCGCGGTCCTCCCTCGCTCGTCTCCTTTGCTCATATTTGGACTCGGCTGCCCGTGCCCAGGAATTTCCCGTCATGCCTCCCGCCGCCCCGTCCGTCGCCGGGAGCCGGGGAGGAAGGGAGGGAGGCTCGGACAGCGGCGCCGGCGGCGGCGGCGGCGGCGGCTCCCTGGCACTTCCATGAGCCCGCGGCGGACCCTCCCGCGCCCCTTCTTGCTCAGCCTCTGCCTCAGCCTCTGCCTGGCCGCGGCCGCGGCCCGGGGAGCAGTGCAGTCCGGTGAGTTGGGGCTCGCTCCCCCACCCTTGTCTGCCCTCACGCCCGACCCCGCCGAGTTGAGATGTGACCCCGACCTCCGCTCCCCTGCGAGCGCCGGCAGCGCCCCCTTCAGCCTCCTGCCGGGAGCCCCCCTCTCCTGAGCCCAAGAGGGGCGCGCGTGGTGAGGCGGATAGGAGGTCAGGGCTGGCTTCGCCCCCGCCGACGGGAGGCGTCTGGCAGCGTGGCTGACACCTTATCCCGTCCCGGGAGCGAACCTGAGCCGGAGAGAGGCTCTGGACCGACGCGGGCCCCCGAGGGAGGGGCTTGGCAGGGCGGCTGGGGAACGGACGTCGCCTCAGGCTCGGGAGGGCGCGGGTCCGTGGCGGGGACCACCTCGGAGTCCCCTGCCCCGCGCGGAGGTGTGTGTGTGGGGGGTACTCCTGCGCAGCAGCCGCTGAGATAACGGGCCCGGGCGCGTGGGAACGGCCAGCCAGGCCCGTGCCTCCTGCCGCGCGTCCGGGAGGGGCGCCGGGGCGCCGGGCGAGTAGGGGGACAGCGCCAGAAGCGGCGGGCGCGTGGCGACAAGCGGCGCACCCAGAAGCGCACCGCCGCCCTCGCCGCGGGGTCAGGCTCCCGCGGGACCGGCTGGTGTCTAATAGGCCAAAACCGAACAAAATCCCGAGTTTTCCAGGTACCAGTTTTGTTTTTTTGAGCGGAAAAAACGGCATCGGGGTCTGGTTTGTTTGTTTCACCCTGGGCTGTTTACAACTATAAGATCGAAAGGTGCCATTTCTGCCTTATTTGGTTTAGGACTACAAGCTATCGAGCGAGGTAATTTTGTAACAGGACGATTTTAAAAATAGTTTTCTCTAAATAATGTGGAATAAGATTATTATAAAAAGTAATTATTTGAAAGTACAAATGTAGAGTTTAAGGTAAATGTCAAATTGCAGGAACCTTTATATTTGTGATGAGTATATAGTCATCAGAACTTCTCGATGCCTAATGTTATCTGGAATGGAAGAACTGAAAATATAATTTCTCAGAGTTAAGACTTCTTCGGAAATTTTAGTTTGCTTTTGTTTTTGCCACCAGTAATATAAACTGTCAAAATAAGATATGGCTAACACCTAAGATTTATAAATTAGTTGAAAACTGACTCTACTAAGTATAGATTATATTCAACACCCTCTGGTCTATTGCTTCCTATTTCCATTTGCAGTGGTGGTGGCAAAGTAGATTTTTAAGTTAGTTTTGTCTATAAAATAATCTTTAGGATTCATGTAATTTATAAAATGGATAGGAGATTTTAAAAATATTTAGTGTGTGCAAATTATTGATGTTAATTTAAATAATATCAATTTCATGTTTGCTTCTGATTAATATTGTTTTTTAAAAAAGACCTATTTTTAACGAATTTACACTTTATTTTTTCATGGATAAAATATTTTTTAAATTTATTATTTATTTATTATTATTGAATTTACACTTTAAAAGTAACTTTAATAGTGCTTCTTGGGGGACACAACAGGTTCTATCTTCACATTTTATCAGCGGTCTTCTAAAATATACTGTGCTGCAGATAAAGGGTAGATTGTACTGCCAGACAGTATATGTTGTTTTTTTTTCCCTCAGTAATGTGTTGACTTAATACTTGTGGTCAAGCAGCCCTTGAAGACTGAAATCCGGAGTACTATGGCCCCTTGCCAGCAATTTTGAAAACCAAGTTTATATTTGGACCATTTAAACATTTATTCTTTTAATTTTGGTCCCAGCTGACATATAAGTCTAATTTCTGGTGACTTTTATTAGGGCCCTATGTGAATGTCTGGATTTTTTTTTTTTAATATGTATTAAAATAAGCAACTCTCTGCCATTTAGAGTTTTGTCACAGTGCCTAAACTGCCTATCTGCCAAGGTTGCAAATATACAACATCAGATAGGTTTTTGAATCAACACGCGGTTTGACTTTTAAAGGTGCTTGGTCTAGTACCTTAACTGAAATGCTAACCCGTTTGGTCAGAAACCATTTTGTTAAACTTAAGTAATAAGAATATCCAAAAAAATATCCCAACAGTAGTTTTCATAGATTTTTCTAATACAGTATTTCTTTTATAATTAAAAATAAATTTTCAACCATTAGAGAAGCTTTAGGAAATAATCTTTTTTGGTTCTGTCACAATCTGGTTACAGTACCTTTGATTTTCATCTCACCTGTATTACTGTAGTTAGGGATTTATTTGATGAATTTGATTTCAATGTTTAGCTTCCTTCTCTGTAAAATGATGAATTTGTACATAAGTCTCTATGTCCCTTCCAACTCCAGGATCCTCCAGGATTGTTTTTGTTTATATAAACCTGCAGAGCCACCCACTAGATTGGTCCAGGCTTCTGATTGTCAACTCTGAGTTGCTCTACGTGTTTAACTGGTCTCCTTGTAGTCAGATCTGTTGGGTGTGGATCCAGCTTTGGGGAGACGGGATCTGTCTCAGGAAAATCTTGATACTTGCCCCATCACACAGATGTATACACCCAAAAAGAGTGCCATGATATTAACCTTCTATTACTTTCTTCCGCTTATCTAATAGTAGAAAGTGCTGGTTATGTCATCGGGTCAATAGTTAAAGCAGGCCCTAAGATTTTTTGGTATTCAGTGTTGAAATTTGGGTCTGAGTCAGGGATATCACTGGAGAACACCCAGACCTCTTTGTATGGTTGGGAGAACTGTGGCTAGTCAATCGGGGCATTCCAGATGAAATGCCCTGTACTCAGTTATGACCTTTTTCTAATGCCTCAGAGGAGACTGAATTGGATCTACTCATCTGGTTTATTCAGAATTATATTGGCTTTGGGTAGGAGAGTAATCAGATAACTCTTTACGTTACCAGTTCTTACAGATTTAGAGAACGAACTTATGGTTGCCGGGGGAAAGATTGAGGGAAGGGACTAGTTAGGGAGTTCGGGAGGGACATGAACACACTGCTATATTTTAAATGGGTAATCGACAAGGACCTACCGTGTAGCACAGGGAACTCTGCTCAGCTTATGTGGTAGCCTGGATGAGAGGGGAGTTTGGGGGAGAATGGATACATGTATATGTATGACTGAATCCCTTCACTGTTCAACTGAAATGATCACATTGTTAATGGGCTATACCCCAATACAAGATAAAAAGTTTTTTAAAAATTTACCAGTTGTTAGCATCCCTGATTGCTATGCAGATACCTCAAGGCTTTACCTTGAAGATTCCTACATTTTCTCCTTCCTGGAGATGATGGATTTTCCTTTTAAAAATACTCAATACAGTCCTGGATCCTTGTTCACATATTTGTCGCTATAATATACCAAAGTCATGGTTATGGCTTTTAAAGGAAATACAAATGAGAAGAAAGTATAGAAAAGGTAGCTCAGTAATAAATCAACCAGTTGACCTTATGAAGGATTTTGGTTATTGCCTCATTTAAGCTTCTGTTCCAAGTAACAGCAATGAACTTGAACTAGTTTTAGGAACAAGACAGACAGGAATGTGATGGAAGTCAAATGCATGCAGACCTTATTAGAGACAAGGAATGGAAAACCTGGAACTTCCTCTGTCTCTAGTCTTTACCTTTCTTAGCTTCACTGATCTCTCTGTGCGAGATCTTTCCCCTGCTGTGTTCACAGTCATATGTGGGTGCTCAGTGGTTTGGATATGTAGGTGTCCCTCAGTGCCAAGCACAGGGAGACACTAAATCAACGAGCCCTGATTCCAAATTCGTGGAATAACTAGATAGACATAGTTTGGGTCACATGGTTAATCTAGATTTTCTCTACAGTCTCTTCTTATTGTAGACTTCTTTGTACTATGCAAACATTTACATGGTTTGACTTTGCATTTTTTAACTTTATATTACAAGGTTACTCGTCCTTAAAATGTATGTATAATTTTTCCTTGATTGCAATGTGTATGTAGAAGTGTGTCATCTTCAGTGGGATCCCAAGATTTTAGCGCTTTTCATTCATACTACTGCGGGAATGCCAAAGAGCCAGCCTCTGGGAGTAAACTGAGTGCAACGCCACACTCAGGGATTATAATGCAGCTTAGGATCCAACAGAGTTGTGAAAATCCTGTTTAATAGCAACTAATCCATCTTGCAGATAATCATCTGCCTGTTTTCAGGAATTCATTGAAGTAAAACCCTGAGCTCAAATAGCTCATACACTCTTAATTCATTGAAACTGGTTAAGTGATCATTAGAGACATTCAAAATAGTAATAGTTTAGGGGCCCAGGGTTCATCAGTTGTTTTCCTATTTCTCACACTTGTAGCATTTTCCACCTCTACCTTCCCTTTAGACCATTTCTGCTACCTGGAATACCTTTTCCTTAAGATTTGTTGAAGTCCTTACAGCCTCTGTTGTGTGGTATTTTATGAAGCTTTCTTAATCTCTTAGAATTTCCCTTTTTTTTATGCTTCTAAGACATTTTGTACCTTGACTGGAGCACGATTTTACTACCTTTCATTATGAAGTCCACATGTATTAATCGTCTTTGGGGGATTATAAGTTCTATGAGACCAATGAATCATCTTGAAGAACTCTGGTAGACTGTTAGCATCCATTGTCCCACATGAAATGCTTCTAACTTTTCAAATGTTCTGAAACTTCTATGGCATCCTACTTGTCACTGCCTTTTTCTTTTGACATTGCAACTCAATCATACTGCTTGTCTTTGTCAAGGTTCCTGTCTGTTTTCTAGGTTTTACAGGATTTTCCATGAATATGATAATTTTCTGTGTGAGAATCAATTATTCAGAATGATGGAATGTTTTCCTATAAATTGAGATGGCATGGGGAAGGAGAATATAGCAAACTCATATGGAAGGAAATCAACTTTTGTTGAATACCCAATATTTCCCAGATCAGATTGACCAGGAGTAGGGCACAACTGGAACATATGTGAGGGGGCATAGAGAGAAAATAAAGCCCAAAGATGGAAAATTAGGTTTGGCCTAGAACACAGAAGGCTTTAATGCTAGTCTAGGAAATTTGGACTCAGTTAGTAGGCTATGATGTTGAAGTTATTTTTGGTCCTGGAAATGTCATAATCAGAATTGAATTATAGGATATATTATTATCTAATTATCCAGAGGATGAATTGAATTGGGAAGGAAACCACTGGACTAATAAGGGAAAGTTATGAGAGTTTTTGTTAGAGAATGAAGACATAAGCCAGGAGTGGCAATAGGATTGGAGAAGTGTTGCTGAAGTGAATTAGACAGAAAGAAACAATTAATTGGATGTGGGGATAAACAGAGGGGAAAAGAGAGGGATGAATAAAAGATGATGGTAAGTTGTGAAGCCTGGGTGATTAGGAGGAGTGAACTTGGGGCAGGTTGGTTGCTGCTAAGTCGCTTCAGTCGTGTCCAACTCTGTGTGACCCCATAGACGGCAGCCCACCAGGCTCCCCCGTCCTTGGGATTCTCCAGGCAAGAACACTGGAGTGGGTTGTCATTTCCTTCTCCAATGCAGGAAAGTGAAAAGTGAAAGGGAAGTCGCTCAGTCGTTTCCGACTCTTTGCGACCCCATGGACCGCAGCCTACCAGGCTCCTCTGTCCATGGGATTTTCCAGGCAAGAGTACTGGAGTGGGGTGCCATCACCTTCTCCGGGGGCAGGTTGGTAGGTGGGGGTAAAAAAATCAGTTGTGTTTTAGATCTACTGCATTTGAGGCGCTGGTGGACTAATCATGTGGAAGTGTGTGGCAGAATTAGAAATGTGAGACTGTAGCTTGACGAGACCAGAACTGTAGATAAAACATGTGTGAGTAAGGAAGGTTAAAAATAAAGGGGGGAAGAAACATTTGTTGACTGGAGTAAGAACAAGGGCACAGGAAAAGCATTGTAAAGAAGATACAGTTTGATCTGACTGAATATGCCTGATCAGCATATGGCATTCTGTTTATAAGTGTTCCTTGTTTAAGGTACATGGCATCTTCTCCCTCCACAAACAGTGCCTGGGAAACATTGAGGAAAGGATACTGCATCTAGGATGACCTTCCTAATCTGCAAACTTGTTGCTGCTACCTCTTTGCTTAATTTCCTTCAGTGGCTTCTTATCTTTTTTTTAAGCTAAGGAACTAACTGCTTAAAAGTCTTCATCATCACCAAGCCTTGATCCTCTGGACTTGTGTTTCTTCCAAGTTGTTCAGTTGGCCTTGAACACGAGTTCTGCTAAATCTCTCAGTTCCTCCCTTCACCTTCCCCAAGAATATGAAGCGGATGTGATTCCCACCAGATGGAGGACTCTTTGGTTTGTTGCTGTTGCTCTTTATGGGCAATTAAAAATGGTTTGTCATGTTTGTTTATGGCTGTGCTGGGTCTTCGTTGCTGGGCCCGAGCTTTCCCTAGTTGCAGAGAGTGGGGGCTAGTCTTCATTGCAGTGTGCAGGCTTCTCACTGTGATGGCTTTTCTTATTGTGGAGCATGGGCTCTAGGATGTGTGGGCTTCAATAATTGCTTCATTAGTTGTGGTACATGGACTTAGTTGCCCCACAGCATATGGGGTCTTCCCAGACCATGAATCAAACCAGTGTCCCTTGCACTGGCAAGGTGATTTCTTAACCACTGGACCACCAGGTAAGTCTCTTGAAGGGCATTTTTTATTGCCATGCTCAGATTTTTATTTATACAATAATCATTGACAATTTCCTTGTTGTTGTTCAGTCGCTAAATTGTGTCCGACTCTTGGCCGCACCATGAACTGCAGCACAACAGGCTTCCCTGTCCTCACTGTCTCCCTGAGTTTGCTCAAACTCTTGTCCATTCAGTGTATGATGCCATCCAACCGTCTCATCCTCTTTCACTCCCTTCTCCTCTTGCCTTCTATCATTCCCACCATCAGGGTCTTTTCCAGTGAATCTGCTCTTCTCATCAGGTGGCCCAAGTGTTGGAGCTTCAGCTTCAGCATCAGTCCTTCCAAAGAATATTCAGGATTGATTTCCTTTAGGACTGACTAATTGGAGCTCCTTATTGTCCAAGGGACTCTCAAGAGTCTTCTCCAACACCACAGTTCAAGAACATCAGTTCTTCAATGCTCAACCTTCTTTATGGTCCAACTCTCACATCCATACGTGACTACTGGAGAAACCATAGCTTTGACTATACGGACCTTTGTCAGCCAAGTGATGTCTCTGCTTTTTAATATGCTGTTTAGGTTTGTCATAGCTTTTTTTTCTAGGAACAAGCATCTTTTAATTTTGTGGCTGCAGTCACCATCCACAGTGATTCTGGAGCTCAAGAAAATGAAATCTGACACTGTTTCCACTTTTTCCCCATCTATTTGCCATGAAGTGATGTGACCAGATGCTATACTTTTGTTTTTTGAATGTTGAATTTTAAACCAGCTTTTTCACTCTCCTCTTTCACTTTCATCAAGAGGCTCTTTAATTCCTCTTCACTATCTGCTATTAAAGTGGTATCATCTGCATATCTGAGGTTGTTGATATTTCTGCTGGCAATCTTGATTCTAGCTTGTGAGTCATCCAGCCCAGCATTTCGAATGATGTACTCTGCATATATGTTACATAAGCAGGGTGACAGTATACAGCTTTGACGTACTCTTTTCCCAATCTCTAGGGAAATAATTTATAATAAATCATGTCCCTCCTGCTTTCTTACAGAATACTTTGCTTCTCTTATCTCTTCAAGTGTCACCTACAAGGTTCTTGAACACTTGAGTTGACTACCCTGGCCACTATACCCTGACTCTGATGCTTGGCTGGGGTAGCCTGGAGCAGAGCTATGACCTGGCATTTGTGTAATCAGATTGCCTAGCTGTGTGCTGATTTGTAAACTGTGAGACAATTTCTTGATACTCGACTTCCTGAAGGAAAGTGGAGGGAACACTGACTGTAGATAGAGAGGTTTGGAGATGACTGCAGGGGAAATAGAGAAACAGTGCTGGTACAGGAAGTGTGTTCTCAAGGCCTAGTTCCTGACCAACTGTCTATCCTGATTCTGTTTCTAAAAATAGTACATTGTTCATAATGCTTGTCTAAAGTGACATGTTTATGTCCAAGTATTAAGAGTAATTTCTAACTCATTTAAGAAATGCTAGCAGTGTGGTTTTACTAGTATTGACTGAGAAAATATATACTAACAAACAGCCACTGTGAAATTTTGAATATTTTAAAATATAGATGCATTATCATATGTTTGGAAAGTACACATATGTGGAAATTATGACTCACAAGTCTGTAGACAACATGATTTCCTGCTTTATGGATACTCTCAGGGAGGCTCCGGTCTCAACTTTCAGCAACTCATTGTCGTCTCACTTCAGAATGTGGGGGAGACTTCGGTTTGAAAATGTGAGCCATAGCTAAACTTTTCAATGAAAGGAAAACTCCTTCTCAACATCTTCTTTCAACTGTAGTTGCCTGCTTTATGCTAGGCAATGTACCTTATGCTAAAGCCGGGCTATTAAATAGTCTCAGGGATTAGTACATGAACACTTTTTAAAAATTAAATTTTCAGGTGTATGAGCATCATTTTTAGGGCTATGATCTTATTATAAAGATGAAATTTAGTATATGGTTTGTATGAAGTACTTTTCTGCAATCTGTCATGGCCATGGCATGACTGTCTTCTATTACTATAAATTACACAGTGAAATTTTACAGTTTATTGGGTCAGTTATGTTATTTAAAGCAAAAATGAAAATCCAAACAAATGTTTCAGTACACATGTTAAGGCAACATTGAAAATAAACCCATGCTACATGTTAGAGTCCTTAACAAATATCAGGACAGCCCTTATATAAATCCAAGAACCCTGAATTTTCCATTATTATTTCATTTCTTTTGCTTCTCTTGTGTTTGGTTAACAGAGTATCCGAGCTTGGTTGGGGTTGGGAGAGCTCTCTAGTGACTATTATAGGTAGGTATTTCTTTTATCTTAGATTAGTAGAGTGAAATAAGGAAAGGTGCACAGTACAAAAGAATTGATGTGAATAAGGGACCACAAGTAAGGCTTTGGAGCTCTGGGCTCACAGTACTGAGCGTGAAAGAGTGCACGCACTGTTGGCCCTGTTCTGATTTCTTGGTGTGTGAATATGCCTCCTAGTCAGAAGGGGCCGGAAAGATGGGTTGAAGGCAGAGGGTGTTTACCTTTGTGCAGGATCAGTTGAAAAATTGCAGACTCATTGACATATCTGCATTCTTGCGTGTATGTTCATGTCCCAGGGGAATCAGCATAGTCATTGGATAACAACTTGAAAGGCTGGGTTTCCTAGTCCTGTTCTTATCCAAGGCATTTTAGCTTCTTATGCCTCGGTTTTCATACCTGTAAAATGAACAAATTTTGGATGGATAATACCTGATATTGCTTTTGCATTAAGATTCTGTAATCTATGGCTTGTCTAAAAGTCTTCAAGTAGCTTTCATAATTTTTAACAGAAATGACATTAATAAATTACACAAAATTATGTATTGTCTTATTATAGTTGGTTCAAGCTATTTTGTGGAACTAAATATAAAGGTTATTCTGAGACTAAGATCCTATTTGAACCTTGTAGCCTACTGTGTCCAATAATTTGATCCATAGCAAAATTACATAACCCTTTTAAAGATTTAGTATTTACTTAGAGGATAGGTTACAATATATTAGAAACAGCATATTATTAATAACTGTCCCATCTAAAGTAATGGCATTAAGCATGAGAAATTACATTATTTTTCTAAATGTACAGCTAAGAATTGTTTATTTAGGCTTGGAGATATATCTCAGTTAGGAAAAGTCCTCTTTTATCAGGGTACACTACTAGTGGAATTTACCTTTGACCATCCTAGAAATATATTTAACTGTTTAATTTAGTTAGTTTGATCTTATCATTAAAGAAGAAAATCTCTTCCATCGAGCTTTTTAAAGAAAAAGAAACAACTAATTTGAGAGGTTAAAAAAAAGTATCTTCTCTTGCCTTTAAAATGTGTTACTAAATTTTTGCTCTTTTTATTGTAAAATATTTCACACACACACAAGAGTGTATAACATCTATATAAGACATAAAGAATAATTTTTAAAAGTTTGGGTACCCCTACTCAGCTTCAGGAATGGAATGTTGAAGTTACCTGTGTGACCTTCACCAGGCCCATCTTCCCTTTGCCTAGAATTGCTCACAGTCATGTATTTTGTGGTTATCAGTTAACACAAATAACTAATAAGCTCTTGGTTTCTTTATAGGTTTACTGTAGATATATCCCTGCATTTTTTATTGTTTAGTTTTGCACGTATTGGAACACTACATAAATGGTATTAGCTGATGTATAACCTCCACAACTTGCTTTTCCCCCCTGTGACATTATATTTGTGTTATCCATATTGGTGTATATAACTCATTTTTAGAGATTACCTTTTCTTTCATTATCTGTATATTTTTCTTTGTTTCATTTATTTCCACTCCTTGCACTTTTATCCATTAGGGCTCTTGTGTTTTCCTGTGAATCAAATCTTTGTATTTTGTCCCATTGCTTTTATATTTCATCATCCATATATTAAATAATAGTAATGATAATAATAATAGCAAATACCTACAAATGTTACTGTGTGCCAGGCACCAGTTTCACTATGTACTATTTACATATATTAACTCATTTAATGCTCATGGTAACTTTATCAAGGAGATAAAATATTACGACAATTCATATGTTAAGATTAGGGTCTGAAGCACAGAGACATTAAGTCCTTTGAATTCAGGCAGTCTGGTTCCAGAGTCCATCCTCTTCATCATATACTGTTCTGACTCACTCCTCCTGTAGTCTTTTCTTTTACTTACATTTTTTCTCATTTAACTTTTTAGGGTATTACAATGTAGTCGCCATAGTGAGATATCAGATTGGTTCTCCTGTACAGTACCAGTTGCTTAAAGTCGTGCCAATTTAATTTGCTTCATGGTTAGAGCATGACTTTTATTTATTTATTTGTCTGTGCCATGTCTTAGTTGCAGCATGTGGGACTGAGCTCAGGCCCCCTGCATTCAGGGAGTGCAGAGTCTTAGCCACTGGACCACCAGGGAAGTCCCTATACTGTGACTTTATTACACAGGTGTGCTTTTTCCCCTCCAATTTCCTGGGATTTATTATTGCTCTTTTTTCCTAATTAGAAGGAAAAAACTATGCCTTCTTCATATTCTTCGAAAATCTTTCAGTTCTGCACTTTCTGTGTATAGTTTGGAATTGATACCATTGATTCCCTGTGCTGATTTGGGCCAGTTTTTCATATTTAGACAATGGCATCTGCTTTTAAAAAATATTAGTGACCTTATATGAATCACTCAAATTTCCTGAGCTTTTGATTTCCCAACTAAGCTGTTTTGTTAAGTGTGATTATTTTAGTAATCAGACATATATAATTGCTAATCAGAACTTCCTGTGTCTGTGGTATAACCAAGTGTGAAATAACCAAGAGAGATCATGAGGGAAAATAATTGAAGGGAAATTCTAGATAGTGATTGGAAATTGCTTTTTCCCAACCTCTTAAATTATAGACCAAAAAACTTTGGCATAGCGAGAGAAAATCCCTTTGTATGATTACTTTTTAGGTATAGCTGTAATTTTTCCCTAAATTAATTAATTTTCTCTTATATTCTGTGATTTTATGACTCCTTTGGATGGTGTGCTTGCTCAGTTGTGTCCAATTCTTTACAACCCCATGGACTGTAGTGCTGCTGCTTCCTCTGTCCATGGAGTTTTCCAGGTAATAATACTGGAGTGAGTTGCCATTTCCTCCTCCAGGAGATCTTCCCCACCCAGGTGTTGAGCCCACATCTCTTCCATCTCCTGCATTGTAGGCAGATTCTTTACCCCTCGCACCACCTGGAAGCTCTTGGATAATCTCCTAATATCTCTTATTTGTGTGCATGCTAAGTTGCTTCAGTTGTGTCCGACTCTATGCGACCCTATGGACTGTAGCCCACAAGGCTCTTCTGTCCATGGGATTGTCCAGGCAAGAATACTGGAGTGGGTTGCTGTGCCCTCCTCTAGAGGATCTTCCTAACCCAGGGATCAAACTGCATCTCTCACATGCTCAAATTTCTCTCATCTTAAAAAAATAAAAAAAGCCTACTCAACTTGTCATCCTCTGAGACCAAGTAGTTTTACAAGTTATTTACATGCTTGCTGTCACTGTTTCTCTGCCATCTATCCAAAAATATGATTGAGCACATGTTACATGTCAGGCACTAACTAACCTAGTATCTGAGGATTTAGGATGAACCAGAGACACTAGGGACTTTCATTTTTAGTTTGGAACCATAATGGCCTGTAACAGAAAGAAGATCATTTTATGGTAGGTACAAGAGAGAGAATGGTTAGAGTTACGGGCAAAGTTCAGCTCAGTTTAATCGCTCAGTTGCATCCGACTCTTTGCTATCCCATGGACTGCAACACACCAGGCCTCCCTGTCCATCACCAACTCCTGGAGTTTACTCAAACTCATCTCCAATGAGCCGGTATGCCATCTAACCATTTCATCCTCTGTTGTCCCCTTCTCCTACCGCCTTCAATCTTGCCCAGCATCAGGATCTTTTCAAATGAGTCAGTTCTTCGCATTAGGTGGCCAAAGTATTGGAGTTTCAGCTTCAGCATCAGTCCTTCCAATGAATATTCAGGACTAATTTCCTTTAGGATGGACTGGTTGGATCTCCTTGCTCTACAAGGGACAATCAAGAGTCTTCTCCAACACCACAGTTCAGAAGCATCAATTCTTCAGTGCTCAGCTTTCTTTATAGTCCAGTTCTCACATCCATATGTGACTACTGGAAAAACCAAAGCTTTGACTAGACGGACCTTTGTTGGCAAAGTAATGTCTCTTCTTTTTAATATGATGACTGGGTTGGTCATAACTTTTCTTCCAAGGAGCAAGTGTCTTTTAATTTCGTGGCTGCAGTCACCATCTGCAGTGATTTTGGAGCCCCCAAAATAAAGTCTGACACTGTTTCCTCTGTTTCCCCATCTATTTGCCATGAAGTGATGGGACTGGATGCCATGACTTAGTTTTCTGAATGTGGAGTTTTAAGCCAACTTTTCCACTCTCCTCTTTCACTTTCATCAAGAAGCTCTTTAGTTCTTCTTTGCTTTCTGCCATAAGTGTGGTGTCATTGGCATATCTGAGGTTATTAATATTTCTCCCGGCAATCTTGATTCCAGCTTGTGCTTCATCCAGCCCAGTGTTTCTCATGATGTACTCTGCATAGAAGTTAAATAAGCATGGTGACAATATACAGCCTTGACATACTCCTTTCCTGATTTGGAACCAGTTTGTTGTCCAGTTCTAACTGTTGCTTCTTGATCTGCCTATAAATTTCTCAGAAGGCAGGTCATGTGGTCTGGCATTCCCATCTCTTGAAGAATTTTCCAGTTTGTTGTGATCCACACAGTCAAAGGCTTTGGCATAGTCAATAAAGCAGAAATAGATGTTTTTCTGGAACTCTCTTGCTTTTTTGATGATTGTTGGCAACTTGATGTCTGATTCCTCTGCCTTTTCTAAAACCAGCTTGAACATCTGGCAGTTCTTTGTCCACGTACTGTTGAAGCCTGGCTTGGAGATTTTTGAGCATTACTTTACTAGTGTGTGAGATGACTGCAATTCTGTGGTAGTTTGAGCATTCTTTTGCATTGCCTTTCTTTGGGATTAGAATGAAAATTGACCTTTTCCAGTCTTGTGGCCACTGCCGAGTTTTCCAAATTTTCTGGCATATTGAGCACAGCACTTTCACAGCATCATCTTTTAGGATTTGAAATAGCTCAACTGGAATTCCATCACCTCCACTAGCTTTGTTCTTAGGGATGCTTCCTAAGGCCCACTTGACTTCACATTCTAGGATATCTGGCTCTAGGTGAGTGATCATGCCATTGTGATTATCTGGGTCATGATCTTTTTTGTATAATTCTTCTGTGTATTCTTGCCACCTCTTCTTAATATCTTCTGCTTCTTTTAGGTCCATAGCATTTTTGTCCTTTATTGTGCCCATCTTTGCATGAAATGTTCCCTTGGTATCTCTAACTTTCTTGAAGAGATCTCTAGTCTTTCCCATTCTTTTGTTTTCCTCTAGTTCTTTGCATTGATCACTGAGGAAGGCTTTCTTATCTCTTCTTGCTGTTCTTTGGAACTCTGCATTCAGATGCTTATATCTTTCCTTTTCTCCTTTGCTTTTCACTTTTGTTCTTTTCATAGCTATTTGTAAGGCCTCCTCAGACAACCATTTTGCGTTTTTGCCATTTCTTTTTCTTGGGGATGGTCTTGATCACTGTCTCAATGTACAATGTCATGAACCTCCAACAATAGTTCTTCAGGCACTCTGTCAATCAGATCTAATTCCTTGAATTTATTTCTCATTTCTACTGTATTATCGTAAGGGATTTGATTTAGGTCATACCTGAATGGTCTAGAGGTTTTCCCTACTTTCTTCAATTTAAGTCTGAATTTGACAATAAGAAGTTCATGATCTGAGCCACAGTCAGCTCCTGGTCTTGTTTTTGCTGACTGTATAGAGCTTCTCCATCTTTGGCTGCAAAGAATATAATCAATCTGATTTTGGTATTGACCATCTGGTGATGTCCATGTGTAGAGTCTTCTCTTGTGTTGTTGGAAGAGGGTGTTTGCTATGACCAGTGAATTCTCTTGGTAAAACTCTATTATCCTTTGCCCTGCTTCATTCTGTACTCCAAGGCCAAATTTGCCTGTTACTTCATATATTTCTTGACTTCCTACTTTTGCATTCCAGTCCCCTATAATGAAAAGGACATCTTTTTTTTTTAAGGGCAAATGGGAGGGCCAGATCACATGAGGTTTTATACCATTGTGAGGAATTGAGACACTGTTCTTTGTGATTGAAGCCAGTAAGGGCTTTTGGGCAGGCAGTGACCATATCTAATATATATTCTCAATGTACATATAAAGAAAGCTGAGCACCGAAGAATTGATGCTGTTGAACTGTGGTGTTGGAGAAGACTCTTGAGAGTTCCTTGGACTGCAAGGAGATCAAACTAGTTCATCCTAAAGGAAATCAGTCCTGAATATTCATTGGAAGGACTGATGCTAAAGCTGAAGCTCCAATACTTTGGCCATCTGATGCGATGGGCTGACTCATTGGAAAAGACCTTGATGCTGGGAAAGATTGAAGGCAGGAGGATTAGGGAACAAAAGAGGAAGTGATGTTTGTATGGCATCACTGACTCAGTGGACATGAGTTTGAGCAAGCTCTGGGAGATGGTGAAGGACAGGGAAGCCTGGTGTGCTGCCATCCGTGGGGTTGCAAAGAGTCAGACAGAACTGAGCAACTGAACAACAACACTCTTAAAAAGTCTTTTCTCTTAGCTTCTAACACTGTTATTGTTAGATATATGATCTTGAAAAACGTGAGAGGGTTAGATGCTTAGTCGTGTTTGACTCTTTGTGACCGCATTGACAGTAGCTTACCAAGCTCCTCTGTCCATGGAATTCTCTAGGCAAGAATACTGGTGTGGGTAGCCATTCCCTTCTCCAGGGGATCTTCCTGACCTAGGAATTGAACCCAGGCCTCCTGCATTGCAGGCAGATTCTTTACTGTCTGAGCCACCAAGGAAGCCTATATGATTTAGGCAAATTAATTAAATTATCTGTGCGTCAGTTTCTTCTCTTGTAGATTGAGGATAGAAGTGTTCCTACCACATGGACTATTGAATTATTAGATGAGATAACATATATGAGTTACTTAGTGCAGAGTCTTCCACAGACTTAATTCACAGTAAATGTTAGCTAGCACTCTCATCACCATCCTAATCTCATCACCGCTGTCTTTCTGGAACAATACTCTCCTTGACCTCTGCCTTCTTTGGCCACTGCTCTTTCTTGGTCTTCTTTGCTAGTTCTTTCTCTTCTAGCTCACCTCTGAATGTTGAGGTTCCTCTGAGGGCTCGGACATTTTGTCTTCTCATTTTACACATTTTCTTAGGCAGTCTTATTTACTCCATGGCTTCAGTTCCATCTGATAAGTCAGTTCCCCCTAAATTTACTGACAACCTAGCTCTGCATCTAAGCTACAGTCCTGTATATTTCCACTTGGTTCTATGTCATCTCCATTTGGTTGGTTGTGTGTACCTTTAATAGGTTAAAAATTTATTATTAAAGGTACGTCTCTCAAGGTTATGTCTCCCACCTTGTCCCTTACCTTAGTAGATGGTATTACCATGTGCCCAGTTGCTTAAGCCAGAACTGGAGTCTTATTAAATTTATTTCTTGTCTCATACCCTATGTCAATGGTTTGCCTAGATTTCTACAATAGCTTCACAATTAGGCTCACTACCTCTGTTCTGATACCACTCCCATCCATTTTCTGCCTTTTAGCCATGGCAATCTTTTAAATTCGAAGATCTGATCATGTTACTCTCCTTCAGTTACTTCTTTTTCTTTTTAGGATAAAGTTCCAAATTGTTACAATAGCTTCAAGATTTCTTCCGCCTACCTCATCAGCCTCCTCATCTCATCCATCTGTTCCTCACTTACACCTTCTAGCCACACTGCTTTTCTTTCATAACCTTCAGTGGGCTACACTCACTTTAACCTCAGGGTTCCTGCTCATCTTTTTCTTTGTACACTTCTTTCCTCATTCTTAATTTGGGCAACCCAGCCTTATCCTTCATTCTTAGTTTAAATATCACTACCTGTAGGTTGGCTTTCTTATGCCTCTCAAACTAGACTTTTTCCTTCTGTTATATAGGATCTTTATTCCCCTTTTGCCTCTCCATGATCTTTATTGCACTTGCTAATATCTTTCTCACAAATATGTAAGCTTCTTGGTGGCAGGGACTGTGGTCTCTCATTCCTCACTTTGTTCCCAGCATGTTTGTTAAATAGAGTAACATGACTACAGTGTGGGCTTGCCTGGTTTAGTGAGTGAGAGAGGCTTCTATCTGAGTTTGGTGTGTTTTTCTTAAATCTTTTAAGGTGATAAAAGGGAAGGAGACAAAAGTTTGGGTGTACAGCACTTTAACTTTCAGACTCCAGGGACCTTAGCTAGCGAGTAAAGAAGCAGCATCAGAACCGGAGGTGGCCCTAGCAAGAAGTGTTGCCTTAGGGATAGTTTCTTTTCTAGGATTAAAGTGACATCAGAATTTTCAGGCAGTGCCCTGAATATTTCTCAGGCTTCACTGTCTCTTTCAAAAGTCATCCTTGACAAATCCTTGGAATGCTAGGCTTGAGCATTGCCACAGAGCCCCTGTGAGTGTGGCTCTCAGTGTCAAAAGTGCTTGCCAAGGTGACCTGTTGGGTCTGGGCAGATCCTGTGCCCAATATCAAGCTCTCATTGCCTCCCACCTACCTGTTCTCTGGCCTTGGCTCCTCCTCCTTAGAATCCTGGATTCTCCTTCACTAACTTGCAGGAATAATGTTTGCACATAGATGAGTTAGGAGTTGGCCTTTTCTTTAAAACGGCCTCTGTACTTTATCTTATACAAGTTTATCGTATTTTAGTTTCCAGGGCTGGTGTAGATTTTGCTCTATTTTTATATTCTGCTTACCATTTCAGTGGGAGGTGGTTGGAATCTGATTGAGGGAGAAGATGAGTAAGTTCTTTTTTCAAAGATATTTTTTATGTTGCCACCTTTGCCTTTGTGTACGTGTGGACTCACTTTTGCACATGTATGTGTGCATGTGTGCAATCTCTTTTTTCTCTCTGCTTCTGTTCTTTTTTGATTGCATTATGTCATTTCTTTGCTTTGTAACTCTATTTGAGAGTCATTTTTTAGCAGGTGCATTTAAATCATTTATATTTTGTTATCATGGACATATCTGATGACATTCCTTGTCTTACTGTTTTATACCTTTTTTATGATCTTTTCCCCTTGATTTTCAGTCTTTGGCAAATGGTTTCTGTGTTTTATTTGCTTTTATCTTTCATAGGGATTTGAAAGAGTGACATCATATTTTAGGTTCCACAACCTTGATTAAGTATTTAAAAGCATTATTGAACCTGAACTAATCATTAAATTAAAAAAAGTAAAATTCAATAACATTTGGCTCTTTTCTACAGGAAGAATTTTGGAATCTTTTATTTTTTTCCTTCTCTGCTTTTGTTAACTAAAGTGGTACCTATAGATCTACACGATTGTTGCTATTATTTTTATATTATATGTTCACTTAAGGATTTTTATTTTAATCTTTTTCATTTAATTATGTAATAACATCTACTGCCTTCAGTGATTGTGACCATTTATCCCTTAACTTGTCATTCTAGAGGATATTTTGATTCATGTGCCATTTGGCCAGAGTCTATCCATGAGTTGATGTCTTTTTTTCTTCTTTTTTGGCAGGGAAAAATATATGCATGCATGTTTCCTGAGCTCTCTTATTACCTGAGGGAAATATAGACTGTTGTATATAATGTGTTAACCTTCCCTTGCAAAACAACATTTAATTGAAACCAAAAAAAGCATAATTAGAAGGCTGGAAATTGCTTATAGAATAATCTGAATGCAATTAGTACTGCAATTATGGAACATAAAATATTGCTAGTGTTCCCTATGGAAGAAGAACCTGGGAACAATGGAATTTACTGGCATTCAGATAACAAGTCAAAGGCTTTGGTGGTTCAGTGGTAGAATTCTCACCTCCCAGATGACAAATCAATATCAGTCACTTACTACTGGGAATTCAATACCTCTGATGTTGTAGATACTTTTCAGGGTCATTATGCAAAATTAGTTATAAGTCCTAGAATAGTTTTATCTCTGAGTAAGAATGGCAGTTTTAATTGAATTCCAGCAATATTTTATAACTGCTGTGTTCAAATTAGAGTTGACCAAAGCCTGGCGTGCTGCAGGCCATGGGGTCACAAAGAGACACAATTGAGCGAGTGAACAATAATAAAGTTTACTTTGTCAAATTCCTGTTTTATTATTACATTTGCCTCATGCATGCATAAAGTTATATCACTCTATATAATCGACTGAAACATTTGATTGCAAAACGAGGTTTTTCCTTTTGGTCAGAGGTAATGATTTTTTGACAATCGGAGAAAGCAATGGCACCCCACTCCAGTACTCTTGCCTGGAAAATCCCATGGATGGAGGAGCCTGGTAAGCTGCAGTCCATGGGGTTGCTAAGAGTCGGACACGACTGAGCGACTTCACTTTCACTTTTCACTTTCATGCATTGGAGAAGGAAATGGCAACCCACTCCAGTGTTTTTGCCTGGAGAATCCCAGGGATGGGGGAGCCTGGTGGGCTGCTGTCTGTGGGGTCGGACACGACTGAAGCGACTTAGCAGCAGCAGCAAACTATAATTACTGAAGTAGAAAAATTAATCTTAAATTAATCTTATCTAAGTTGTATATTAAACAATCACCTTACTCTTCCCCTGTCCAAAATTGAACTAATTAAACCCTCCAACACAGACACACAGACTCAGGCACACACGTGAACACAGTCATACTCATTCATACATGCACATATGCACTTTCTCTCATTCTGTATCTCTACATGGTATCTCAGACCTCTTCTTGCTTTTCCTTCTCAGTAAGGGAAGTAAAATTCACTGAGCAGTCTTCTAGTTATTTTCAAAAATATTATCTCATTTAATCCTTCGGAAATTTAGTGAAATAAATGATATGATCTATGTTACACAGGTTAGGAATCAGAGACAGGTAACTAGTTTGCTCAAGATTTATCAGCTGGTTAAGAGAGTCAGAAGTTAACTCCAGTTTGACCCTTTCCTGTATACTGCACTGCCTGGGTATAGTATAGGATTCTATCCTGGGGTAATTGGGACATTATGAACAGAGATGGGGGGAAACAGAGGAAGTGAAATTTGAGTTCAGTTCTGTGAAAACATTTATTGAGTCTTTATTTTACAGAAATGAATCCTGCTGACTACTTTCAAGGAATTTTTAAGTGGGGTGTGTACATGTCTAAAATTCTAACTTCCAATAACAGATATAATAATAGAGGTACTGAGGTAGGAAGTATTAGAAGCAGAATTGATTCATTTTCTAATAGCATGGTTGGGGAGAAAGGTGAGAGGAATAGCTGTGAAAAAATGTTTCCTAGGGCAGATGATATCTAAACTGGTCTTGAAGGTTAAAAAGGAAGAGTTCATTCTTTATATGGTATGGAAAATATAAGTGGTATAGTGAGGATGGAAAAGTTTGTAGGAAACAATAAATGGTTGACTATCATCAAAAGAGAATCTTCATTCATTCATTCACTCAACAAATGCTTTTGGAGTACTTATTAAAGGTTAGACATTGGCGAGCACTAGAGATAAAGTAAAGGACAAAAGAGTTAATGGATTGTATAATGTCCAGTGAGTGTTGGGGTCTGAAGTTAAGATAGGAAGAGAAATGAATCTGATAGGTCTTGAATGCCAGAATAAGGTTGGTTGTGTTTTCCTCATAGTTGTTGATAACTGTGGAAGCGCATGAAGCGGAGTTCTGACGTGGTCAGAGTGAGTTTACATTATGCCTGCAGCAGAATGGAGGATGGCTGTGACCAGGAGTCAGGGTAGAGGAAGGAAGACCATATTCTAGATGAGAGATGGAAAGAAAAGAATATACTAGAGCAATATCTTGGAAATAAAATTGGTGGCACTTGGTGTTGATTAAGTATAAAAAATTAAAGTAGAAAATGACTGAGGATGACTCTCAAGTTTGGGGTTTAGTGGTTGTATGGAATGGGAGTAATTTTTAACAGGACCAGGAATACAGAAAAAATAATAAATTGGTGAAGAAGGAAACAGATTGAGTTTTGGAGATGATAAATAGTTTGAGGTACACATGAAATACCTAAATTCCTTTTAAAATATGATTTAATCATCTAAAATTAATGAAGAAAACAAACCATTGAGGACAAAGTAGAAACAATATAATGTAAAATATCTAATATCTTTCACTTTATGGTCTCATTTAGGGCTTCACCTTTCTCCCAAGTTCAGCATAGTGTTAAAAGATAGTTGATGAAGGCCATTAAGATTTACCTTCCAGTGGAATAGGACTACATTTCATAAAACTTGTCCGTTATCTGCTTTATCAGATACAAGGCACAAGGCATACTATCATGAAAAATTCTTACTTTCTGCGAAAGAAAGTAAACTTAGAGGGGAGGGATGCTAAAATTCTGATACAAGAGCAAACATTTGCAGTTTCCAGTGCTAAAACTTTCTATTCCAATAATTTAAATATTTGAAGCATGATTTACAGATACATATTTTTAGGACTTATATTAAACTCATTAAAAACAGTCTTTTAGTGATAGATACAGATAACTGTATAGTCAAAGCTATAGTTTTTCAAGTAGTCATGTGAGAGTTGGACCATAAAGAAGGCTGATTGCTGAAGAATTGATGCTTTGAACTGTGGTGTTTGAGAAGACTCTTGTGAGTCTCTTGGACTGCAAGGAGAGCAAACCAGTCAATCCTAAAGGAAATCAACCCTGAATATTCCTTCGAAGGACTGATGGTGAAGCTGAACCTCCAATACTCTGGCAGCTTGATGTGAAGAGTCAGCTCGTTGGAAAAGACACTGATGCTGGGAAAGATTGAAGGCAAAGGAGAAAGGGGCAGCAGAGGATGAGTCGGTTAGATAGCATCACCAACTCAATGGACATGAAACTGAGCAAACCCGGGAGATAATGGAGCACAGAGGAGCCTGGTGTGCTGCAGTCCATGACATCACAGAGTCGGACATGACAACAAAAGATAATAACTGTAGTTTATAGTCATAAGGGTGGGGCAGGATTTGATCAGCCTGTAATAGCAAGTTTTTCTTTAGATGAAATGGTCCACTGAGGCACTGCATCTTTTTTACATGCCTAAGTTTGTTTTATTTTTGTCTTTGCACATGGTTCTTGATGAGAGGGAACTTCAGGTGAAAAGCAACAGCCTCCAATTCTATCTCTTCTCATCTTTGCTTCACTCTTCTGAAGCAATGTTCTAAAATCATTCTGCTGTCAATCCCCTAGTTTTTGTCAGTACAGTTATAGCACTATTTCTTGATTCATCAATTTCAGATAATATATAGTTACAAAAAACAAGTATTTATCTGCTCTTTCTTCTCCCTTATGTCTACCATTGTTTATTGTTTTGTTGATTTTTAAAATTCCCTTATTGTTCATTTGGTGGTGGTGGTTTAGTCGCTAAGTCATGTATGACTCTTACGATCCCATGAACTATAGCCCGCCAGGCTCCTCTGTCCATGGAATTCTCCAGGCAAGAATACTGGAGTGGGTTGCCATTTCCTTCTCCAGGGGAACTTTCCGACCCAGAAATCAAACCCAGGTCTCCTGCATTGCAGGCAGATTCTTTACCAACTGAGCTAGAAGGGAAGCACTATTGTTCACTTTTGTAACATTAAATAATATGTTTGCTCATCAACTTTTGATGTAGCCACATGACAAGCTGTTGTGACAGAGCGATTCCAGGCAGAGTGACAGACATAAGTAGAAGTTTATCTTTCTCCCCAGTGATAGCCTAAGGTAGGTAGTAGCCCAAGGTTGAGTTGGTGAGTAGGTAGCTTTGCTCATGGCCTGTTAAGTCTGCCTTTCTCATTAAGTAGCTTCCATCACAGGGTTCAGGTGCGCTGCTGCAGTTTTTGCCATTTCCCAGGGGAGGAAGAAGTCCATAGGGTCGAAAAGAGTCGGGCACAACTTAACGATTGAACAAGAAGAAGAGGAAGAGGAAGTCTAAAGCAAGTGACTTTGTCTTTAAAGGAGGTGACCTGAAAAATCACACATAATTTCATTGGCTAGAGCTTAGTATCATATTCACAATTAGCTACAGAGGAGGCAGAGAAATATAACTCTGTGTTCAGCTAAAATTTCAGGGGTTTTTGTTACTCATGGGAAGAAGGGAGGATGGATCCTAAGGGACCAGTTAGCATTTTGCAGCTAGTTAGTCTCTGACTTTTCTGCTTCATAAGATGAGAGTCCTAGTACTCTCACCTTTTACTCTGCAGTTCTTACTGGGCATGCTTTACATTTTGTTAGCTATGTACATTTTCTTTTTTGTTTTAAAATGTGAAGTTACTAATGTTTACATTCTGTTCTGAAACAATAGCCAAATCTTTGTCTATAGTTGTCTTTAAACTCTTGCATTATTGTACATATTGTTTACTTCCAGGTTAAAAAAGTGAACCATTAGAGTTTTCCTTTTCCTTAGGCCAGGGTCATGATTCATGAGCCACTGAGAAGTACAAACATTTATTTTTTTAGGGTCATGATTCATGAGCCACTGAGAAGTACAAACATTTATTTTTTTAGCGTCATGGCAAATGAATCTTTTTTTTTTCTTTACATTTCTAGATTAATTAACATCAGTTCAGTTCAGTTCAGTTCAGTCACTCAGTCGTGTCCGACTCTTTGCCACCCCATGAATCGCAGCACGCCAGGCCTCCCTGTCCATCACCAACTCCTGGAGTTCACCCAAACTCATGGGCATCGAGTTGGTGATGCCATCCAGCCATCTCATCTTCTGCCGTCCCCTTCTCTTCCTACCCCCAATCCCTCCCAGCATCAGGGTCTTTTCCAGTGAGTCAACTCTTCGCATGAGATGGCCAAAGTATTGGAGTTTCAGCCTCAGCATCAGTCCTTCCAATGAATACCCAGGGTTGGTCTCCTTTAGGATGGACTGGTTGGATCTCCTTGCAGTCCAAGGGACTCTCAGGAGTCTTCTCCAACACCACAGTTCAAAAGCATCAATTCTTCGGCTTTCTTCACAGTCCAACTTTCACATCCATACATGACCACTGGAAAAACCATAGCCTTGACTAGATGGACCTTTGTTGGCAAAGTAATGTCTCTGCTTTTGAATATGCTATCTAGGCTGGTCATAACTTTCCTTCCAAGGAGTAAGTGTCTTTTAATTTCATGGCTGCAATCAACATCTGCAGTGATTTTGGAGCCCAAAAAATAAAGTCAGCCACTGTTTCCATTGTTTCCCCATCTATTTGCCATGAAGTGACGGGACCAGATGCCATGACCTTCGTTTTCTGTATGTTGAGCTTTAAGCCAACTTTTTCACTCCCTTCTTTCACTTTCATCAAGAGGCTTTTTAGTTCCTCTTCACTTTCTGCCCTAAGGATGGTGTCATCTGCATATCTGAGGTGATTGATATTTCTCCCGGCAATCTTGATTCCAACTTGTGCTTCTTCCAGCCCAGCATTTCTCATGATGTACTCTGCATAGAAGTTAAACAAGCAGGGTGACAATATACAGCCTTGATGGACTCCTTTTGCTATTTGGAACCAGTCTGTTGTTCCATGTCCAGTTCTCACTATTGCTTCCTGACCTGCATATAGGTTTCTCAAGAGGCAGGTCAGGTGGTCTGGTATTGCTATCTCTTTCAGAATTTTCCATAGTTTGTTGTGATCCACACAGTCAAAGGCTTTTTCATAGTCAATAAAGCAGAAATAGATGTTTTTCTGGAACTCTCTTGCTTTTTCCATGATCCAGCTGATGTTGGCAATTTGATCTCTGGTTCCTCTGCCTTTTCTAAAACCAGCTTGAACATCTGGAAGTTCACAGTTCATGTATTGCTGAAGCCTGCCTTGGAGAATTTTGAGCATTACTTTACTAGTGTGTGAGATGAGTGCAGTTGTGCAGTAGTTTGAGCATTCTTTGGCATTGCCTTTCTTTGGGATTGGAATGAAAATTGACCTTTTCCAGTCCTGTGGCCACTGCTGAGTTTTCCAAATTTGCTGGCATATTGAGTGCAGCACTTTTACAGAATCATCTTTTAGGATTTGAAATAGCTCAACTGGAATGCCATCACCTCCACTAGCTTTGTTCATAGTGATGCTTCCTAAGGCCCACTTGACTTCACATTCCAGGATGTCTGGCTCTAGGTGAGTGATCACACCATCGTGGTTATCTGGGTCGTGAAGCTCTTTTTTGTACAGTTCTTCTGTGTATTCTTGCCACCTCTTCTTAATATCTTCTGCTGCTTTTAGGTCCATACCATTTCTGTCCTTTATTGAGCCCATCTTTGCATGAAATGTTCCTTTGGTATCTCTAGTTTTCTTGAAGAGATCTCTAATCTTTCCCATTCTGTTGTTTTCCTCTATTTCTTTGCATTAATCACTGAGGAAGGCTTTCTTATCTCTTCTTGCTGTTCTTTGGAACTCTGCATTCAAATGGGTGTATCTTTCCTTTTCTCCTTTGCTTTTCGCTTCTCTTCTTTTCACAGCTATTTGTAAGGCCCCCTCAGACAGCCATTTTGCTTTTTTGCATTTCTTTTCCATCGGGATGGTCTTAATCCCTGTTTCCTGAACAATGTCACAAACCTCTGTCCATAGTTCATCAGGCACTCTGTCTCTCAGATCTAGTCCCTTAAATCTATTTCTCACTTCCACTGTATAATCATAAGGGATTTGATTTAGGTCATACCTGTATGGTCTAGTGGCTTTCCCCACTTTCTTCATTTTAAGTCTGAATTTGGCAATAAGGAGCTCATGATCTGAGCCACAGTCAGCTCCTGGTCTTGTTTTTGCTGACTGTATAGAGCTTCTCCATCTTTTGCTGCAAAGAATATAATCAATCTGATTTCGGTGTTGACCATCTGGTGATGTCCATGTGTAGAGTCTTCTCTTGTGATCAGGACACTATATTTCTAAGGTCTGTGTCTGGGCACTGACTTGTTAGATGAGCAAGAAGCTTCAGCAGGCCTGGTTAGTGGCCAGGGAACTTTCAGTCACTTCAGAAAATAAAATCTTCATAAGCAGTCATTTTATTGTGATCAGGAGCTACTCAGTCAGTTTACAGCTGAGTGAAATTTTTAATTCTTTTTTTTCCAATAGCAGTATATTTATTTTCATGGATATTAGTAAAAATACAGCTTACAAATCAGACTTGGGATTCCATGTATCCCATTTATCCTATTTCCACATAGGAAAAAGCTAAATTCAACTTACAGAAAATATTAAGTAAATAATAAGGCAGAGGAGTTATGAGGATATGACAAAAATTGTGAAGAAAACCTCTAGTTCTTGAAGGGTTGGGACTTATTTGTTAGGTCCAGAAGATCTAAAGTGAAGTAGCTTTCTCCTAGCCTTTATGTCTGAATATGAAAAGAGAGCCATATCTTCTGACTCTCTTTGGGGTATTTAGAAATAGAAGGGGTGACTAATGAGAGGAAGACCTTGGTCTTTTCAGAGTGGTCTCATTGTCTTTGGCATTGGACTCCTCAGCCTTCAGACCCTGTTGTTTTTCTAAACAAGGACAGCTATCTGGGAAATAAGAGTCCCTGCCCTTGAGGAATGTTTAATGTACTATGAAAGATTAAAATAGACTTCAGTTCAAATTCTGTCTTCTGACAGAATTTGACCTCGAGGAAGTTATTCTCTGAACCTTAGTTTCTGCTGGAACACATAATCCTCAGATCCCAGTGGCTTCAGCCACTGAAGTTTTATTTCTTGCTTGTATTTCATGTTCATTGTCTGTCAGATGGGAACTCTGCTCCACGTCTCCTACTCCAGGATTGTGGTTAATGGAGCAGCCATCATCTAATTATAGAACATTGCTGATCACTGTTGGAGAGAAAGAGAGTTCTGGAGAGCTTCATGCCAGCAATTAAGTGATCTGTCTTAGAAGTGGCACATGGTATCATTTCTGTTCACAACTTCCTCCCCAGGACTAGTGACACGATCTCATGCAACCACAGGGGCCCAGAAAGTACCTGGAAAATGGAGATTCAGAGTGTTGTGGAAGTAGCACTAATGACTACCACATATAGGAGTGCCTACCTCAGGGCTGATGTGAAGATTAAATGATATTAGATACAGACATGGACATGAACTTGTGTGTGCCAGGGGCTTCTCTAGTAGCAGTTTTGCAAGGAAACTATTATAAACTCCAGACTTACAAATGAGACTTTCATAGCTCAGAGTAAACCTTGTCAAATGAAACCTAGCTAGTTGGTGAGAAGGTTTAAATTTGAACTCAAGTACTAGAAAAGCAAAACTATTACATAAACACAACAAAATGAAACAGTCAAAAAGACTGAAAAATTCTGAAGGTATTTTTTAACAGTAATCAAAAGCGATTTGTTTATGTGGGTTTTGCTTTTCTGTTGGCACTTTTTAAATATGAAGAAAAGGTTTTTAGATGAAACACATGTAATGTAGATGCTGTGGACTATGAAATCAATGTATAATTTAGAAGAAAAAGATTTATATTCTGTATTGGTGATAGAAGTTTTAAAATATTAATGTGAGGGACTTCCCTGATGACCCAATGGTTAAGAATCTGCCTTGTGATGCAGGGGACCTGAGTTTGATCCCTGGTTGGGGAACTAAGATCCCACATGAAGCAGGGCAAATAAGTCTGCATGGTGCAACTGAGCCTTTGTGGTACAACTACTGATCCTTGTGCCTCAACTAGAGAATTAGTGCGCCACAATGAAAGATCCCACATGATGCAATGAAGGTCCCTAGTGCTGTAATTAAGGCCCGATGCAGCCAAATAAAATAAATTAATATTAAGAATAGATTAATGTGAGAATGAATAAATGCCTGCATTTGACTAGATGACTACAAAACAGGAATCCTGGGAAAAAAGATAGCATTTAGTAGAGTTAAAAGTAACATCAGAAGATGGACTTATATCTGGGCTTCCGTGGTAGCTCATCTGGTAAAGAATTCATCTGCGATGCAGGAGACCCTGGTTCAATTCCTGGGTCGGGAAGAAGGGATAGTCTACCCACTCCAGTATTCCTCGGCTTCCCTATTAGCTCAGACGGTAAAGAATCTGCCTGCAATGTAGGAGACCTGGGTTTGATCACTGGGTTGGGAAGATCCCCTGGAGGAGAATATGGCAACCCACTCCCGTATTCTGCCCTGGAGAATTCCAGGGACTACAAAACAGGAATCCTTGTAAAAAGATAGCATTTAGTAGAGTTAAAAGGAACATCAGAAGATGGACTTATATACATAATTCTATTTTAATTATACCATTGGTATACCTTCTTAATGGACACAGAGTAACCCTTGCATTGTCAATATTAGGTACAATTCTGTATGTCCTTTTCTTATTTTTTTGTGTGAACCGAATAAAAAAGAAAGTGTAGATGTCACAATATGTACATAAAAGGAGTTTTAGCTTAATGTTTTCCCCAAATGACTTTCTGACCTTTGCTAGGTCTGTTTATCTCTGTTTTGCTATTTGCAAAATAAGAGCTTTGGATCAATTCATTGTTTTTCCCACTTTTTTTCCACTGAGATACCCATGATGGGTGATATTTCATGAGCAACATCCTCACGTAGTCATACACAGATGATATGTACAGGCTGAGGAGCAGGTGGCCCAAGCTGCACATTCCTGGTGCTAGTTCTAGGTCTAGTTTCTGAAGAAAACACTTCAGAAAACAAGTGAAGGAAAGTGCATTATTAAAGAGATAATTCTAAATATATCCTAGTTGTTTTCTTAAAAACTGTATCCTCAAAACAACAACAACAAAAAACCCTTATCCTCAAACTTCAGCATCTAAAGACAGTTTTAACAAATTTGTTGTGAAATGCCTTTCATCTAATTATTTTACCTCTCTTGAGTGGTCATGTTCAAAAATCTCTGCATTAGGTGTTCAAGAATTTTTCTAGTTCTAAACTTAATCATAACAATTCTGTTATTCTCAGGTATTTCTGAAAGTTCTAATTCCTTGATAATTCTACTAGCAGTACATGAATTAACAGTACCATGTACACGATATGGGTTCAATAAATACTGTTGCTGTGTTCAGTCGCTCAGTCATGTCCGGCTCTTTGCGACCCCACGGACTGCAGCACGCCGGGCTTCCCTGTCCTCCACTATCTCCTGGAGTTTGCTCAAGCTCATGTCCATTGAATCAGTGATGCCATCCAACCATCTCATCTTCTGTTGCCTCCTTCTTCTCCTTCCCTCAATCTTTCCCAGCATCAGGGTCTTTTCCAACGAGTTGGCTCTTCATATCAGGTGGCTAAAGTATTGATTGGAGCTTATCAACAAATTAATTTTCCTTTTTCTGGACATAGCAATAATTCATAATTTGTTTTCTTATCCCTTAGCAGGACGTATACTTTTATATTGCAAGGAGTGGTGCTGAGGAAATTGGGCTGTAGTGTTCTGATTGTTACTTTCAGAAATCTGTCATAACTATCCTCCTCAATTTGATTAACTCAAAATTTTACATTTGCATTTTTCCATAGACTAGATGAAGTAGGAAATGAACTAATTACCTTAGAAGTAGCAAGAGGTCTAAATACTACTGGTATTATTTTCTAACCACCTGTTTTTTCTAAACAACATGGGTTACATTATAAATGTAGTTCTCTGTTCCCTGTTCACTTATTCAACAAGTGCTTATGGGGACTTCCCTAGTGGTCCAGTAGCTAAGACTCTATACTCCCAGTGAAGGGGACCTGGGTTCAATCCCTGGTCAGGGAACTAGATCCCACATGCTACAACTAAGGCCCACCATAGCCAAATAAATAATAAAAATAAAACATAAAAAAACCCAAGTGCTTATGAAACATTTTCTGGGCTTTCTATGTGTCAACCAGAGGCTTAGACCAGCACCTCTCAACGTGTGGACTAAGGATCCCTGGGATCTGAGAGCCTTTCAAAGGATTCACAAAGTCAAAACTATTTTCATAATAATGCTGACATTATTTTCCTTTTTCACTGTGTTGACATTTGGGTTGATGTTGCAAGAGCAGTTGAAACTGCTGGTGTTTTAGAGCAGTTGAAACTGCTGGTGTTTTAGCATAAAGAGAGGCAGTGGAAACAAATCTTATTAGTAGTCATTCCATTCTTCACTAACATCCACATAGGAGAAAAGGCCATTTTCACTTAAGAATGCCTTTGATGAAGTAGTAAAATTTATATAACTTTTATTAAATCTAGATTTTGAGTGCATATCTTTTTAATATTGTGTGTGAAAAAATAAAAGATACATTTTTATAAAGTGCTTCCACAATGCAAAGTTGTCTCCAGGAAAAGTACTGGTGTGACTGTTTGAAACACCATTTCACTTGACAGAATGACCAAAAGATGAACTGTGTGTGTGTGTCAGTTGCTCAGTCATGTCCAACTCTGCGACCCCATGGACTGGAGCCCGCCAGGCTCCTCTGTCCATAGGATTCTCTAGGCAATAATACTGGAGTGGGTTGCCATTCCTTTCTCCAGGGGATCTTCCCGACTGAGGGATCAAACCCGCATTTCTTATGTCTCCTGCATTGGCAGGTGGATGCTTGACCCTCTGAACTACTGAAGCCTATGGTTATTTAAACTTGGATATCTGGGGATTTCCCTGGTGGTCCAGTGACTAAGACTCTGTGCTCCCAATGTAGGGGACCTGGTTTCCATGGTCAGGGAACTAGATCCCCCATGCCAGAACTAAGAGTTCTCATGTCACAACTAGAGATTCTGCGTGCCACAACTAAGACTCGGTGCAGCCAAATAAGTAAAAAGAACTAGATAAATTGGATATTTGGCAGATATTTTCTTAAGAATGAACAAAGTGATTCTGTCACTTTAAGGAAAACAACTGACTGTATTTGTTGGCAATGATAAAAGCTGAGCTTTCAAGTTAAAAAACAAAATTCTGGAAAACATGTATCTGCCACTGTGAGCTTGACAGCTTCTCAACATTTAAAGATGTACCTGAAAAAATCAGTGGTGACTATTAATGAATATGATTTTTGATACTAAAAACAAAATGTGTCAACATGTGACAGATGTGCATAACCCAGATGAACCACTGTTTTCCAAATGAACAGTGCATGATGTTACAAAATCATGCGCAGTTAAAAGATCCAGTCAAAATGCAAAATAGACCAATGAATTTTAATATAATAGTGTGAAAAGTTCATTGATAATACGTAGTTTCAGACTGTCATCGTTGAATTTTGGTGTTAATACCAAAGAAGCATATCTGTAGTTATCTGAAAAAGCTGTTAAAATATTTCTCTATTTTCCAACTACTTATCTGACTGAGGTGAGATTTTATTCATGTATACACTTCAACCTTGTAGTTCAGTTGGTAAAGAATCTGCCTGCAGTGCAGGAAACCGGGGTTTGATCCCTGGGTTGGGAAAATCCCCTGGAGAAGGAAATGGCAACCCATTCCAGTATCTTTTCCTGGAAAAGAGGAGCCTGGTGGGCTGCAATCAATGGGGTTGCAAAGAGTCGGGCCTGACGGAGTGACTAAAACTTACTTATACTTCAACCAAAACAACATATCACAATAGATTAAATGCAGAAGCAGAGATGAGAATCCAGCTATTTTCTGTTAAGCCAGACATTAGAGAGATTGACTTGAAAAAAATGTAAAGCTTTTCCCATTAAATATTTATTTGTTTGTTTTAGCTAATCTAGTTATTTTTCAGTTATTATTTTTATTTTTGTTATTCTAAATGGAATAAACAAATACTTTTAAGTGGCTGTTTTAATTCTAATATAGTAAATATTGGTGGGTGTAACTACAGAAACAAAAGGCATTTGCAGTCCTTGATAATTTTTACATAGGGAGTGTAAAGGGATGCTAAGATCAAAAAATTAAAAAATGGCTAATCCTGAAGATATTAAATAAAGTATTCTTCTTTATGTAACTTTTCTTTGGTTCCCAACCCCTCATAACCCTGCCATTCCTTCCCCCTAAAGTGAAAGTAAAAGTGAAGTTGCTCAGTCGAGTCCGACTCTTTGCAACCCCTCGGACTGTAGCCTACCAGGCTTCTCTGTCTGTGGGATTTTCCAGGCAAGAGTACTAGGGTGGGTTGCCATTTCCCTTTTGAGGGATCTTCCCAATTCAGGGATTGAACCCGGGTCTCCCGCATTTCAGACAGATACTTTACCCTCTGATACACCAGAGAAGCCCCCTAAGCTGGAAGAAATTGTCCTTCCTCTGAAACTCCACGTTACTTTATTTCTGCCTCAGTAAAGGCATTGCTGCTGCTGCTAAGTCACTTCAGTCCTGTCCGACTCTGTGTGACCCCATAGACGGCAGCCTGCCAGGCTCCCCCATCCCTGGGATTCTCCAGGCAAGAACACTGGAGTGGGTTGCCATTTCCTTCTCCAATGCACGAAAGTGAAAAGGGAAAGTGAAGTCGCTCAGTCGTGTCTGACTCTTAGCGACCCCATGGACTGCAGCCTACCAGGCTACTCTGCCCATGGGATTTCCCAAGCAAGAGTACTGGAGTGGGTTGCCATTGCCTTCTCCCAAAGGCATTGAGTACGTATCTTTTGGTTCCATCTAGGCTAATATGTTTTTTGACAGCATATATCTTTGTATATTCATCAGCTGTTAATACATTATTTTCTATGTGGTAGGAATTTATAGGTGAGCTGACTAAAATTTGGTATCTTAAAAGTGTTATCTCTAAATGGTTTGGAAGATTGAGGATTCTGATAGCTGGGGTTCTATTGTTTCTTATAACAAATACAAAAAGTTCTCTGCTTAACAAAAGAAATGCCCGATTCTAGATTCTAGCTAATTAGGCATGTTAATTTTGAGAAGTAAATGATTGGTTGATCAGTTCATTCAGCAAATAGTTCAGTTCAGTTCAGTCGCTCAGTCGTGTCCAGCTCTTTGCGACCCCATGAACAGGCAGCATGCAAGGCCTCCCTGTCCATTACCAACTCCCGGAGTCCACCCAAACCATGTCCATCAAGTCGGTGACGTCATGGTGCCAAGTATAGAACCGTATCGTAGACATTTAGATTAGCGGTTTCCACATGCTGGACCGTGATGAAGTTTCTTCTTTTCCTAAGAAATGAGAATAATAGCAACAATGAAATGTTTTACTTCAAAACTTAAATATATTATTCAAAAGAACATTCTTTATCTTGAGGTTTTCTGAGTTCTTGGTGTCAATATAATCTTTCTTTTCTGAAATTATGGTGAGATTGGGGTTTGGGGCTTTTTGTTCTTGACAAAATTCAAATTTGTCAACTTTGTGTTGGCCCTTGAAGTTTTGGGGGGAACATTTTACTAACTCATGGAAAACCACTGCTGTAGACATTCTTTTGGCATTTATTGGAAGGGATTTGACCTTTAGGTTTGACTTTTTAAATCCACTAGCACAATCAGCTCATTTATTTTGGAGTTAATTATTAACTGTGTGAGTTCCCTGCTTTCCTGTTTATATCATCTCTCTTTGGCAGATGATTGTTCAATTGCAAGAAAAAAAGTAAAATGAAATAAAAATAAACCCAAACCAAAAAACTAACTAACGTTTGTCAAATTTTTGGATGTTGGAGTTCTAGGGATAAGAAAAGATGGAGAAGTAAACATTTTTGACCAAAATAGGGCATTTGAATTATCTTCGGATCTCAAGTCAGATTGCACTTTCAACTTCCTACCTCTTCACAGATACTTCTAATTGCCATGAAGGAATCAACTGATCTTAATTCACAGTCTTACCTTTAAGCACCATTAAATAGTTGAGATGGCAGAGCTAGCAGGGTGGGAAGTGATGATCCTGAACAACCATTTCCATAGTCAGTTATTTATATAATCATTCTTCCACTCAACACATGAATGGCTGTTAGGTGCCAGGTACTAGGATACAAAGATGAAAAAGAAACTGTCTCTATGCTTAAGAGGTTTATAATCTAGAAGAGCAGGGTGTGAGCAAATCATTGCCCTACAAATTGTTAATAAGGGATGAGACAGCATGCTTAGTGCTTCACTGGGGACTCAAATAGGAGAAGTTAGAAGGGGTGGGAGTTGAGAGTGGGGAAAGGAGAGAAGGATATGGAATGAAGAAAGATTTGGAAGTGGAAGTAGGAAACAGCAAACCTGTTTGCGGAAAGTTATTTTTGGTCACCTGATGATGCAAAGAGCTGACTCATTGGAAAAGAACCTGATGCTGGAAAAGATTGAAGGCAAAAGGAGGAGAGGGTGGCAGAGGATGTGCTGGTAAGATAGCATCACTGACTCAATAGACATGAGTTTGAGCAAAGTCCAGGAGATAGTGGAGGACAGGGAAGCCTGGCATGCTGCAGTCCATGGGGTTGCAAGGAGTCAGAAACAATTTAGCGACTGAACAACAAATGAGTATATTGGTATGGCAGGAACGTGGGGTGGGGTGGGATGTGGAGTATGGCAAGAGAAAAGGCTGAAGGTTAGGCAGCAGCTAGATGTAGAACTTTAGATGCTTTGTTCAGTAATTTGGACATGATCCAAAGGATTTACCAGAATGTGTTCTGTGGGCTGGTGATAGGAAAGAAAGGGGTGTTATAAGGTCAAAACCATTTGAAAGGCATCAGCTGAGACAGGTGTATTTATTGTGAAATCTCTCCAGCCCTTCCTATTAGGTAGCATTTCCACTACTAATTTTGTTTGAAGGGGTAACGCCTGTTTCTCAGAACAGGGTTTGGAAAACCCTGCAACATGCAGAGAGGAATCATTAAAAAGTTTCAAGCAGAAAATTATAGATAATTGTGTAATCTAATTCTGTTCTCAACACTACTCGTTAGGTATCATTCAACCCCTATTTTTAAACACTAAATAATTCCAAAGTGATGTATTAGATATTATGAGAGATTAGAAAGATGTGTAAATTGTATCTAGCATTTAAAAAGAACATGTTGGTTATCTATAAATGTTATTCACCTGTGAAATTATTTGAGTCAAAAACAGTACAATATGGCTGATTCACGTGGCTGTACGGCAGAAAGCAATAAAACATTGTGAAGCAATTATCCTCCAATTCAAAATACATAAAAGGCAAACAAAAAGCAATATAAAAGTGAGGAAGTTGAGGATAAACTTGGGGAGCTGTAGATTTTCTGGGTGGTCTTGAGGCAGGAAGTAGATGCCGCTGCTGCCCCGCCCCCTGTACCACCCCCCAAAGCAAAGCGATTGGAAATTCATTCCCTATGGACTGAAACTCCAAGATGAGAAGAGCAGGACAGTTAAGGGAGGTGCCTGGGCCCTGTGCAGACCACATGTTTCTTATTCTTGAAATCAGGAGACCTCCCTGACTACACATGCACAGAAAATGTCCTTGGAGGTCAAAGGGGAATGATGCTAACTAATGCCTCTTCGGTAGAATCCGTCTTGGTTAAGAGTACACATGGGAGGGTCCTGAGATATACCAGGTATTGACTGTGATTGGTCAAAGGAGACACAGAAATGCCCCATAAAACTAATTCAAACTGCCTCAAGGGGGCAACTCAGCGACTCTCTCTCTCTGAGTCAGCCCGTGTGTTTATCCACATGTATTATACTCTTTTTTACCTCTTAATAAATAATTTACTTGCTTCACTACTTTATATCTTTGTGGAAATTCCTTTCTGCAAAGCTGAAGGCCAGGGCCCTTGTCACTGACCACTGACCTAGTGGGTAGGATCTGGTGCTTTCACCACCGTGACCCAGACCCAATGTCTGGCTGGGAACTCAAGCCCTGCTCCAAGCTATTGTAGGCCAAGGCCAACTGAGATCAGTCTTTGCTCAGTATTGATTTCCAGGGAATGTTATTTATTTATTTAGCTGTGCCGAGTCTTAGTTGCGGCATGAGAAATCTTTCTAGGTGCAGCACACAAACTCTTAGTTGCAGCATGTGGGATGTAGTTCTCCAGTCAGGGATCTAACCTTGGGCCCCTTATATTGGGAACATGGAATTGTAGCCACTGGACCACAAGGCAGTGTAAGGGGTATTTAATGCTAATTCTTTTCCCAAAGATTGTCATCACTCAAAGAATGTGTTTCTTTTGCCTCTTTTTGGACTAGGATTGTTTCTGGCTAGGGTCTTTGTCCAGGCAGCTCAAGGGGCTCGATGGGAAAAGGCAGGCTAATTGAAACTTGAATATTTGGCGGTGGGGGGAGTAGTGTGGAGAGTAAGTGTTGGTTGGTTTGATCCTCAGAAGTACCGTTTCATCAACATATTGAAGCTTTAGTAGATGCAAGTGGGCTAAATCCTAGGCTTCTCTAGGTTATATATCCTAAAGGTGTGTCAAAAGAGTGTAGAGAAAAAATTTGAAGATGAAAGGGAAAGAGAAGTTACATGTGGTGGGACAGAAAAATTAAATCTAGACATCTGAGTATATCTCAGGCTTTCTGCTTCCTTAACTCTGTACTTTTTTTCACTCAAAGTCAAAAGAGTCTTCAAATAATCTTCTTGAATTCAGTTCAGTTCAGTTGCTAAGACAGGGAAGCCTGTCTATCACCAACTCCCAGAGCTTGCTCAATCTCATGTCCATCGAGTCGGTGATGCCATCCAACCATATTATCCTCTGTTGTACCCTTCTCCTTTTGCCTTCAATCTTTCCCAGCATCAGGGTGTTTTCAAATGAGTCAGTTCTTCGCATCAGGTGGCCAAAGTATTGGAGCTTCAGCATCAGTCCTTCCAATGAATACTCAGGACTAATTTCCTTTAGGATGGACTGGTTGAATCTCCTTGCAGTCCAAGGGACTCTCAAGAGTCTTCTCCAACACCACAGTTCAAAAGCATCAATTCTTTCGAGCTCAGCTTTCTTTATGGTCCAACTCTCACATCCATACATGACTACTTGGAAAACCATAGCTTTGACTAGACGGGCCTTTGTTGGCAAAGTAATGTCTCTGCTTTTAATATGCTGTCTAGGTTTGTCATAGCTTTTCTTCCAAGGAGCAAGTGTCTTTTAATTTTATGGCTGCAATCACCATCTGCAGTGATTTTGAAGCCCAAGAAAATAAAGTCTGTCACTGTTTCCTCTGTTTCCCCATCTATTTGCCATGAAGTGATAGGACTGGATGCTGTGATCTTAGTTTTTTGAATGTTGAGCTTTAAGCCAGCTTTTTCTCTGTCTTTTACTTTCATCAAGAGGCTCTTTAGTTCCTCTTCGCTGGAACTAAATAATTTAGTTCCTCTTTTTGAATTAAGTGAATCTTTATTAAGTATTTATCATCAGCCACATTGTCTGTTAGGAGAACATAGAGTCAGAGTATGTAAAGTGAATTGGTAACAACCTTAGACTTTTCAATGCCAATTATAGTGGTCAAGAGCACTGGTCCTGGAACTAGATGCCTTGGGTTCAATCTGTTAAATCATTCAGTCCAGTGACTTAAGAGCTCTGCTTCTTACCAGCCAGGAGATCTTAGGTAAATTCCTTAACCTCCTTATGCCTCAATCTCTATATCTAAAAGTGGGAAAATGATAATATGTACCTTTTAATGTCCTAAGGATTAAAAGAGCTAATAAATGTGAAGTGCTTAGAATACTGCCTGTCATATGGCAAGGGTTTCATCAGCTGCCAAGCTCAGAATATCTTTATCCTACCATGGAAATCAATCCAAGTGTAGTAAGTTTTCTGGCCTAAATCAGAATCAGTGTTTGGAGAATGGCCTACTAAGGCTCAATATCATTGGATATAAATGAACTGTTAGAAATTTCTGATTCATATAATTTTAAAATAAAAACAAATATTTGTACATTTAAATGCTAGTAAGATGGGACTTCCCTGTGGTCCAATGGCTAAGACTCTGAGCTCCCAATGCAGGGGGTCTGAGGTTCGATTCCTGGTCAGGGAACTAGATCCCACACGCTGCAACTAAAAAGATCTCACATGCTGCCATGAAGACTGAAGATCCTATGTGCTACAACTAAGACCCAATGCCATCAAATAAATAAATATTAAAAAATATATACTAGTAAGAGCTAATGTTTGTGAGCATAAACTATGTGCCAGGAGTTGTTCCAAGTGGTTCTAACCAATTAACTGATTTAATTGTTATTTTAGAGTTGAGGAAATCGAGGCATTGAGAGGGTAAGCCACTTTGCCAAGGTGACACCACTCCTTAGAGGCAGGACCAGGCTTCAAACCCAGGCAGTCCGATCTCATAGATCCCACCCATCCATTATGATATCATGTCTTTCATCCAGTGTATTCTGCAGTTTAGATTGGTTTGTCAACATTTATTTCATGTATTGCAAGCATAAACTAAGAGAAACTAAGTGGAAAACGGTTAGTTTACACTAAATTTGTTACATTGTTTCATCATAAAAATATTCTATTTTCTGTGCTATAGATGAGTTGCTCCTGGTGTCACACTTGGAGCCATATTAACTGGGATACTTTTGTTTCCTGGAGTACAACATTATGAGTTTGATTTCACCAAGGCATCCAGAGTCATGTATCCATTCTCTAGAATCATGTATCCATTCTCTAGAAATATTTCTCACTTTCCATCTCAGCTACATTTTTTTCAGGGTAGACTGTAGTACCTGGTGCATTTTTGCAAAATTAGCTGCTTTGGCTGTTATCCTCACGATCTCAATCTATGAAAGGGCATGCTTTGTAGGACTTGAGGACAGAGGGCGCTGTGACAAACTGTACTTTTTGTTAAAAAGGCTAGATTGCTCTGGAAATAGTCACTTTGTTACTCTGCTTTGTTGGATGCTAACACAGATGGGTTCCCTTTTAAAAAAAAAAAACTGGGCAAAACTAATTTGCCACTAGATGGAGCCCTGGCTTTTTGGGTAGAAATAAAGGCAAGCGTAAGAACATTAAATCACGCCGTCATATCATGCTGAAGGGCCCCCGGTATTTGAGGCCCTCAGCTTTTAATTACAGAATGCATCTTTGTTCTTTGCCTGACCTGCAGAGTGACATCACTCCCTTTCTTCCTGTGTGCTGGCTTTGACACAAGCCAGATGGCTGTGGCCATCGGTAGGCGCACAGGCCGCCTGGTACAGCAGTTGATGAAACAGAATAGGAAGACGTTTTATGGTCAACTGCAGGAGCACAATGAGGCCGAAGCTTTACTAAGTAATTACATTCACCGTGCACACTCTACTCCTCACAGAGAAGGCCACAGGGAAAAAAATACATTTTTATTTATAGTGTTGTGAGGTATAGACCTTTGATCTTTTATTAGTCAGTAGTCTGCTCCAAAGGAATGCTCTCTTTCCCCTGCTCTGCAGTCACTCGTGCAAATGACATGTTTATTTATGTTTAATGGTTCTTTCAGGCTGTGCATTGTGATACTTACCTTCCCTCTTCCTCCTTTTTGTCTCCAGTTAGTAACACAAAAATGTTTTGGTTTTGTAGTGAGTTTAGTTTGGAGAAGTCAGAGTTCAGGCATGTTAATACAAGCAGATTTCTGTCAGATATACTCCAGAGTGATTTGGTCAAATATATTACTGTTTATTATGTGTTTGTTCTTTGAGGAGGTCAGGAGAGACCAGGAACAGACTTTTATTTGGGGGGAGAGGGAGTTGGGAGTGAGGGTCAGGAAATGAACGAGACATTAATTTTATATCCATTTTTGGACATTTAGTGGTTAAGGGCACTTGTAATGTTAATTTTAAATAAAATATGGGAAGTTACTATTCATCTAGTATTTCCACCTTCATTTGAAGTTAATCTTTACCAACTGAAAGATTGTCTAAAACTTTAAAGAAAATCCTAACAAATTTTCTTTAAAGTTTAACATTCAAAAAAATTTTTTCAAAAAAAAAAAAAGTTTAACATTCACACAGTTCCACATGATTCATTTCCAAAAACTTTAAAAATTATTTTTACCCCCTTTAAGGCTAGGTTGTGAATATTGGTTACAGAATTGATCTAGAAATTATAAATCATAAAATCAAATGAAAATTCGTAGTTGATATATCGTCTTCAAACGTAACGCTGTTTCTACAGTGAAGCCTCCTAGTTGTCCTTAGGTTATTAGGCTCTCTATTTTTTAAAAGTATGAAACTCTAACAAAAGAAATCTCTTAATCTTACAGGATTTTGCAGTCTTCTCCAGACTTGCAAATAATTGCTGGAAGAAGGCAAAGTGGTGTGAGGAGAGAGGGGGACTTTGTAGTTGGATAGAACAAGGCTTTCTAATTTTTTTTTCCCCCACTGGCTGTTTGCTTTGTGCCCTTGGACCTTTGAGCCTTGGCTTCCTCACATATACATTGGGTGATAAAACCTACCTCCTAGGTTTATTCTAAGAATTAAATGACACAATATATGTGTATTTGGCCCCAGACAGTTCCTGTCACTTGGTATGATGTCAGTAAATGTTAATTCCTTTCAACTGTTTTAAACTTTGTCTCTTTTTCCAACCTCTTGGAAAACGTGTTCACAGATTACACTATTATATAGTGTGTATTTTATTCATAAGATATAAATAAGCCTGGGTTGAAAGTAAGCTCACCATCTGAAAAATAGGCATTTGCAATTTATTAGCACTGTGTGTGTGTGTTCAGTTCCGGATAAAACCGTAACCATCAATTGTGCAGTGAACGTGTTTAACATTTGTGATGTTTTAATTTGTTTTTGTTTTCTTTTTTTCTCCTACTCAGCTCTTGCCCCTGTTCTTTGCCTCTCGTTTTGTTGGTGAAGATATCACAGTGATGTCTGCATTCAACCTGCTGCATTTGGTGACAAAGAGCCAGCCAGTTGCCCTGCGAGCCTGTGGGCTTCCCTCAGGTTGCTGCTTCTTGTGCTGTTCTAAGTGAGGGCACTGGTCTGGGGTGGGGGGTGTTTCTGCTGCAGGAAATGATACACCACAATGCTTTGCTAAATTTCGTTTTCTTTTACTTGGGCCCTAATTTGAAGACGGAAATTGGTTATAAATCACCACTCTATTTAGAGTAACATTCATTTCCACAATCCTTACAACCCTTGGAAACATTGTCCAGTTTCCTTGCTTAGTATATAATTGTCACTAATATTTCATGATGTCTTCTTATTCTTTAATGCACACTACACATCTGAAAATCATAATGTTCATAAGAGGCTGGCAGTCTTGATAAGAAACCACCCCAAATCACACAAAATAGGACATTCATCTTGTTAAAGGAAAATGAAAAAGCTTTTCATTCCATATGTGGTCATTCCTTTAGGAAAGAAAAAAAATTAAAATGAACAACTTTAGTGTAATAAAGTTAGTTATTGTACTTGCAAAGAAAAGAAGTTCTATTTAACAATGACCAAATGAAGAGAATTACTATAGCATGTATTAACTGGTTCTTAAATTAGAACCACCAACCAGTCTTTTTTAAAAATGTGATTTTAAGCATTTAAACAAGAGAGACGTAAAAGTCCAAAATTTTACTATTTGCCTATGTTTAACATTATAATTTTGTTATGAAAATCACAATGGCCAGATAGTTTCTGTGAACGTTATTATCAATATTACTTTTATTTTCTTTTAGTTTTCTCTATTACTATATTATATGGAGAATTTCATTCTAACTCATTAAATATTCATTGAATATTAACTGAGTGCCAGGCATTGTGTGAAGCAGTGAGGATACAATGATAAATAAGATCAAGCCGATTTCTTTAACAAGCACAAGCTGGAGCTGAAACTGTGTAAAGACCATTGAACCATGTGGTGATAAGACTAAAGTATTTATGCCTGGATGTTAGGGGAATGCAGAGGATAGTCCTAGCTCTTTGCTTAGGGGAAGAGATTTTTGGAAGGGAGGGAAGGTCTCTGAAGTTTAAGGAAGGCTTCATGTAGGATATGCTTAAGTTGAATCTCAGACTATGAGCAAGAGTTAGCCAGATGTCCAAGGAGGGGGAAGGACGTTTCTGACATATGAAGTAGTGTGGGCAGTACATGAAGACCTGAAAAGGCAAGGTATGTTCAAAGGAATACAAGTTATTTAATGTGGCTTGCTTGGGTGGGTGAGGGCAAGTTAGAAGAGATAAGAAAGAAAGGTAGACAAATCGTAAAGTGCCTTATATGATATTTTTAAAATTTTAAATCTTAGGGAAGGGGTGAAGGGGAAGTAAAAAGACTTGGTTTGCATTTATAGGTTTATTGATTTAGTATGATGGATGGTCAGTGCTGGTTCCAGATATTTCTAAGAGAAGGTTGAGAGATGGCAGCTTAATTAGAAGTGAGGATAAGATTTTTGTCTTGAAGCTATAGTTGAATAGTAAACACTGTCCATTTCAAAAAATAGCTTTTATGTCTGTGTGTGTTGAGAGGTCAATAAAGCTTAATGCTTGGAGTCCATAACCACTCTTCCTGACACCTTTGCTTCCCAACCTGCCATGTTCCTATACTGCTGCCACTGAGTATGTTGGGAGAGCTTGAGGCTGGAGGGACTCATGGAGCATGGAGAGCCTTAACAATGATTGTTACAGTGGGTGTGCAAAGAAGGGGTATGGATAAGAGAAAAATTCAAGTTACAGAACTGACAAGTTTTATTTCTTTTATTGTATGTAAGCTGGAGGGAGAGCATCAACCAGTGTAGTTTCTGTGCTATGTGAAACTTTGCCATGACTATGAACTACGTGTAATAATTCCTGGGTTGGGAAGATCCCCTGGAGGAGGAAACGGCCACCTGCTCCAGTATTCTTGCCCAGGGAATCCCATGGACAGACCTCTGGTGGGCTACAGTCCATAGGGGTCACAAAGAGTCAGACTCAACTGAGCAGCTGAGCACACATGCACATAATTGGAGTATGCAAGTTATTTAACTAACATGTAACCATGTTTTCCACTGGAAAAAAAACTCCAGGTACGAAAGCACTAGCATAATTCTTGTAACATTAGTTTGTTGTACACTAAGGAGGCCAAGTATTTATGGAAACTTATTAATTAACATGGTATCACTCGAGATATGACAGTTGTAGAGTTAAGAGGTTTCATAATGAAATTGTTTAATCAAAATATGTGTCTTTAAATTTTGATATCCACATGATTCAAAGATAAATTCAACAAAGATGATAATTTTTAAGAAGTAACTATTATTGCACAATGTTTAAACACACAAATTCTGGAATTCCACACATCTAAATTCTAGCTTTGCCACTTAACTGGTTGCGTGCCTTGACTTCCTTGTTTGTAAAATGGAAATAATAATAGTACTCACCTGAAAGGGTTGCTGTGAGAACAAAATAGCTTAGGATGTGAAAAATGCTTACAACAGTGGCTGACATATAGTAAGCACTGTATATAAATGTTCACTAGGTCATTGTAGACATCTGTATCAATATAGATATATATTTTTTCTATTTTTCTAGTAAAATAGACTTTAAAAAACATTTCAATACATCCCATCCCATTTTCTTTAATCGGAGCCACAAATGCACTTTATATTTTAGAAATAACCATCTCAGTTTGTTGTTTTGATCTCTTTATTTTACTCATACATCCCACTGAACCAGAATTCAAGTCCTGTAAACATACAACACATTTCTTTTATTCTTACTATCTAGTACGAATGGATGCCCAGAGGGACTCAGTCTTTTTTTCTTAGGGCTTGTAAACCTATTTTACTTTGATAAATGATTTGGTAGAGTAGTATTCCATAATTGCTGAGCCATTCAAGAACCTTGTACTTTTTAAAGTGTTATGAAATTTCCAGTGTGCACATATTTTATAACTTCAGTGGCAGCAAAATCTTTGTTACCATCCATTTTTCTAACAGAATTTTACTCTCATTGTTGTTCAGTAGTGTCCAACTCTTTGTGACCCCATGGACTGCAGCAGGCCAAGTGTCCCTGTCCTTCACTATCTCCCAGAGCCTGCTCAAATTCACAGAATTTTACTCTTAGAAAAGTAGATATGTTGAAGACACTGCTAAGTTCAACAATAATGTGAAACAAACAATTTAAATTTTGGAAAAGGAAAATGAAATTGAAATGGGAATTCTAGCCTTCATTACTTTATTCAAGTAGAGAGGGAAGAGGCCAAATTTGGAGATATAGGAAATTAAGGTAAAAGTTTGACGTCTTGCTTTAATTTACTGTTCCCTGGTCAAAACCCATTACAACAAAAATCTCTGTAAATCAAAAAGACTTCTGCTCCCTAGCCAGTACCCTACTAATTTTAGGTATTATTCAATACGAAATAATTCCAGAACTGAAAAATAATTGGAGCAGGCTCTTAAAGTTGATTATAACTGGACTGACCTGTATGAAGGCCATATCCCAGAAGGCTGATCTATCATTTTTCAGCTTTGACTTCCTTTTCTTCTTATTTTTAAATAGGCATAATTTCAATTTAGAGCTTATTAAGTGGATCTGAGTTATGGTTTGCTCATGTTTGTAATTAAAGGTAATTTTTTTTTCTCTCAGAGCTCTTCTTAATTTCCTATAACAGTTTCTTTTATGTATTAAAAAAGAGCACTGGAATAGGAGTCAGAGAACTAACCACAGCTCTATCATTAACTTGTGTGACCTTGAACATACCAGTAAACCTCTTCAGATCTTAGTCTTTTTATTTTTAAAATGAGAAATTTAAATTAGAAAATCTTTTCAGTTTTGAAATTCTGTGATTTTATGAACTGTCATTGTTTTGTTTTTACATGGCTTTGGGTTAATCAGATCTTAAGAGTCGGTACTAATTAATGGCTGGGAATTTACAGAAAAATATGCTTGGTTGTGGTGGGAGGACAGAAATATTTTCCATGTTTGAACATTAGAATTCCTTGCCTCTAAATCAGGACTGAAGGGGTTATCTTAGCAAGGGTTAGGAAGCACAATTTTACATATAGTTTCAGTGCTTGATAAAAATTAAGTCAAATTGTAACTTAGACTAGATATCATGGTAGTTTTCAGCCAAGTGAGAGTATTTGTCTAAGTAGTACTAATTGCAGTGATAAATTGTGCTTTTCTCCAACATCATACATGTAATATGCGGTTGTTACTCTTATAGACTTTACTGGCATGTTTAACAGTCCATGAATTGAACAGCCACACGGCAGTTTGTAAAGGTGTTATGTCATAATATTCTAATATAGAAATTAGAAGTCTTAAAGACAGATACTTTGCAAATGCTGTTTGTAAGTAGGACTATCATTTGGTTAAGTAGGGCTCTCCAAGAATCAGGGGCCTGTGGCTCCAGAGCTTAGCACAGTGCCTGGCACTTAATAAATATTTGTTAAATGAATGAATAAACATTTGGAAAGTTTACATGTAGGTGAAGTGATAGCTATAACAGAGAGGACAAATTTATCTGAGACTATTTCGGCCTCAAATAAATCTAATGGGAAGGTTAAATTAAAGTTCATAGTTTGGGTGCCTTTTGAAAATATTGTAAAAAAAACAATTTTTCTTTTCTCACTTTATTGCATTGATAGAATATGGTAGATTTCTTAGGAATAAATCACATTGTAGCCAAACAAATAACAATAAAAAATGGTAACACAGATTCAAAGTATATTATCCAAAATTTCTTTTACTTTTTCTCTCCAGCAATTTGAGTTTTGGTGATAAACTGTTTGAGGAAGAGAATAAGTACATATGATAAGTACAAATTACATATATTATGAATAAGTACATATTATAACCTATAATAAGTACACATTATAGCCTACAGTCCATGGGGTTGCAAAAGTGTCAGACACGAGTTAGCAAATAAACAACAACAAATACTTACCATGAGAAGTAAGAACTCTGGTTCTTTTGGCCTCTTTTCTTTGGAACAAATTAATATTGTCTTTTGGGCTTTAAGTTCTGCATTTGTAAAGAGGAAGTACTACATATATGCACCAAAGCAATATCCATAAGTAAGAAGTACTATTATTCAAGTCTGAGCTGGCAATATTTCATTAATAGCATCTGACGTTATCTTTGTATTTACTGTAAAGAAATAATTGAAGTCAGTGGTGTGCTACTCACCTACCGAATAGATTGGCTTTCTGTATTATTTTTATTTTTTAACCGTTTTGGATCATGAAAACATGAACCATCTTTAATCTAAAAAAATTTTTTATAAATTAATGTTATGACTTTTCTTCTCCAGAAGAAAAGAAACATATGTCCACCTAGAAGAAACATGCGTGCACCTATGCAAGTTTTCATATAGTTTCAAGATTTTTTCTTATTAGATACTCTGATACTTGTAATTGAGGGCTATTTGACCACAGATTCAGAACCTGTCTTCTAAAAGATACATTTGAAACCAATACAAAAACTCTAATCAGAACGCATTATTTCTAATTTCTGTATTGATGTCACCAATGAAATTTTCTCCCACAGGTTCAGTTTAATGCTCTCTATTCTCTGGCTTCACATTCTTACATGTTCATCTTACCTAATTTAATTTGATTAAATTGAAAGTGCCTTGTGGAGGGCTATTTTTTTTTTTAAAGAAACAAAGAGTTCTTAAAAAAAAAAAAAGACATTCAGATTTCAGCTCCCCTAATTCACAAATTTGCAATTAATTGATTGAATTGCATCCACTTCTCCCAGTAGATGGCACTAGGTTTACACTCTTTCACAGCTTGAAAGGGTATTGATATCATTAGCACATAGGTGCATTGTGAAAACTTAAACAAAAGCATGTTAAAAATATTCAGTTAAGAACACATGGATTTACAAGCCACAAATTTTTTCTGCTTATATTATGTTCAAACAATATTTGTGGAGTGCAAAACCTTTTTCCATTTTCAACAGGCTTCCAACTCCCTTGTGCTTGGACATCTCATCGAAATTGTCTTTCATGTGTAGACTTTCTATAAACTAAAACACGTTTTCATAAATTAACTTATCTTGTATCCAAACAGCTGATTTAACAGTAATTTATGGTTTTATATATAGCTAAATTTTCTTCAGCAGACCACCCAAGAATTAAAGAAAATTTCAAATTTTGTTTTGCTATGTTTTGAATTTTTATAGAATCTTGAAAATGTTATTAATTTAACATGTTGACTGTTAAGCATGAGTCCTTTCTTGCATGAATGAAAATATTTTTGGAAGCTAAGAAAAATTATATTTAAAATGTTGATGAGTACTCGAATACAGCTATATTCTTTACTAAAACAAAGTGTTTTAATAACTCTGTGATATAATGAAGTATTAGTTAATGCTGTACAGCATCTAATTATTAGATGAGTTTTAAAAATCATTTATGCATGAGGCTAAATTGCTATAGAACAATAAATGCATATGTATGAATAAGGTGTTGGGCATATGGTTTGTTAAATGTGGAATTTGTTAATTTTTTGTTAAATATAGAATAAATTCTTCACCTACATTAATAATGATAAAATACATAACAAAATCTAGTATCAACAGATAAAATAGGCATGCACACAAAAGAGTTTTAATTTTGTTTGAAAAATTCTCTAATTAACAATGACCACTGAATATGAAATATTTTAAGTTCTAAAAACAAATAATAATTTTATAGTTAGTTTATTGAGACAACACGGACTTTTGGGAATCATATAGGTAGAATTATTAGATGTTTATCTAAAATTTACCTAACAGGTCATAGAAGGATTTATTAAAACAAGCCATCTTTTGCTTTCAGCAAATACGTGTTTAATGAAGAATGGGATGTGAATGACAGTTCACAAGGAGTTACTAATACGTGGCTAGATACTTGATGAATTTTCGTCAGTCTTTTCTAGTTTATAGCTTCATCCTAAACATTTTATTTAGAGATTGAATCTCTCATGGCTGCTTCTGCTAGATATATTTTAATTTAAAATGCTTTGAATAGATTTTATTGAGATGCAGTGGCAAATTATCTCAATTTTTGTGCCTTTGCATTTGAAATCAACCCTTTGAAATTTTAAAATCCCCATTTATTTTAATTCTCTTGGTTTCTCTCTCTCTCTTTTTTTTTACATTTAGTATATTTGCAATTGTATTAGTCACTTTAGAATGGATGTTATAAAAATTACCATGAAATGACAAAGATATTAGTTATTTAAGTGACTTTTAAGAGATATACATTTATAGAATTTAAATTTACTCGGTTACTACTATGGTAAGCATTTCCTTCAACAGTAGATATATTTATTGTAGTCAACCACATAATTACAAAATAAGAATGTACTGCTAATCTAACTTGCTAGGTTACTTAATTTTTAAGCAAGCAAATAAACCCCCAAATTTTATAGCTATAGTTTTTAAGATTTAGTTTTGTTACAGAAATGCATAGTGGCTCGCAGAATGGTACAGCTGTTCATAGTATATTCCATTTTGATCAATATTTCTTATGCAAATTTTAGATACCATCACAGCAAGTTTCTGAGTTTGCTATCCTGTTTTTGGTATTGATGAAGAATGAGTTTGGAAGCATAATCTACATTTACTAGTTTGTTTTTACCACCAACTTGCCTTCTGGCCCCAGAATCTGTTTTGTACCTTTTATTCCTATTCCTCATCTGTAAACTTAGAACAAAATACATTCTTGTCAAATTGTTCATAATTAGATATTACCCTCAAGTGTTAACATTACTTGACATTTCCCAGAAATTCATTCTGTGCAACTTTAATCCCTGGCCGTAAGGGAGAATACACTGGAAAAATATAAAAAGGCAGAGGTGGGACATCAAATAAGTCTGGGAAAGTTGATAGGTTTGATCATCAAAATCTATTTCTATTACAGGAAAACTTATGGTTTCTGCATAGTAAGCTCTGGCAAGGTAGAGATTTTTTTGAGTGTTTAATTCACTATGCCGTCTTAGCAACTAGACTTCTGACATCTGTCACTTATTGAATAGGTTCTCAGTAAATATTTGCTGAATGAATGAATGAATGGTGATGAATAAGTAGCATCGTCTTATGTATCCAAATAATGCCACATAGTAAGTAATGTGAGCTCTGTTTTTAAGGAATATACATTCTTGGAAAGATGGCTGGCTACTCTGGGTCCAAATTTTGTTATCTATAGAATAAAGGGAGTTATATACTTCATATTTTTATGATTCTATATAAACATTTCCTCCTTTGCTTTACTACCGAAGGAAGGAGTAGAAGAAATAAGAAAAGCATTGTGCATCTTTCTGCTCAGAATGGCTGACGAACTTCTTGGATTAGGATTTGAAGCAGTGACAGTTCTTTTGGAGGATATTGAAGGAATGCAGGAGATGGAGTTATAATTAGCAGGCAATTGGAGGAGGAGAGGGTGGCGGTGTGGAGAGTGGGAACAGACTGTGGGCATGTAGGTTAGTGAGAGATGGGCATGTTAATGTACAACAGAGCTCTGGTTCAAGAGAGGAATATAATGAATGAATAGATTAAAGGAGGAAAGCTGCAGACAGGAGCTCGCTCTCATTAGCCAAGTGTGTGACCAGGTCATGCAACATCTTTGGGCCTTGGTTTTCTTCCTCATGAGGGCTTTGGACTAGAAGTTTATCAGTTCCCAAATTATGAACACTTGTTCTGCTAATAGCCTATAAAACGGATTCCATCCTCATATGGAGAAACTGCATGTTGCCACATCTAAGATGGCCTGTTTTCACATTTCACCATCTTGGTAATGAGGCTGCAGCATACAAATCATTTTGATAAGGAAGTATTGTTCTGGTTTGATTGACAACTCTTTCCACCTTTATAGTGGAGCGTAAAATAACGGTGTGTCAAAATACCACGTATTCAACAATGGACGTTGGCATAAGAAAGTCTGGACAAACTCTCATTTAAAGCCCATGTAATCTAGATTTTCCTAATCTGGTTTGACTGTGAAAACTTCTCTCACCCCCCAACAGGAACTACCTGTAAGCATTTTTTTTTTCCAGAGCCAGTGTTTCACATGATATGTTTGGTGGAATGCTGGATTAAGTAATCTTAGAGTCTTAAATCCAGAGAATTAATGGAATATTAGTCATAATAAAAGACTTGAGAGTGGAACTCTAGAGAGGTAATAAAAGATTCAGAGTAGTAATTTAAAAATTTAGTCCATTATTTATTTTTTTTAAAATTTCATTGGTTTATTGAGCAAATATTATTGCAGATTTTAAACTAAGTTCTAAGAAACAGCCAGAGCTGTCATTTAGAAAACATCTTTAGGAAGAAAATTTAAATAGCAATAATTACAATGGAGAGTTGAATAAATATTTAAATACAACACGCACTTATTTAGTACTTACTCTTCTCTGGGCACAGTGTAAGGTTCTGGGGATGCAAAGATTATTGAAATTATCCCCCTGTCCCTTAAGGAGATATCGAATAATTCAGAAGAAGTCTTATGCCTTTACTTTAGTTATCTGGCTGATAAAGAAAACTGTAAATTTTTTGACTTTTTTTTTTTCTCCAGAATCTCTTAGATTTTTCTGGACTGTATACATGTATAGCTAGACTCAGATTTAGCTGTTCATTGAGTGACAATTGCAGACTTATCTGTCCACTGAGCTTAATTAATTTAGATTTTAAATTTGATTTGGGCGATAATGTAATTTTAGACATTTACAAAGCTGAGCTCTTAGACAATGTAGATTTTAGTTTCTTTGTAAAAAAGTATACTTGATGTTACATGGAAATAAAATTCTGCATGGTAATCTAAGAGAAGGCTCCTTTCCATCCTTTTTGTGGGTGGTTACCTCTCATCTTCCCCTTTCAGTCTGTGCTCCCAAGATGGTGAGGGAGGATGGGAGAGAGAACTATTTTTTGCAAATCTTTTTGATTGCATGTGAAATGTAGAATGGAAATGAGTCTGTCTGTTTTTAATTTTTTTTTTTCTATACTGGCTATGATGTTCTACTGAAGACCCATACTGGAAAAAAATATTAAAACCAGGGAATGCTAACTTTGTCCGACGTTTCACTTGCAATCAGACTTGAAGTTAAGTAACTTTCTCTTCCACTATTGTCACTTGATGATGGCAGTGCCTTTAAAAATTCTCTTTTTACTCAGATGCTTTGCAAGTAAGAAAATGCTTTCTGGATCAACACATGTTTGAAATATTTCCCTGAACTCTAGTCTTCATGGTCCACATTAATACAAAAGTCATTGCTCTTGGTATTAGCATTACATTTGGAATAATTGATAAGTACTCTTTAGTTCATTTTAATACACTTAGAGAACGGTGATAAAATGATTACTACACATAAATTCAACAATTAAAACTTTGTAACCTGCAAGTAAAGATAGAAATGTAAAATGTGGTTTGTATTTTACAGAGTTCATTCAGGTTAATATATCATCGGATAAATGTAGTGGTAAAGCTCTCCATTGTCTCCTCTCAGGAAAATCATGCAGTCTTACAGATTATTTACTATTAAAGGCTAGAATTTGAAATCATATTAATAGACTTTAGATGTTGTGGGAGGTACATTTACTCCTATTGACTTGCACTGAGAAAACACTGACATATTTCCCTTTTAATTTTAAAACTGCCTCATTTCTCTGCTGCCCAATTTTTCCTCTTCCAAATTAGAATATACATTTTATTTTGGCTATTTTACTTTGTTAAATTAGCTAATCCCACTGACATGAAAGACTCTGATTACCATCTTGACATTGTATGTATTTGATCACACTACATCTATCAGCTTGTTTACATAGAGTTCTCTTCCCTATTTGAATCTCCTTTGGCCCACTGACCCTGTAGATGCTCTTTCTACAAATAATGTGAGTTTTCTATATCCCAGTTATAATCGGACCTAGTCAATGTTGGTGGGCAAAGTTTAACAGTATTAATGTCTTCTTTGTTAACTCTCTTGACACAAAACTTTACATATATTTTTCCTATAAGACTGCATATTGTATTGATTGTTTTTCTTATCTTTACTGCTACAGTATGTGTTCCCCTAGGGGCAGCAACCTTGACTTACTCATTTTTAATTTTCCAGTGCTCATCACAGCTCTTACTTCACTGTAGATGTTTAATAAATAGTTTCAAAAAGTATGAATTAATATTAGGCTCAACAGTTTATGTGTTGAAAGAATTTATAATCTGGGAAAATAAAACAGAAACAACTGAAGATATTTGAGAATAATTGCAAAATATTATATTAGCTCATGTAAATAATACCCTGCAGAGTAAATACACTAGTACTGAGGATATTCAGATGAAAGATCAGAGTAGGGATGAATTTATAGGGATATGTAGACTTGGAAGGAAAACTTCCTTGAAAATATTTTCTTAGTTTATCTATTCAAACCTTCAGTATAGAAACCAGAAGACCAATTTTATCATTCAACTATGCACCACTAAAACATATGGTCTTGTTTAATTCAAGAAGTTTAAAATGCTTTGTTGCCTTGGCATGCTTATAATGTCCATTGATGTTAATTAGAACTCTGTGCATGCATCAGTAGAACAGAGCTGAAACTGATCTGTAGAACCGTCTTATGTGAAGTATAGAAAAACAGCAAGAAGGCATGAAATGCGATTATTACTATGAGAAATAAAGATATGCCTTTTCTCACATATAAAAAAGAAAAAGATCTTTACCTTCTGATTCCTATGACCTAGAGAGTTTTTTTGTTTTCTTTGTGTTATATTTAGGACGTGGCAGACCGACAAAATTAAACTGAACCTGAGTGTAAAAATTAAGAATGTTTTTAAAAAATGAAAACTAAGTCAAGGTACTAATTTTATACTTTCTTTAGTTATGGATGTTTCCTGCTACCACCTACAAGATTACTTCAAAGGGGAGATTTATTGAAATGTTTCCTAAGGGTAAATGTTTGGCCAAAGGATTTTGTTCTCTAGGCCTGTCAAAAATTCATCACCAAAGAACATCTACTGAGTATCTTGCACATGAGTCCAGGTTGGGAGTGATGATCAACAGTCTGAAAGGGATGACATTAAATACACAGAGCAAACTAGCAGAGGCTGCACTCTGCATTCAACCAGATACTCTCTGAGAGCTATTTTGAGTATAGCATTTGGCTAAAAGGATTTCACTTCACTAAAAGGAAGAAAGAAAGGTCATGTCAGACAATGTCTGTCCTAAAATATTGCAATTGTAAATTTCCAGATATAAAAGTATATTCTTTTCGTTGTTGTTGCTTATTCACATTTTGGCCACATGATGTGAAGAAATGACTCATTTGAAAAGACCCTGATGCTGGGAAAGATTGAAGGTGGGAGGAGAAGGGAATGACAGAGGGTGAGATGGTTGGATGACATCACCGACTCAATGGACATGAGTTTGAGTAAACTCTGGGAGTTAGTGATAGACAGGGAAGCCTGGCGTGCTGCAGTCCATGGGATCTCAAAGAGTTGGACACGACTGAGCAATTGAACTAACTACACTATTCATATTCAAGTTTTAGTATTTGCATTGTAGTTACTTGTCTCAATCTCTCCACTGGACCAGGAACTTTTTAGTGTATTCATCTCTTACATATCTTACAGATAGTGAGGGACAGGGAGGCCTGGCATGCTCCAGTGCATGGAGTCACAAAGAGTTGGACATGACTGAGTGAACAACAACAACAATCTCTCACATTGGCTGTTTCCCCCAGGTGTTCAGGAAGCTCTTCCTTCAGATAGTAGCACAGCCAACTTCTCCTTCAGGGCTGTGCTCAAATGTCACCTCTGTGAGGCTTACCTTGACCATTCTATTTAAGGTTATAGCCCTTACTTCTAGCACTCCCAGTCTTCTTTGCTCTGCTCAGTTTTACCTTTTTTCCCCATCCTGTATACTTATCACCTTCTGAGAGGCTATATAATTTTCTTATTTATTTTCATTGTGTTTTATCTGTTTTCTACCCCTGCTGGGATGGCAGCTCCATGAAAGGATCTTGATTTTGCTCAGAGATACGTCTTAAGTACTTAGAATAATGCCAGAATATAGTAGGTGCTCAGGGCTTCCCAGGTGGGGCAGTGGTAAAGAATCTACCTGCCAAGGCAGGAGACACAGTGTCAATCCCTAAGTTGGGAAGATCCCCCAGAGAAGGAATGGCAACACACTCCAATATTGTTGCCTAGAGAATCCCGTGGACAGAGGTATCTGGCGAGCTACAGTCCATAGAGTGGCAAAGAGATATGACTGAGTGCACATGAGTAGGTGCTCAGTAAGTAATTGTTGAATGAATGAATATTTTACTTAGCCGAGTACTCTGTAAACGCTCAACAATTTTGATGACTTAAAAAACCAGTAAGAAAAACGTCGTATTGGTGGTCCTCAAAGTAAGCCCTGCAGCCCTAGTTTCATGGAACCCCAGATCTGAAGCCAGTGGCATGGTGTCTTAGATGGTACGTTCACCTCGGGAATGTTTTCCTGTGTAGGTCTATGCTGAAAGAAACAAATCAAAAGAATCGAGCATTCTTTTACAAGCACGGAGCTTCTCTTTCTTGTGTTAGGCATTTAAAAAAAAAAACTTTATTAAATTACTAGAATGTAAAACAAAACACAAGGAAAAATGGTTCATGGTATATAATTTTATATTCTATTGTAAAAATGGGCTAGACTTGGCTTTTATAAATGTACACTTATTTAGAAATTCCTAACACTACTACATCTGGGATAAAAGTTTCTTTAACTTTCCAAAATGACAGACTAATAACCAGCTAAAAATTATAATCTATGATGAAAATTGAAATGTACCATTTTTAAGTACAATGGCAAGATATTTAAACATGAGCTTTACTCAAAGGAAAATAAGGTAGTCTTATCTTCACTTACTACATTGGGAAAATAATAGTTTTATTTTTTTCCAAAATTAAAATTATGGGATCCTAGGACCAAAATTAAAATTATGGGATCTTTAGATTTTGTTTTGTTTTGATTTTTCACACAGAAATATAAGATTTATGTCTTAAAAGTGCCCTAAGATTTAGGTTACAGATTTGATTTACTTCTTAACAAGAATTTAAAAAGCCTTTCAACATTTTATAGACATCATGAGAATCCCATTTGAACCTTGTCACTGACCCTCTGCTGAAGGAGTGAACCCAGGTAAAACAGACATTGGCTAATAGGTAAATGTTTTTACTTTCTGGATGTACTACAGTGATCATTACTTTCCTCTCGTTATTTTTAGTTGTTAGTGATAGTTTTCAAGTTTAAAGTTATCATATAATTTAGGAAGAAAAAGAAATTTGTAGCTTAATTTTTCCATGGGTTTTGCACTCCGACAGCCTGAGATTTGAGTCAGTATATCTTTTTGCTGTTTGTCCTTAGTAAGTTATATTATAACCTCTCTGAGCCTCAGTTTCTGTATCTGTACAATGGACATGACATCTACCTCCTGGAATTATTGAGAGGATTAAATGTAGTTATGAGAAAGTGCCTAGAAATATGTCTGCCATAGAGTAGTTACTCAAATTTTAATTTTCTTTTCTTCTTCCAATTTTGTTTGAATCATTTTTAAAGAGAACTTGTGAGGAAAATACTACCCCAAGAGAATTATTTTAGAAAAATAATTATCAACAAAATATTTTAGCACACTGAAATGCCTGATCTGGTTATCTTCTAAAGTACAGTTTTAACTTTAGAATTCATTGTAATCAAAATGATAATTTAATACTGTATTTGTTTAGACAGTGTTTGTTAACTGCTAATTGTGATTCTCATAGCAGACTTCTGAGGGTAGTAGTGTGTAGAGAGAGACCCATTTGTCTAAGGTCCCATGACTAGGAAGCAGACAGAGGCAGGAAGTGAACTCTGATTCAAGACAATACTGGATTCAAGGCAACAATATGGAACAAGCTTTGATATAAAAAGAGACTTTGGCCATATTTTAGCAAATAAATGCCCTTGGATTGGGTTCAAGGTGGATCTGATATATACCAAACTTACTCCATAAGGAATGATGTTATGATTAGATACCTGGGTAGCAATATTACGCTTTCAGATATGCTTTGTGTTGCCTGTGTATATATACACACATTCGTGGCTTCAAAGTACTCTATTAAGCATTTAAATAAAGAGAAAAATCTTTTCCTAACATACTTCTAAGTCAATTTAGGGGTCATTGAACAGATGTCATATAATACTAATGTTAAATTACCCTGTGTAATAAGAAAATTACAGTACCTAAGTGAAGATAGTAAAGGGAAACCATCCAATGAATTATTCTAGAATTTCAAAATGAAATGATTTCTTCGAAATTGACAGTGGCACCACATGACTTTAGAAAAGTGAGTCTGATAGGGAGAAGGAAAATTAGAGACAAAAGTGAAGCCTTTCTGTGTTTATATATGCCAGGTTTTGGTTATGATGCGAGGAGGGCTAATGTAAGAGTATAGCTTTCAACTGTCCAGGAAAGCATATTATTATTAAACTATGTGGCAAGAAATTTATTAAAATTTGGCTAACTTCTCATTGTTTCGTATTAAATCACAATAGTTGTTTCTAGTCCACACACACTTCCTTTTGCTATTAGGCACACGTTAAAAGCCTAATTATTTTGAGAACATAGTATGACCAAAGAATAAAAATGTACAAAGTTTGACAACTTTAAATAAACACTAGCATTTCTTAAAGAACAAACCTCACTTACAGTTAGGAAACAATATTTATATTTAAGGTTGAAAAGCCAGGATGTAGGAAAATTTTGTTAATTTGGAAGATGACCTTTAAGTGCACCAAAACCAAATAATTTGTAGGCTATGACATAGGGCACATTCCTACAAAATTTGTGTGAATACTGCTTTAGTGGTTCTTGAAAGACAAACAAAGAAAGCTGGAATGAAATCTTTACCCCCGCCCCCGCCCGCCTCAAAATAAGACGGAGCCTAACAAAAGAGTACAGCAGCATGCTTTCAAAGCTTGCCATTAAAACGAGGTCTCTGTGGCACGACTAATGAGATGGTTCATAGTGGAAAACAATCTGTTTTTAAGAATGTTTAGATCAAAAGTAATTTCTAATCTATGAAATAAAGTCTTTTCAATACCCTTCATTCACCAGCAAAGCTTTTATGTTTGTATTATTTACTTCAATCAGATGTTTTCAATTTTACCTTTTCTATTTGTACAAATACTTGACATGGTTCATCAATACTGACCAACAGTTTTATTCTTTTTCTTCAGAAAAGAGATTTTTTGGAGAGAAGGAGAATGAAAGAGAGAAACATCTTTGCCTAAACGATTTGCAAGCATCTGTGCTTTAAGCTACTTTTTATGAACACTCCTTAGTAAATGACTCAAGGTAAAAAAGCAGAAAAGCATCCAATGTTAGGAAATTGCAATCCAATACCATGTAATTTAAACCTGCAGTTGCTTCTCTTGTACTAAATGACATACAGATGGGTAGCTTAGTTCTCTCAACTTTGGGAACACAATTGGTCTCTTTGTATGAATGAACATATATTAACAAAAATATTTTGGACAGAATTGTTTAACTATAACAGAGTTTAATTATCTGTGCCACTGAAAAGAATAATTTTAACCAAGATATTTTTGTCATATTAGGTTTGCAGTTAATTAATTTTTCTGGACAAAATCAACAAAGATACAACCCTTCCAACATATAAAGAAACAGAAACAAGAAACACCTTTTAAGATGTCTGTAGCGAATTGCGTGGAGACTCACCTCTCACAGCCAGTTCTGCTTCCAGGCTGTGGAGAGGCTTGTTCTGATCGGACAGACGTTTCTCAGGGAAACATTTCTGTCTGTCTTTTAGAAGATATAAAAAGTGTAAGTAGTAGGTATTTGGAGAAAGCCAAATACTATGGGGTCCAGTGAGGTGAGTGACGTGGCGGCTGTTCATTCCTATGGCTCTCTTCAGGCCAGAGCAGCACCAGCCGTGCTTTGTGGAAGGTCAGAAGAGGTGCTGTTTGACACCCCACAGGCCTGCTCAAAGGTGTGCTTTTCTGTTTGGCTCGGGTTTGCTCTTTTCCTGCCTCCATGTTTCCTCATAGAGAATCAGTCACTGTCCTGGTGGCCCTGATTCTGGAAGCTGATATCCTTCTTCCGTCCCAGAGTCAGGGTCAGTGGTTAGTTAAGTTTCTCTTGTTATAATTCTGGTGATCTCATATACTATGACACTAGGTGCCTTAAAGTAAAAGGAGTAGGAAGCATTTTTACTCCTTAATCATATTTTTTTTTTTAGGTTTCCAAAGAAGTTTTTACTATTCTGGAAACTTAAGCAAGCTTTCTCTTAGTAACTTTGAAACATGATAAGAAATTTTTGCACGTAGGGCCATCTGTGTGCCTCTTTCACCCTGTGATGCAAAAGCAAAGAAAAGCAACTTTACTGCATTGAGTAAGGGTTGCCATGTCTGTAGTTAAAGGTATCTCTCAGTATTCATGGGGGATTGCAGTTACCAAAATCTGAGGATTCTCAGGTTCCTTATATAAATTGGCATAGTATTTACATATAACCTATGCACATCTTCCTTTATACTTTAAATCATCTTTAGATTGGTTGTAATAATACCTAATACAATGTAAATGCTGTATAAATAGTTGCTTTAGCATGGGAAACTCAAGGTTTGCATTTTGGAACTTTCTGGAATTTTAGAGGGGTGGTGAATATTTTCCATCATGTTTGGTTGAGTTTGTAGTTGTGGAACCTGTGGATACAGAGGACTGACTGTATTTCTCTTCAGTCATTTGTTCAGGTAAGACAGAATAACACATATAAGCAGGTGTTGTCTGGACATTTTACTGCAGACTATATAAGTTGAAATAAAAGCTAGCATTGTTATTAGAATCACATTAAAATTATTTTACCATTGAAATACATTTAATCAGTGAAGTCTTCCTAGGTATACTTTACAAAAGAAAAATGTAGGTCTGTAAATAAAATCCCATTTACTTTTCTTTGTCTTTCCCACCTTCCTTATTTTTCTCACTCTTTTTTTGGAACTTCTTGAAACTGTATTAGTATACTTGCCTTCTCTTGGAGTCTGTTACAAGTTTCTTGCCCATTTAAACACAGTAAGATACAGTCTTGCAAGAGATATTTATTTTAAAGGACTCTTCAGAGCCCAGTGAAGCCTCTGACAGAATCACTGTGCTGTGCTCATTTGCTTCAGTTTTTCTGACTCTTTGCAACGCTATGGACTATAGTCCTCCAGGCTTCTCTGTTCATGGAATTTTTTAGAAAGAATACTGGAGTGGGTAGTCCTTCCCTTTTCCAGGGGATATTCCCAACTCAGGGATCGAACTCACGTCTCCTTTGTCTCCTGCATTCCAGCAGATTCTTTACCAGCTGAGCCACTGGGGAAACCCCAACAGAATCACAAAGAATAGCAATTTCTAGTTGTGGAAAAATGCATCTCTCAGGTTCAGTGAATAACTAGGATAGTATTTAAATCACCCAGGATGGAAATTGAAGGAGGACGGTTTCAAGCTCTTCTACTAATTGAATGGAGAGTTACTGTTTAACATAATATGCCCATCATCTTATATATACAGCAGAAATGCTTATAAATAGTTACACTTTTTGAATTTGTTTGTAAAAAAAATTCAAGGTATTGGAAGACATAAAGAATGTCCCATCTTGTGAATGTTCAGTGGGTTTTTACTGTTTTGTGCTAGCAGCTTTGGCTATGGCACATCATCAGTGCACCAGTGGAATCTCTTGAATCTCGAGCACCTTTCTTTTTAAATTGAGAGAAGTAACTGCAGTTCAGGTAAGTTTGTCGAGTGTGTTAGGGACTGCTCTGGTCATTGACAAGTGACAGCAGAAGCTGTGCTGTGGCGGTCAGCCAAAGCAGTTATTTAGGATTGAAGCTAAAAGTCCTCCTTCTCCCATATCCCCTCTCTTTGCAGGGTCATGTAGGGATAAAAAGAACTGTAAGGTGGTCTTTTCCCAGCAGGAACTGAGGAAGCGGCTAACACCCCTGCAATACCATGTCACTCAGGAGAAAGGGACCGAAAGGTAAGGCGAGCTTAGGAACACATCATTAGGTAAGAGCTAGTTTTCTTCATCCTCTGTACCCCTGCTCCAACCTTTGAATCCTCTCCCTTGCCATTTAATTAAAAAGATTCTGCACTTATTTGCTAAAGTCTACAAATTAGTATCCTTGAAAAGGTTGAAAATGGTATTGTTTAGATTAAGACTAAGTTTTATTTATTCTTTTCCCCATTTAATGAACACTCTATCTTTTGTAAAGTCACAAGGCTTTTGTTAAGGGCCTGTTTTTAGTTTACTACAAAATGTGTGGAAGTAATAGCGATTTAGGTACATTTTTTGGGAAGACATCACAGTAAGCAAAACCATGAGGGAATGGCACTTTGCCAGGATGCTGAAAATTTGAAGGTGGCCATTGTAAGTATAGATGTTTTGGCTGCAAAAAGAAGGTAGCATAATTTAGTTCCTTTCTACCCCACTCCAATTTCTTTTTGAAGCACATGTGGAGAAAGTATTTATTGGCTCATTTGTGGTTGGAATGTCAAAAATTTTCAATAACTGCCCTCACATGGCTTTGGTCCTTGGAAGTTCGCCCTAAGTCCTGAAAAAAGAGTTTGTTCACTTCCAAGACTGTTTTTGGTGAATAAAGTCTCTCTCAGCTGATTCCAGCTCAAAGGTAACTTGCCAGAGTCTGACCATTTTGTTGTCTAATTTATACCATGGAGTTTGGCATAAGGCCGTAACTTACCTCTGATCCAAATTTATTAATGATGTAACTTCTTGTTTTCATTCATGAACTGAAAGAGCTCTTTACCACACATGGGGTCTTTGTTAATAGGCAACACTCTCTTCCTGTCACAGTATATACTGTTTACTGACTTGACCAAATGTTGAATCTCTGACAAAGTCCACCCTCACCCCACAAGGAGCTAGAGATGGACTTGGGTCTCAGCCCGAGACGTCTACTCGTCCTGTTGTGTACATGACTAGCAAAATGATTTAATGCACACAAACAACTAGAGATTAGGTCATTCTTAAAAATTCTGTTTATAAAAAATTGGACCTCATAAAGAGGGTGAAAGGATAATAAAAACAAGCTGCAGAGCACATAGACTTTTTGTTGGGCTAGCACAGCTGATTTGTATTAGCTGAATGACCTCCTAGCCTTTAAGATTGTTAACTTAGAAAAATATTCCCTTAAAGCTGCAATATTCCTTTTCAAACCAGAAAATAAGACTCCTTCCACGTGAAGTGTTGGACCCTTCTGTATTTTCTGGTATACATTCTTGGACACTGTAGAGGAGCAGAAATCTCATGTAATAATGTTTTTCTCTGTGAATCTGAACTACAAGCTTTTTTTTTTAATAGAAAAAAAAGTTTCTAAGTATTACATAACTAGACGGCTTGATTTTTTAAAAAATTTAACCTGCATTAGTTTGGAGTAGTTATATGCACATTTTATTATACAGATTTGAAATATATTAGTAATGTTCAGATTTCCATATGTTTGGTCTGTTCTCATTTTAAAACAAAAAGCTCTTGAAAGATTTATTAGAGAAATATATTTTAAGCAAATACGTTCTATAAGAAATAATGCTAACTTTGTTTAATTTTTTTTATGCTCTGTTTATTGTGTATCAGTGCCTTCGAAGGAGAATATACACATCACAAAGATCCTGGAATATACAAATGTGTTGTTTGTGGAACTCCATTGTTTAAGTAAGTATATTAAAAACCTAAGGATATGAGCAAATCACAGATGGTAAAGAGCTTGATTTTGCCTGTTCACATTCGATCTTCCCATTCCTAAATTTTCTTATTTCTAATTTTTCTACTCCTTGCCCCGCCCCCCCACCACAAAACAAAAGTAATTATTGGCTTTCATAATAAATTACCAGTTTGGTAGACTGGCTGATTTCTTGTTACTTGAATCTTTTAAATACCTAGCATTAGCTTGGTCATCTCAGTAAACAAGGTGCTTAGCAGAGCTATGAAAGAGATTTTGGTGAACATAAAAATGTCTATATTTATTGATTTTTCTATCACCAAGTGCTGGCCCTAAATTTATTTATTGGACCATAATGGAAGTTCTTTATGTGAATCCTTCAGATTGAACAATATCCACCAAGTGGATTATTCACACTTCTGCAGTAAAGGGCAATACCTTTATTAAAAGTCAAGTGGGAATTATAACAAATATTTATATATATGTAAGTAAATTACATACTCTGAGTTTAAAGTTTTGCATTGATCGAAAATCTTTTAAAGATCCCAATAGATTACTATAAAACAAGCAGTACATAGATTTTTTTTTTAATGGAATAGTTAAGTCAGACATTGTATTCTAGAAATTATGGATCTTATCCAACAAAGAAAACTCTTTATTAAAAATGTATTTATTTAGGACAAAAGAAATCCTAGGAGCCCCATACTCCCCATGGGGATGCTGATTTAGGGGAATAAAAAGACAGAAACTTTAATTGAGAGTAAGTGTCATTTATTTAAAACAGAATTACAAATTTCTTAGGGGAAATGCACAAACAAGAATCTGATATGTATAGCTTGTAAAACATACTTAATATCTCCTCGCAAATGTTTCCTTTTGAAGCACTAGCATTCACAGATTTTCCGGAAATAACAGGAAACAGTAGTTTCCTTAAAAAAATTTTTTTAAGTTTAAAACCTTTCTTAACTTGCATAAACCTTATTGCACATTAGTGTTGGTTGAGAATCTGTTCTGAATTCTTATGTATTTATTCATTCTGTTAAAAAAACCAGCCCTTCAAATTGTCACCCATTTCCTCTCAGAAAACACACGTCTTTATATTTCAACACCTTTAGTTTGTGTCATAATAGTTGATATAACACTTAAGATAGTTGCTGAGCCATGTTAAACTTGTTAATATCCCAAATGGTAAAAATTGGCCACATCTCCTTTGCTTTTGTTTAAGATTCTTCATTTCTTTCCCTATTATATGATTCAGTGAAGTAGTGGATCTAAGGAAAACTCACTGTTTTAAATAAGAAACAGAGCCACTGTAAATGAAGGATTTAAGCCATGTGACATCTTGAGTCACAAATAGTAGAAGCAAGACCTTCATCCAACCATAGGTACGGGTGGGGTTCAGGAGTTTCATATTTGATGTGATATTGACTCTGAAGGAAGCTTTAGCACTCTTGTAAGGAAAGCTTTTAGTTTCTAGATTTTTCTGGAATATAATTCAATATTTTTAGTCTACATTACATGAAAAAAAAATGCTGAGCTTCTCCCACTTGGTTTCTTGTCAGTTTTAGAGGGAACAGTATCTCTCTGGCCTTCAGTATAGAATATAGTAGTTCTTTGGTCTGGCGCTGCTTTCTTCATACTGGAAAACTTGTACCCTGGGTGTCCACAGGGCATGAACAGCTGTGAGGGAAGCAATTTTCTGATCCTCAGCCCTATGCAAGCATTTTCTTGAAACTGCTGTCTGTTACTGAGTAGTAGTCTGCCACCTCGTCCTTCCAATCTCCTCTGTCATGGTTCCCCTTCTCCCACTTCACAAAAGATGGCATAGCTTCCACCCATCCCAATGCTTACTATAATTTATTATCATAGGGTAAAAATGTCTAAGGCACTGAGCAAAAGGACAGTTCAGGAATGCATTACTTCTGGAGAGACCCTTGAAAGCAAGGCCAAAAAAAACAAAACAAAAAACCCCAAAATAAAACATTGAGAAGTATTGAACTGGTAAAAAAAAAAAGTATTGAAACAGTGTTTCATCTTGGAGATCCTCAGTCTGCCTGCCAGCTGTCTGCTTATCTACCACTCCATCTATCTATCTGTCTATCCATGTTCCACCAGTCATGAGATGTATGTCATGAAAACATGTACGGACATATTTGTTCAAAATTTTTAAATGAAAGTCTTTGTGTATGTATGTGTGTACAGGAAATAAATCCAATTTACTTGAGACAGTTTACAATCAGGTTATACAGTAGTCTTCTCCATTCATTAACTGATCTAGATACATTACTCTAAGATTTTGACAAAAATATATTTTAAGAATATCTATATTCAGAACACCAGATAATTTATCTTTTTTTCAATTATTTAACTTCTTGGTAAGAAATTTTAGCTGTCACATTAAAATGTATGAGGAAGTGTGTATCAGTCAGCACCCAATCTGGATACAGAAGCCACATGATAATTTGAACAGGAAAGTCTAATACAGAGAATGACTACATGTGACAGAGAATGGTGGTGATGAGGGATTGGTAGGTAAGAAGCAAATAGAAATTCTGAAGAATATAGAGACAGCAAATACAGGAAATGACCATGCCCCCTAGGGCTGAGATAGACCTCAAGGGAAAGCTTCCCCTGCAAACTGCCCCTGTTTCCAGCGGCTGATGGCCCAGGAGTCACTGTGGGGCTACAATGGTGCAACTTTCTGGGATTCTGCCTCCTGGAACTTACTGGATACCTCCCCTCTGGGGTGCTGGGGGAAAGCTCTTTGCAGGGAAGTATCTCACTGGGGGCCCTCCACTTCAAAACTGCCTGAGGGAGGTGCTGGGGAGGCTGCTGGCCACCAGGTGCTGCTCATCCCTGTGCCCTGAAACCAGCACCTTGCTGCAGAGGAGATACTGGTGTCACAGAGCTATCGCCAGAGAAGCAACATGGCTCAAAGTGTTGGCGACCAGAGAGGCTGTGTACACCAGGAAGCTGGGTGCTGGGGAAGCTGCCTCCATTGCAAGGGCCTGCAAATAAGAGACGCTCCATGCATGTGAGGCAGCGGGCTCTGCAGGAGCCTGTTTGGAAAGCATACTGAAACCAAGAAGGAAAAACCTCTTTCTCCTGTAATCCTTCTCTTGTGCCCTCTACTGACAAAGTTTAATATCATGTTGGCTGACCAAAAAAAAAAAAAAATTAAAGGTCCCAGCACCAAAGCAGGTAAGGAAGATACATTTAGAGGTGAGAGGCAATGTGTTGATAACTGGCGCAGAGTCTCTGTTTTATTCAAAATTCTTTTAGGGATTCGTGAGCAAAAGTTTGAAAGTCACTCAGTAGTCTAGTGAATTAATGGCATCACTGTCAGACCCCCTCTTGATATAGCTGGTGTCATACTTTGAACACAAAGTGTGGGAACAGTTGACTTGGGTTAGTATGAATGTGAATGAGAAAGTGTGTGGAGGTTTTGTTTGTTAGAGAGGAGGGAGTGAGAGAAAATTCAGCAGAAAAGACTAAATAGAGGAACAATAGGAGAAATAACAGTGGGAGGAAAACAGATAAATAAAAAGTAATAAGGAAGCGCTGAGTTTTAAAATGCCTTATCATTAGCAGTATGAAAAGGTTGTTTTTCCAACTGCCATTTCTGTTACCTTACTCACACTCATTTTATGTGTATATGTGCACATATTCACATATATGTATAATTCTCTTCATTTACTTGACTGATATATATATGTATATATAAAATACTTCCTTGCATAAAAGGCCATTCAAACTTGTACTCTACCCTAAGTACATTCCCTCTCAACAATATACTGCTTTTTTACTGCTTACCAAGTACAAGAACCTTATTCACAGGCTGCTTTATAAACCAACTGCGTAATTTATTCCATGGTTCACGTTTTCTTCACATTCACAAATTCTACCAAGCTAAGTTTATTTCTCATATAGTACTACTGACTTTCAGTTAGTAAATTAACTGACAGAAGTAAGAATGTTCTCTCCTCTGGCTATTTGAACTTCTAAACTTTCATAAAATGAATTTATTGCACATCAGATAAACCATAAAAGGCATTGGTGAAATAATTTAATTCAGAAAGTATTTTTGACATCTTGGACTTTGCTCACACTTTGCCAGGTATTGTGAAACAGAATAAATTTGTGAACCCTTTTTATCCTTAAGGTATTTATAGTTTTGTTGGAGTGATATGATAAACAATAAACAATGACAGACTGTGGAGAAATAACATTAATCTGCACATACCTGTTTGAAGTGCATTCATGAGTAATAGGAGAGTATATGACTGTATTCCAGCAGGGCCTGTTTTCATGGAGGAGATGAGAACACACTACTAGGCAGAGAATATCTGATAGAGAATGCCATATGAGGTAAGGAATTAGAGATAGGATCAAAACTGGGTTTTTCAAGGAAACGGTTCTGAGACTGGTGCAATAGGAGTTGGGAGGTGAGCTATGTTGGGAGTAATGGTGACATGTCTAGAGGGTTAAAAAGGACCAAATAAGGAAGCCTTGTGATCCCAGCGAAGCCTTTTAAGTTTCTGCTTGAAATTCTTCAGGCCTTGGCATCCTTTGCTCCAGAAGCCAAGTCTGAGCCTTCTAGGGTGAACTCTGGTCCCGTAGCACCTTGTACGCATGCATTTCCTTCTTTGCACTTTCTGCTTTGTTCTGTGTGTGAGGGCATGCTAAGTTGTTCAGTCATGTCTGACTCTTTGCAACCCCATGGACTGAAGTCCTCCAGGCTCCACTGTCCATGGGATTCTCCAAGGCAAGAATACTGGAGTGGGTTGCCATGCCCTTCTCCAGGGGCTCTTCCTGACCCAGGGGTTGAACCTGTGTCTGAGGTCTCTTGCATTGGCAGGTGGGTTCTCTACCACTAGCACCACCAGGGAAGTCCCACTTTGTTTTGTATTTATCTGTTTATGTGCCTGTCTGCCCACTAATAAGTAAACTCCACAGTTGCAAGGCTGTGCCTTAGTAGTATTTATATCTCTGGTGGTTTAGTCGCTAAGTTGTGTCTGACTCTTGCGACCCCGTGGACTGTAGCCTGCTAGGCTCCTCTGTCCATGGGATTCTCCAGGCAAGAAGACTGAAGTAGGTTGCCATTTCCTTTTCCAGGGGATCTTCCCAACCCAGATCTCCTGCGTTGCAGACAGATCTTTACCAACTGAAGTACAAGGGAAGCGCTATTTATATCTATTTATATCTCTAGCCTCTGGCATAAAATAGCCATCAAATATTTGTTTGTTGATCAGAGGCATGTCTGAAGTTTGTGAGATAGACTGTGGAGAGACTTTGAATGAGACAAACGCATGATGAAAATGGGAATTAAGCCAGAACAGTTCACAAGATAGATTTCTAGAGCTGAAAATAAAATAAAATAGGGGTTTGATAGCTTCAGTGGGAACTTTTTCCCTTGTCAGCTGATAAACCTCAATGTTATCCATATTAATCAGCTCCTGATAATTTTAAGGTTTTTAGGAGCCACATAAGACAGTTTTTATTTTCTACATGTTTACTAATAAGGCCCTTGCACTGAATTAATAGCTCATTTTACACAGGTTCACTAATGATGAGGATAATAATAATAGTAAATAATAATCAAGAGTACATAGCACTTACTTCTTGCTTATTATGGTTCTAAGTGCTTTGTATTTAACTCAGTCTTCACAGCAAAACATTTTATAAATGAAGAAACTGAGAGGATAAGTACCTTGTGAAGAACATACAGACAGTGTACATGGATTTAAAACAGTAATACTCAAAACTTTCAGGAAAGAAGAAAGTTTATTATAGGAAAATAAAGTTTTAAAATTTTGTTTTGATCACTCATATCTGATTATTTTACTTGGCATACTTGGAATAAATGCAACACACATACATACACACACATGCCTTGAAAAATCTGCCTTTGTCATAGTGTTTAAGTTGAAAATTGAAGACTGTTCCAATCTAGGGAGGGCTGTTGTCTTGTTCAGTCGCGCATTCGTGTCCAGCTCTTTGCTGCTACACGGACTACAGCCCACCACGCTTTCCTGTCCTTCACTATCTCCCGGAGTTTGCCCAAACTCACATCCATTGACTCTATGATGCCAACTCATCCTCTGTCGTCCCATTCTCATCCTGCCCTCAATCTTTCCCAGCATCAGGGAGGGCTGAATCAAAAGTAAATAGATCCATCATGGCAGGTCATTAAGAAGAATTCAGCTTCAAGCTGGCGGTTATCCTAAGGGAAGTCCCTTGGAATCTGAGCAGGAAGATGTAGCCAGTGTTTAGGAAGCCATCAGGCCATTTACCATCTGTGAAGTAGGGCAGCAGCTGGATTTCTGGGCTGGATTCTAGTTATTAAAACTGGAAAGTCATTACTTTTCACTACCAACCCCCCGTTACAGTTTCTCAAGGAACTGTGTTCCAAATTTTGTATCACTTTTCTGTTTTAAATTCTGTCCCTGTATTTCTGAGAAAATTGAGGCCACCTGACATGAGCTCTTTTAAATGTCTTTCCTTCTATCTTGAAATTTCTTTATATCTTCATTTTTATCAGACAATCAGAACAAGCACGGGCTAAAAGCAATTGATGGGTTGACTTGAATACCAGGCCAGATGTGTCACCTCACATTCATCACCTATAAAGTGGGAAAAATAAAACCAAACAGGTGTAAGAAAAGTGCCAAGTATATGGCAAGTATTCAACAATGTTAAATTCAAGTGGCCTGACCTAGTTTGAGGAACATATCATACCATCACAACAGTCTAAGAAACTCCTTCCAACATGAGAAAGTGCAGGCTTTACTAGAGAGCGTCTGTCTGTTAACAGTAGATGTTAGTGTGGTGAGTCACTGCTCCAGCTATGTTGCTATGTTTCAGATGGGACTCTGCTGCAAAACTGTTCACACATGCTGCATTTCACATACGCCTCCTGTGCAATCTTATTCCAGGCTACTAGAAAATTTAAGCCTTTTTTCAGCTCTTTCAGAACATAAGCCATTTCACTGAAGAAATTCCAGTTCAGTGCCACATACAATTTATTCAACTATTCTATTCCATTTATTATTGCTAAAGGAGACTTTCAACATAAGCTTTCCCTCTTGTGATAGAGTGGTGTATCTGTGTGTGTGTGTGTGTGTGTGTGTGTGTGTATTTGTTTGTTGGAAGCATGGAGGAGGAGGAGATAGGGGAAGAATGAAGGAGTTTTTCATCCTTACTTTCTATTCAAATTCCATTTTTCCAATCTTTTTCTTAGCCATATGATATCTACTCATAAACCATTCTAGGCACTATGGAATTCTACCAGGAAGAGTAGCATGAATTTAACTTCAAGCTTTCTTTTTATAGAACTCTAGCTGGAAATTGCTCATAATTCTGGCAAATGTTTCTTAACCTTTAACAAATTACATTTAACTTGAATTTAAAAGACCTGAATTGCCCTTCACTTCATTCTAAATCCTTTAACAAAGTAAGCTCTCCAGTACAGTGAAACCATTATGAAATGAACTAGGTTTCTGAGTAGTGACTTAAACTTTTGTTATATCTAAATAACTCATATGTTATTTTGAAGAGAATACCAAATCGACTTTTCTCGTTCCATTGATCCTTTCTGTCTTGTCCATACATACACTGATATATAGGAAAACATCTGTAATGTAGAGAATTACTGTTCTATCTTCAAATCACCTGAAAGCTCAGGGCAGGACCACAGCTAGAATGAAAGAAAAGTACTTCATGGAATTACTGGCAAAGATAGGGAGAGAAAAATATTGTTAGTTTTTCTGACTAATTAAACCTGATTCATTAAACCATCAGAAGAAAAAGAAAAGCATAAATAGTAAAATCATAAAAGCATAGCATAACATAAAGAACAACTCCAGTTTGAGAAACCTGAAAACTATAGTAAGGCATGATTCAAAGTCTGACAATATGCAAAGATAATTGTAACTGCATTTCTCTTATTAAAAACTACATAGACACATATAGAAAAATTGAAGTGATAATTACACATAAAATCTTTGGATAGTTGAAATTGGGTACAGGACTGTCTGTGTATCTTGGAATGGGGAGGAATGCGGAAAGGTAATCTTGCCTTCTATTTCCTAAACTAAATCCTAGTTGTTTAGTTAACTTTTCCGATGTAGACAGAAATAGATTAGTTTTTTCTTAGTGAATTAGAATGGATAATAAATTGGGAAATACAATAGGCAACACTTTTAAAACTATAATTCATGTAAATTTTTCCTGATTATATGAAAATACATCAGAAAAGTAATGAACATCTGTTATTCGCATTCACAGACTTTGAAGTTATTTAAGGACAGTTTATAATGTACAAATTTTAGCCAGTACTTCTAAGGCAGTCCACAAAGCTGCTCTTCTTATAAATGAATAATACTTTTTTCAAAACATGGTCATCAGTTCAATGAGAATTGCGTAAATTTTCACTCAGATACATGTCTTCAGTGTGTCTTATACATGGATAAGTGACTGCATAAAGAAAAGTGCAGAAGCTATCCAGAGTACCAAGCGGAAATAAAGTTTTATGAAGTTCCAGCATGGACTTAACTGCATAACCATGAACAAGTTACTTAAACATTCCACCTCATTTTTCTCATCTGTAAAATGGTAAGAATAGCATTAGCCCTTTCTAACTGATAGTACTTCTGTACCAAATGAAATAAACACATAAGCATGCTATAGAAGATATAAAGAACAACTCATCTGGCTTGCAAAAAGGCAAACAACCTGATTAAAAAAATAGACATTTTTCCAAATAAGATATACAGATGGCCAACAGGCACTTGAAAAGATGCTCAATATCAGCAGTCAGTAGAGAAATGCAAATCAAAACTGCAATGAGGTATCACCTCATACCTGTCAGACCGGCATCATCAAAAAGTCTACAAACAATAAATGCTGGAGAGGGTGTGGAGAAAAGGGAACCCTCCTACACTGTTGGTGCAGGCACTATGGAAAACAGTGTGGAGGTTCCGGAAAAACTAAAAATAGTTACCATATGATCCTGCAATCCCATCCTGGGCAAAACTATAATTAGAAAAGATGCATGAACCCCAGTGTTCATAACAGCACTGCTTACAATAGTCAAGACATAGAAACAACCTAAATGTCCATAGACAGATGAACAGATAAAGATGTGGCACATATATACAATGGAACATTAGTCGGCCATAAAAAGAATGAAATGCCATATGCAGCAACATGGATGGACCTAGAGATTATTATATTAAGTGAAATAAGTCAGAGAAAGATGAATAACATACGATATCACCTACATGTAGACTCTTAAGAAAAAGATACAAATGAACTTATTTACAAAGCAGAAATACACTCATAGACACAGAAGACAAAGAAATTCATGATTACCAAAGGGAATAGTGATGGGGGGAGGTAAATTAGGAGTTTGGGATTAACATATACATCAGTTCAGTTCAGTTCAGTCACTCAGTCGTGTCCGACTCTTTGCGACCCCATGAATTGCAGCACGCCAGGCCTCTCTGTCCATCACCAACTCCCGGAGTTCACTCAAACTCATGTCCATCGAGTTGGTGATGCCATCCAGCCATCTCATCCTCTGTCGTCCCCTTCTCCTGCCCCCAATCCCTCCCAGCATCAGAGTCTTTTCCACTGAGTCAACTCTTCGCATGAGGTAGCCAAAGTACTGGAGTTTCAGCTTTAGCATCATTCCTTCCAAAGAACACCCAGGGCTGATCTCCTTTAGAATGGATTGGTTGGATCTCCTTGCAGTCCAAGGGACTCTCAGGAGTCTTCTCCAACACCACAGTTCAAAAGCATCAATTCTTCGGCGCTCAGCTTTCTTCACAGTCCAACTCTCACATCCATACAAGACCACTGAAAAAACCATAACCTTGACTAGATGGACCTTTGTTGGCAAAGTCATGTCTCTGCTTTTGAATATGCTATCTAGGTTGGTCATACTTTTATTCCAAGGAGTAAGCGTCTTTTAATTTCAGGCTTCAATCACCATCTGCAGTGATTTTGGAGCCCCAAAAGATAAAGTCTGCCACTGTTTCCACTGTTTCCCTCTCTATTTCCCATGAAGTGATGGGACCAGATGCCATAATCTTAGTTTTCTAAATGTTGAGCTTTAAGCCAACTTTTTCACTCTCCTCTTTCACTTTCATCAAGAGGCTTTTTAGTTCCTCTTCACTTTCTGCCATAAGGGTGGTGTCATCTGCATATCTGAGGTTATTGATATTTCTCCTGGCAATCTTGATTCCAGCTTGTGTTTCTTCCAGCCCAGCATTTCTCATGATGTACTCTGCATAGAAGTTAAATAAGCAGGGTGACAATATACAGCCTTGACGTACTCCTTTCCCGATTTGGAATCAGTCTGTTGTTCCATGTCCAGTTCTAACTGTTGCTTCCTGACCTGCATATAGGTTTCTCAAGAGGCAGGTCAGGTGGTCTGGTATTCCCATCTCTTTCAGAATTTTCCACAGTTTATTGTGATCCATACAGTCAAAGGCTTTGGCATAGTCAATAAAGCAGAAATAGAGGTTTTTCTGGAACTCTCTTGCTTTTTCCATGATCCAGCTGATGTTGGCAATTTGATCTCTGGTTCCTCTGCCTTTTCTAAAACCAGCTTGAACATCTGGAAGTTCATGGTTCACGTATGGCTGAAGCCTGGCTTGGAGAATTTTGAGCATTACTTTACTAGCGTGTGAGATGAGTGCAATTGTGTGGTAGTTTGAGCATTCTTTGGCATTGCCTTTCTTTGGGATTGGAATGAAAATGCACCTTTTCCAGTCCTGTGGCCACTGCTGAGTTTTCCAAATTTGCTGGCATATTGAGTGTGAGTGCAGCACTTTCACAGCCTCATCTTTCAGGATTTGAAATAGCTCCACTGGAATTCCATCACCTCCACTAGCTTTGTTCGTAGTGATGCTTTCTAAGGCCCACTTGACTTCACATTCCAGGATGTCTGGCTCTAGGTGAGTGATCATACCATCGTGATTATCTTGGTCGTGAAGATCTTTTTTGTACAGTTCTCCTGTGTATTCTTGCCACCTGTTCTTAATATCTTCTGCTTCTGTTAGGTCCATACCATTTCTGTCCTTTATCGAGCCCATCTTTACATGAAATTTTCCCTTGATATCTCTAATTTTCTTGAAGAGATCTCTAGTCTTTCCCACTCTGTTATTTTCCTCTATTTCTTTGCACTGATCGCTGAGGAAGGCTTTCTCATCTCTTCTTGCTATTCTTTGGAACTCTGCATTCAGATGCTTGTATCTTTCCTTTTCTCCTTTGCTTTTTGCTTCTCTTCTTTTCACAGCTATTTGTAAGGCCTCCCCAGACAGCCATTTTGCTTTTTTGCATTTCTTTTCCTTGGGGATGGTCTTGATCCCTGTCTCCTGTCCAGTGTCACGAACCTCAGTCCAAAGTTCATCAGGCACTCTATCTATCAGATCTAGGCCCTTGAATCTATTTCTCACTTCCACTGTATAATCATAAGGGATTTGATTTAGGTCATACCTGAATGTTCTAGTGGTTTTCCCTACTTTCTCCCTGCATATACATACTATTGTATATAAACTAGATAAACCATAAGGACCTATGAGGAACTATAGTGCTAATAACTTATAATGAAAAAGATTCTGAAGAACAAACAGATGTACATATGTGTATAACTGATTGACTTTGCCATATATCTGAAACTAATACAACATTGTAAATTAACTATACTTCAATATAAAAAATAATTAAGGGACTTCACTGGTGGTCCAGTGATTAGGACTCCCCACGTTGCCAATACAGCATGTGCAGATTTGATTCCTGCTTGGGGAACTAAGATCCCACATGCTGTGCAGCGAGGTAAAAAAAAAATTTTTTTAATTTTTAAATACTTCAAAAAGATATAAAGGTATAAATATAAATAAGGTTTGTGAAGACTGCACCTTTAAAATTTTACGTGGTAAAATATAAGTTGCATACAAATCTAAAATTGTCAGTTTCTATCCAGTAATTTAATCTGGATTCTAAATTCCCCAAATAATGGAAATTAGATGAAGTAACTGAGAGTTTTAATACATTAGTTATTTATAAGTCTGTCCCTAACAAATCTAGAAACCTCTAGAGAGAAGAGGTCATGACGTAGGATTTTTGTAGCTAACATCTGCACCCTGTGCAGGGCCATGAAAGTGAAAGTCGCTCAGTAGTGTCTGACTCTTTCCGACCCCATAGACTATACAGTCCATTAAATTCTCCAGGCCAGAATACTGGAATGGATAGCCTTTCCCTTCTCCAGGGATCTTCCCAACCCAGGGATTGACCCCAGGTCTCCTGCACTGCAGGCGGATTCTTTACCAACTGAGCTAAGACTCTACATATCCTGGCTACTTAAATTATTTATTAAATAAATGGCTTTAGTTCCAGTAAATCAAGAGTAACAGCAGAGTTAAATGATTCAAGTTGATACTGGAATGTTAGAAGTATAATTAAAAACTTGGAGTCTCTGAATTGTTACCCCCTACCACACTTTTCAAAGTAACATCTATAGACCTCTCAGGGAACTTAATTTTAGTGGATGCTTCTTTCAACAATAGCACTGCTTGCAACTGCAAAGATACACGTATTCCAACTAAGGGAAAGATGGAAATGTCCATGGCTGGGGCCTTTTACAAGGACACACTGAAAAGAGCAGAAAGCGAAAATAGACAAGGTCAGCTACCGAAAGTGATATCAAAGGAAAAGTTCGTAGTCAAACATGTTTATTAAATATAAGAAAGATTAAAAACAGCTGAACTAAATAGTGACTCAAAAGACTAGAAAAATTACAACGGAACAACAAAATAAACAAGGATAAAATGCTCACTTCTTTCCTCAAAGGTGTTTGCCAGTTCTAGGCAATGGGAGAAAGGTAAAGATTCCAGATGTTTAGAAGCAGAAATGCTAGTAGACTAGGATTTCTTAGCTTCAGTACTATTGACGTTTGGGCTGGATAATATTTGGTCATAGGGGGCTGCCCTATACGTTGTAGGATGTTTAGACCATCCTTATTCTCTGCCCACTAGATAGCTGTAGCTCTTGCCCCTCTTTTCCTCCCACCCCCTCCCCACCATCATGACAAACAAATATAATTCCAAGAATTGTCGAATACCCTTGGGTGGGGTGGGGCAGCCAAAATTACCAACAGTTGAGAACAACTGATCCAAACAATCTACAAAATGATAAACCCTAGTTTGTAGGGTTTGCTGATTCTTGTGGTGCAGATACTTCCACCTTAGGCTATTTCAACTTACAAGTCTCATGTTACTGAATGTGGAGCTGACAAGAGATATGTAGTAACATCATTATATAGTACTTTTGTAATACAAATACACAGATGTAAATAGCATAGTACAACAGTTAAATTTAGTTAAAAATTTAGAAGTGGTGAATTTAAAGTATGTATTATCTTTGTTTATAATTTAATTCTAAATTTATATAATTTGTTTTTAATATTGTTTATGTTTAGCAACCATATCCCAAAGTTTTAAAAAATTTAACAATAGACTCTTTTGAGCTTTAGCACACCAGTATAATGGGGACAAATCAAAGGTAGACCAAATTTATCAAAAACTGCAACCCAACCCCAAGTGAGTTCAGTCCCTGATTAGATTAAGTTAATCTTTCCCCTCTTCCCCACCCCATTTCCACTGCCTATCAGAGAATAGGATGAACCCTCTGTAGAAGATTACATCATCATCATTCAGAGTCCAATTTTTCATACACAATGTATGGCATTCATCAAAAATTACCAGGCATACCAAAGTAAAAGACCAAGGGAAATAAATTGACAAAAGAAACAGGTCTGTAAATGGCTTAGATATCTAGATAGTCAAGTCATCAGGCACAGACTTTAAAATAACTGTTATTAATATATTCATGAAAATAGATGGCAAGATGGAGAATTTCACCAGAAAACAGAAATCTATTGTTAAGAATAAAATAGTTCTAGGTCTGAAAATGCAATAACTGAAATATAAACACACGAGATGAATTTAATATCGTATGAGACATAGAAGAATGCAGGGCTAATGAACAGAAAACAGGTAAGTAGAATAGATTCAGACAAGAGAGCTAGAAATATGAAAAGGTATTGCTAAGATAATATAAGATACAGTTTCAGGTTTAATATATTAGAGCCACAGAAAGGGAAGAAAAAGATAATGGGAAAGAAGCAACAACATTTGAAGAACATGATAGTCAAGAATTTTCCCAAACCGAGGAAAAAAGTCACAGATTCAAACAGTGCTACAAAACTGAAGCAGGATGAATTCAAAGAAAGCCACATCCAGGCACATCATAGGCAATCAGGTGGAAAATCAGAGACAAAAAGAAGGTATTAAAAGCACTTAGATAAATTAACTTGAAAAATAAAATATTAGAATTAAGTAAATCCAAAAGGTTGATCTTCTAACAGACCAATGAAGAGAACCATTTCTATCAAGTCTAATAGAAAAGAAACAAGAAAGGAACATAGGAATGTCAAAACACTAGGAATGAAAATGGGATAAAATCAGATATAGAAAATATTATAATGTAAGAGAATACTATGTAAAACCCTATTCTCATGGATTTAAAATCTCATCCTAGGTTTCTAAAAATAAAAAATTTGACTAAAGAGTTATAAATGAATTGACCAGTAACTCTATAACAAATCAAGAGTTATGACAAACCAGCTTAGACTTTTACAGAAAAAAAAAATTATCCCTATGCTAGTATAAACTGTGTCAATCATAGAAAATAGAAGCTTATCAACTTCTTTGACAAAGGTAGCATACCTCTGGGATTGTGGGCAGGAGGAGAAGGGGACAGCAGAGGATGAGATGGCTGGATGGCATCACTGACTCGATGGATGTGAGTTTGGGTGAACTCCGGGAGTTGGTGATGGACAGGGAACCCTGGCGTGCTGTGATTCATGGGGTTGCAAAGAGTTGGACACGACTGAGCGACTGAACTGAACTGAACTGAACATACCTCTAAAACCAAAATGTGACAGAGACATTACAAAGGAAAACTATAGACTGATCTTATTTATGAAAATAGATATAAGGACCAACACTGTGTTGGATGAGTAATATGCCATGGTAAAGTAGGTCTTAGTTTAGGAATGTATGAATAGTTCAGTACTAGAATAACTTATAGAAAATTTTAGTATATTCCCAGGAGAGATTTTATAAAAATTCCAAGTGCATTCTTTAATTAAAAAAGAAACTCTTAGTGAAATATTAGAAGGAAATACTATGTTTTGTCAAATCTAAGAAGCCCTTAATTAAAGGATTTATTATTATTTCAAGTAACACTAAGAAAAGAAAAAACTTGCCAAGTAGATTGTGAAATGTTTATTATAGACACATTCAGGTTTCAGAGATGTTAACATGTATGAAATAAAAATGCCAAATAGAATCAATGAAATACATATATAGTGTTGGGGCAACCAACAAGATATTTAAAAACTAAATTTAGACTCCCACCCTCAAGATCTTACAACCCAGTATCTTATAAATATATCTTATCCAATGAAGTCTATGATGAATAAAAACTTGAAATATTAACAGTAAGACCATACAAGTTCTAGGGGAAACTGTAAGTAGGAAATTGGTATAACATTTGGGTGAAGTAAGCTTTTCTAAACAAGATTCCCAAAGCAGAAATTAAAAAGAAAAAGTATATAATATTAAGTTGCATTACCTAAATATTTTATATTTCTATAAATCAAAATATTATTTTAAAAACTGGTAAACTGGAAAAAGTATATACACAATCCATGTGACAAACAGAAAATTAATATTCAAATCAATTAAGAAAGACAAACAGAAAAATTGGCAGAAGATATAAACAGATATTGTTCAAAATAAGAAATATAGGTAATAAGTATAGGCAAAAATTATTCACTTGTTAGTAATTTTTAAAAAGGAGTAAAAGGAGGAATAGTTTTTTATATATAAAATTAGTGAACATTTCAAGTATCATCAAATCCAGTGATGGTCAAGGCCTGGGAAATTAGCACTGCTAGTAACTTTCTGGACAGTTTAATAAGTTATATCAAAAAGTCTTTGTAGTCTGCATGCCATTAATCTAGCAAATATATGTCTAGGAATTTATGCTGAAAAGTCATGTTTATGCATAATGATATAGCTACAAGAATGCTTTTAATCACTCTTTTTGTGGTAGTGAAAAAAGAAATACTTTAAATTTCTAAAATAGGGGGCTAGCTAAATGATCTGGGAAAATGTATATGGCATTTCAACTAGTATTGCAAAACAATATTTGGTAATCTGGAAAAAAATTTTAAACAAACTTAGTTTACAAAGCAATAATTATATATGACCCTATGTTTGTAAAATACATATATTTCCATATACATGAAAATAGTTTAGAAGGCTATATACTAAATGTTAACAGTAGTTATCTGTGTGGTTGGATGGTAGGTGACTTTTTTGTGTGCTTATCTACTCTTTTAATTCTTTTAAAAAGATACATATTTTGGGGGGAGCAATAAGCAAAATATTTTTTTAATATTACCTTTACTCAATGTTCCCTGGTGGCTCAGAGGGTAAAGCGTCTGGCTGCAATGTTGGAGACCCGGGTTTGATCCCTGGGTCGGGAAGATGCCCTGGAGAAGGAAATGGCAACCCACTCCAGTAATCTTGCCTCGAAAATCCCGTGGACTGAGGAGCCTGGTAGGCTACAGACCTTTGGGTCGCAAAGAGTTGGACACGACTAAGCAACTTCACTTCATTTCACTTCACTTTACTCAATGTTACAAACACCACTTTATTTATTTATTTATATCTGTTGAACATAGGTTTGATGACTTTTCTTTTTTAACCTTTATCCTTTAGAAAACTTTTATTGGAGTATAGTTGATTTACAATATTGTGTTAGTTTTTGCTGTATGGCAAAGTGCATCAGTTATACATATATTCACTTTTTTTTTTAGAGTCTTTTCCCACATAAGTCAGTACTGAGTATTGAGTAGAGTTCCCTGTGGTATACAGTAGGTCCTTACTAGTTATCTTTTTATTTCCAAGTTTGCCTTTTTCCAGTGATAATTTGAAAGAATGAAGTGGAATGTAATTTCACATTCTGTATGAATGTGATTAAATTATAAGTTTAATATAAATTATGTCCATTTAATAATCTGTTTCCATCTCAAGTAGATACTTGACTTACTGCCTTCTTTTGTAAGTTGTTGCTTCTTTTTTCTCTCTCTCCTATCCCTGAGTGATTGGTGATGATGATAACCAAGGGGAGGCAGTCACTGAGAGCTTACACTTAGCTCTAACCTTTATTTGCATACCTCCTCTGGGCTTCCACTTCAAGCATTATTTCAAATTTTCTCCCTCCTTGTGACTGTCTTCCATCTTCCCATAGTCTTCACATAGCCCTGTTTCTAGACATCTGGAGGTAACTGATGAAGGATGGAACACCAAAGTCAGAAGGTTTGTATTTATTTCTGAACAGATTTATTTCAGTAAACTGTTTACTGTGTTTGAATTAGGGTTTTTTTTTTTTTTAATTGAATGAAGACTTATCACCTGCCAACATTATAGTAAGCCCTTTAAAGAAAATTATCTCCTTTATTCTTTGTAACTGAAATATAAAATTAAAGCTCACAAAGGACATGTAATTTACTCAAGGTAACACTGGCAGTCAGATGGAGCTAGGGCCCCAGTTCAGAGCTGCCTTACCCCAAAGAGACCACTTCCTTAGCTCCTGTATTATGTTATAATGCCTCCCTAGATTCTAGGTGATTGCTCTTTTTGCTTAGTAATTCACTATCTGGTAGCTATCACACTTTGCTGTTAATTGGTGCTAATTTTCTGGTGATGACCAAGTGACTATACTTGGATTTTAAAGTGGAGAAAGGTATGATTAAAGTGCAAGAGACGAGGTTAAAGTCACAACTTTCCTCACTTACTGTGTGTGATTTTGAATAAGCTACTTAACCTCTTTGAGCCTTAATTTCCTCATTTGTAAGATGAGGATAATACCCATGTCACAAGAACTTTTGAGGGGATTAAGTAAATAATGTTGAAATGTTTTGTAAGTGGAAAAAACAGTCCGTAAATGTGGAGCACTGATTCGAAAATATTATAAGGATTGACATAAATTGTGGCTTTCAGACCTAAAGTTCAGTAGAGAAAGGGAGGCGTGCCACTTAATTTAGAACAGAGATCAGAAGGTCTTTTAGGTGAGTAATGCTTTAAAATTCTCCGAAGTTATATCTGTTTGCTGGGTGATTCATATTCTGGTAGTTATTACAGATCAGAGTTGATTCTAACAAGTAGCAATTTGCTGCAGAGCATGGAGATGATTTTGCTTGTCCAGCATAAAGGCAGATCTAGAGAAATCACAAGTTGGCCAGACTATACTCTGTGGTTCAGTATAAAACCCTTGCTTTAAAAGGTTTATAGATAAAATGGACCACATTCAGAGAAAAGGAACTGATGGTTCAGTTCAGTTTAGTTGCTCAGTCATGTCCGACTCTTTGCGACCCCATGGACTGCAGCATGCCAGGCTTCCCTGTCCATCACTAACTCCCTGAGCTTGCTCAAACTCATGTCCTTCGAGTTGGAGGACCATCTCATCCTCTGTCATCCCCTTCTTCTCCCACCTTCAATCTTTCCTAGCATCAGGCTCTTTTCCAATAAGTCAGTTCTTCACATCAGGTGGCCAAAGTATTGGAGTTTCAGCTTCAGCATCAGTCCTTCCAATGGATATTCAGGACTGATTTCCTTTACGATGGACTGGTTGGCTCTCCTTGCAGTCCAAGGGACTCTCAAGAGTCTTCTTCAACACCACAGTTCAAAAGCATCAATTCTTTAGAGCTCACCTTTCATTATAGTCCAACTCTCACATCCATACATGACTACTGGAAAAACCATAGCTTTCATTAGATGGACCTTTGTTGGCAAAGTAATATCTCTGCTTTTTAATATGCTAAGTTGGTCATAACTTTTCTTCCAAGGAGCAAGCATCTTTTAATTACATGGCTGCAGTTACCATTTTCAGTGATTTTGGAGCCCCCCAAAATAAAGTCTTGTCACTGTTTCCATTGTTTCCCCATCTATTTGCCATGAAGTGATGGGACCAGATGCCATGATCTTAGTTTTCAGAATGTTGAGTTTTAAGCCAACTTTTTCACTCTCCTCTTTCACTTTCAACAAGAGACTCTTTAGTTCCTTTTCACTTTCTGCCATAAGGGTGGTGTCATCTGCATATCTGAGGTTATTGATAGTTCAGTTCAGTTGCTCAGTCATGTCCAACTCTTTGCGACCCCATGAATCACAGCACGCCAGGCCTCCCTGTCTGTCACCAACTCCCGGAGTTCACTCAAACTCATGTCCATCGAGTCAGTGATGCCATCCAGCCATCTCATCCTCTGTCGTCCCCTTCTCCTCCTGCCCCCAATTCCTCCCAGGATCAGAGTCTTTTCCAGTGAGTCAACTCTTTGTATGAGGTGGCCAAAGTACTGGAGTTTCAGCTTTAGCATCATTCCTTCCAAAGAAATCCCAGGGCTGATCTTCAGAATGGACTGGTTGGATCTCCTTGCAGTCCAAGGGACTCTCAGGAGTCTTCTCCAACACCACAGTTCAAAAGCATCAATTCTTTGGTGCTCAGCTTTCTTCACAGTCCAACTCTCATATCCATACATGACCACTGGAAAAACCATAGCCTTGACTATGTGGACCTTTGTTGGCAAAGTAATGTCTCTGCTTTTGAATATGCTATCTAGGTTGGTCATAACTTTTCTTCCAAGAAGTAAGCGTCTTTTAACTTAATGGCTTCAATCACCATCTGCAGTGATTTTGGAGCCCCCAAAGATAAAGTCTGACACTGTTTCCACTGTTTCCCCATCTATTTCCCATGAAGTGATGGGACCAGATGCCATGATCTTCATTTTCTGAATGTTGAGCTTTAAGCCAACTTTTTCACTCTCCTCTTTCACTTTCATCAAGAGGCTTTAGTTTCTCTTCACTCTCTGCCATAAGGGCAGACGAGACTCAAATCATGTCACTTGAAGAGATGAGGGGAGAGAACTGAAAAATGCTTAGTTTAGGCAGAGGGGAAGAGTCGTGGAAACTTCTTGGTCTACTTTGCATGCATGTACATTCTAAGTCGCTTTAGTCATATCTTATTGTTTGTGACCCTATGGACTGTAGCCCACCAGGCTCCTCTGTCCATGGGGTCCTCCAGGCAAGAATACTGGAGTGGGTTGCCTTGCCTTCCTCCAGGGGATATTCCCAACACAGGGATCAAACCCATGTCTCTTATGTCTCCTGCATTGGCAGGCAGATTCTTTACCACTAGTGCTATCTGGGAAGCCCATGGTCTACTTTGTGTGTGTGTGTTTGTTAGTTTCTCAGTCATGTCTGACTCTTTGCAACCCCATGGATGATAGCCCACCAGGTTCCTCTGTCCATGGAATTTTCCAGGCAAGAATACTGGAGTGGGTTGCCATTCCCTTCTCCAGGAGATCTTCCTGACCCAGGGATGGAAATGGAACCCAAGTCTCCTGCATTGCAGGCAAATTCTTTACCAGCAGAGCTACCAGGGAAACCCATGGTCTACTTTAGCAGTTTGCAAATCTGGATGTCCATTAAAAACACAGATTCCAAGCCTCTCCCCTCAAAATTCTGATTTAACAAGTTTTCGATGAAGCCTGGATTATTTTTTTTTTAAGCTCTCCTCTAATTCTTATGCTTGGTAAAAGATTTGCCTTAGGGTGACATCAATAGGATGATGTAAAGGAGGGAAGAAACACTACAGACAACAGACAGTAAGAGCTGAAAAGATTTATCAACTGTCTGAATCATGAGATTGGTGAAAGTCTTTAGCTGTTACTAAAGATTAATTTGATGTTTAACACCTGGCTTGGGAAGAAAGATGATGAATGCAGTTTTGGAAGCTTGATGGATTTCAGGTTTTAATCTATCATTTCAGGTGCATCAATATTCCTCAAAGTATGTTCTACAGAGTATCTGTTTAATCAGAATACTATTCCTACATTATAGGAGCTCCACGATATGTTAATATGTGTTCCATGAAAAAAATTTTAAAAAGAGTTCTTTTGATGAATGAAACAAGATTACTTATTGGAAACCACTGAGTGAAAATGAGTCAAATGGTTGCTTTATCATAAAAATAAAGGAGTGCCCAATTCACTCATGTTCATTGTAGAGCTTTAGGAGCAGAATGTTGTATGTAGTGTTTTTTGAAAATTTCTGACCACAAAATCTTTTCTTAATTGAGAAACTTACAGTGAGGCCAACATTACTGATAACACACATAGGGAAATGCCAAAGTAGAAAAGAAGATGTTTAAGATTAGTATGCAGGCCAAAGTTGGATATATAAATATTATAAGAGACATGAACTAGACTGTGAAGTAATGCTGAGACTCAGAAGAATAAGAATTAGTCATTGGGTTTGGCAGTTAAAAAAAAAAATTATCGGTGTGTTAGTTTCAGGTGTACAGCAAAGTGAATCAGTTATATCCAATAATATATCAATATCCACTCTTTTTTTAAAGATTCTTTTCCCATGTAGGCCATTGCAGAGTATTGAGTAGAGTTCCCTTGGGGTTTGGTGATGTTAGAAAATAAGTCTGGTAGACCTGGTAGTGAAGATTGTGAAGATTTTAGGATACAATCTGGTGTTTTCAAACCACAAGCTGAAGTGGAGATATAGCAAAATTTTTGAAGTTGAAATAATCCCTCAAAACACAGTCGTCATAGCTGTATCATTATAGTTAAAATAGGAATTTGAGGCCAATCCCTTGTGAATGGATGGAAAACAAACAAGGGAATTTTTTTTTTTTTTATAAATTAAAGAAAGTTGTAAAGTGGGATCTATTTAAGGTGTTAGAAACAAGGGAAAGAGATTTAAAGAACAGGTAGAATAAACTTTAGAAAAGATTAACTTTTCCCCTTCTATTTCTGGGCAAGAGGTAAAATAAAATTTTTTAGATTAATATCTATCTATGAGATAAGTTTTTAATGTTCAATTTTTGGGAGTAGCTAGGTTCTTTGCTTGTGTGTAAGTGTTAACTGTGCCTGCCGTGGAGTCAGAGTTCCACTCATGGCAGCTCTTATTACTGTTGCTGTTGTTTCCACTCTTTGAACACTTACTGCATTGCGCCACCACCAGTGAGTGGACAAAGGAAGGGAGAGTCAACATCAAAACAGACGTTGACTTATTATTCCTTTATTTCATGATCATGGATTAGCTGGCTGTAATCTAAGATTCCTTCTGTTATTTCTGTCTTTATTATCTTGCATTTTACTTGGAACAAACTATACTTTTGTTCGTTTGTGTCTAGATTTGTTTTTTAGTGGTCATTCCAGTTGCAATTATTTTTTTGCCCTAAGGAAAGTTGGCCTTATGCTGCTGGAGATTTGCACATTTTACTTCTATGTACTCACTTAAGTATATAGTGTTAATGGCTGTTGCATGACTCATAGTCTACATAAGCATAAATTAACTCCAGTACCTCTGTGGTGTGCCCTCTTTGAGATTGCTCTGGAAGACCACCCAGAAAGTGGAATTTACACAAACTGCAAAGGCCCACTCAACTTAAACTGAGCAGCACTGACCAAATTACACTTGCATCCTTCAGTATGAACCAGCTACACACTTGCTCCTGCTTGAGGTTCCAACTGTTGATCTTTAGCTATAAAGGGCTTTATGGGCTGAATTATGGCAACTTTAAACGAGACCTCTTCCTTCAAATAGAGTGCTTTGCACATAGTGAGCACTCCATAAATACTCTTGACTATGACTGAATGAAAATTCAGATCTTCTAGCAAACTTCAGTTCATGGTTTCTAGACTCAAAGAAAAGCTTCTTGATATTGAATCTTTGTCTTTCGTATTATTTTTGCTTGGGGGGTTTAATGGAATGTAAATTTACTGACCACACAAGACACATCTTTTTAGTGTTTAATCTTTCTAGGTGATTTGCTAAGCTAGTCTGAGTAAACCATACAATCTAAAGTTTTATCATTTGATTCATCTGGCCAGAAACAATAGCTTTGAATGTTTTTAAGAAGTTCACCAAGAAAGTGGGTAATGTGTCATTTTTTGCTCTGGGATTAGATCTTTTCTGACAAATCTCTTACTTTTTGGCATGTACTTAAGTGCTTCACTTAGTTCAGTGCTTCACAGATAACTTTATAAAGTGATGCACAACAATCTGTGGAAGGTGGCAGTTTATGCAATGTGATGGGGATTTTTTTTACTTCCTTATTGGGCAAAAACTTATTTTGGAAATTACTAATAGAAACAATTCTACATAATTAGGAACTTGGTATGCTTTGTTATTTTAAATAGGAAAACTTTTTCTTTATTTTATGCCATCCAGGTCATTGGTTGTCACAATCATCTGGAGAATTTGAGAGTATAGATTTCCAGATTAACCTGTGCTTTTTAAAAGCTTGATATAATCATACATTTTCCAGACTCACTGATATGGACTTAGGGAACTGGCGATTTAATATAAATTTTAGTCTCCAAATTAGGTCAAGAAACATTTTGCATCATCTCTTTTTAAGGCAGTTATATACTTTTCTATTATAAAGCATTCTTGTAGTATCTTTGAGATTTAAAAATATTAAAAATTTATACTAATTTGAGATCCCATATAGGACCATACAGCTTGAAAGTTTCTTATTGATTCAACCAGCTCACAAGAATAAGTCAGGAATTAATTAGCAAAAAATTGAGGTGGCAAAATGACTCAGAAGCAGCACAATCTGTTTTTCTTTCATTTCCCCCCATATGCTAAGTAAAGGTACATTCATTATCCAAATCAGTTCAGTTCAGTCACTCAGTCATGTCCGACTCTTTGAGACCCCATGAACTGCAGCACGCCAGGCCTCCCTGTCTATCACCAACTCCCAGAATTTACCCAAACTTATGTCCATTGAGTCGGTGATGCCATCCAACCATCTCATCTTCTGTTGTCCCTGTCTCCTCCTGCCCCCAATCTTTCCCAGCATCAGGGTCTTTTCAAATGAGTCAGTTCTTCGTGTCAGGTGGCCAAAGTATTGGAGTTTCAGCTTCAACATCAGTCCTTCTAATGAACACTCAGGACTGATTTTCTTTAGGATGGACTAGTTGGATTTCCTTACAGTCCAAGGGACTCTCAAGAGTCTTCTCAACACCACCATTCAAAAGCATCAATTCTCTGACGCTCAGCTTTCCTTATAGTCCAACTCTCACATCCATACATTCTTGCGCAAAAAACCCGAGTCATTCCTGATTCCTCTTTTCCTCACCCCCATATCTAATCTCTCAACATATTTTGTGCTGTGCACTTTCAAAATATGTTCTAAATCTGACCCCTCACCATATCCACTGCTTCATCATCATCTTTATAATCTTTGACCTAAATTAATGTGATGGTCTCTTTGCTTTTTTTTTTCTTAATAGACTTTATTTTTGAACAGTTTTAGATTTGCAGAAAAATTGAGGAGATTGTATGGAGTTTCCATGTATTTATTCCCTTATTCAGTTTCCTCTATGGATATCTTACATTTGTTTAGTATGCTTGTTATAATATATGAACTAATATTGATATATTTTTATTAACCAATTTTGTTCATATTTCTTTATTTTACCCCTTATGTTCTTTGTCTGTTTCAGGATCCTATCAAGGTACTACATAACACTTAGTTATCAGGTCTCCTTAGGCTTCCTTTTACTCTGATAGTTTCTCAGACTTTCCTTATTTTTGATGACCTTGAAAATTTTATTTTTATTTATTCATTTTTTGCAGGATTTGTACTTTTTTACTTTGGAAGATCATTGTTTTACATTGTTGTGTTGGTTTCTGCCATACAACAGTGTGAGTCAGTTATAATTATATATATCTCCTTCCTCTTGAGCCTCCCTCTCCGACTTCTTCCCAGCCCTCTAGATCATCACAGAGTGCCAAGCTGGGCTGTTATATAGCAGCTTCCCACTAGCTATCTATTTTATACGATAGTGTACATATGTCAATGCTATTTTCTGAATTTGTTCTCCTCTCTCCTTCCTCCATGGGGTGCCTCCATGCCTTCCCTGCAAATAAGATTCATCAGTACTGTTTTTCTAGATTTCATGTATATATGCATTAATAGCTGATGTTTGTTTCTCTTTTTCTGACTTCACTGTACATTCAGGCTCTAGGTTCATCCACCTCACTACAACTTCCTCAAATTTATACTTTTTATGGCTGAGTAATACTCTATTGTGTAGTTATGCCACATCTTCTTTATCCATTCACATTTTAATGAACATCTAGGTTGCTTCCATGTCCTAGCTATTGTAAATAGTGCTGCAGTGAACATTGGAGTACACGTGTCTTTTAGAATTGTGGTTTTCTCGGGGTATATGTCCAGTAGTGGGATTGCTGGGTCATATGGTGACTTTTATAATTTTAAGGACTATTGGTCAGGTCTTTTGTAGACTGCCTCTCTGTTGGTATTTGTTTTTCTTATGTTTTCCTAATGACTGTGTTGTTGTGTTAGTCACTCAGTCATGTCCAGCTCTTTGTGATCCCATGAACTGTAGCCCACCAGACTCCTCTGTCCATGGGATTCTCCAGGCAAGACTACTGGAGTAGGTTGCCATTCCTGCCTCCATTTCTAGTGATTATATGGAAGTTACGGGTTTAGGGAAAGATCACAGAGGTGGAGAGAGAGTTTTATCACCTCATTTCCAGGGCGCATACCGTCAACATGACACTGTGTTTTAATACTGAACTTGGTCACTTGGCTGAGGAGTATTCATGGGGTCCCCCCATGTGAACTTACTCTCTTTTTCCCCTCTTCTCATATTGTCCCATTTGGAAGGAAGACGTTATGCACAGCTCACAGTTAAAGAGTAGAGAGTTATGCTTCCCATCTTGATGGGTAAATTATTTGGAATTTTCCTGCAAATGAGATTTGTGCCTTTTTTTCCCTAATTTTTTAATCACTTGTTTATATCAATATAGACTCATGGATATTTATTTTATACTTTGGGTTATTTTGTTGCTCACTTTTGTTCCAATCTTGGCTATTGGGAGCCTTTCAGATGGCTTCTATATCCCTTTTACATATCTCCATTAATGTAGGGCTTTTTGTTTCTTTGCTTGTTTATTTTCAAGCCCTTCCTTCCTCTTTGGCACTACTTGATGTTCCTGGCTTATCTTATACATTTTCTGCCCCAGTCCTAGAATCAGCCATTTCTCCAAGGGGTCCTAGTTCCTTTTATTAGAGAATGGTATTAAAAACCAAGATCTGGGTGCTAGGTGGATTTGCTGCTTTGGTTGTTTTTCCCTTGTTGTTAATTCTTCACATAGGTGTGCTTAGTCGCTCAGTGGTGTCCAACTCTTTGCAACCGCATGGACTGCAGCCTGCCAGGCTCCTCTGTCCATGGGATTCTCAAGGCAAGAATACTGGAATGAGTGGCCATGCCCTCCTCCAGGGGATCTTTCCAAGCCAGGATCGAACCCAGGTCTCCCGGGTTCGATAAAGGAGGTAAAGGAGGATTCTTCACCATCTGAGCCACCAGAGAAGCCCAAGAATACTGGAGTGGGTAGCCTATCCCTTCTCCAGGGGATCTTCCTGACCCAGAAATTGAACTGAGGTCTCCTGCATTGCAGGTGGATTCTTTACCAGCTGAGCTACCAGGAAAGCCCTTACATAGCACAGTGAGGATTTAAATAATTTAAATCAGATTTTTATTTGTTCTTTTAAACTGCAGAAGATTTATCATTGTTTCTTCAAAAATCACAGTTTCTTATAATGGCTTTTAAAGTTGTGACCTGGCTCTCATGTACTCTGATTTCCTCTCTTGCTGTTCTCTCTTTTATTCACTTCTTTCTAGATACAGTCTTCTTCTCCCATTCCTCTTTCTCTCCCCCTCCTTCTCCTTCTTGTTCTTCATGCCAAGCTTGGTTTTTGCATTGGCCCTTTCCTTTGGAATCTCTACTAAAGATTCCATTTTGCACCTTCATTGTTTGTGGGCTGTTTGTTGTTCTTTAGGTGTCAGCAAAAATGTCCTATCCTTCTAAAGCATATCTATGACCACTTTATTTATTACTTTACTTTCTTTTTAAAAAAGCTTATTATTTTGTATTTGGGTATAGCCTATTAACAATGTTGTGATAGTTTCAGGTGAACAGCGAAGGAATTCAGCCATATATATATATACATGTATCCATTCTCCCCTAAACTCCTCTCCCGTCCAGGCTGCCACATAATAGTAAGCAGAGTTCCTTGTATAATAAGAGTAGGACCTTGCTGGTTATCCATTTTATTTTATTTTATTATTTTTTTTTGGTTATCCATTTTAAATATAGCAGTGTGTTCATGTCCATCCCAAACTCCCTAACTATCCCTTCCCCTCATCTTTCCCCATCCCTTACAATCACATTTGTTCTCTAAGTCCGTGAGTCCCTTTCTGCTTTGTAAGTAAGTTCACCTGTATCATTTCTTTTTAGATTCCACATATAAGGAATGTCATTTGAAATTTCTTCTCTGTCTGACTTATTTCACTCAGTATGACAATCTCTAGGTCTGACCATTTTATTTAAAATAGTTCCCCCCAACCTCAACCCTAAACTCTACCCCACACCCACTAGATTTTACTACAGAAGACACTTTATTTCGGTCTCTATGAAAAATCATCTAACTTATGTAGTTGTTTGCTATCTGACTCTCTTTACCAGAATATGAGCACTATGAGAGCAAGAACTTTGTCTCTCTTAGTTTCTGCTGTATCCCAGAGCCTAGACCAATACCTGTACATGGTCAGTGCTCAATAAATATGTTTAGTGGATGAATGGAAAAAAAGAATCAGTGGTTTTATCATCCATTTTCCCCTTGAAAGTTTTCCTTGAGTTTTAATTTCTCCAACTAGAAATGCTAAATTTTTTAAAGTGAAATGATGGATGAATTTAAGATTCTTAGTGAAGATTAGTTCCTGTACTTACCTTAATTACTGAATTGTGTAATCCTAAAATTCTTAAGGAAAATTCATTCCTATAATATTTTCCTGTGCTTCATACATTATTAATTTTATTCTAAAGAACTGTATGGAGTTGCAGGTATTATTACTTTAAAAAATTTATACAATTTTTAAAGGTTACACTTCATTTACAGTTATTACAGCATATTGGTTATATTCCTTGTGTTGTATAATACATCCTTGTAGGTGATCTCACACCCAATAGTTGAGTATCAGATACTGTCTTTACAAATGGAAAACATAACTAACTTGTACACCCATGGTGGATTCATGTCAATGTATGGCAAAACCAATACAGAATTGTAAAGTAAAATAAAAAATAAATAAATTAAAAAAAAATTCTAATGACTTATTTCAGAATTTTGTAGAAACAAGGAGTAAACTTAAGATTGGAAATCAGATCTTTTTCTCCACGATCTCTTTATTCTTAATTTAGGTTTTTCTCTTCCAATTTTGTGTTGCTTCTTCTGTTTGTGTACAGTGATATCTAAGAAATGAAGGGCTTTGGATTAACTTATTGCTTAGACAACTAAAACATCTATTTTAAACCTGAGATTATTAACTAGTAATTTTAAAAATATAATTCTATCAAATAATTATATATAATTATTATACTCACATGTCTTACTAAACAGAATTATGTATAATACATAATTCTCATGTCTTTCTAAACAGAAAATTAAATGATTATTTTATGACTTGTAGCTATCACTTAATATTACTCAAATTTTAAAATATTTTTAATAACTAAAGCTATTATAAAACAACAATACACTTAGGTTCTAATGAACTATATAGCTTGTCCCTTTAAAGAACTCCTATAGAATTCTGTAAAGTGTAGAGGTTGATCTTCTTTTATCTTTTCATCCATCTACAGTTGATCTTCTCAGAGGCCGTTGATATGTCTAGAGTCTATACAAGTCAACCATGGATTGCTCTTATTTGAATTTCTTTTGTTGTCTCTCTAAAATTTTAGGATCTGTCAATTATTGTGTCTATCACTAATCTGCTAGCCACAAAATTCTGTCATTCTTTTTCTCATTACAACCTAGGATAGAAAAGAAAATTTCCAGGGAAAATAAGAAAACAAATATTATATGTAAAACTGATGTAGAGCAATAAACTTTACTACCCCCCCAAGTCTACCTCATGCTCCAGGGAGCATATGACAAGTATGTATACAGTGTCAGTGACAAAGGACCAAGCAGAACCATTGGAATCATCCTCCCACAGTGACATAAAAAGACAAAGAGCCCATTGATTATCATCTTCTGCTGTGCTTACTGGTGGTCTCTGCTCATGTGAAGAAGCAGCTGCCCAATGGTCACAATGCAATAAAACACTTTGGCAGAATATGGTTAAAAATACTAAGGAAGAATATGTAAATCAAATATATTTTGTACCTGAAATGGGTTAAAGTGTATAAAATCCGTAGACATTTTAATTTCCAGCTAATTTCTAGGTTTGGGGCTTTTATTGGAAGTCTCAGGTTGCTAAACGGCTTACAGAAGAAGAAATGGGATGTAGAAGTTGGCTTCAGTTCGGTTCAGTTCAGTTGCTCAGTCATGTCCGACTCTTTGCAACTCCGTGAATCTCAGCATGTCAGGCCTCCCTGTCCGTCACCAACTCCCGGAGCTCACTCAAACTCACGTCCATTGAGTCAGTGATGCCATCCAGCCATCTCATCCTCTGTCGTCCCCTTCTCCTCCTGCCCCCAATCCCTCCCAGCATCAGAGTCTTTTCCAATGAGTCAACTCTTTGCATGAGGTGGCCAAAGTACTGGAGTTTCAGCTTAGCATCATTCCTTCCAAAGAAATCCCAGGGCTGATCTCCTTCAGAATGGACTGGTTGGATCTCCTTGCAGTCCAAGGGACTCTCAAGAGTCTTCTCCAACACCACAGTTCAAAAGCATCAATTCTTTGGCCCTCAGCTTTCTTCACAGTCCAACTCTCACATACATACATTACCACTGGAAAAACCATAACCTTGACTAGATGGACCTTTGTTGGCAAAGTCATGTCTCTGCTTTTGAATATGCTATCTAGGTTGGTCATAACTTTTCTTCCAAGGAGTAAGCGTCTTTTAATTTCATGGCTGCACTCACCGTCTGCAGTGATTTTGGAGCCCCCAAAAATAGAGTCTGATACTGTTTCCACTGTTTCCCCATCTATTTCCCGTGAACTGATCGGACCAGATGCCATGACCTTCATTTTCTGAATGGTGAGCTTTAAGCCAACTTTTTCACTCTCCTCTTTCACTTTCATCAAGAGGCTTTTTAGTTCCTCTTCACTTTCTGCCATAAGGGTGGTGTCATCTTCGTATCTGAGGTGACTGATATTTCTCCCGGCAATCTTGATTCCAGCTTGTGCTTCATCCAGCCCAGCATTTCTCATGATGTACTCTTCATATAAGTTAAATAAGCAGAGTGACAATATACAGCCTTGACGTACTCCTTTTCCTATTTGGAACCAGTCTGTGGCTCCATGTCCAGTTCTAACTGTTGCTTCCTGATCTGCATATAGGTTTCTCAAGAGGCAGATCAGGTGGTCTGGTATTCCCATCTCTTTCAGAATTTTCCACAGTTTATTGTGATCCACACAGAAGTTGGCTAGTGTTGCCATAACAAAGTACCACAGATGGTGGTTTAAACAACAGAAATGTATTGTTTCACTGTCCTGGAGGCCAGAAGTCTGAGACCCAGGTGTCAGAAGGGCTGGTTTCCTTTGCAGTTTCTCTCTTTGACTTGTGGATGGCTATCTTCACATGGCCTTCCCTGTGTGTGTGTGTCTGTGTCCTAAGTTCCTTTTCTCATAAGAGCACCAGTCATACTGGATTAGAGCCCACTTGAATGACTTCATTTTAACTCAATTACTTCTTAAAAGCCCTATTTCCAAATTTAGTCACATTCTGAATTACTAGGGTTTAAAACTTCAACAGATGAAATTTGGGAGGACACAATTCTGCTTCTAATGTGAAAGTATATTCTATTCTCCTTAACCCTGATTATTACTTTAAGTGTTTTGAATTTATTCTCAATAGCTAAAGGATCTTTATGTTAAAAGCTTTGTTCTCTCTACAGATATAAATATACACAAGAAACAGATTATTTTAAATGATTAAGTACTATAAATCATATAGACAGGAAATGATATTGAAGTTCAAATAAGGCAGTTATCAGTATGGCCTAGAGAAAATTATAGAACCTGGGGAGCCAAAATGACCTTAACAATTGTTTTTTCAGTCTTATTCATCTGCAGGTTCAAGTTCTACAGAGGTAAATTTTTATCGTCTCATATTCACTTTTCCTCCACCCTCTCTACTCTCCTTTTCTTTTCTTTTTCATTCTTGGAAACTGCAGAAAAATTTAGATAGCTTACCTCTCCATGGGGTAGTTTGTGTGGAGCAGCATTGATTCATTTCAAATGTCTCATTTTACTAATTAAAAAAAAAATACAGCTCATAAGTTAAATGACCTTGTGGTTGCTGAACTAGCATCCAACTAGCATCCAATACTGATTTGTATTCCAGTATGCTCTCAAGTGCACTGTGCAGCATTCTTAGTTAGAGAGTGGTTTATTTGTGTTTTAAGGACAAATAAGATTTCTATAGGGCTTCCCAGGTGGTGCTAGTGGTAAAGAACGCACCTGCCAGTGCAGGAGACGCAAAAGATTCAATTTTTAGTTTGATTGGTGGGTCGGGAAGATCTCCTGGAGAAGGGCATGGCAACCCATTCCAGTATTCTTGCCTGGAGGATCCCATGGACAGAGGGGCCTGGCAGGCTATGGTCCATAAGATCGCCAAGAGTCAGACACAACTGAAGCGACTTAGCATGCATGCACACAAGATTTCTGTAGGGCTTCCTAGGTGGTGCTAGTGGTAAAGAACCTATCTGCCAGTGCAGGAGCTGTAAGAGATGTGGATTTGATCCCTGGGTCAGGAAGATCACTTGGAGTAGGAAATGACAACCCATCTTTATTTCCAGCTAATGGAAAATTCCGTGGACAGAGGAGCCTGGCAGGCTGTAGTCTCCATGGGACTGCAAAGAGTTGAACATGATTGAGTGACTTAGCGAACACACACCCACAAGATTCCTATATTGTGTAATTAAGTCATTTATATTATTTTCCATTGGTCTTCCCTCTTAAATATTTCCAGTTTCTTCTGTTATTTTATTGCTATTCTCTTATTTTTTCTACATGGTTTTGGCACTCATATTAAAGTCCCAAGTAAGATATCTATCAGAGTACGTGTGTGCTGCTATGTCGCTTTAGTTGTGTCTGACTCTTTGCAACCGTATGGACTGTAGCCCACTAGCTCTTCTGTCCATGGGATTCTGCAGGCAAGAATACTGGAGTGGGTTGCCATGCCCTCTCCAGGGGTCTTCCCAACCAGGGATCAAACACAGGTCTCCCGCATTGCAGGAAGATTCTTTACTGTCTGAGCCACTAGGGAAACCCATGAATATTGGAATGGGGAGCCTATCCCTTCTCCAAGGGATCTTCCCAACCCAGGGATCGAACCCTTGTCTCCTGTGGCTACTGCACTGCAGGCAGATTCTTTACTGCTGAGCCACCAGGGAAGCCCATCTATCAGCGTAATGCATTCTTTCTTTTTATAGTATAGTATTTTGTTTCTACTTGTTAAAATACTGCTATTGGTACTTGTAGCCACAAGCTGTAATACTATTGCTACCATTTTTTAAGTTTTAAATTTAGAGTTCTTTTTTAAAAATTTTATTTACTTTATTTTTGCTCCGCTGGGTCTTTGTTGCTGGGCATGGGCTTTCTCTAGCAGTGGGGGCTACTCTTTGTTGTGGTGCCTGGTCTTCTCACTGTGGTGGCTTCTCTTGTTGCAGAGCACGGGCTCTAAGTGCACAGACTTCAGTAGTTGCAGTACGCAGGCTCCAGAGTGCAGGCTCAGTAGTTGTGGCTCACGGGCTTAGTTGCTCCAAAGCACAGGGGATCTTCCTGGTCCAGGGATTGAACTTGTGTTCGATCTGCCTACACTGGCAGGCAGATTCTTATTCACTGTACCATCAGGAAAGTCCCTTTATTGCTGCCCTTTATTCAGATTTTCATACATGCTAGGACCTGACCTAGGCACTTTATAGTATCCTATCATTTAACCTATGTATGTGTTAGTTGCTCAGTCATGTCCAACTCTTTGTGACCCCGTGGACTGTGGCCTACCAGGCTCCTCTGTCCATGGAATTCTGCAGGCGAGAATACTGGCGTGGGTAGCCATTCCCTTCTCCAGGGGATCTTCCAGACCCAGGGATCAGACCCAGGTATCCTGCCTCCAGAATCTGCAGGCAGATTATTTACTATCTGAGCCACCAAGGTGGCCCCATCTAACCTATACAAAACTTTTTAAAGTGTAGATACATTGCTGCTATTCTGTAGTTAGTGAAAGCAAGATATAGAGTGTGATGAACTTCTCTAAAATAACATAGGATAGAAAATGGAAGACCTGGAACTAGGCTCTGATCTCTCTCTCTCCATTGCCTACCTTTTCCATTATCGTTACCTTAGTATTAAGCACTTCATAGACTATATTACTGCTGTGTAAAGTCTCTGGATTACCAAGATGGCAGTGATCCCAGTGAAAATGCTAAGATCCAGTTAAGATGAGGAACAAAAACAGTACCAGTGGAAGCAGAACTGTGTCATAGGGAGCAGGAATTTATACAGCTGTGTTGTCTGCAGTAATTACAGTGCTCAGTGAGAGTGATAAATGAAGAAGAATTGTAGCTGCACTCAGCCTGAGCATTCTCAGTAACAGGCTCATGTCAGAGATCTAACAACAACGTAGGAGGAACTGTCTTACTCTTCTGCTCATGATTATCAGTTTCATTTCTAAATTTCTGGTTTTTTAATTTATTATTTTTTTTAGTGAATAAATTAGGCATGTAGTTAATGGGCACCTTTATTTTTATCTCTTTGTTTTCAGTTGTGGTAGCTAACATGTCTTTAAACATTTAAGTTCATTTTGTTTTCTTTCTGTATATTATCAGTCTTTTGTGTTTTATAGCATCATTGTTATCAAAATATAACAAAATATATCAAAATATAACATAGAGGCCTAAGTTTTAAACACAGTAAGTAGATAGTTCATGACCTAGTACTGCTATGGTAGCAATATCAGTTAGAATATGTTGGGTTAAAAGTAACAGAAATACCCACACAAAAATGGCCTCACAATGCCAGACTTGGCTTTCTAACTCAGCAGGAACTCTAGAGAAAGACTGTTTTGAAATCGGAGTGACATCAGAGTTCTGGCTTGGCATTTCTACAGTTTTCTTGGTCTTTTCCTCCTGGTTACAAGGTTGCTACAGCAGTTCTAAGTGTCATATCCTCACATAATAACTTCAAAGGCAGGAGACAGGGAGAGTGTAGGTAAAGGGCTTTCTCCCTAAATCACCCCAGTCCTTTTCATGAGGGAAAACCTAACCAAGAAGTATCCTGCGCAGGCTTCCCTGTACCAGTCACTGCTCAGAGCTGGCCTCCATGCCTGTCCTTGAACCAGTCACTGACAGAAGGAATTTAGAATTGCCACAGTTGGCTAAGCCTAATAATGATTCAGTCCTGAGGTGGTCACATTTTTAGCACCCTTCAAAAACTTCAATTCTGTTATTAGAGAAGAGGGAGACTGGCGATTACATACATAACGGGTCGTGTCCGCCACAATCATTGAACTCTTTTAGTGTGATCAAATAACTCCATGAACAAAGGTAGAATGAATTACAACTCTGATGAGTGCAAAGAAGTGACTGGTGCTGTAAAAGTAGAAACTCTAGGGATTTAATCTAGTCTGGCCACTTGTCTTCAAAGAACTGATAATTAAGCTAATAATGGAGAAAGTTTTAGGAGTTAAGTAGGTGGAGGGGTTAAGAGATACTGGAGTGGGGAGGGGGAGGAAGAGAGAGCTTTCCAAGGAGAGGAAGCATACTGTGTTTATGTAACTGAAAGAGGAACATAAATATTCACTGCTATTATTACTAGCCTCTGGTCTGAAGAAAGCCTTTGAATTACTTGTAGGGGTAAGAAGAAATTCTTAGCCTTATATGTAGGATCCTGAAATATTGGAATTTCTGATGTCTATATTATGAGGGACAACAAGATAGGTTATTAGACTTGGATTGTCCTGGAAAATCCTTGGTATGGAGTTGCCATATATAATACACAGGCAAAAATCAGTCTGCCCCTCCTACTCCTTCCCTCTAATAACTTTTTTTGCAGCTACAATCTTTAGTTTACACCCATTAAAAATAATATGAACAGCATCCTCATTCTCCTACATGTTGTCTGAAACCTTTTGAAACATTGACTTCATTAACTTGTAGTTCATACTTAACATAGTTCAGTTCAGTTCAGTTCAGTTCTGTCGCTCAGTCGTGTCCGACTCTTTGCAACCCCATGAATCGCAGCACGCCAGGCCTCCCTGTCCATCACCATCTCCCGGAGTTCACTCAGACTCACATCCATCGAGTCCGTGATGCCATCCAGCCATCTCATCCTGGGTCATCATCTTCTCCTCCTGCCCCCAATCTCTCCCATCATCAGAGTCTTTTCCAATGAGTCAATTCTTCGCATGAGGTGTCCAAAGTACTAGAGCTTCAGCTTTAGCATCATTCCTTCCAAAGAAATCCCAGGGTTGATCTCCTTCAGAATGGACTGGTTGGATCTCCTTGCAGTCCAAGGGACCCTCAAGAGTCTTCTCCAACACCACAGTTCAAACACATCAATTCTTCGGCGCTCAGCCTTCTTCACAGTCCAACTCTTCACATAACATAAGTCCCATTTAACTTTTTTCAATACAATCGAAAGTAAGCAAGAAAGCAGTGGAGACTTTCATGGATTCCTCATAAGAGACAGTAAAAATGTTAAAATAATAAAATAACTTGACTTCAATACCCATAGAGCTTTCATAGATACTGGGTTGTGTGCGCTCAGTTGCTTCAGTTGTGTCCGACTCTTTGTGACCCTGTGGACTGTAGCCTGCCAGGCTCCTCTGTCCTTGGGATTCTCCAGGCAAGAGTATATTGCCTTGGAGTGGGTTGCCATGCCCTCCTCCAGGGGATCTTCCTGACCCAGGGATCAAACTGGCGTCTCCTGCATCTCCTGCATTACAGGCAAATTCTTTAACAATGAGCCACCAAGGAAGCCCAGATACTGCGTTATTTCCTATAAATAGAGAACAGTAGTTTTTATAAACTTGTTCAGGACTATAGAGCTCTAATCTATGACTAAAACTGCCTTCTTTTGAAAGTCTACAACTTTATTATCAAAAGAATGTATATGTTATATGTTTTAATTATTTAAAAAATAATGATACTTAAATTTTCCTATCATCTGCCTTTTATAGTTTTAAAATTCATAAAAATATTTTAGGTTTAAAAATTCAAAAGTTTTAGTTTAAGCCTTTTTTTTTTTTAAGTGTGATACTATTACAGCTGCTCTGACAAGACTCCAAAATAATAAAATGGCTTAAACATGGTAACCATTTGGGATTGATATGGTGCTGCTAGTGTGTGTACCATCAACCAAAGGCCAGTGCTCCACTATCCGCTTCTCTCTCATGATCTAGGAGTGGCTGCTTTAGCTCCGGGAAACAACTGATGCTCCTGCCAGTGGGAAGAAGTGCAGAATTTTGCTTCAATGGCATAACTCATAATGCTTCTCCTTGCATCCTTTTGACACGAACTTAGTTCCATGATCAAAACTAGCTATAAGAGAAGTGGGAAATAGTGAAGAAAAACTGTCTTACCTCAGCAGCCATGTGCCCATCTAAAACTCAGAGATTCTATTTCCAAAATAATAAAGGGGAGGATGGATACTGGATGATAGCAACGTTGGGGCCATATTTATCGTCTTTCTGCAGTTGCCAAAAGAACTGGTTTTGAGCTTTGAACTTAGATATAAGTATATAATCAAGGAGTGAAATGTGTCTCTGTGGAGACACAATTATATTCATGTATCTTATACCTCATACAACCTTACTTCATACATCTTTGTATTCCTACCATCCAGCATAGTATATGAATGAAAATAAGCACATAAGGAATGTGTTTGGAATGAATGAATGAACACCCCTCTTTGTCTTTCCTGTATTGTATGTTATTATGTGAGTTCTTTTTTCACACTTGCCGTTTCTTTGTTCCTATCCATGTTTTCAGTCAGTCAGTCAGTCAGTTCAGTCACTCAGTCATGTCTGACTCTTTGCGACCCCTTGGACTGTAGCATGCCAGGCCTCCCTGGCCATCACCAACTCCTGGAGTTTACTCAGATTCATGTCCATTGAGTCAGTGATGCCATCCAACCATCTCATTCGCTGTTGTCCCCTTCTCCTCCCACCTTCAATCTTTCCCAGCATCAGGGTCTTTTTAAATGATTCAGTTCTTTGTATGAGGTGGCCAAAGTATTGGAGTTTCAGCTTCAGCATCTGTCCTTCCAATGACTATTCAGGACTGGTTTCCTTTAGGATGGACTGGTTGGATCTCCTTGCAGTCCAAGGGACTCTCAAGAGTCTTCTCCAATACCACAGTTCAAAAGCATCAATTCTTTGGCACTCAGCTTTCTTTATAGTCCAACTCTTACATCCATACATGACCACTGGAAAAAACATAACTTTGACTGGACAGAACTTTGTTGGCAAAACAATGTCTCTGCTTTTTAATATGCTGTCTAGGTTGGTCATAACTTTTCTTCCAAGGAGTAAGCATCTTTTAATTTCATGGCTGCAGTCACCAGCTGCAGTGATTTTGGAGCCCAAGAAAATAAAGTCTGTCACTGTTTCCACTGATTCCCCATCTGTTTGCCATGAAATGATGAGACCAGATGCCATGATCTTAGTTTTCTGAATGCTGTGTTTAAAGCCAGCATTTTCACTCTCCTCTTTCACTTTCATCAAGAGGCTCTTACGTTCTTTGCTTTCTGCCATAAGGGTGGTGTCATCTGTGTATCTGAGGTTATTGATATTTCTCCCAGCAATTTTGATTCCAGCTTGTGCTTCACCCAGTCCAGCGTTTTTCATGATGTACTCTGCATAGAAGTTAAATAAGCAGGGTGACAATATACAGCCTTGATGGACTCCTTTTCCTATTTGGAACCAGTCTGTTGTTCCATGTCTAGTTCTAACTGTTACTTCCTGACCTGCATACAGATTTCTCAAGAGTCAGGTCAGGTGGTCTGGTATTCCCATCTCTTTCAGAATTTTCCACAGTTTGTTGTGATCCACACAGTCAAAGCCTTTAGCATAGTCAATAAAGCAGAAATAGATGTTTTTCTGGAACTCTCTTGCTTTTTCAGTGATCCAGTGGATGTTGGCAATTTGATCTCTGGCTCCTCTACCTTTTCTAAAACCAGATTGAACATCTGGAAGTTCACAGTTCATGTACTATTGAAGCCTGGCTTGAGGAATTTTGAGCATTTTTTACTAGCATGTGAGATGAGTGCAATTGTGTGGTAGTTTGAGCATTCTTTGGCATTGCCTTTCTTTGGGATTGGAATGAAAATGCACCTTTTCCAGTCCTGTGGCCACTACCGAGTTTTCCAAATTTGCTGGCATATTGAGTGTAGCACTTTCACAGCATCATCTTTTAGGATTTAAAATAGCTCCACTGGAATTCCATCACCTCGACTAGCTTTGTTTGTAGTGATGCTTCCTAAGGCCCACTTGACTTCACATTCTAGGACGTCTGGCTCTAGGTGAGTGATCACACCATCGTGATTATCTGGGTCATGAAGATCTTTTTTGTATAGTTCTTCTGTGTATTCTTGCAACCTCTTCTTTATATCTTCTGCTTCTGTTAGGTCCATACCATTTCTGTCCCTTATTGTGCCCATCTTTGCATGAAATGCTCTCTTGGTGTCTCTAATTTTCTTGAAGAGATCTCCAGTCTTTCCCATTGTTTTGTTTTCCTCTATTTCTTTGCACTGAGCACTGAGGAAGGCTTTCTTATCTCTCCTTGCTATTCTTTGGAACTCTGCATTCAAATGGGTATATTTTTCCTTTTTTCCTTTGCCTTTCACTTCTCTTCTTTTCGTAGCTCTTTGTAAGGCCTCCTCAGACAGCCATTTTGCTTTTTTGCATTTCTTTTTCTTGGGGATGGTCTTGATCCCTATGTCCTGTACAATGTCACAATTTATATTTTGTTTACTTTCTTAAAGAGGATTTATGAGTAGAGGTGATCAAAGTCCATAGTATGATAGAGGAGTGCTTTGTTTCTCTGTGTATGTATGTGCGTATGTAAAATTCAATAGAAATTAAATTAACTTATACCATAGAACCAGTTTTCTCTAACCCTAAAACTGATAGTGTTCACTTTTATTATCATATTTTAATTATTATTAGAATAGTTTTGGACTTTTTAAATATTTATTTTTGTTTATTTATTTGGCTGTGTCAGGTCTTAGTTATGGAACTCAGAATCTTAAGTTTTGGAATGTGGGATCTAGTTCCCTGACCAGGGATTGAACCCAAGCCCACTGCATTGGGAGTTCAAGTCTTAGCCACTGGACCACCAGGGAAGTCCCAGTTGTGGCTTTTTGAAGGTGCAGTACTGTGCCTGAGAATTCTGAAAGTATTTTTTTTAAGCTGATACTTAAATCATTAATTAGTTTGTGAAAATGTTTCTCTGTACATTATGTGTATTTTTTGCATGTTGACCAGATTTCTCTGAAGGAGATAAAATGGTCTGGGGAATAACAGTTTCTGACATGATTTTTCATATTACAAATGAGGCATTTTATAGAGTTTTTGGTTACTATATCTTGTTTTTGGCCCTCTGTTAATTTACAGATTCATGTGTTCAAGTGTTAATTCCTCCTACACATTTAAAAAATTGTCACTTTTCCCATATAATTTTTAAAGTTGATATGTTATATTTTCATTTTTATTCAGTTCAAGAATTTTTTTTTTTTTGGCATAGCAGATCTTAGTTCCCTGACCAGGGATCAAACCAGTGTCCCTGCAGTGGAAGTATGGAGTCCTAACCACTGGACCACCAGAGAAGTCCCCTGCTACACCTATTTAATAACTGTTAAATACCAGGTGCTGTGCTCAGTGCTGGGAACATGAAGAGACCCTGCTGGGCTTAGTGTCAGTGCTGCATAGCAGGGGAGCAGCAGGGACGGGAGGCAGTTTGCTGTGCCAGGACCCAAACTATGGAGTTACTGAAGGTAAGCAAGAAACTCTAGGGAGAGACGGGGGTAGGCAGGCTGCTGCCAGGACTGAGGCAAGTCTATGGAGTAAACATTTGTCAGCGATGAGCTGGAGGAAAGGTGTTCTAAACTGAGGATACTGGATCGAGGCTGTGAAATAATATGGCAATTGTTGGATTCAGTGAGAGTGAAGGCTACAGTTTAGAGGTGGATTTGAGGCAGGATTACAGGTGGGACCGGAGAACCAGATCATGGTGGGCCCCTTATATCCCATGCAGAGGAGGGTGAACTTGGTGTCGTTAGGTCAGTTGTTTTTCAGTGTTTTTGTCTGTGACCCATTGTAAGACATACTTTTCTACGTGATGGCTCATTACTAGTCCTGGCCCCAACATATGCAGGGCCTGGGCAGGAGGACAAGTGGGGATACAATACAACTAATTATTTAAAAGTTATAAGTCAAGGCAATAAACTGTTAGAAAAGTTTGCTAACCTACCTTGACAGATAAACCTTGTAACAAAAACAGTGAAAACAGTGTGTAGAATCACTGATATCAAGTAATTTTTAAAAGTGCAAATTTTATTTTATTAAGTTTATTTTTATTTATTTATTTTATAGCTGTGGGGCATGCAGCATCTTAGTTCCCTGACCAGGGACTGAACCTTTGCCTCAGCAATGGAAGTGCAGATTTTTAACCACTGGACTGGCAGGGCAGCCCTAGGACAGGGCAGATTTTAAATAAACTTGTCTTCCAGCAAAAGACGGTTATTCAGCCTGGGGAAATGCAGAGGTAATGGTAACCAGGCCAAGTGGGAGGGGAGGAGAAGCTTCCCTCAGCCTTCTCTTCCAATGGTTATGGGCCGTAAGAGAAACACCTTTCTTTTCTTCTTCACTGAGGGAGAGACTCTTTCACTTCTGCCACAGGGTCTGTACTCCTCCCCACTCTCCGTTCCCTGTTCCCACCAGTCAGGCCCCCAGTTCCAAGGCCATCAAGACTGTGACAGTCTGGCCTAAGGGGCAACCCCTGGCTTCTTGGTCCTCCCAGCTCCCCACTCTCACAGGAGGGGTTGAATGAAGAATTCTCTGAGCAGGAATATGGAAGAATAGGAAAAGCATTTTGCCCTGCCCTCTTTGTTTCCCCTTCCTTCTGCCCTCAGGTTTAAGCTCCTTCCTTTAAGGAACAGCCTTTGGCCACTGCTTGGGCTGGAGACACACACACACAGTAGCAGCACAAGCTGACCTATAAAAGATCCACATAGACTGAGGAAGTCAGCTCAGGGCCATTTGGGCCGAAAATGCTGAGGACATTGGTACTTGGAGCTTCCAGGGAAATAAGAGACTCCTTGCCTGGTGGAGAGCAGAGTGCAGCCAGAGGAAGGCCAGAGCAGATGTTCTTTGCTCATTTGTAAGACTAGTAACTGGCTAGTATGCATATGCATGAAAACACACACACACACACACACACAAATGCATGCACTTCTACCTAAAAGTTACACAAAACTGCACATGCTCTCAATATGGGATGCATCTGTCTCTGTTCTACTTCACTAAAAAAAATACTAGTCATAATCCACTCAATTAGTTGTATAATCCACTCATGGGTCAACTTGTGATTTAAGTTTGGAAAAACTGCTCAGCTGTTGGGTGGTGGTGATAATGTGATCAGATTAATGTTTGGAAAACACCTGGCAGCTGATTAGATGAGATGATTGAGCCAAAGTGTTAGTTGCTCAGTCGTGTCTGACTGTTTGCAACCCCATGGACTGTAGCTAGCAAAACTCCTCTGTCCATGGAATTCTTCAGGCAAGAATACTGGAGTGGGTTGCTTTTCTCTTCTCCAGGGGAGCTTCCTGACCCAGGGATCAAACCCTGGTCTCCCGCATGGCAGGTAGATTCTCTACCTGCTGAGCCACCAGGGAAGCCCTAAATAGGCCTAAAGGTGGTAAGAATGAGGATAGAGAGGAGGGAGAAGGTAGTAGAATCAACAGGTTTGGGTGACTAGTTAGATATTGGGGGTGCAGAAGAAAACTAGAATAACATCATCATTTCTGACTCAAAAGGATAGGAAATATAGCAGGAGAATTATATTTGTGGGAAAAGAAAATGAATTCAGTTTAGTACATGTGGCATTTGAGGTCACAGCACAATGTTCAGGCAGGATTTTAGTGGGAGAGAGGCTTAGTAAAGTGGGGACTGTAACAGGGCTGTTTGGTTTGGTATTAGGAAGCCATTGAGAAAACTTAGCAAGGACAGATCCTCGTGGTTCACAGAGTGACTATGTTGGGAGGTCAGGAAAGGAAGATGTGCAGTATAGGTTAGAATCTATCCTCTCAGTATACTCGCTTGTAAAGCCAGGAAGAAAAAGGGATAACAAGAGTATGACACAGGTTTGAAGGAGGGTTTTAAGTTAATTCTGGAGCTCTTCTATACGTAAGGGAGGAGGAACCTGGGGAAACTCAAATATTGAAGATTTAACAGGAAGGAGCAATTGCTCTAGCCTGGTTTCAGGGGAGATGACAGAGTGCCCTTTCGGACATGAGTGTAGGTAATGTTAGCAGGAGGAGCACCTCTTAAACAGGATGCCTGGGGAGGCAGGGATTTCCCTTTATAGACATTTGCTGAGTTATAGATATTTCCCGTTATAGGCATGCGCACCAGGCACTAGGCTGATGCTGTGGCTGAGGACTCTAGTCAGGTATAGTCTAGTGGAGAAGACAGGCAAGGAGACCAGCACGGCAATGTGTGGTGAGTGTCGCCATTTAGAGCTATGCCCAGAGATGTGGGAAACAAAGAAGTGGGCATGACGCCAGGCTTTCCAGAAGAGGAGAGGACAAAAAGTAAAAGTAGGTTTGCACCTGAAACAGGAATCAGGGACACCTGAGAAAAGGATCGAGCTGAGGACTATAGTGGGGCCAGGGTTTGAGACAGATACGAGCCTAGATTACGGTGGTGGCTGTTGATAACCATGGTTGTGATAATCATTTTTTTGTGTTTATGATTTTTGACTTTGTTGAAGCCTCAGCTGAAACTTTATTTGGGAATACTTGAGAAAACGAATTTTTATGTCAAAGGAACCTGTTTCTTGCTTATCCTTCCCCCCTTCCTCCTTTGATGACTTTTCTTGAAGCTAATTTAGGTAAAGAAAGCCACCGCTTCCAAAAGTGCTTTGGTACCCTGGCGTAATTTCAAAGAAATCTCCTTTCCCACTTAGTTAACTACATTTCCCCAGGAAAAAAAAAAAAACCTTCTCTGTCAATGTAGCATCCTTTAACAGGACTCCTGCTGCTCGGGTCTTGTATCTTGCTGTGGCAGCTGTGAACATATATACTATTGATTGTTAATGTGTGATATAAATCCAACTGCAGCATGCCCACTAATTGGTTTGAGAGCTAGATATAGACAATGCTGTCTTATAGTAGCTTGTGTAGATAGGCCTAGTCATAGGGTTAATTCTGCTTGACAGCACATCAGCAGCATCTTGAGAGTAATTACCCAACAGAAGTTTTCCCACAGCCAGACTGAGAGCTTCAAAGGCTTCTGAATTTACAACCAGTATTAACCTATATCTGAAACATCATGTTCCCACAAGGGCTCAGATTTTTTTTTCTCCTTCTTATTAAATGTATGGGGTTACTAGGTTCATTTACTCTGTGAAGAACTTAGTGAAAAATTACTTGATTTTGAATAATTGAAAATCTTTAATAATAAGTAAAAAGGATAATTTAAAATTTGAGGGTTTTTTAAGTTGCTTTATATATTACTGAAAAGTTAATCTGTAAAGATTGGCTGCCTTTTTTTTGTTTGTTTGTTTTATTTGTACAAAATTTATTCTCTTTCTGTCTCAAAAAAATGCTGAAAAGTTAATATCTTTTCCATACTGTGCCATCTCTATGGATATGTACATGTTTAGAGGACCTAAGATTATACATGCACTTAAAATGGTTAAAATAAATATGAATTTACATTTTAAAAAGCTATCTTACTTTTTGACCAATGTACTGAAATCTGTAACTATTACATCTTTCCCCCCTCTTAAGTTACTGTTTAATGCGATTTTTATATTGTAAAAAATTTCTTTCCCTTTGCAGGTCAGAAACCAAATTTGACTCCGGTTCAGGTATGTTTATATTAATGATGTTATTCTGAGTATATTTTATTTACATTATTCTCTGAGGAGTAATTCATCAGATCAAGAACCATTTTGATTTTAAACAGACTAGGCAGTCTCTTTTCAAAACATGAACCCCACCTCAAGGCAGGACTATTGACTGTTTGGAATGATGTTATTAAGATGTTCACTTTGGGATTCTCGATGGTTCTAAAATAAGTACTAAAGGCTCTATATCTGCAGAGTTTCATTTTAAAAGCAAAGGTGAAGGTCATAGATACTCATTGCTAAAAACAGAATGTTATTCTCTCAGTGGACAAAAATCCTGATTAATTTGAAGGTTCTCTGCAAGTGACTTGTCATCATAAATGGGTAATAGATACATTTAATCCAGCAAACTGTAAAGGGTTTTAGCCAATAGAAATAGAAATTTGTCTATGACTTATTCATTTTTTAAAATTTGTTTTGCCAGGGAGATGGGTGATGGAAAATGAAGGTCACCTTAAGCCATTGTTTTGGCTCTGTCAAGACAAAATTTACATTCTCACAAACAGTGGCATATCTGCCTCATTGGATGTTTTCTTCTCATTAAGCATGAATATAGCTATATAATCCTTATATTTGACTGTGTCCTCATGTCACTAGCTGAGATTTCCATGCTCCAGAGTTTCTGATGGTGTTTACAATTAAAGGACAAAAATTACCTCATGTTCAGTACAAAGGAATTATGCCTTTTATCGAAGTATTATAGATAAATAAACATTAATTTTCAATTCCAGAAGAAAATAATTTGCAGAAAATATATTTAACTCATTGAATTTAAAAGTAACATTCTTACTCTGGTTTAAGTTCCACTATGTTTTAACTTAAAAAAAAGTTTTTGTTTGTTATGTTCACAAAGGAACCAAGGACTGTACTTTTTGATAGTGATGTTAAGAGCTGATATGTTTTTCTTCTTCAAAAACTGTATCTTTTATTGTATAGCTTAATGAATTTCTTCAACTTGGTGTGAAACCCTTTAAATATGACATCTGTACGTTTGAGTTAACAATTTCACCCAATTTAAGAACTATGATATCAGAAATCTTTCCATTCTGTGTGCACTTAGGCTTCTGAGTCACATGTGACAGTGATAATAGAAGGTAAACATTTCTGGTTTACAGTGTTGATGATGTGGAGACTAAAGGCATGATGGCATTGTATCCATTCTTTTGACTTTTTAAAAAAATTGATTCATAGGAGTAAAATAGGGTAAAATATTCAAAATAGGGTAAAAAGTCTTTGTCATTTTAAAATAGTTTAAATATTCAAATACAATAAAAGAGAAATGGAAAAAAGTGAGTATTAATTTTTACATAAAACTGCCTGTCTTTTTATCATTGCCAATCAGCCATCAAATATTTACTAAAATTCCCCTTTATTGTGGTCAAATCCCTTAAAAATCAAGTCAAAAACTGTTTAGCCTACAGGATCTGGAATATAACTTTTAAAAATGAAAAAGTCCACTAGGTTCATTTTGAAGGCAAAACCTGGAAATAGTGTATAAAATTGAAATATTAGGCAGCTATTGTCAAAGTTAGAAAATTTATGTTAAATTTTCAAATCCAAATTAAAGTGTGCTGCTAAATTCCTGTAGTGAAGGTTAGTATTTATCATGAAAATAGTTATAACATCTGTACAGGCACACATCTTTCACTCTTGTGACCAAAGATTTTGTTCATGATTCTTATTTTTTCTAAGTCTTAATTTTTTTTAAACATCTTTCGTGGACAACATCTGCCTGTCTCTGAAAGCTCCAAAGTTTTGTGCTCTGAAAAATCTTACAGGGAATATGATTAAATGTTTATTTTTTTCTTTTAATTTTGAATCTAAATATGTCATGGAAAGAATTCAGATGGTTTCAAGTTAAGAATCAGGTAATTTTTTTTTCTTATAAATTCTTTTAGCTTAATATCAAAAGAAGGGATCATGACAAAGAAAGCTAGAAATGTATTCTTTGGCATTCTATAGCATGTGAATCTTGGTTAGAATAAGGTAGCATATTGGAACAATTAAATATATGACTTTAATAGGTTCAGGTTCTCTATTGTTCATCAAATACAGAAAGTAAACTAGCTCTGTTTAATGTTGTATACAACTGTAACAGTGTTCCTGACAAAGTAAGATTTTTAAATGAAGGAAGATGCTGATCTTACTAAGAAAAAAAAAAGCTCTTAAAAAAATAAATAGTGTGGTCAATGACTAGCCATAAAGGAAAGAATTTCAAAGTCAAAAAAAAAAAAAATATGTGTGTGTGTGTGTGTGTGTGTGTGTGTGTGTGTATACAGTTTATTTGGGTCCTTCAAGTAAAGGACCCAACTTATGCAGCTTACTGCATATTTGCAGTATGTATAAATGAGTTTCAGGCTGTAGAGTAAGATTCAGAAGGAAGGAAAGTTTTCATTGTCAGAACATGGTGAAAAATGTCAGGTTTTAAATATATACCAAAATGATCAGCCTAGGAAGTGTTTTAACTTTTTATTATCAAAATTGTATAGATTTTTTTCTACGGAAGCAGATTCACAAACAACTTTGCACTTTTAAAGTTTTAAAAAAATTTTTAATGAAAAACTTTCAACTGTATATAAAAGTAGAGGGTATAGTATAGTAAGCACATACACATTCATCATCTAGCTTTTGCTGTTATCAATACTTTACCTTTTGTTTCAGTTTTCTTTTTTTGCTTGAATTATCTTAAAGTGAAATACATTTCATGTGATTTTTAAAACCTGAAAATTATAAATTGTGTTGACTTATTGAAAGAAGTCAGTTATTTTTCTGAGGTTTTCATTTATCTCAGAAATTTGAGTCACATACAAATTCTTATGGAAAGGATCTTGACATTACCGTGTCCACATTCAGTTGGAGATCTTGGAAGTTCTATTCATGTGGTGAAGGTTAAGAAAAAATCAGAAGGTGCTGAATTAATTCTAATCTGAGAACCCCAGAATTGTTCCGTCCTGAAGGCTAATTTGATGCAAACTTTAGCTACCGTCTAGCTGTGTCCTCTACTGGGTTGTATCCTGTTTAACCTCCATTTCTGTTTATAACCCAATGACCTAAAGGTTAGCTTTGCCAATTGAGAACAATCAGCCTACCTTATTTCTAAAGGAGTTTTAAGGGTTCCATTTTAATACTGTTTCCTAGTTAATGTACAAATGTTGCTTGTCTATGATCCTGAGTAGTTGGTGATTTTACTAACAGAGTAAAACAGAATTCCTTTTATGTTCAGAAGTAGCAAGAGGCAGTGCTCTTCTCCCCACCTCCCAAGAAGGGAAGTTAGTTGATGCTGGAGGAAGCAGAGCATTGAGTTTAGTGTAGTGATTAAACATGAAAGCCATATATCAAATCTCAGGAGAAACATGCTTTTGAAAGAGGCAGAGAACTGTGGAGCATATTGCATGATAGGCTATGTAAACAGAGCCCTGGAGGTCAGTGTGTGGATGCAAACCAATTAAATAAAGAACTTACTGGCTTTGCTTTCTATCATCTGGATGGGGAGAATCACAAGTTAACGTGCGCAGGGCTGAAGTGTAAACTTTGCTTGAATAAGCTAGGCACCTTTGGAAATTTCATTAACTCTTTCAATTCACTACCAAGTTTGGTTGGGTTTTGTTTTGTGTGTTGTTGTCGGTTTTTAAAAATTTAACCAAAGTCCTTAGGAAGTTAAAACAAAACCCAGACTACATGGTCTCTTGGCCTTTCCGTACATACCTATCGGCAAAGGTGCCAGTGATGAGCAGAATGGAAGACAAAGCAAAGAGTGAATTGCTGAAGAGATCAAAGTTGGCTGTGTAGTCAGATTTCAGTGACATGAGCATGTCTTTTAAAAAACAACCCTTTTGGAAAAGCAGAGCTCTTGTAGAATAACTGGAAAAAGATGTTTTTTCTCATCTCCTGAATTCTGGGTATGAGGAAAAGATATAGTTAGAATTTACTAGCTACTACATAACATCAGGATATTATTATTTCTGTTCTATTGAAATAGAGTAGTTTTCTAACCAAGAAGAACATGAAACCTATAAGTTAAAAACTGTATGGTAAGGACTGCCCAGAGTCTTAATTTTGTGGTCCTCACCTTCTCAGGCAGTGTTTGGGTGAGAAAATGAAATACCAAGTTAAATGGTATAGTTTCATGGTCCATAAACATTCAAAACAAAGATTTTTTTTTTTTTTTTTTCCTGTAGAGTCATGTTGGCTGAGAAAGTGAATAAGCTTATGTTTAGTGGTTGTTGATTCTGGGCTGCTTGGAATAGCAGTACTAAGGAAATGGGCTCACAGAACACAGCAACTCAAAGGTATAAGATTTCATGAAAGCAAATTATGGAGGATTAAGAAACCTAATGAGCATGGTTTAGTGTGGAGAGTGGAGGAGAGAGCTCACTATTAAATAAAGTCCAAGAGTGTACAAGGTTAGGAGATCCTAAAAGACACGATAATAAAAGGCACAACAGAATATAATTATCCTGAAAGAGAGAGGAAAAAAAAAAAAAAAACCCTCAAAAGCTCCAAGGAACAAAAAGCAGCTAGTGTCGCTTTTAAGATCTGTAGTTGAAAAGGAGTCTACACCAGGGAAAGGAAATCAAAGAATGTAATCAGTTAAAGCTTGAGGCAAAAACATATGGGTGGTGAAAACTAGAGTGGGCTGTTAACGGTGGTCACTAAATTGAAGGAAAATGGGGAATTTGAATATAGAACTAGAATTTTGAAAGTTTATTAGCAAATGAGACAATCTGCCTAACATAGTAAGCCTTTCTCAAGAAATATTAATAAGGAAAACATTTTCAGATCTTATAAATGTGAGAATATGTTTACTATCATTTCACTCCTACAAATCAATTTGTTATTTTAGATTTCTTATTTTTGAGGTTCTCTTAACAGTGAAGAGCCAGGAAATACAATATAAATCTCTGTAAGAATATTGAAGTCTGTCTTTGCGCATCATTCAACATATATTTATTAGGCAAACTACATGCCAGATGCTGATACTCTACCTCTGACAGAAGGGATACAATTCCTTCTCTCATAGACTCTTAGCTGGTTGGTCTGTTATACAAATTCACATGAATTTCTTTGCATATTTAGCTGAGAAGGACTACCGAGGTTAAATTTAGATCCAGATGGTATGTTAAAGAACTCTTGATATTTAGATATAAGCTAATATATTTTATTTTGACAAATTCACCTTTCTTTACTTTGTTCAAAGCATCTCAGTGCTTTCTACCTTAAAGAGAACACTTTTAAGAGAACAACCTAATAATGCCAATGGCTAGTGTTTAGTTTTTCTATAGCTTTTAATAAGGAGTGACATTTCACATTTGATTATCATTAAGAGAGATTAACTTAGAAGAGAACAATGACAAATGTTTGTGAATACCATTCTCTTCACTTTTATTTTTTAATTCATTCTTTTACTGGATCATATTCAAGGTTGGCCTGGAAAATCAAGCAACCTCCTCTGTAACAATCTCATGGGATTGTGTGGAAGCACTTAGAGGGGACATAGCCCTTCATTTACCTTTTACAGACTAAAGACCAGGAAGCAGTGGGGCATGGTGGCAAAGGACTGAGGTGCTGGAGCAGATAAATCTGAGTGAAGATTTGTCTCTCTTTACTTCTGATAATTTTCAATTGGTTTTCTTGGATTTCATATATAATCATTATGTCATAGACTTAAATTTTGTGTTTTCATTCCTTCTGATTTGCAATTAAAGCATTTGAAATCATAAATTTCCTTCATCAAAACTTTAACTGAATCCGAGATTTTTTTCAAAACATATTTTAAGTAGCTGCCGTTTTGATTTTCTTTTGGACACACTGATTATTTAGGAAAGTGTTTTTTTGAACTTCCAAACTTTCTACTTGCTACTTTTGTTTAGTAATTTTCAGTTTCATTGCTTTGGTGGTCAAAGAATGTGACCTTATTAGTTTTTTACTGTTTATTGTTCTGTACTTACTAGATTTTTATCTTGGGGCCTAGTTGGTGTTTAATTTTTGTAACTCTTCTGTGGGTGATTTGAAAACTATATTCTCTGCAACATAAGGAGTGTGATACATAGTTATTAGATCAACCCAATTCATCATTTTTACCATTATTTGTTTTATTCTACCTGACAAAGACTTTGAGAGGAGAGATAATTTGTCATTCAGTGTTTTTTCTCCTGAATTCTGCCTCCTTAAGCATCACCATCTCTGTGTTATCTGCTCTAGGTACTCTATATATTCTGGCACTTGCCATCTTGCTCAGGTCATAGATTGCACTTGTCCTCCTGTAGAGAACATTATTCCAAAGCAGTGCTCATTGAAATGAAAGCTGCTCTAATTAGTAAACTTCTTCTTGTTGTTCAGTTGCTAAGTCATGTCTGACTCTTTGCAACTCCATGGACCATAGGCCGCTAGGCCTCTCTGTCAGTGGGATTCTCCAGGCAAGAATACTGGAGTGGGTTGCTGTTTCTTTCTCCAGAGGATCTTTACAACCCAGGGATTGAAGCTGCATCTCTTGCGTCTCCTGCACTGGCACGCAGATTCTTTACTGGTGAGCCACCAAGGAAGCCCAATTAAGAAACTTGCTGCTGCTGCTGCTAAGTCACTTTAGTCGTGTCCGACTCTGTGCGACCCCAGAGACGGCAGCCCACCAGGCTCCCCCGTCCCTGGGATTCTCCAGGCAAGAACACTGGAGTGGGTTGCCATTTCCTTCTCCAATGCATGAAAGTGAAAAGTGAAAGGGAAGTCGCTCAGTCGTGTCCGACTCTTCGCAACCCCATGGACTGCAGCCTACCAGGCTCCTCTGTCCATGGGATTTTCCAGGCAAGAGTACTGGAGTGGGGTGCCATCGCCTTCTCTGAATTAAGAAACTTGTGTTATTCCAAATTTATATGTGAAGCAAGAAGCTGTTTTACCATTGTAAATACCAGTGTTTTCCTCTTCCCTCTTGCCCTTGATACCATAACTTTATAAGGAAAAAGGCTCTGCACCATTATATGATGCAAACCTTTGTCTCCACTTAGCATCCTCCGCTACTTCTCCATCTGTCTGGCAAGATTCTTTTAAGGCTCAGCTCAGGCATCACCCCCTCAATTAAATATAGTCTTCCTTAACACCTCCCCAGAAATTCATCATCCCTTCCACTGTACAAACACTGGATCTTGTATTTACATTTACTATAGCATTTATTATCTGCTATAATTATTTGTGTGGATTCCTCTTTCTCTCCCAGTCTATGACTTTTTTTGAAGGCAAAAATCATGTCTTATTCACCTTTATAAATTTGGTATCTGGTGTGAGATAATTAGTCAATAAACAAAAATTCAGTGAGATTGGGAGATCTCCTTTCTTTGTTCTGTTCTCCAGCTGTGATCAAAATGTTTAACTAACGACCGAAGATTTATCCTCCCCTTTCATAGTGTAGAGTTGTTGCTGGGAAGTGGCTCCTCAGCCAGAGATTACAGTTTCCAGCCCCTTTGCATCTGTGTGGGGACATATGACTAATTCTCCCACTGGAGTATATGTCATTTCTGGGCTAAGTGGATTAAGTATCCAAGAAGCTTTCCCACATCTCACTTCCCTTTCTGAGGTGACATCAGAGGTATATGTTGAACATGATGGCATCACAGTATGGAAAGAGTCTTGGTTTCTGAGTCATACTTGGAAGAAATCCACTCAGGAGAGCTCTTCATCCCAGAACATCTTCATTGGCCTTTATGTAGAGGGAAATAAACTTTTACTGTAATAGGCCACTAAGATTTTGCCATTGTTTATTAGGGAAGCTAATGTTCCATACCCTGAATAGCCCAATGCCTAGGATATTCTCTGGTAAATAGTTAGTAGTCACTGATTACTTCTGATTAAATGATAAAATTAATGGCTATGGATTACATTATCTATTAATAACCTAAAGATGGTTCTTTAAACTAATGATCATACCAATATAGTATAGTATGTTCTGTGTCATCACTGGGCCTGTCAGTTAGTGATCGTCACAGTAACAAGGTATGAAAGGACACCATAAAAAGCAGTGACTTAAAGCAACAGTAGTTTATTTGTACCCACACATCTACGGCTTGGGTGGGAGCTGGCTGACATAAACTAGTCACAGGTTAGGCTCAGGTCTGCTTCACAAGTCTTATCATGAATGGGAAAGGAGAAGAAGGCAAGCCCCACTGTGCAAGCACATTTCAAGTCTCTGCAGCAGATCTGGTAGCATCCCATTAACCAAACACGTAGCATGTTTAAGCCAAAAGGAAGGAAATGGAAAGAGCATGTTCTTCTCACTTGTCATGCAGGTGTTAAGCATTCTGTCTTCCCTCTAGTGGGCAGAACTGCCAAATCACATGGTGAATGGTATGGAGATAGGAAGGGAAGAATAATAGAAGCCCCAGATTGAATCTATCACAGAAGAACTTTATGTTCTTAGATCAGTTATTTACTAAAAATATTTCATAGAGCTAGTGTGATTATGTTTTTAAGAGGACCCAATTCCTTCTACGTAGTTGCATCATTTGGTAACCTAACTTCAGATGTGGTATTAACGGAAATATGATGATAGAAGTATTTATATTACATAACGCTTTACCATTTGAAAAGCATCTAATTAATCTTATTGTTTGAGACTCACAAAAATCTTTGTAAGATACACAGGGATATTTTTACCTTTCTGAGATACAGTAAGGTTTATTGAGTTGCTTAAGTCCACATAAGTGGTTAATCTAGGACTGAATGAACTTCAGGTCTTCAAGTTGCAAGGACTGTGTCCTTTTTATTAGATCATAAGATAGTTATTTTAATGAGCAACTTTTGTTTTAAAGTTTTCTATTATTAGCTTTTTATTTTGTATAATTCTATGTGTACTATTATATGTTATCAAATTTAATCTTTTTTCAAATTAAACATAATATGTTTATAAACACACGTTAAAAATACCAAGTATAGTACAGATTTATAAATGATTACAATGTGGCCATTAGTAGGCCACTGAAAATGTTCCTGGCAGTTTCCCAAGAGGCCTGAAATATTAGTATCAATTGCCTTGGTGAATTTTCTGTTTTCCAGTATCTAGTCTTAAAATTTTAGACGCAGAAACGTAGATATTTCAATAGCTCCCAGGGATGGACTCATGTGGACAAACCCCAAAGATGGATGAATGAAACTAAAATTCAGATATATTTGTTTACAATGAGAAGTCTAATTTTCACATAGCTCAGAATACTTACATCTGCATGATCATTGTCTTTTTTCTCTAGTCAAGCTCTATAACTCACAAAATTACCACATGAACTCACTTTAACAATTTGGCAAAATAAATCATTCATGTTGGGCCTGAAATTTCCTTACTATTGTGTATTATCACCCTATAGGCAGACTACATAGCAAGTTAGATCATGTCCAGAAAGTCACCGTGTTGCACACAGAGGAGTGTCAACTTAAAAACAATGCACAAGCTGAGAGTTGCGAGTTGAGTTTTATTTGGTGCAATATGAGGATGGCAGCCCAGGTGACAGATAGCTCAGATAGCTCTGAGAGACTGTTCCCAAGGCCTAGGGGATAAGGACATATATATTATGATTTTGGTAAAGGGGGAATACATGCAATCAAGCACTTATTTTGTTTGTTTGTTTTGTAGAAAGTTTCTGCTGGTCCTGTGAAGCTTTTGCTAGTCACAAGAAATAGTCGTCACCAAGAAGGATTTTAGTGCTTTTCTAGATATGAAGAATTGGGCTCATAAAATCAGCTCCTGAGAATATCTAACTTTCTGAAGACCTGTCCTGCCAGTTTTTCCCTGAGCACAGAGTACCTCATTTCTGCTCTTACCCTGAACTCCTTCAAAGGGTGTTGAACGTCAGCAGCTGCAGCAGCACATGATTTAATCCTTGTGGAGGTAGATGACAAGCACTCATGGCAAGTGCCAATTTGTGGTTGACAAGAACAAAGTTTGGAAACAGACAAATTGAATGTTTAGCTTTATGAGTTAAAGTTACCATGAATTATCTGTCTCAAAATAGGAATGGTCCTGGCCATTGAGACTTTATTTGACTTTCACTGGCTTCAACTTCATCCATCCATCTGCTCATCCATCCATACAAAAGAGAGTTTTGCCATTAGACTTGGCGAACATAGTACAAATCCGCTACTTAAGACTTTGTTTCCAAGTTCTTGGAGCAGGAGACCATGAGTAGTAGCTTTAGAACTTATAATTTACAATTTAAATGTTTTTTAGCTATTGAAGCATGTATTAAAATTGTAATGGTTTAACACACCACTTCAGCATACTAAAATTAAGATATAGACCAATGTCAATATATAGGCCAAGATAGAGGCCATTTCCTTTATCCTAGAGTGTTCCCTCATGTTTTCCTTCAGTAAGTAACTACTCCCCAGAGGGAACCACTATTCTGACTTCAGTGATCATTGATTAGATGTCTACTCTTTAACTTCCTATAAAATAGAGTCATATAGTATGTAGTCTTGCATGTGATGCATGCATGTGTGCTGAGTCGCTTCCGTCATGTCCAACTGTTTGCAACTGAACCCGCATCTCTTATGTTTCCGCTTAGCAGGTGGGTTCTTTACCACTAGCACCACTGTGGAAGCCCACTGATATCTTTTCTCTATACTGTGTTTTTGAGATTTACCCATGTTATTTCTGTGGGCTTCCCATGTGGCCCAGTGGTAAAGAATCCACCTGCTAATGCAGGAGACGCAGGAGACATGGGTGTGATCCCTGGGTCGGGAAGATCCCCTGGAGAAGGAAATGGCAACCCACTCCAGTATTCTTGCTGGGAAAATATCATGGACAGAGAAGCCTGGCTGGCTCTAGTCCATAGGGTTGCAAAGAGTCAGACATGTCTAAGTCACTGAGCATGTATGCATGCATGTTATTTCTAAGTACCAGGAGCTATTACCAAGTAGTATAAATTGGGTTGCTTATTTTGGTCCAGTTCTGGCTACCATTCATGCAGTTGTGTTGGCTGTGTGTAGTCTCTTGTTTCTAAACATTCTCAGGTCCAGATTACTGTCGTTAATGCACTGAGCCAGTATGTAGACGCTTCTGCATTGATTCTTCATGATCAGTCAAATCACATGTGCATGTAGAGCACTTACTATACCTAGACATGGTGGAGGATATGTGAGTATGACAGTTCCTGCCCTCATGGAGCTTATAATCTAACTGGAGAGATGAGATACATATACACACACACTAAGGTATCTATAGGTGTAGGACAATGTGAGTGGTTCCAGTAATAGAGTCCTAGTGGAATTTAGAAGAAGGCGGATTACTCTAGGCTATGGTGATTGATCAGGGAGGTTCCTTGTTGAAGGCAAGACTTGGGTCTTCAACGCTAGAGTTTAGATAGAAAAAAAGCCAGTCAGTCACTTCAGTCGCTCAGTTGTGTCTGACTCTTCGACCCCATGAACTGCAACACACCAGGCCTCCCTGTCTATCACCAACTGCCGGAGTCTACCCAAACCCATGTCCATTGAGTCGATGATGCCATCCAACCATCTCATCCCCCGTCGTCCCCTTTTCTTCCTGCCTTCAATCTTTCCCGGCATCAGGGTCTTCTCAAATGAGTCAGCTCTCTGCATGTAATGTTTACATAGTAATGTTTACATAGATGGTGGCTCCTAAGAGCCCTTGCAAAGACAGAATATCCACGTTTTTCAGATGTGCAATTCGAAAGGTGGGGCGGGAAGTCACCTGCAGGGGCAGATAGTGGGGCATTGGGCCTCATTCAGCGTCAGTTTTGCTGGACTGCTGCATGCTCAGCGCATGCCTGGGCAGCCAGGCCCATGGTGCCCTCTTGGTCTCGGATGACAGACCTGCCATTTCTGTTTTCAGGCCTTTCCCAGAGGGAATGTTTCTCCCTCAAAGCTCTCAATTCAGCCGCTCAGTTGTGCCCAACTCTTTGCAACCCTATGGGTGCAGCGTACCAGGCTTCCCTGTCCATCACCAACTCCCAGAGTTTACCCAAACTCATGTCCATCGAGTTGGTGATGCCATCCAGCCATCTCATCCTCTGTCGTCCCCTTCTCCTCCTGCCCCCAATTCTTCCCAGCATCAGGGTCTTTGCCAGTGAGTCATCTTTTAGCATCAGGTGGCCAAAGTATCGGAGTTTCAGCTTCAGCATCAGTCCTTCCAATGAACACCCAGGACTGATCTCCTTTACGATGGACTGGTTGGATCTTCTTGCAGTCCAAGGAATTCTCAAGAGTCTTCTCCAACACCACACTTCAAAAGCATCAATTCTTCAGTGATCAGCTTTCTTTATAGTCCAACTCTCACATCAATACATGACCACAGGAAAAACCATAGCCATGACTAGATGGACCTTTGTTGGCAAAGTAATTGCCAAAGTAATCTCTGCTTTTTAATATGCTGTCTAGGTTGGTTATAACTTTCCTTCCAAGGAGTAAGTGTCTTTTAATTTCATGGCTGAAATCACCATCTGCAGTGATTTTGGATCCCCCCAAAATAAAGTCAGCCACTGTTTCCACTGTTTTCCCATCTATTTGCCATGAAATAAAGAGGGAGGTCATTTTAAATAATAAGTCAGTTGAAGACCGACGCAGAAGTGAAGGTACAAAATATATTTGAGAAACAGTAAGTAAACCAACTTGCCAGAACTGGCGGACTTTTGTTGAGGGCTAATGGTATACTTGAGAGTCTATTAGAATTAAAGAATTTGGACCTAATTCTGTGGATAATAATAATAGTAACAATTGCTAACTCTGATTTTTATATTGCTGTGTGACACATTGTACTTAGTGCTCTATATTTACTAACTTATTTAATCTATAAGAATTCTAATAATTATTTCCATTTTATAAATGAGTAGACTAAGGCTCAGAAGGTTGGAATTATACAGTATGAAATATTTTAAGGAATAAGTACAAATGTAGTAATGAGCAAGCTAGAAATCACTTGCTTATTATATCAAAATTGATATTAAAATAATTTAAAATGACAATGATTTTTTAGTTCTTTTTATGTCTCAAAAAATGTTTGGTCTTGTCTTTTGTATTATAGAACTATGCTATAGGAAAGAATATTTTCCAGGAGATTCTTTTGATTTTTGAATTAATTTTCCTGGATAGGAAGCAAAGAAGAACAAATTAAAAGTAAATTTTTGTTTAATGACCACTTTTAGTGGATTTTAGTGCATTTTCAATATATATATTTTAGAGATTCAGATACATATATCACTTACGTTGTCAGATGGCCTATGTGGTATTCAAATACTGCAAATTAGTAATCTACCAGTTTAGTTGTACTACTTTTTTGTTTTTGTTGAAATTGTGCCGTGCTGTGCTTAGTTGCTCAGTCATGTCCGACTCTTTGCGACCCCATGGACTGTAACCTGCCCGGCTCCTCTGTCCATGGGGATTCTCCAGTCAAAAATACTGGAATGGGTTGCCATGCCCTCCTCCAGGGGATCTTCCCAACCCAGGGATCAAACCCAGATCTCCTGCACTGCAGGCTGAATCTTTAACATCTGAACCACCAGAGAGGCCCTTTGTTGAAATTAAAGACATTTAATTGATATATACTAAAGATATACTTATTCAACAGTATGAAAGATGATGCTGTGAAAGTGCTGCACTCAATATGCCAGCAAATTTGGAAAACTCAGCAGTGGCCACAGGACTGGAAAAGGTCAGTTTTCATTCCAATTCCAAAGAAAGGCAATGCAAAAGAATGCTCAAACTACTGCACAATTGCACTCATCTCACATGCTAGTAAAGTAATGCTCAAAATTGTCCAAGCCAGGCTTCAGCAATACGTGAACCGTGAACTCCCTGATGTTCAAGCTGGTTTTAGAAAAGGCAGAGGAACCAGAGATCAAATTGCCAACATCCGCTGGGTCATAGAAAAAGCAAGAGAGTTCCAGAAAAACATCTATTTCTGGTATTGACTATGCCAAAGCCTTTGACTGTGAGGATCACAATAAACTGTGGAAAATTCTGAAAGAGATGGGAATACCAGACCACCTGACCCGCCTCTTGAGAAATCTGTATGCAGGTCAGGAAGCAACAGTTAGAACTGGACATGGAACAACAGACTGGTTCCAAATAGGAAAAGGAGTACGTCAAGGCTGTATACTGTCACCCTGCTTATTTAACTTCTATGCAGAGTACATCATGAGAAATGCTGGACTGGAAGAAGCACAAGCTGGAATCAAGATTGCTGGGAGAAATATCAATCACCTCAGATATGCAGATGACACCACCCTTATGGCAGAAAGTGAAGAGGAACTAAAAAGCCTCTTGATGAAAGTGAAAGAGGAGAGTGAAAAAGTTGCCTTAAAGCGCAACATTCAGAAAACTAAGATTATGGCATCTGGTCCCATCACTTCATGGGAAATAGATGGGGAAACAGTGGAAACAGTGTCAGACTTTATTTTTTGGGGCTCCAAAATCACTGCAGATGGTGACTGCAGCCATGAAATTAAAAGACGCTTACTCCTTGGAAGAAAAGTTATGACCAACCTAGATAGTATATTCAAAAGCAGAGACATTACTTTGCCAACTAAGGTCCGTCTAGTCAAGGCTATGGTTTTTCCTGTGGTCATGTATGGATGTGAGAATTGGACTGTGAAGAAGGCTGAGCGCCGAAGAATTGATGCTTTTGAACTGTGGTGTTGGAGAAGACTCTTGAGAGTCCCTTGGACTGCGAGGAGATCCAACCAGTCCATGCTGAAGGAGATCAGCCCTGGGATTTCTTTGGAAGGAATGATGCTAAAGCTGAAGCTCCAGTACTTTGGCTACCTCATGTGAAGAGTTGATTCATTGGAGAAGACTCTGATGCTGGGAGGGATTGGGGGCAGGAGGAGAAGGGGGCGACCGAGGATCAGATGGCTGGATGGCATCACGGACTCGATGGACATGAGTCTGAGTGAACTCCAGGAGATGGTAATGGACAGGGAGGCCTGGCGTGCTGTGATTCATGGGGTCACAAAGAGTCGGACACGACTGAGCGACTGAACTGAACTGAACTGATGGGGTAAGATTTGTTGAATAAGTGATGAATGAATGAATGATAAATGGAATAATGTTGAGTTTTTCAAAGGAAAGTATTTTGTCACTTACAAAATAATGCGGAATATTTATCACTTATAAAAATCATATTTTTCTTCAAAAAATGTACCTATAAACTACCTTGCATCAAAATCATTCATGGTATTGATGGAAGGCCATTATATAGAAGGTGAGAGATGTAAATAACAAAAGTCTGCTAGCAACTAATATATTTTACAACAGAACAAAGCAACACAAAACAGCAATGCAAAGACTTAAGTTTTAGAGTTTATCAAATTAGTAAGCCCCAGGCTCCCCAATCAATCAAAAATAAAGTTTGAAGTATTATCCTGATAACATATTGGATTTAAATTCATTCTTATGCTATAATATTTTATTAAAATGAAGTCAATTTCCCCCTGTGTTGCTGTATACTAAAGTAAAATATACTTTTACTATACAAATAAAAGGGGCATTGAAACTCATTCAAATGTGATACATTAGAGTTGTCTTCGTAGGAATTTCTTCAAATTTGTCACATTCTGTGGCTTGCTTTATATTAATTTTTATCTATATTTTTGCCTTTTAAATTATACTATATGAAAATGTACTCATTTTATTTTTTTGTCATACCTTCTTAGTTAGCAGTACTTATTAAAATATTGTCTAGATACGTGTCTTTTGCTGATTTCATTCATTTAGACATTTGTCGGTTTTTGAATTCTAAGCAATATACTAATATGTTTATTTTTCTAGCTGTATGATTTTATGTTTTTTAAGATTGTAGAAGAATACTGCATACTACAACTTAAAATTGCCTTTAGTTTCAAGTATGTGCATTTATATATACAAGAATATTTAATTTCCCCGCAAATCTAGTTTTAAAATTATGTGAAATTCATCCATGATGAAATACAATTCCCCCTTCCCAAATTTTCTGGGTAATTAGCATGCATTTTATGTAACCTGAGGATTTTATAAAATTTTGTGAGAATACAGTCATGTCAAAATACAGAAATTTCATAGAACTACATACTGTGATGTTTTGTTAGAATGATTCATATTTTTTTGTAAATGAATGAATGAATAAAAGGGAAATTTTTAGTGTCAAGTGAATACCATTTCATCAGTTTGGAAGTTTAATGTGCATGCGTGCTAAGTTGCTTCAGTCGTGTCTGACTCTTTGTGACCCTCTGAACTGTAGCCCGCCAGGCTCCTCTGTCCACGGGGATTCTCTGGGAGTGGGTTGCCATGCCCTCCTCCAGGGGTTCTCTGACCCAGGGATGTAACGCCTGTCTCTTCTATCTCCTGCATTGGCAGGCGGGTTCTTGACCACTAGCGCCACCTGGGAAGCTTCCCTTGGAAGTTTAATGTAACCACACTCAATTCCAAAATTGTTGATTATACTCAGATGAAGCTTTCATGTTGCCTTAAGCAAGCTATTTGTAAATTATTTTAAGATAGTTTAGTGTCTGTCAGAAACAACTTTCAGTGTAGAAATTAACCATAAACTACTGTTAGGATATTCTTACATGACTATGATAAACAGGCAACAGTCACCTCTCTCTG